>NC_066877.1:27295676-27968215 GCF_022985175.1 Labeo rohita
TTTTTTCTATATATCATATTTATCACATACACACATTATATATATATATATATATATATATATATATATATTTTATCATAATTATATTTATCAATTAAATATAATAAAATATCATAATTATAAACATAAATAAATATAAATTATATAAATGTATTTTATCATAATTGTATTTATCATAATTAAATATAATTAAATCATTAAATTAAAATATAATTAAATCATAACTAAATATAATTATCATAATTATAAACGTAAATTTATTCTACATTTATTTATCACATACATACACATTATATATATTTCTTTCATATCATAATTATATTTATCATAATTAATGAAATTATCATATTGTAAACGTAATGTAAAATTACATTAAAGTAACTAAAAAATACAGCTAACACCCTAAAACAATAAAAACATGATGTAATGTAAGGTAATGAATTCATATGATGATTTTTGAAAATTGTAAAAAAAAAAAAAAAAAAAAAAAGGAGTTATCTGTTTTTGCAAATAAATTCTTCATATATCATAATTAAATGTATCATAATTAAACATAACAAAATTATCATACCTTTTACGTGATCATAAATACAGTTAAACCATAATAAATGTGCAAAATATTACTGTTTGAAATAATGGCTTTGTGATTCAATCTTTATTTGTGAAGAAAAGCCACATTTTGAGCAGCCTCATTCTTCAAAAAAAAACAAAAACACTGTAATGTGTTAATTTACTGCTATAGAATCCTCGTATTATCTTACTGCAGCTAAAAAAGGTTGTGCTACTCAGTGAAGTGTAGAAACACCAACACAACATCTTTGTTTTGAGTACTGAGCACACTCGCATTTCTCAAGTCGAATCTTGGCTTCAAAGAGGGGCTGTGAAGGAACGGCTTTCTCTGGGAGTTCATCAGTCTATTGCTCATTTGAGAGATAAAGGCTATCTCATGTACCACTGCTTTGAAAGAAGAAAGCGACTGCTAACTGTATTTAACCAGGACAGAGAGTGAAGTGGACAGCCCAGATGCACAACACTGCAGAGGGCAAGAACTTCAGAGTCTCCCGCTTGAGAAACAGACTCCTCACTGATGCTCTGCTGGCAGCTTCAATGAACGGCACACACCAAACACCAGTTTCATCTGCAACACTGAGCAGAAGACTCTGAAACGCCGGCCTTTTAAGAAGAGTTTCAAAGATAAAACCACATCTGAAACGGGCACATGTGAAGAAAAGGGTAGACTGTAGAAAATAACTTAAAAACCGGATGGTAAATGATTAGAAAAAAAGTATTACGAGAAGGTGAATGTAAGTTTGAGATGCTGAAAGTCCATGAACACAAGCCAGAAACACCTGAGATGAATCAATATCCCTGATAAAATATATATACGCTTAGCTTTCATTGTTGCACATGGAGATTACCTTCATTACGATTGCACTGCTTATGAAATACAGTTTTAAAAGTAAGTAATGTTCGTTTATGTGCGACATTCATGACATAGATCTGATAAAGCTGCAGTTTCATATACACATGACGCGAATCAATAAAATCAAAGACAGGGAGCAACAAACGTCTCTAATTTACTTTACCTGCAAAGTATATGTTCAAAGCACACCGGTTCTCTCACGAGAGATGCAAAATGAAATCAAAATGACTTGGGTTGGGCGGAAATTTTGACTTCAGAACGTCAGAATCAGAACGTCTGAGCTGCTTTCATTTTTAAACTAAAACACAGCTGCTATTTTAAACACAGCAAAAAAAAAAAAAAAAAAAGACAAAAAAGCGCCTGTCTAGTCCTGGTTCATGTCACCGGGTTTGACTGTATGACAGAATAATCTTTTTTCATCTATAATAAAAAGCAAGAGAGCGATCACAGTATTTCTTACAGAATTGTTATGAATTTACAGACCTGTTTTGAAAGTCACTCCAACGGCGCGGGAAGCGAAGGGGAGGAGCTTAGCGAGCTTTCGCTCTGATTGGTCAACTGGGGCTTTAGTTATGAAGTGCAGTAGTGAGGGCCTTGCATCCTTTCACTTTCACAAAAATAAAAGTTCAGTATAAAGCATCCAAGATGTTTAAAAAAACATCCATAATACATTTTATCTTATATTTACTGTAAAGCTTACGTGGATAAATACAGTGGATTCAAATATTATACTCAAACATTAAGGTGAAAATCTTATTAGTTTTTCCACAATATTGCAATCATAAAATTGCATAATTTTACTGCTTTAAGTGCTTTTTAAATTAAATAAATTAGAAATTATTAAATAAAATCTATATATTCAATAAAAGCAAGTTTTCTTGATTTCATTATTTTGTTAATTGTACAATAATGAATAGTGAATTTAATCATTTCCATTTTAATTTACTTATTGTATAATTCAAATACGGTGGTATTCTAAAACGAGGAGGTAAAGTCGTTAAAGTTCATTTAATCATTCATTTTCGTGTTTAAATACACATTACTTAGATATTTTTAGAAAGCAAGAAAAAAATATTTTATATTTTTACATTAACATTGTAATCAATATTCTATAGTTGGTTTGCACTTACCTTACGGCTAAGTCAGTTACCCGGATACGCGGCCATATTGGAGATACTCGGATGTAAACAACAGCATGGGTTGCACGATTAATGTACTATTGAAAATGTTGTTCTGCTAATTTAAGTTGTCTAAACCACTGAAAAAACATGTGGAAGCTGCTAAATCATATGGAGAAGGACTTAGTACGCAGAAGAGGGCACAATAGTTTGACAAACTTAAGTTAATAGGTGGTAAAGATACCTACTACATTTATTCTAAAATAATAACTCAAGGCAGTAACAAATTAAACAATATATTTTATTTAGCTGTTCTTTTTAATAGTTAACTTTTCACTATTTTTTAATTTTTCAGATCATCAGTCATCAAAACTCCATATATATTGGTCACAAAACAGAGATTTACTTCCCGCAGATCATGTTTTCAAGCTACTTTAAGTCTTACAGTTGAGGTCAAAAGTTTACACCCCCCTTTTAGAATCATTAAAATGTTAATGATTTTACCAAAATAAGAGGGATCATACAAAATGCATGTTATTGTTTATTTAGTACTGACCTGAATAAGATATTTCACATAAAAGATGTTTACATATACTGTAGTCCACAAGAGTAAGTAATAGTTGGATTTATAAAAAATGACCTGGTTCAAAAGTTTACATCCCCTTCATTCTTAATACTGTGTTGTTACTTGAATGATCCACAGCTGTGTTTGTTTGTTTCATGATAGACGTCCATGAGTCCCTTGTTTGTCCTGAACAGTTAAACTGCCTGCTGTTCTTCAGAAAAATCTTTCAGGTCCCATAAATTATTTGGTTTTCCAGCAATTTTGTGTATGATTTCAAGATCCATCTTTTCACACTGAAGACAACGGAGGGACTCATATGCAACTATTACAGAAGGTTCAAATGCTCACATGAACCAGTCACAGCCAAACATAACCAGTCATATCCAATCATATCGCAATGGAGGCATTGACTTTCTTCCATCAAACTCATTGCATGCTTAAGAAGGTCTGTTAAAACTCAGTGGGCTCAGAGGAGGCGAGAGACGCATGGACGTTGTAATTTTACCTACTGGTGTCGCTTCTGGACAGTGTTTCTTTAGAAAAAAACAAGTGAATTATACACTTTTAATATTTGTGATATTGCTGTTGTTTTATTTTTGTACTATAAATTTATTTTCTCATCCAATATTTTGAGGAGGCACTGCCTCCTCAGAGGAAACGCCCCTGCCCTGCACCTTTTCAGTCAGGAAGATGTTTTACGTAAATTTGCTTTTAAAATCCATCTGTAAAATGCAGTGGAAATATTTAGCCTTTTGAAATGCTATTGTGTGAAGTGTTAACCATTTCAAATGTTACAAAATGACACCAATGAAAAATGATCAGAGCGTGTCCCACTTTACCTGCGTTCGCCTATATTTGCAAAGGGAAAAGACAGAACATGTCTGAAATGCAGTTTGAACGTTGGATAGTTCATCATTTCCACAGCGCTCAATTTTCTATGCAAAGAAATTGCATACCTCAACTCATGACATAAAGAACCAATTGCACTACATTCAATAAGACAAACGCTCAACAACTGCATGTGAAAAATAGCTTTAATGTAAAAATAAGCTTGGTACATTTTTAAAAGAGGAACTGTGCCTTGAAGCAGACAGAGGAAAGGGCCGATGAAATATTTAGTACATTCTTGCACAAGAGATGTGCCTTCAGAGAAAATATTAATGAGAGTGAAGATGTGCAGACATTGAAGAATCATTTATATCTTGGAGCCAAAAAGGTCTTTGTGATTTATATCAACCCCTAGACAAGAGCTGCATCAATGAAGCCAGCAATTTAAGAGGATGGACTCTTCACTCTGCATACATATTTAATTCTGTGTTGAGTAACACACTGTTAGTTGTTCATGTAAATAATTAACGTTTTGATTCACATATATATATCTGGTAGAGAAATAAAATTTCAAGCAATCTAGTAAATAAAGGTCTTCATTTTCTTTGATAAGCAGCAGTGGATTTGTTTGATGGCAAATGAAAGACTAATGAATTGCACCAAACTATGTAAACTAATGTAGCCTTTCTGCATATTAACCTTTTAAGGTCATACAAATAACAACCAACTTCCATGAGAAGGTCATTTAATGTTGATCAATATTCGAACCCAAGAACAGAAAGAGTTAATTAACACATACAACTCATACAAATCCTTAATAATTATCCGTAAGGTATTTGGCGACTTCATTATTCAATACAAAACAGATTTTTTTTTTGTCTTTCATTAAAAATCACAACACCAAAATATGATATAGCCTATTTCCTATGTATTAAATTAATATCTTTTTTTGAGGTTCATTGAATGGCATAACGTGCAAGTTTTTCATCAGTCCAAAGTGCTGAACGAGTCTAGACTGTCAATGTCCGTTCCTTCAGTGACTTCCTGTTCGTCTGTGTCGGTCTTCCCCATGGCGAAGTTAATGAAAACCTAAGGAGACAAGTCAAGACAATCGTTTAGTCTCCACACCGCCACCTCTGTGTCTCTTTTCATTTCTCTCCACTTCCACCTTTGCTTCCTGGCCACTATTCACTTGTTTACTCCTTAATTCATTTACTCAATATTAGTTCACAGACACACTTATATTTTGGCATTATTTACTCATTATTTATTTACATTTCAGTTACAATATAGTGTAAGAACTACTTTTAAAGGTCTCTTATAGCTTGACAAATCGCTGCGAACTGTAGTAGTTTTGAAAAGAGCTGTTTGACAAAAAAGATCTCCCTTTGTGTTTCACAGAACAATAGCATGAGGGTAAATAAATAAAGACCAAAAACATCTTATGTATCTTACCTCATCCAGAGTGGTCTGGCTGACTGAGAAGTGTTTGATTTGCAGTACAGCCTTGTTGGACTCCAACAGACCAAAGATTGAAGCCACACCACCAGGAGCAACAGGCACGTGGTACTCCACCATATTTGAATGATGATCCTTAATGGACAGAAAGATGGATAATATTAACTTAACGATTATTAATCGAGTAATCAGTTGATTATTCTGACAATTATTCGAGTAATCGAAAAACGTATATATATTTTTGGAGGTCATAAAATAGACCTAAGCTAACAATAGCTTTTAAAATGACTTAAAAAACATATATAATAGCAATGCTGCAATTATAATTGGTTCAAATACAGTATCAAAAGCAAGTAACCAGATGGTGTTATTGAACAAAACTGTGAAAATACATAATGTAGTATAAACAATAGAACTAATGTACATTATGTGTTATAAAAAATGACTCTAATCCAACAACATTCAATTAAAATATCCACTTAATCTTTAATATTTGACCATTTTTTAATGCTACAGCCACTGTAATTTCATGAATAGAGTGTTTTCACAAGGCGGCCATATTGGTGGCACTGAGCGTAAACGATGGCACTGAACCGAACTAAACTTGCATATTTTGCTGATTATTGCTGCTAAAAATGGTCAATTATTGTCATTTTTTTGGGCTATACTGATTGGTCGGACAAGGAAAAATATTTGGAGTACTATAGACTGCCAAAAGTTATAACAAACCAAGGAGAAGATTGCAAAAAACTGCCTGAGGAACAAAATGTTCCTTTCCTGCTTATTAATTATGTGATTTAGCAGCTTCCACACGTTTTTCCATGGTTTAGACAGCATAAATTAGCAGAATAACATATATTTAGTAGTACATTAACCATGCAATCCATGCTGTTGTTAACATCAGAGTGTTTCCAATATGACCGCGTTTCTGGGTAACTGACCAAATGCAAGTGCAATCGCATTTGTAAATGATTTTCTATACAAATCTGATGAAATGGCGAACGTTGATGAGTGAGAAATGAGTTCTATAATATATAGAGAGATGGAGTTTGAGACGCTTCACACATGTAAATGATAACAGTTTGTGTGGAGCAGCATTTACTGTGAACGGAGTCACTCTAAAACTTTAATATGATTTTTAAATGGGTTTAATATATCATGCAGCTATGTAAAACAGTCTAATAATGCGTTACATGGATTCTCGTCTGTGGAATGCCCCACTTCCGGTATTTTGTTGGTTGCTCAACATGGGCAAATTGCAGTTGAGGATATTTTAAAACAGAGTACCTTAGGTTTACTAACAATGTTAGAAAGGTTTGTTTTGTCGCAAAAACATGAATTGCCACACTCTCTCTGACCCATGAACCTGCTGTTTCTATTTTACTGCTGTGTCTTCAAGTTTTATGTAAACACCCTGTTTCTATTTGAAATAAGATACGAGTATTCCTGTCGAGTCAATATAACTTAAGTTTCAACTTTTCAATAACTTTAACTTCATTATGATGTGCTCTGTTTCTCACCTTCAGGCACGTGCTGGGGAAATTCTGCTGCATGAAGTTACTGATCATATCTATATCGTAGGAGGCTCCAGCTAAGTACATCTTCACCGTGAATCCTTTGCCAAACCTGTCAGATGAACAGAGATTATTTTATCACCAGGGACAAAATTATGAAGTGTCTGCAGGAGATATCAGGCTCTAGAGCAACAATAACTGTGGCAAAACAAAAGAAGACGTGAGAGAACCATGGAAAATAATTGGTAGGAGAAAACACATAAACCACTGACCTGTTCTTGATGTGCTGTAGGGAGCCCAGACATCTGAACTGTCCTTTTACCATTATAGCCAGACGGGTACAAAGGGCCTCACACTCCTCCATGCTGTAGGATACAAATACATATTTCCTGAAACTCCCTGTTCAACTCTCTCAAACCCATCAAAACTGACAAAAACTTGCTGTTGAAATGTACCATACTAGATCACAGACAGCATAAGGGATACATAATGTCTTAGTATATAATATATCACTGCCTTCAAGTTTCAAAGCTTTTTAAAATCTATTTAAAGTTTCAGGCAATCATAATAAAGCCAGTCGTTAAAGTATGTCTTGACAAACTTTCATTTTATCCAGTTTCGAAAGGTAACTGAATACAGAAGCCCATTATAAAGGAAAAATGCAGTAACTAATGCAACACTGAAAAATGTGAGAAAGACATGTACAAAAAAAAAAAACCTTTTAAAAAATCCACTGTGTGTATATATATATATATACATACATTTTTAAATCCAATAATATTTGAAAAAATAAATATTATGCTTTAGTTGTAATGTTTACTTGTCATAGTTTTGTGGAATACAAATGCATTTAAAAAAAGACTCGATTTTGGCTAAATGTGTCATTACTATCAGCTATTTGTTTGGAAGAGCTGATGCCGTGTGAGTCAGGAGCGATTATTACCTGTGTGATGTCAGGACCACAGCACATTTGCCCATCACTTGCTCGGAGATGATCTTCCAAAGGTGACGTTTGGAACGTGGGTCCATTCCAGAGCTGGGTTCATCCTGAGAGGTTAGAGGAGACATGTACAGTAAGAAACATGTGGGATGTTTCTCTGCACTTACAGAATAACAAAAGAACCTAATGCAAAACCCACACACTCTCACACTCAGGTAAATGCAATCGTGCAATGCACCGAGCCAAAAATCTAAGTCAGAATAACTAATGTGTTATGAGACTTTGGCCAAACAGCACGCCAACGCATTTCAGAGGTGTTTGTAACGAGTGTGCAACATTTTACCCATTCAAACCCCTCAGAGTGAATAATCAAGACAATATGCAATACAGTGATTTATATTGGAGCAGTATGATTTACTAAACAGTAACTATTCTAAGCCTAGAAGGGTAATGTGCATTTTTTGCTCACCAGGAGAAGGATCTGAGGGTTTCCGACCAGGGCCAAGGCTGTCGACAGCTTCCGGCGTGTTCCGCAACTGTAGCTCTCGCTCGTGTTGTGTCGGTGGTAATTCAGCTCCAACTTTTTCAACAGATAGTTCACAACCTAAAGGAAAAAAAGATCAAATATTAAGATTCATATAATATGTATTATTATAACGGCATGTTAAATAAAAAAGCAGAACATTTTACATTTTCTGATGCAAATTTTAGTGCCACGTACAATGTAAAAACTCATAATTTAGGATATTCTGATTGGTTGCCAGGGCATTACTAAAGTATGTGGTTGCAAAGGTGCTTTTGGTGGTAGTTAGGGTTTTGTTATGAGGTTGAAGGCACAGTATGTCATATTCGCTGCTAGAGGGCGCATATTCAAAACAAAAAAGAAACAAAGTCGTAGTCTAATGATGCTGTGATTAGCTGTGGAATCAATGGGAGTTGTGGTCTTTATCCCTACATCCGATACAATCCAACTGGACTCAGAAATCATGTTCATAGATAAGCTAGTGTATTAAAGATTTATTAACGCCAGTGTAGTGTGAAGCAGGATTGGCTGAAAGCCACAAAAGCTAGAGACTAGCGCGACACACGACTTGAAAACAGTGGGGCTTTTATTATGCCACAGTCGGCCTCTTCTGCTCCTTTTGAATGTGTTGAAAGTTCTGTGCGTCCGTCACCCATCTAATAAAATGCACTGAATATTAAGGACTCTTGGGTGTTTCCATGTTTTCTACAAAAATAAAACTCAAGGGTGTATGGCATCACTGGCGATGCAATGACAAGGAACGGGCCTCTAGTTAAAATTATAAAACTTATTTCTCTGGATTTAAACA
Source organism: Labeo rohita (assembly GCF_022985175.1). NCBI lineage: Eukaryota > Metazoa > Chordata > Actinopteri > Cypriniformes > Cyprinidae > Labeo > Labeo rohita. The sequence goes on from NC_066877.1 coordinate 27,304,854, forward strand.
TTCTTGGAAACATTTGGGATAATGTAAGTACACAAGTCAGCAAAATATATAATACTGTTCCAGTCGTTTTTGGATATTTTAATCAAAAAATCTTACAAATTATGCCTTTAACTGGAGTTTTATACTGCAGTCCTTGCCGAAAAAAATCTTCATGGTTTAACGTTTGAAAAAGATGAAATTTTACATATAAATATGGCAACACTTTACAATAAGGTTTCATTAGTTAACATTAGTTATGTTAGTTATATTAACTTAGAATGAACAATATTTCTACAGCATTTATTAATTTTAGTTAATATTAATTTCAATATTTGCTAATGCATTATTATTTTTTGAGGAAAACATTTCAGGATTTTTCTCCATATAACTGACTGCTATGGTGCCCCGGGTTTGAACTTTAAAAATGCAGTTTAAATGCGGCTTCAAGCAATCCCAAATGTGGTTGTAAACGATCCCAGCCGAGGAAGAAGGGTCTTATCTAGCGAAACGATCGGTTATTTTCATTAAAAAATACTATTTAAATACTTTCTACTGTCAAATGCTCATCTTGTCTTGCTCTGCCTGGACTCTGTGTATTCTAGTTCAAGACAGTTAGGGTATGTAGAAAAACTCCATCGTATTTTCTCCCTCAATTTCAAAAATTCAACATACCCTAACTGCCATGAACTGGAAAAAAACAGTCCAGGCAGAGTAAAACATGACAAGCGTTTGACATAAAAAAGTATAAAGATTATATTATTTTTATGAAAATAACCAATTATTGCGCTACATAAGACCCTTCCTCCTCGGCTGGGATCATTTACAACTGCATTTGTGATTGTTTGAAGCCGCATTTAAACTGCATTTTGGAAGTTCAAATTCAGGGCACCATATCAGTCCATTATATGGAGAAAAATGTTGAAATGTTTTCCTCAAAAAAAATAATTTCTTTACAACTGAAGAAAGAAAGACGTGAACATTTTGGATGACAAGGGGGTGAGTACATTATCTGTAAATTGTTGTTCTGAAAGTGGACTTCTCCTTTAACCATTAACATTAACCAAGATGAATAAATACTGTAATAAATGTATTGTTTGTTCATTCATGTTAGTCAATACATTAACCAATGTTAAGAAATGACACCTTACTGTAAAGTGTTACCATAAACACAATATTTTAATGACAATTTTTTTGGTCAAATTGTGCAACCCTACAAACAAGCACAGCAGACCAAGCCATTTTAAATTGGAATTTTTAATCAGAAAAATCACAATTTGATTCACTGCCAAAATCAAGCAGCCTTATTTTAAAGCACGTTCCACTCTTATAGTTCAGTCCTAATTTCCCTGCAATTTATTTTTGATTAACAAAGCAATAATTGTCCCCAAAAAGGCTTAACAAGTTGTTCTAACACATTAACTGTGTGGTCTTGACATCATAATGAGTCACTTTGAATAATGTTTTGATTAAATGCCTGTTGACACTTGACCCCACACAGAGCATGTCATGGTTTCTGCATTCATTTAACTAATTGGATTCATACATCAAAGGATCCAAGTAGACATTCTATGAATTTAAATAGCTTCTCATAAACCTGCAAGAAACCATAAAGAACTCTCTGTCTAACCGGGGTTACACACACCTACGGATCATCCTTTTGGGTGGGCATTGTGCTGCACGCTTCCCTCGGGACATCAAAATTTACCAGCCGTTTCCTCTAAATCCTCTAATCCAAGTTAATGGGCCAAACCGCAAAAGCCATTTCAAAGTTTCAACAGCTTTTACACAAAGCCTTGGTAGCCAAAAGATGACTGATGGTATTCATAGCTTGTTAAGTCAATTCCTTCTCTGCCCTTTTTATTGAAGGGTAACATCATCATTACAGGGTGCCGGTTTTACGTCATTTTCAACAAAGTTGCACTTTATATCAACTTTACTTAAAGATTTAAAGGGTTGGTTCTTTCAACATAATACAAAAGGACAACATTTGTAGTATGTTCAAGCAGCTCTCTTTCTTACAATGAAAGTGGATGGTGACCAGAAACTGTCAACCTCCAGAAAGAGTACAAAAGTAGTCTATATACAGCTATTAATATTCTTAAAGTCTTCTGAAGCCAATCAATAGCTTTATGTGAGGAACAGAGCAAATTATTGAAAATCTTGCCCTTGGTCACCATCCACTTGCATATATCACTGCATATAAACAAAAGCAGCATGAACATTCTTCAAAGCATTTCTTTGGCAGAACAAAAGTTGTATTCTGTATGAGGTTGAATAAACAATGTATTTATTAAAGTCTAATCAAATACTGTAGGTGGTATGCTTCATAGAAAGCATCTTTATTTTGACTTTTATCTACAAAGGGACTCCCTTTGCACAATTTCTGTGGATGACTTGGAGAAGGTTCTAAGACTGTATAAGATTATATGCATTATTTGAGCTTCTTTCTCCGCAGGCTAACCGAGTATCAGTAGAGACAACCCTGAATTAAGTTAGAGGAGGGAAAGAGCTTGACAGGGAGGTATGTGCGTGTTAGAGCCATGTGCTCATAACGTCATAAATGCCTGTCACAGTCTCTGATCATAATGGAGTTGATATTTTCAGTTCAAACATAAGCCTTCTAGATCAAAATATTGTGCGGATGCAGTACAGAGGAAACAGACACAAACCAATGCGATTTATCTTCTAAATGGATGCTTCTGACTCTGAAATTTGATTTAGAAGCTCATCTATTCTATAAATTTACCTATTTATTGAACCATATTGACATTGCTGCTGCTAACAGTAAAGCCACGATTTACTGTTACAGCAATAACACATTCAAAAAAATACGTGGTTGAACTAATTTTCATAATAAGTTGCTAATATGACATTTCAACTTTCTATGCAAGCTGTATTCCCTCACACCAGTGTTTCAATCTTTAGAAAAAATCTGATAAAGAGTTCACATCTGCAGCCAAAGGCAAGTTTTACAGAAGTGCTTTTTACCAATAATCCTGAGAGAATGCAAGATTAATTAGCTTCCTCATTAATCAATGTGGAGAAGGGCCAAGCATTTCCTGTCAAATGCAATACTCGGACTGTACCAAACTAAGATCTATTTGCATCTTACTGAGAAGTCCAGCAGGGATTTCCGGGTGGGTCGATGGTGGTTAAAACTGGTGAAGTTAGTTAAGAGTTAAAAAGCCTGGTGGCAACAGCAGCATCTCAATCCAAATAAATGCTGATCCTTTTACAATGACTGTTAAACCTCCATTTCCTGACATTTTTACGTGTGTAGAAAGACGTTATGAGGCTAGAGGACCACTTGATGAAAAACAGATGCAAAATCTCTCTTAAAGTGCTAAATGATGTCAGTGGGTTGTGACATGATTTAACAGACAGCTGTCTGTTTCACCTCATCTCTTGCTACTCATTTCAATCATCATACTATTAGCAGCATACATTTAATGTAGCTGCACATAAGGGATGTCAAAAGTACCAGCATTTTTGAATCAAGTTGATGCCAACTTGACGTTCATCATAAAAAAATTAGGATCTGGTTAAATTTAATCTGCCTTTTTCGCATCCTTAGCAAGCATTTTGAGAGGTGTTTTGACAATTCTGAGCCACCGTGACATTCTGTGTGTGACGACATTTGACCAATACGAAAAAACACACACAAAAATTTCGGACTCAGTGTGCAAGGACTTTTAGTTTATGTTAACTAATGTAGTTAACTAATGTTGACTAATGAACCTTATTAACCTAAGTGTTACCAAAATCTTTTGTAACCTCCTAGTAAATACACTGATCATTTTTGATCAATTTAACTGTGTAATTGTTTATTTAAACCTATTACTATTAACATTTTTACATAACATTTATTTTACCTCACAATTCTGACTTTTTTTCTTGCAAATGCAAGTTTATATCTCCTAATTCAGACTTTATAACTCAAAAATAGTGACTTTGTACATTCTGAGGGAGAAAAGCCAGAAGTGTGGGATATAAACTCCTATTCTGAGACGAGGGGAAATGACAAGTTGTTTTTCCTTATTAGAATTGTGAGATATAATCTCAAAAACTGCAAGAATAAAGTCAGAATTTTGAAATATAACATCAAATTTGATTTTTTTTATTCTTTTATTCCATGGCTCCATAGACTGCCTACTTGAAAACCGTCATTTTCTGCCACCTGATAGCCTCCGCTCACAAAAATATGCAGTAATATGTGGAGAACATGACATCTAATCAATATAATCTTGTTAAATGTAACTATATTGTACTGTATCCGTGAAATTCTCTAGCCGTAAAGGCTATCTCCTCGGGGTTTTCTGCAACCATGATGCTCGCATCCCGAATGTTTACAAACCTATAATTGGTCTATACTGAAATTTAAGTAAATTTGGTGACAACCGTAACAACAGAAAACGGGCGCTTTTGTAGGTCACTTTGATAAGAAACTGTATGAAACAGACACTTATATAGCTGTGACCTTACCCGGTCAATCTCACTCTTGGAGATACCCCTGATGCGGGCGTAAAAATAGAGATGTTCTTCTCCAGTCAGGAGGTCATCCAGGGCGTCCACCTGGGGGCAGTAACCAATGTTTATGCCCTCTCTCCTGCAGTCTATGATGTCAACCATTCTCCTGAGGACACACAGGCCAGGGAGATTTATGAACATGCAATAAGAGTCCGAGTGCATCAGAAAAAAGACAGTAAAAGTACCAGTTCAAGTTTTTAAAGAGAAAAAAGAAAGGTACCCGTCAATGTCACGGATCTTGGCCGAGCCATCTGTTGGGCTAATGTCTCCCGTCAGCATCTTGAAGGTAGTGGTCTTTCCTGCACCATTGACTCCCAGCAATCCAAAGCACTAAGAAAGATATTGACCTTCTATTCATTTACATTGAATGTTTTGCTGTCATCGATTATTCCTAACAGCTCAATAAATCTTCTATGAAAAACCATTCAGAACTGATATATAATAAAGCACAGCATATGCCAAGTGCCTTAAACGTGACTTTCAGGGAATACATAGCTGCATTTCCCCTCTGTGACACATCTACATGCACATTTTGAGACATATAACAGTAATATTGTGAAATACTATTATATATACAATGTTAAACAGTTTAAATGTTTAATATTTTAATATATTTTTAAATGTAATTTTGTAATTGATGCCAATGCAGTTTTAACAGCCATAACTCCAGTCTCCAGTGTAACATGATCAATTGGTGCCCAATTATTCTTGGTGTTCAATTATTAATAATGGTTCTTATTATTTTTGTGAAAACCATGATACATTTTTTCAGGATTCTTTGATGAATGAAAAGCTCAAAGGAACAGCATTTATTTAATACAGAAATCTTTTGTAACAAATAAATGTCCTTACTGTCACTTTTGATAAATTTAATGCATGCTTACTGAATAAAAATGTTGTTTAATTTATTTTTTTAAAACAATCTTGCTTAACCCAAACTTTTGAAAGGTAGTAAATCACAGTTTCCACCAAAACATTAAGTAGACTTATGAGATTTATGTTCGCCAAGCATTATAAAAAACCTAACCATTCCAAACTTTTGACTGGTAGTGTGTAAAATTGGTTGCGAATGCCAATTTATGTTTATTTTAATACTGGAATATTCTTTCAGTGCATCTAAACATTCTCATAATAGATACTAATATGCAAATAACACACACCTCGCCAGCTGGGATGCCCACAGACAGTCTCTTCACCGCCTGCACCCTCTTGTTCAGGCTTTGGTACACCTTACTCAGATGATTAACCTGCAGAATATCGGCACTCGCTTCTCCACGGTCCACACGCAGACGTTCAGCCACCACATCTTCATCTTCATTGGGGCTGTAGCTCTGAACAACATTCTTCTTCCAGAAGATCAACCGTCTGTGAAGAATTACACAAATGCACAAGAAATGAGACAGCTATAATGTAAAATTCAAAAAAGTAGATCTGTGCCAGCCACTTTAAATCCACAGCGCCAGAGCCTCAGGTATACCTGACTTTGCGAAGGAACGTCTTGTTAAGTAGCAGGCGAAACGTGAAGCAGATGAAACCCTGCAGGAACATGGAGATGTACATCCAGCCCAAAACATCCATGCTGAAGGGGTTTTTGTAGGCGTCCACTCCGAAAGCGCTCAAGACCTGCACCTGCATGTCAACCCGTGCCAACTCCATCAGCCCATTGCCAAAGCTGAACTGAGGGAAGACTAGGAATATGTTGCTCATGGTATTGTACACATTCTGGATGTTCTGAAATGGACAAAGAAAACAAGTTAGAGATGGAAGAACTACTCAGGTTTATTTAATTATCTCATTTGTGAATCTAATATGATATAATATGATATCATATCATATTATATTATATTCTATTATATGTGACCCTGGACCACAAAACTCTTATTTAGCACGGGTATATTTGTAGCAATAGCCAAAAATACATTGTATGGGTCAAAATGATTGATTTTTCTTTTATCCTTCTATCCTTATGACTGGTTTTGTCATATTATATTATATTACATTATATTATATTATATTATATTATACAGTTCAAATGTTTGGGGTCAGTAAGATTTTTTTAATTACATGTTAACTTTTATTCAGTAAGAATGGATTAAATTGATCAAAGAGACAATTAAAACAGTTGCTACACACTTCGATTTAATATAAATGCTGTTCTTTTCAACTTTATATTCGTCAAAGCATGCTGAAAAAATTGTATCATGGTTTCCACAAAAAGGTTAAGCATTGCAACATTGATAATAATAAGAAATGTAATTTTCTTCTAGTGCAAATCAGCATGATTTCTGAAGGATCATGTAAAAGTGTAAACCGTAGTAAATTATTGAAATGCATAAAATATATGTTAAAAAATATATATATTTTAAACTGTAATAGTTTAGCACTATATTACTATTATTATTGTTTTTACTGTATTTTGGTCAAATAAATGCAGCTTTAGTAAGCATAAGAGAGCATAAAAAATTAAATTAAATTAAATATCCATTTATCTTAAATAAAAAGCCTTTTTAAACATTACATACTACACCATTTAAAAGCCTGGAGTCAGTATAATTTTTGATAAAGGAAATTATAAAAATGAATGCTTTTATTTAGCAAGGACGCTTTAATATTGTTCAAAAGTGATGATAAAGACATTTATAATGTTATAAAAGATTTCTATTTTAGATAAAAGATGTTCTTCTGAATTTCTACTCATTACAGAAACCTGAAAAAATTCTACTCAGCTGTTTTCAACATAATAATAATAATAATAATAAATGTTTTTTTAAGGAACAAATCAGAATATTAGAATGATTTCTGAAGGATCATGTGACTGGAGTAATGATGCTAAAAAATTCAGCGTTGAAAGCACAGGCATAAATTACACTTTAAAATATATTCAAATAGAGAACAGTTGTTTTAAATAGTAAAAATATTTCAAAATTGTACAGCTTTTTGCTATACTTTGGATCAAATAAATGCAGGCTTGGTGAGCATAAGAGACTTATTTAAAAAAAAAACATCAAAAATCTTACTGTTCAAAAACTTTTGAATGGTGTATATTTATTCTTTCTTTTCTTTTCTTTAAATTTTAGGGGTGAAATGTCACATGACTCCTCCTAACTCTTCTCTCACCTGGTCATTCTGGTTGAGCTGACCCAGGAAGTAAAGAATGGATGTGGAGATGATAGTGTTGACACTGATGAAGAGATTGATGCAGACATAACCGATAAAGGCCATCTCTGTATCCTTGAATACCGCAGACAGAAGGTACATCCAAGGGAAGGTGGAAAACCTGAAAAGAAACGATGAAATCAATGTGGTAAGTGGCAAGCTTCAAAGACACACCTAAAGAGAAGAATTACAACATGGAGGAAGACAAAAGAGCCATAGTAAGACTTCTGCTTTGAGTTTAGCAAAGAAAGAGAGAATATATTCCACAGTTGAGCTAAGAGGCCAGAAGATAAATGAGTTCATCTATTTCCTCTTGGTGAAGCATTCTCTCTCCTCTTCTGCTCCACAGAATGATCTGCTTTTTTATTCATTACTCTTGGTGATTGGGGTGGCGGGGTCAAGAAAGAGGATGTGTTTAAACTGAGGGGGTACCGTGTGTGTGTATATGTGCACGTTCCCTGGCCTGTGCGCGTGTGTTGTTAGTGGTGGAAAGTCCACAGTGCTCAGCTAAACAAAAGCAATTAAGCAGGTTGAAGGGAAAGTGGTCGGATCGCTGTGATGTGTGGTTATTTATGGGCCGAGAGCCGGTGAGCTCACAGGCGGATGAATGCGGGCCAGACTGCTGACTTCACAGAATGAAGGGCCTCCCAAGCAGCCTGGAGCTCTGAAGCCTAAAGACTGACTGTGAGTGGCCTCACTGCTCTCCACAATGCAATTAACTGGGTGACGGAGTGTGTGAAATCGCTTCTTCAGAGCCCAGGCCTTGCAGGAAAGCTTCGAGCAGCTCTCCTCTTTCTAGCAGAGAGCCCCGTGTTTACCTGAAAGGCGATGCATTAACTAAAATTTCCCCTTTCGCCAATGCTGCGACGTGTCGCATTTGCTGAATAATACATTCATGAAGCTCTAGTGCCTTGAGGACCTGTCAGCTCTGAGACGTTCTAATGAGACGTCTGTCTTGTGACAGGAAAATCTCTGGTGGTAAAGGGACTCTAATGTATGCTGACCCAAATAGCACCAGCAGAAGTGTGACCGCGCCGAGGTTCTGCCTGTCTGTGAATGCTGGGAGCTGGAACGCTGCTATCATCGCCACCGAGAGAAACACCGGAACCATGTAAAGAGCCTGCGATGACATAGGAAACACCTCGTAAATACAAAGGGTATGCATTTGTTACTTTACATTTATGCATTAGGCAAATGCTTTTATCCAAAACTTTTATATTATTAATAAGGATTCATTTGGGATTCGGTATATTATTAAAGGATAAGTCCACTTCCAAAACAAAGATTCACACATAATGCACTGACCCCCTTGTCATCCAAGATGTTCATGTCTTTCTTTCTTCAGTCGTAAAGAAATTATGTTTTTTGAGGAAAACATTTCAGCATTTTTCTGCATACGGACTGCTACGGTGCCCCGATTTTGAACTTCTAAAATACAGTTTAAATGCGGCTCCAAACACTCCTAAATGCAGTTGTAAACGATCCCAGCCGAGAAAGAAGGGTCTTATCTAGCATCGGTTATTTTCATAAAAATACAGTTAGGGTATGTCGACAAAACTCCCATCTCATGTTCTCCCTCAACTTCAAAATCGTCCTATATCGCTGTTTTAACTTTTTTGCTAAGGGCCTTTGATCTTTTTTGCATGTTCACTTTGCAAAGACTGTGTCTGTACTTCTGCAGTGATGTAGGATGATTTTGAAATGATTTTTGAAGTTGAAGGAGAATATGATTGGAGTTTTTTGACATAGCCTAACTTTCGTGAGCCAGAATACACAAAGTTCAGGGAGAGCAGGACAAGACGAGCATTTGAAGCGTTGAAAATAACCGATTGTTTCGCTAGATAAGACCCTTCTTCCTCGTCTGGGATCGTTTACAACCGCAGTTGGGATCGTTTGAAGCCGCATTTAAACTGCATTTTGAAAGTTCAAAATCGGGGCACCATAGCAGTCAATTATATGGAGAAAAATGCTGAAATGTTTTCCTCAAAAAAACATTATCTTTTTTACAACTGAAGAAAGAAAGACATGAACATCTTGGATGACAAGGGGGTGAGTACATTATATGTGAATCTTTGTTTTGGAAGTGGACTTCTCCTTTAACATTTAATTATATAATTGAATACATTCATCTTAGCACTCAAAAATGGTGCAGGCACAAATGGTTATTGCTGTTCAAATTGAATCTGTATTTCATGTAGTCTGGGTTGTAATTTCTTGTTCATGTTCATTAATGCAACAGATCTTAAAGGCTGAAATCTATCAACTAAATACTAAAGTACCATATCATAGAAGAAGTTGATGATCCAGTAGAAAGGTTCACTGATGCCAGAGATCTGCTGGAGTCTCTTGGAGCCTGTGTGATGTTCCTGAACCTCATAGATGACAAAGCTGGCAGTCATGATGGAGTAGCCAGTGAGGACACAGAGAGCAACCAGGATGCTGACCAAACCGCCAACCCTTGAGGAGACAAAAAAGAAAGATCTCAGTCTTAAAGTCATGGACTTAAAGACATTTGAGTTTGAGAGCATCTGATAAATCCACTAGAGAAATATTAATAATTATACAATTGTGATATATTTTATATATACATACACTACCGTTCAAAATGGGGCTGTTTTTTTAATATGGTCCCACATTATATTAGGTGGCCTTACATTTAATTACTTAGGTACTTACATTTAATTAATTTGATACAATGCACTTATTGTGTACATAAAGGTTTTTAACTGTATTTTGTCATTTCATCTGTAATTAATTTCTGTAATCACATTTATAATTACACTGTTTACCCGTCTCTTTCCCCTTTAACCCACCCTTAAACCTACCCATACCACTAAACCTGCCCCTAACCTTAGCCATATCCCACCTTAGTAGCAGCAAAAGTGTTTTGCAATACAATATGCAAGTACGTAGTTAAGGCCACCCAAAATAAAGTGGGATAAAGTCTTTTATGCTCAATGCAATTGCATTTATTTAATCAAAAAATTAATGAAAATAGAAATAGTGTGAAATATTAACTGTTTTTGTTTTAATATATTTTAAAATTTAATACTGTGATGGCAAAGGTGAATTTTCAGCAGCCATTACTCTAGTCTTCAATGTCACATCTTTTAGAAAACATTTTAACAGGGTGAGTAAGCCCTGAAACGTAATGATAAAGTATAGTACATATCTGTACACTTTATACCCACACTAGCAGAGCAGGAGATGTTCTGCAGCAGTGGTCAAGTGCAGTGAGAGACATTTTAAATGCATGTCATGCTGTCTTACCCTTACAATACAAACTGCACTTATATTTCCTACAGTCTCTCACATGAGTTTAACACTGTTCTTCAGTCAAGCTCAATGGATTTACAATGGCACCAGACACAGTAAGGAGAAAAGATGAAAGCCGCAAGAATTAAGATCTCTCTATCTGTGAGAATTGTGTAAGACAGAGTCAGAGACGATCAAGAGTTCAGTCTCAGCAGGACACTTCTTCTTCTACCAGACACCAGCTGAGCTTTTGCCTTTAATGCTGCCCCTCTGCATCCCATCTCTGCTCTCAATAACTGTGCCTCCAAAAAAAAATACTGAGAATGAAGGACAAACAGAACGAAATGATCTCAGGGAAAGACAGAAGACCCATACCGCCGAGAGTTGAGAGTTATGCAGAAGCGAGGATCGCTTTATATTCAGATAAGAAGGGCTCAGTGGGTTGATCAATGAAGTCAAAGCATAAGAAACTAACTAGATCGTACTGGTTCTCTACAGCACAGACTCTCCTATACGATTCTGGTTTTGCAGCCTTGCTAGGTTAACTTGCTCATATTCTAGCACTCATTTTTACTTTGAATCCAACATGGCCGTCTGACGCCAATAAAGACTGTTGGATATGGCTACAATTCCTTAATACAATTAGTCATTTTGATTACATTCTGACTCACTTAGTGAAAACTTTTCTAGGCAGTTTGTGGTGGTATAAAAATGACAAACCTCATGATGAAATGGTGCTAAACTATAGTTAGAACACTTACGATCGATTTGGTCCTAACTAAGATGACAATTCAAAAATAATTCATAAATATGGCTACCATCAGACGATCAGATTTCATCAGTTATGAGACAAGGTTAGCAATCACTCACTAAAATATGTTACTGAAACATAATCTTGACGGTTTTTGAGATTTTGAAGTAGATTCAATGGAATGCTAAAAGGATGACAAAATTTTGCAGGCCAACCACTTGACAAAAACTAATTGGCTTCCAAAGGTCTTTGAATTATTGCAGAAAATAAGCTCTGTAAACAACAAAAGCTTACGATTCTTACATGTTTTGTTCATCAACAGTGTCTTCACAAATAAACACATCTTCTATACATTCTGAAACCTAAACAATTGGCAGCAGTAAAGCTCAATTTTTAAAGCTACAAACAAACTATACCATAGTCGCATGACTTCAATGTTACCACCATTAAGTTTCCTACGCTCTAAAAAATGCTGGGTTTTAACCCAAATGCTGGGTTCAGCCTGCTGGGTCATTTTATTGGGTTGATTTTAATATTTTTTACCCAGATGCTGGGTAGTTTCTCTGCACTCTAAAAATGCTGGGTTATTTTTTAACCCAAATGATGGGTTCAGCTTGTTGGGCAATTTTATTGGGCTATTTTTTAAAAAATGTTACCTAGGTGTTGGGTAGTTTTTCTGCACTGTAAAAAAAAATGCTTGCCTATTTTTTTTAACCCAAGTGCTGGGTTCAGCTTGTTGGGTCATTTTATTGGGTTATTTTTAATAGTTTTTACCCAGGTGCTGGGTAGTTTTTCCTGCACTCTAAAAATGCTGGGTTATTTTTTAACCCAAATGCTGGGTTCAACTTGGGCCATTTTATTTAGTTATTTTTAATATTTTTAAACGAAGTGCTGGGTAGTTTTTAATGGGTTATTAAATGTTGGGTTATTTTTTCTACCCAATCGCTAGGTTGAACCTGTCTCTGATGAAACACCCCAGCTGCTGAGTTACAGTCAGGTCACGGGCATTTTGCGTCCTCTACAGGAGAGAGATTCTCAGCGCTGCTGATTTGGTGCACTTCTTCAGCGAAATAAAGGTATGTATACATTTCATTTCATTTCTAAAGTCTTTACTGTGCTGTAAATATTATTATTTTACGCAACGCAACATACAGGGATGAGATGTCAGTCAGCTAAATGGAGAAGGCCAAATGCGTCAGCAGTGGTCATTTCACATGATGGAAATGCCTTTTGCCTTGCATAATTGCAAATTGATCTTATTCGTTATAATACTGAATTTAATTTAATCTGATGTTAATATATGTTCTCTAATCTCAGAACTGTTTGTTTATGGGCAGGTTATGGAGTCAGTCATGGCATCTTTCAGCTACGATTAAAATGCAAGGTGGCAGCCTGAGCAGCAGCCCATCACCAGCTTAGTTTTCGCCGACACACCGGCACAAGAATCAGCACTATTTCAGTGAAAAATGATTACAGAGTACTGAATACACTTAAATAAAAATGTTTTTAACCCAGCATTTTCTAGACAAATTGTACAAATCTTTACTTTACATAATGATATTTAATTACTTTACATAATGATGTTTCATGTCTCTGACAACCTCTGTAGTCTCACTTGTTAGCAATGGCCTTTTTCAAGACACGTATAAGCTTAAATAAATCATGAGTATGGTTTTACTGATGAATACATGATGTAGAATAAAACATGAAAATATTTTGAGCTTGTGTTAACCTCAGACCTTATTTCAGCCATTTAAACCCAAAACCCATCGGTTTGAAAAACTGGAAGTTCTAAAATGCGAACTTGTTTCTGGGTTTAGGACTCATTCCTGCAGCACTCTATTTGTACTTGAAACAGCCGCCTGAGGCTGCTAACAATATGGCCACCAAGTGCTTGACTTGCCTTAAAGGGACTTTGCTTTTGATATAAGTGTCTGGTGTACGAATGCATGACTTTCTGCTCTTTTCAGCTACTCGGCTTTCTTGAGTAGCCAACCTATTCTTCTTCATTTTCTTGCCTTCTCTGCATGTTTTCTCCCCTCTCCAGAAATCCCTTTCTCAGGCCTAAGTAGCAGGCGTCTAGCCAGACTCATTCCAGCTGTGAGAATGAAACAATTGCGCTCATTTTACAGACCGTGTCTTTCAAATTTAGGTACGGTCGAAATTGCCCACAGTGTTCAAAATTCAAGCATGTTTGGGTGGCGACGTCGAATCAATTAACCTCCGAACCACCTTCAGAGTAAACACACATTATATTGGGTTAGTAATCAATAAGCCAAGCTCGGGAAAAAAATCAAAGAGAAGTAAATACAGGAGTCAAATTACATTAGTTCAAGTGCTCTACTAGAATGAAAATGTCAGAGCAATGTTTGCATATCTTATCTAAAGCCCATCATTTGGCTGATTGCTTTCTTTTCCCCACCACTGGGTCTGTGATTTTGTACCGGCCCTACTAATACGCTCAGTCTGTATTTGGTCCCACTGAGGACTTTATCTGCTTTAGCTGCCAGACAGAAGGACGTGTGTGCGTGCATATGTGTGTGTGCTCTTACATGAGATCCTCGTCTTGCACTTGACCAGGGTAAGGGTGGCTGGATATGGAGATGGCTGTAAAGACAGATTTTAGCACATGAGAAAATATACAAACACATGACCAGCAGTCTGCTCTACCCATGAACCTTTCCTGAATTTATTCTCTGTTTTGCCCTGAATGACTTCACCGGCTACATTTGAATGAATGCATCCCCCCTTTCCATTATTGACTGGTGGGATTGCATTAATCTTGCCTGGAGGCGGACAGTGAATCTCAGCCACTGGGCCAGTCTGGCAGTGTTGAAATAAGACCAGCTCTATTCCTTCATTTCAGTTCTCAGCACCTCTAATTAGCATTCAGACCGCTCTACCTCATGGTGGGAGACAGAATAGACACACTGCCCCCTGTCTTAGGGTAGTGGAATTACATCATTTTCAGTCTGAGAGGGCAAGGATTATATTTCAGGGTATTGCAAAACAGCATATTTTAGATAAACCCAGTAATTATTGATCCATAAAAACAAGAGGAACCTAGCTGTGTTATTTGCAGATAGAAAGTCTCTTCCTGTCTAAGTGGGCGGCTCTTGCTCAGAATAAGCTGCTAAGTGGATTAGACCTTACAGCGCAAGTCAAACCTCTAGATATGCAAGTCTAAGTGCACATTAACTCAAGACACATAAGCTATTTCTTTAAAAAGTTTGGGGTCTGTAATATTTTTGATGATATAGGATGCTTTTGCATGCTGATCCTGTCTATCAATGTTAAAAACAGTTGTGCTGCATAATACTTCTATGGAAACCACTATATATTATTTCACTTTTTAATTTCCAGTATTCTTTTGGATGACTAGAATTCAAAAGAACAGCATTCATTTGAAATAAGTTTTGTAATATTATAACTGTTGATTTAATGCTTACTTTAATGCATATTTCTATTCATTTCTTTAAGAAAATACATTACTGACCCCAAACTTTTGAACAGCAGAAACTTTATAGATTCTAAAAGAAAACTAGAATCTACAAAACCTTCCAGTATTTAAAAAAATAAGAGAGAAATTTAACTAACTATATTGTCGTCGTTTCTCTGGTGGCAGGCTGGATCTCAAGATAAAGTTGTTTAGGCTGTTGAGGTAGGCAGGCATGGTGTGGTGACCTTCTGGATTATACCAAATCTGTGTGAACACAAGTATTAATACAATGCACAATAATTCCATTATAATAATCTTGTAAAGGCTCTGTTTCAAAATATACTGAGCTGCATTACTTTAACATTAAAATGAACAGCTAGATATGATAACAGGCGTAAAAATACATATGTGACCCTGGACCACAAAACCAGTCATAAGTAGCACGGGTATATTTGTAGCAATAGCCAACAATACATTGTATGGGTCAAAATGATCATTTTTTCTTTTAAGCCAAAAAGTATCAGGATATTAAGTAAAGATTATGTTCCATGAAGATATTTTGTAAATTCCTACCGTAAATATATCAAAACTTAATCTTTGTTTAGTAATATGCATTGCTAAGAACTTCATCTGGACAGCTTTAAAGGTGATATTCTCAATATTTAGATTTTTGTGGTCCAGGGTCCATATTTGGTAAAATAGTCAATTTGTACTTAAACTCAACTGTTTTTGGTACTGAATAAACTTTTCTCCTGATTTATTTGCGATCTTTAAATGATTTTTTTCACATTGCAATCTTTACAAAGAATGCATGCAATATTGCCTTAAAAGTTTGCCAAAAAAGTATCTTAGAGGGCAACATAATTATGCTGCCTACCTTTTGGAACAGATTTCACATCAGGAGGGTGATTATGATGCATTAAAATGCTGCCTACGTGGCTGCTTATTTGGTTTTGGAGCATAGCCTGTTAGTGTCTACGTAAACTGCTACGTTGGGACAATGAGCCACTTTGCCATTGGGGCGATGTAATAACACTCATCCAAATTACCTTGCTAAGGGTTCTGTTCACTGGCACATCTAACATGTCCATCGTAAGATCAATCGGAAGAGGCTTTCCGAAGTCCCAGCCTCCGTATCTGAAACAAAGCACAAAACAACTTATGTTAGAACTCATAACTCCTGGCTTCTGGTAACATCAGGTTGTATGCATTTACTAAATGCAAATTTTCCCATCTGCTATTAACAAAAAAGCTATTTGAGGAAAACCAGTCCAATACAGGTTATTTTGATGAATTTATGCATTTGTATAAGGTTTTTTTGCTTCATGGATTCTAGGATTATGTTCTGTACATATTAAAACTCAACATATTTCGTGTTTTTGGACACTAAAGACGTTTTCCTTGATATACTGGTAATTAATAGTTTTATGCCTTTCTCACTCAATTTATTACAAGAGCTGTGATTTGCCTTTTTATTACCTTTTTCGCCACCACACAGAGGCAGGGCTGTGTATTATATTACTTTTTTTGGAAGAGCAATGTATGAATAATAAATGCGAGCTTTACTATTTTAGGTGTAATAAAGTATTTTCATGCCAGCAGCACGCCCCAGTGCTGTGTGCTATTTGACTAGGATGGAAAATGTCAGCTGGTCGGAAAATGCCACGGTAAAGACGGGATAAACCGAAGTGCTTCCTCTTTAATTATTAATCAGCCTACCAGCGGTTCATAAATTCCTTAATATTCCACCTCACCATATTTTGAACTTGTGACATAAAGGAAATATCTTATGAAATTAGTTTAATGCTGTGTGATAAAATTCACCTGTTTCTGATGAAGTCATTGGCGGTGGCCAGCAGGTAGTCCTCTATGTTGATGCCCGTCAGGTTGTAGACAATCTGGGATGATGGATTTCTTATGTGAGGTGGTTCGTAACTGGTTGCAGGACATGACTGAAAGGGAGAGAAAAGTGAGTGATATTCTGAACAGATGCTATGGTACAGTATTGGAAAAAAAAACTCTATTTGTGACCCTGGACCACCAAACCAGTCTTAAGTAGCACAGGTATATTTGTAGCAATAGCCAACAATACATTGTATGGGTCAAAATTATCTAATTTTCTTTTATGCCAAAAATCATTAGGATATTTAGATCATGTTCCATGAAGGTATTTTGTAAATCTCCTACTCTAAATATATCAAAACTTAATTTTTGATTAGTAATTTGCATTGCTAAGAACTTCATTTTGACAACTTTAAAGGCGATTTTTTTTTTTTTGCACCCTCAGATTCCAGATTTTTTAATTTTTCAAATAGTTGTATCTCAGCCAAATATTGTCCTATCCTAACAAACCAAACACCAAATGGAAATCTTATTTATTCAGTTATCATATCTCAATTAAAAAAAAAAAATGGACCCTTATGACTGGTTTTGTGGTCTAGGGTCACAATTTAACAATTTGATCCTTGTCAGTTCAAGAGTAAAACTGTCCACAGGAAGCTGAATTTAAATGAAAGGAAGAAGAACAGGCACAAACTTAACACAAATTTGATGACAAAACATATTAACTTGACTAATTTGGTCTAATTACTTTATAATATGTAATTTCTTCCCTCAGTTGACAATTTCCTCAATTAAGTTACATTCTCTTAATTTGCATACTGTGAAATAAACTTTTTTTAAACATAATTAACTCAAATTAAAAAAAAGTTTTATAGATGAAATTTTAAGCATGAATAATTTAAGCCAACATCATGAATTTTAAGCCAATAACATGTTTTGTTCATTTGTGTAATTTAAAATGATTAAACTGACATTAAATTATTTTTCATTACATTATTTTTTATTATTTGTTTTTTGCATTTTATTTATTAATTATTAAACATTAACTGCGAAATTGTGTTTCCTTAAATATGAATTTTCATTCTGTGTCGTGTCTGCTGCCTCTATTCAAAGTCAGGAATTGAATTTAAAAGGTATTCTGAAATTAATTCTGAAGGGCGTGCATCCCTGCTGTGATCAACAATCTCCTTCAAGCTATCAAAACACTAATGATCTTTATCAATATTTAAATGCTGAGAGATGCACATCATTGAGGATATGTGATAATGTTGTTTGTGTTATGATGGTTATGCTCTGTTTGACCCACCTGCACTTGGTTGCTACACTTGCAGGTGGTAAATGTATCAGAGCCGTTGCTTCTAGAGATCCAGGTCTCACTTCCTATTGCAGGTCTCTCTTTGCAAACCCTGTGGAACAATAAATGCTTTCAAAAAGAAGAAGAATAGAATGTTCTATGTGGAAGAACAGTGTGATGATTATTTGGAAGGAATCTGTGAGAAATCGATCCTATAAACAGGAAATACATGAGAAATGCAAATGATCCCTGGGTGAATCTCACAAAAATATGTGCGGTGAGGTTGTGAGATTTACGCCCATATACGGGAGCATTATTATAAGATCTTACAGTGGAATTACAAAAGCCAGAGCTTACAGATGTGTGGGTGAAAGAGAGAGAAAAACAGACCTGTTTGCGAGCGAGTTACACAGCCAGGAAAAAGAGTAAGATGAGCAGAGATGGGAAAATAGCGTGATAAAAAACAGTGATAGAAAACTAAAAGTGGCACATTAGTGCGATGAAATTGACCAGGAACACGAGAAGACCCACTGATACGAGCAGAGAGAGTATCAGAGTCCCAGAGCTCAGCAAAAGAGATGGCGACCAGAGCTTAGGAACAGACCTGCGAAGATCAGAGAGGCTGAAATCATAGCCGGCAAAAATGAAAGCCATTTGCAGTGCCTAGGTGAGCTGATGCTGTGATATGTAATCACTCGTGGCTTAGAGCAGACTGCAGTCTGATTACTGAGCTCAGAGTGCTGGATCACTAAGACATATGGATGATTACTTACGAATCTGTGGGGTCTTTCATGCAGACGTGGTCAATGCCTGGATAGGACATCATGGAATCTACAAGACTGTTGGCGGTGGAATTCTGATTGCTGTGGAGAGAACATGCAATGGCAGTGTTTAAGGCTGATTGAAATATTGAATATTCACACTATATTTGATATGACAAAACACAACCAACATTAGAAATATTGCAATGGCTCTGTGTGCTTTTCTTTGGCAATTAGTTGCATCAGCAAAATGTGGCAATTAGCTAGTTTTTAGACAGTGACACAAAATAATGAGAGGTATTTTAAAAGCATCTCTGTCATAATCCTCATTAACACTGAGGAATTCAATAAATTTCAGATAATCAGTTATTTTAAATCTGTTTTTTTCTGAATTTGTTAGCAGCGTGACTCAAAAATGTTTATGCAAAAATTGGTGAGGCATTTTGCATGCTTTGTAAAATATAGTAGTAAAATATAGGTGTAGTGAAATGTGTAGTATATGGAGGTAAATACTGCTGCTTATTGTGAATTTTGCATAAATAAAAATGATTGCATATAATTATTTACTTGTGATCATTTAGTAAAAATCTCTAAAGAAAAATTGCCTGATAATCTGCTGGATGCTACATTTTACTGTATTTAACTTCTTGCATTTATAAAAATCACACTTTTATGCAATTTCAACCAGATAGCAAAAAATAAATAATAAAATAAAATAAAATAAAATACAAAAATGCTATAAATCAAATAAACCAATAAAATAAAATACTACAATAAAATACAACAAAATAAAATAGAATACTAAAATAAATGAAATAATAAAATAAAATATAAATACAAAAATGCAAAAAATAAAATAAAATAAAATAAATACAAAAATGCAATAAAATAATAAATAAAATAGAATATCAAAATGCAATAAAATAAAATATACTACAAAATGCAATAAATAAAATAAAATAATTAAATACTACAATAAAATATAACAACATGAAATAGAATAATAAAATAAATGAAATAATAAAATAAAATAAATACAAAAATGCAATGCAATGCAATAAAATACAATACCAAAATGCAATAAAGAAAAAAATAAAAAAAAATAATAATAAAATACAAAACTGCAAAAAATAAAATAATAAAATAAAATACTACAACAAAATACAACAAAATAACACACAATGATAAAATGAATGAAATAATAAAATAATAAATAAAATAAAATACAAAAATGCAATTAAATTAAATTAAATTACATAAATACATAAAGTTAGCTGTTCATAAGCATGAAATAAATTTTGGTATATTTTCAGTAGTGACTACATAGCACTGTGCATTATCCCATTATATTTTTATATAATTCAGTCCTAACAACATAATCAATCTTTTTTAAGTAGACTATCAAAATATAAAACAAGCAAGGTCATGGGTTTGACTCCCAGAGAATGCATAAACTGCTGAAATGTATGCTATGCAAGTCACTTTGGATAAAGGTGTCTGAGATGAGGTGTCTTGAATAAAGGTGTCAAAATGCAGAAAATATCACTGAATAGATTATTAAGCTCTAAAACAAATTAAAACATCTGTATTTCAGCAGTCCCCATATTTCCTAACTTTTTTGAATCGCAGGCAAGTCACACAACAAAGTGAATCTAACCTGAAGAAGCTGTACTGTTCATCAACGTGGTACATAGCAGGAGAGAGCACAATCTTGGGAAAGTGCTGAAGATCACTTTTGATGGAGCCCAGGCCCATGGCAGCAATTACAAAGAGTACGGGCAACAACACCTGAGAGAAAAGCCCCTTCCAGTCTTTCCTGGAGTGATGCACACGTTTCAGCAACATGGCCATCACCCGCTGCACAGTCAAAGCAACCCCACGCACGGTTGAGGTCCCAGTGAGGCCTATATAAGAGAGAAAAGAAGAGAGTGTGCCACATGAGACAGAGGCAATCATCTCAACTGCTTCAATTCAGGCAAATTCAGAAGATGAGCTTTCAAAGTTCAAAGCTTTCAAGGGGTAATTTGGAAAGTACAGGTCATAGAACTAATATTCCACAAACTGCTGCAAGAAACTAAACTAGTGCTGAAAGCCCACTTACTGGCTTTCTCTCCAAGGTACGCGCTGTTGAGATCGTCAGGAATGCTGTCTCTTGACGCAAACATGTCATTCGCTATCACGGACTCTGATACAGACCAGGTTTCACTTTCTTTAGGCTCCATGTCGTCTCGAGTCAACTGCAGGAACACCTGAAAAAACACAATGTCTATTTGAGTGCATATGGACAGGGTTGGATTATGTTTTCCTATGGTTTTGTACTGCAGTGGTTCCTAACATCCTCACTTTTTGTACAGTCCCCAATCCTTCATAAAAACAGATTTATACATTGAAAATATTTGCACACTGAAAAATTGAAAGTATTTGTACATTGTAAATAAAACAACGATTATTGGAGTACACTTAACTAGAATTTCAGTCTTTCAGTTTTCAACTTCAAAATCTCATGTTAATTTCAATGTGCTACTTGCCGATTATTGGTAATTATTTGTCAGATTTACTAGCAATTTCCAAATGAAGACTGTAAACCCTACACCGTGATTTGGGAATACTAAAAACAGCACGCAAATTCATTTTTTAAAGCAAAGTTCAAACTAAATTAAAATTTTTGTTTACACCAAGGACGATAACTATATATTTTATCTAGATATTTTTTTCTTAGAACTTCATGATACAAACTCACAATTTTTCACTCTTTTTTTATTAGATTTGTGAGATATAAACTCACTATTGTGAGAAAAAAAGTTTCTATCTTGCAATTCTGACTATTTCACGCAATTGCGAGTTTATATCTGGCAATTCTGACTTTTTTCTCGCAATTGCAAGTTTATATCTCACAATTCTGACTCTTCTCACAATTTCGAGTTTATATCTTGCAGTTCTGACTTTTCTTCTTGTAATTGCGAGTTTATATCTCAGAATTTTGACTTTATTTCTCACAACTGTAAGTTTATATCTCACAATTCTGACTTTATTTCTTGCAATTTCAAGTTTATATCTCACAATTCTGACTTTATTTCTTGCAATTGCAAGTTTATATCTTACAATTTTGACTATTTCTCACAACTGCGAGTTTATATCTTACAATTCTGACTTTTTTCTTGCAATTGCGAGATTACATCTTGCAGTATATCCTCCAATTCTGACTTTTTTCTTGCAATTGCGAGATTACACCTTGCAGTATATCCTCCAATTCTGACTTTTTTCTCGCAATTGCGAGTTTATATCTTGCAGTTCTGACTTTTTTCTCGTAATTACAAGTTTATATCTTACATTTTTGACTTTATTTCTCACAATTGCAAGTTTATATCTCACAATTCTGACTATATTTCTTGTAATTGCAAGTTTATATCTCACAATTCTGAGAAAAAAGGTCAAAATTGCGAGATATAAACTTGCAATTGCAAGAAAAAACTCACAGTTACTTTTTTTATTCTTTACTCAGGGGCAGAAACGGGTTTCCATAGAACAGGCAGACACACACGTTGTAAAAAAATTTTAAGACAATTAAAAAAAAAAAAACATCACCATTTTGAAGATGAACGAAAGTGAACTAAAAGCCTCGGCAAGCCCAGCTTGTAGCCATGACTGTCAGATGGGAAACCCTGAATTAGATTCCTAAAATAAGTAGCCTACACAAATCTTGTGTGTTTATGGATGGACTTTTTCCTTCAAAAATTTGAAAAGCATTTCAGTAATTAAATATCTCCCAGCTCTACTTAGAATATGATTTTGGAGTGATGCAAATTGTAAGGTTTGCACTATATGAGCCAAGAATCCCAGGGAGCCTAGTACGGTTCAGCTTCCTTTGGCAGCCTTGGGCTGCACTGCTTGAGGCTTTAAAGGTCGCTGGGCAGGCATTCTGAAGCCCAGTGGAACTGGCCGAGTCCATAATCCAGTCCTGCACCTGGGTCTTCATCTGATAATTACCTCTTCCAGGGTGGTGTCAGAGATGCCATAGCAGCCCAGCTGAAGACTGTCCAGGTTCTGATCCAGACCAGTAAGCAGGGATTGGTACGCAGCTGCGTTCTGGGGGGTGTACGGTGGGAGGGAGTAGACCAGATCGCCCACCTCTCCCTCCTTCTGTTGAGCGTCAGGCAGGTAGGATTGAATGAAAGCCCTGAGTTCTTCAATGCTGAACTTTTCGTTTGAATCAGGAGTCTGAACCTGAACCAAAAACAGAAATGCATGTTGATAATATATTTAAAAAATATATATTCTGGAATAGAATTGTAATCCAGTACTACTACTCCATGGACAGTACCTTCTTTGTGAGGGTGAGGTTGTAGCCCTTAGCCAGCTTGTCTTTAAGGTAGAAGGGCGAACCACAGCATTTGAGGCCTCCGCGCTCCAGGAAGGCGATACGGTCGCTGAGAACTTCAGCCTCATCCAGGTGATGGGTAGAAAGAATGATGGTACGTTCTGGACAGTTAAACAAAACCAACACAGAGGCATGTCAAATCAAAGATCAGCTGATACAGGCAGACAGAGAGAGACAGACTCTGAACAAAGAGCTGATGTACAAAGATAACATAGGAGAATCTGACATGACCCTCTTTTACGGTCTTAAATCCTTGCTCGAGATAAATTCGCTAACTGTCTCCACGGTAGATAATTAAACATCAGAGGGAGCATGACGGATAACAATCAGTCGTTACTACATCTGCGTCTGGATTTTTCCCTGTCTGAATTTGACTGCACGCACCTTGAGAAAATCCATTCAAGCCTAATTAAATTCTACACCAAGTGTCAGATACCCGATAAGAACAAAGTCCTTTGGGGAGTTTGCTACAGGTACAAGCCAGGAGATTATTTCCACCCTGGTCTGAATTGTAAGGGGATTTCACCTTGCTTGTGCTGAAGGACAATGTCCCAGATGCTGCGTCGGGAACAGGGATCCACCCCGGTGGTCGGCTCATCGAGAACCACCAGCCGTGAGCCTCCGATGAAGGCAATGGAGATGGATAGCTTCCTCTTCATACCTCCTGACAGGGTGCCGACACGCTTGTGGCGGTGGGCATACATGTCTGTTTCTTTTAGGATTCTAAGACAGGGAAAAGAAGGACCGTGTTAATGCAGATTTCTCTATACACCTTGCTCAAAGACATTTGACATCAACTCTTTCTATCTATCTATCTATCTATCTATTCATATATTGATTATATACTTGAAATTATATTGTCACCTTAAAGTGTGTCATATAGTTTGACTTAGCAGCCAAACTACATAAAAATATGAGTTTAAATTATGAGTTTTACAGTAGTTCAAAGTAGCTTCCCCAACACCATTAGGGGCACCATTATGAGTTACATATAGCATATATAGCTTCTGTAAAGTTAATTTCTCTAAGGGTGTGTTACAGAACAATACAAAAAACATACTGTAAGAAGAGCACTGAAACTTACCTGCGCACTTGTTCATTCACTTCGTGTTTGGTCCAGTGGGGAGCTTTGATCTGAGCATACAGCAGCAGGTGTTCCTTTGTGGTAAGGTGGTCGAACAGGACATCATACTGCATGCACACACCCATCTCCTTACGCACATCATCTATGGACGTCTCCATATCCATCCCGTACACCTCAATGGTGCCGTTGGTGGGTGCAAACAACCCTGTCAGAAGCGACCTGAAATAAGAAAATACAAAAACATTAGTATTTTCTCAAATTAAATAGCAAAAACATTTTTTTAAAGATGCAGTATGCTTTCATGTTCTTACATAGTGGTGGTTTTTCCAGCTCCATTGTGACCCAGCAGAGAGGTGACATGTCCCTCATAGAAAGAAAGGTTCAGGTTGTCTACAGCGTGCCGGTTCCCGTAGGTCTTTGTCAGGCCATACAGTGAGACTCCAACAGGCAATCCTGAGAAGTCTTCTTCTCTATTACCCACTTTGCTACCTTTGCCTACAGGACCAAAAAAAGACAACACAGATAAAGCAAAGATGTTAAAATATCACACAGAAATTGAAAGGATTAAGATTGATCATACAGTTACAATCTGTCACATTCAAAACATGCAGAGTGTGCAAGTATATTTGAGCAAATCTCTCAGATGTGTTAGTTATGAGATACACCACAGCTCAAAAGTTTGATCTTTTTTGAAAGAAAATAATTCCCTAACCCTTATTCCAAAAGGGACATTAGAATGATCAAAAGTGACAGTAATAAAACTAAAGTTATAAAAATAAATAAATCCTGTTCTGTTGAGCTTTCTATTCAGACAATCCTAAAATGAAAAGGTATAATAGTTTCCACAAAAATATTAAGATAAAAATATTATATTATAAACTGTTTTCAACATTGATTGTAAGAAGAGAGCTTTCTTGAATAATTCAAATGTCATCACATGTATATATTACATTTTAAAACATATTAAAATAGAAATCACATTTAAAATTTGAATATTTCACAATATAACAGTTTTTACTTTATTCATAATCAAATAAATGCAACCTTGGTGAGCATAAGAGGCCTCTTTTAAAAACCTTTAAAAATCTTGCTAACCTCTGAATGGCAGTGCAGATAATCTACTGTAATGTAATATTTAGCTACAATATAACATGTCTTCTGCTGTTTCTACATTAGTCTGTAATCATTGCACCATTTGCCATAATGTAACTTGCACTGGTTAAAAAAAAGGTGATAAGAAACATGAAGATAGCACCATGCATGCACTCATGCAAAACTAACTTTACTGCTCAATGCTGCAACAGACCAATCAGAATCAAGTATTCCAGAGCACTGTGCAATAATGTACCTTTGCTCTTGTCAGTGGTGTTTTGCTCCTGCATCATGTTGGTAAAGAGCAGCCCTCTGCCTACTTTCTTCGGCGCTCTGCTACAGCAGGTGAACATATCTTTCCAGAAGGACCGAGTCACAGGGAAGTACCATGGTACACCAATGCCATACTTTCCTGATTAAGAGAAAAAAATACACTGGATTAGAATAATAATACTACATTTCCACTTTTTTGTTTCTTTTTACCTAACCACACAAACAAAAAGGATAACTAAGTAGCTCCCTCATACCTGGGAAGACCTTGCGGATGTAAATCCCAATGATAAAATAGACTACTGAGTCAATGAGGAGCAGCCAGCAGAGCCAACCGAAGGAGGAAGTGTCACCAGCCAGAGGGGAGATATACATGTTGCTCCACTGGATGCCTGAGGTGTAAGTACACAATGCATTCAGTCGATGTAATTATCCCAAACAAACACTAATTACAGACAGTCTGAAGGGTTTGTGTCGACCTACCTTCTTCCTGTTTTTCATAGCGGGAGATATACTGGCTGGCATAACTGAAGCATGTCGGAGAAAAGAGACTCTGTGGACCATAAACAAACACAGTCAGAGAGATTTATATCACAGCTTTCAATCGATTAGAAAATTTAAAGGACCAGTTCAACCAAATTCTAATTCTGTTATCATATATTCGCCATAAATGTTGGGCACGTTACTTTAAAAAAGTAACTAGGTATAGTTACTAGTTACTTCTCACAAATAGTAACTGAGTTAGTAACTGAGTTACATCACTATAAAAGTAACTAATTACCAGGGAAAGTAACTATTATGTTACTTTTTAAAAAAATGTTCAAATAACTTGGATGCCCCCAATATTAAATATGGTAAATGAATAAAACATTGTACACTAATCTAAACTATTTTAATGTTGCTGTGGGACAATGTGAGAGACACCTTCCAGGGGCTCGCTAACTGGGGTCGCTTCAACCCGCGTACGTGAAAAAAATCATAATAACAAGAAAACAATGTGCTTTTGTAAAATAAACAGGGTGCGCTCTTGCCATCTTGGTCTCCACCTCTCTTCACAGACGTAAATAAAAACAACCTGAATCTCCGCAAATACATGCCTTAAAGATGTGAGAAGCTTAAAATGTCTACTTTTAAATTAAGTAAGTCATGTCGAAAAAACAAATATTCTCTGACGAAGTAATCCGTATGATACCAACGCTGAACTCATCTCCACTTTTCAAATTTTAAACATCCACGTAAGGCGCGAGGACATGTAGGTAAACACCCACATCACCTCTTTAGTAGTGGTAACAGTGTTGTAACGGGGGAAACAGTAATCCGTTTGATTACTCGTTACTAAAAAAAAAGTAATGCCATTAGTAACGCCGTTTATTCATAATGCCGTTATTCCCATCACTGCTCACCATTATGTCACAACTTCCTTTTTTACAGAAGGCGAGTTTTATAAGCAACTTAAAAAAAGTCAAACTGGTTTGGAATGACATGGTGAATAAATAATTGGTATTTTTATTGGGCAAACTATTCCTTTATTTGTGAATAAGCTGTAGTTAATACGCTAATGCATTTCAAGTGCTCCTATTATGCCATTTCCAATATTGCCTTTCATACAGTGTGTAATGTAGCTGTATGTGAATGTAAACGATCTGTAAAACTGTATAACCGTTATAAAGTTATTGTCTCAACTTTAAATAAAGTTAGAATCAACTCTGTACAGCCTAAACAAGTCGTTAGTAATTCGAACCCCACTTCTGTGACGGCTACACATCATGGGGTAACCCATTTGCATAATTCCCACCTATGTTCTACACTGGCCAGGTGTGAACAACTTGACCCCACCCACAAACACATAATTTTACTGATGACTGCTTCTCTAATATCTGGGAGTTCATCACAGGATTCACAAAACACCAGCTGTTATTTGCACCAGCTGGCTCCACTGAACCACAACCTGTAAGTATGATATATAATTTATGTCTATATTTTCTATCGAGTGTTCAAAATACGGAACTATGGCAATGTATTGTTTCTGGCATGCGCTGTAGACTGTAGACCAATCACAACAGACTGGGCCATCTGACCAATCAAAGCAGAGTAGGCTCATGGAAAGGAGGGGTTTAGAGAGACTGAATCTTTGAACTGCTTCGAACTAATCGTTTGAGAATCACTGGAAAATGAGGTGATATTAAATGCACATTGTGAGAAAACTAAACCATTTTTTGACCTTGCATGCATGTAAACCTATTGTAGGAGACAATATTAGAAATCTTAAAAATGGCATAATACAGCACTATAATAATGCGTAATTAATGGATTTTGTGAATAAAACTAATGTAGAATATATGACTATATGGATATAACAAAATTGACTTGAGGTAAATTCCTGCAGCAGTGCTTTTAACTCGTCTTATTTGCACAAAAACAGATCAAAACAAAGAAAATGCCAACATGGAAATGCAAGTCTGCAGTAATTCAACAAAACAACTTTATAAGCCCACTTTTCATGGACATAATATTACACATAAAGAGGTTTTTGCCGCTGCCACGGCCTGCGCATTAGTCCTCTGCTGGTGTTCGCATTAATATTTCTGTGAATGATGCGGTTTCACATTTGTGGGTGATATTTCACTTGTGGAGCTGCTATGATAATTAAATTTCACCACACAAAGAATGCAAATGACTTTTGTTAAATGTCCCGCCTGGCTTTGATTTATAAATAAATTATCCGTAAAGAATTTCTTCCTCTATTTACTGAGAATAACACACGGTTCTTGGGACTTTTGTTTGTGTGTGAGAATATTTGGTCCCTGCAGTAACAGTAAAACCTGAAACCTATATTAAGAGAACTGACCTAATAAACATATTAAATAATGTCTAAATATATAAATGTAAATGCAACAACAAAACAGTACTTTATAATCACTAAGAATAGAATAAAAGTTACTCTATAATTACTCTTGTGTGAACTCTGAAAGGCCTTTTTGCATATTTTACAATGTGATGTTAAACTGCAAACTGATTTAAATGCAGTACAGACCAGAGCGCTCTTCATACTGAAGGAAAGATTGTCCTCCAAGTGGATCAGCACGATGAACGGGAAGAAGCAGATGACATAGATAAGACTGCCGCTCAGCCCGGCGATGTTGGTCTTATCGAAGAAGGAGCTGACCAGGAAGCTGATTGCGAGGACGCTGAAGCCGTAGTCACAAAGGTAGAGGAAGAGCACGAAGCCATTGCTGTGAGGAAGGATGCCACCAGCTTTCAAAATGATGGTGAGGATGATGACGGTCGCCAGCAGGAACACAGCACTTTCAATTAACCAGGCAAAGAAGTGGCTGATGGGATTGACCCCCATCATTTTCATGTACTGTGGAAAAAGTGAAAAGAGTTCAGAAACCCAATTAAAGTTTGTGGCAACAGGCTGAGGGAAAAAAAAATGTTTTAGTTTTCTATACAGTACCTCATGAAGTCGCAGTTCCCTCTCGTGGACAAGTTTCTTCACAAAGTGGGCGACAAACAGCACCCAGGAAATCATGAGTGCCATTGGGAAGGCGAAAGCGATGCTGTTGAGATAGCTGGAGAGGTAAAAAGATTTAAGATTAGCATTGAAAGAAGGCACTCAAGAAAGAAGTACTGACGAACTGACTAACTTAAGTCAAGTTCCTCTTTGATTAATATTGTAATTAAGAGTCTAAATTAATGACCCACAGTATTGAACGTCTGCAACTAACTCAGATGTTAATTTGGTTTGCAATCTATTTTCTATGGAAAAAGCTTGTCACTTTATTGCATTGCTTTATTGCTTTTCATTCATGAATCTATTAGTGTTATTTTAGTCTTGTGTATATACTGAATTTATCATTTTGAATTTAATTTTGACATTTTCAGTTGTCATTTTAATTGTTAATTTAATTTTGATGTGATTTTGACATTTTCAGTTTGTGTTAGTTGTGTTTATTATTATTTATATTAATTTTATATTTATATTTCTTATATTTTTAGTAATTTTAGTTTCTAATTTTTAGATATTATTTATTTTAACCTTTTTCCTTATATTTATATTTTATTCAGCTGTATTTCATTTCTAATTTCACCAAATATTTATATTTTATTTTTAATTTTTATATTTTCAGTTTTCATTTTAATTGCCAATTTAATTTTATTTCTATTTAGCTTTAATTTATATTAATTATTGTTTTAGTAATTTTAGTTTCTAATTTATAGATAATATTTATTTGACCTTTTTTCACCTAATATTTATATTTTTTTTCAGCTGTATTTCATTGAATTTCTAATTTTTACATATTTTAATTTTAATTTAAAATGAAAAATTCAGTTTTCATTTTAATTGGTAATTTAATTTTGATATGTGATTTTGACATTTTCATGAGTTTGTGTTAGTTGTTAATATTTGTTTTATTTCATCTGTATTTCATTTCATTTCTAATTTTATCTAATAGTTATATTTTATTTGGAATTTAATTTTTATATTTTCAGTTTTCATTTTAATTGCTAATTTTATTTTGATAAGTGATTTTGACATTTTCATGAGTTTGTGTTAGTTGTATTTTTTATTATTCCTTCTATTTATTTATTTATTTATTATAGTTTTAGTTTTTGTAATTTTAGTTTCTAATTTTTTAGATATTATTTATTTTAACCTTTTTTTCCACCTAAAATTTATATTTTATTTCAGCTGTATTTTCATTTTATTTCTAATTTCCCATAATATTTATACTTTATTTCAGCTGTATTTCAATGAACAAAAATATATGTAATACTTTTCTTGTTCATTTTTTTCTTTTTAATAATAACCCTTGCACCTATCTTGAAAAAAAAGCTATGTAATTATGATGTTATTTATGTTGATTCTCATACACAGCCAACAGAAAATTCAGTGCCATGACAACAGCTCTGATCCAGCACTTCATCTACGGCGAACCAAAGCCAAACCTAAGCTTACAAAATTGTTTTGCTCCCTTGCAAGCAGCGCTGCTTCATTAAACAAATGCAAATCTAGGATTTTTATGAAACACTAGACATTCATCCTACTAGAGAAATTTCTAATAAACAAAACAGAGCAGATGTTCAGTGTTGGTGTAAACTGTTGATTATTTGTTCAGATGCCACATCTTCAGTGACCATTTCAATCTTCATGCAAGATGCTTAGTGTGTATGCAAGGTTTGTGCTTGTGAGACACTCACTCATCCTTGTAGTAGCAGGGATACGGGAATGCCTGCATCTGGACCGCGGGCCCATCTATGGCTTTACCCGTCTGCATTTCGATGATGGCTCTGTCGATGCTCTCCTGCAGGTACACAAAGCCTCGGCTGTACCGCTGGGTCTTCGTCGCCGACATGAAGGCGTCTTTCACCCAGAAGGGATTCCGCGTGCGGTCGGTGCGCATGACGTTCTCGATGTTCATTCGAATGGTGTAGTCGATGTTCGCGGGAAGGCTGTTGGAGGTCTCCTCGGGAAGTTTGAAAATAATGCCTGTGAAGAGGAGCAGAGCTCATGTGTATAAAAGGGAAGTGATCTGTTGTCATAGTAACCTCAGAGGCCTGCTGTTCCTCGATAACGGCGGAAATCTATATCTCAATGGAATTGAATCGAATTGCATTGAATTACAGGTTTTACAGCCCGATGGCTCTTCAGTGCCTGTGGTGTCCTCAACCGAGAGTATCACCAAACGCATGAGTGGAGTAGTCAGTTGAAGAGGTATCTCCTGATGAGAGTGTGTGTGTGTGTGTGTGTGAACTCACTGGCATAGAGTTCACGGTTTTGAGCCAGTTTCTCCGCCTGATCGTCAAGTTCATCAGTGGAGTTGAAGCCTCGGTAGCGGTCGAAGTTGACGCAGGAGGAAAGGTTCATCATCAGCATGGAGAGGGTGGTGATCTGCTCCATGATAAACTTGTTTTGCTCTAAAAGGACTGTCATGTTTGCTGTAAAGACAGTTAGAAAAACCGTTCAAGCCATTGCAGACGTAGGAGCAATGCATCTCTGGCTCTTGTCGTGAGTTGTCAAGTCCTCGGCTGTAAAACTCTATTTGGACAGAGTTAGTTTTCCCTGAAGAGGTTAGTTAATTTGTGTCTTACAGACTTAGCCCTATTCTTAGAGTAATTATTTCTCAGGGAGACATGATTTCACCGTTTACAAATGGTAGTCTGTGATTTAATTGCCATGTGAATCATCTGGTTTTCTTCCCATTGCTAATGGTTTATAGACAAACTCCAGGGTCTTGTGGTTATTTAATTAGTAAATTTTACAAGTAAAAATTGATATTTAAAACTACTTTTATATATATATAAAACTACTTAATAAATATTTATTTACTAATTAATTTAGTTATTAATTTATAATATTAATACATTTATACATTCGGTAACACTTTACAATAAGGTGTCATTTGTTAACATTAGTTAATGTATTAACTAACATAAATG
Source organism: Labeo rohita (assembly GCF_022985175.1). NCBI lineage: Eukaryota > Metazoa > Chordata > Actinopteri > Cypriniformes > Cyprinidae > Labeo > Labeo rohita. The sequence continues at coordinate 27,337,123 of NC_066877.1, forward strand.
AACAATACATACAATACAAAATGTATTAATCTTTGTTATTAAAAATACAGTTGTTCATTGTACACGTTAGTTCACTTAATGTTAATAATGCATTAGTAAATGCTGAAATTAACATTAAGATTATTAAATGCTCTAGAAGTATAGTTCAGTATTAGTTTCTGGCAACTAATGAACATTATTGTAAAGTGTTACCATAATTTCTTTTAATATACAATATTATGAACACCACAGTTGTATAATGACTCCTGCCATAATTGAGTAAAACTTTATCATAATTATGGGTTAACATGTTAACATGTTTGCATTGCATTATAATGCAAAACCTTTTCATGATAATGACTTGGTAACTCACAATAATGAGAATTTTCTCATAATAATGACTTATAAAATATTAGAAACGTTTGTGTTATCCCTAGTAAAAACAAATTAATAGATTTAAAATGCAGTCATTTTATACTAAGTATAGTTCTATAGTTTATAATCTATTAACATATTTACTGACATATCATGTTTGACTTGCTGATATAAAATTTTTCATTAAACTTTATTTGGAGTACTACTTGTGCACAATGCACATTTCTTAATATTAAGCCTAAAATATGTTTTAATGTCACTATTTATGAGGATTGTATGATCTTTAAATAACATCTGTCTTTAAATGCAGAATATTAAAAGTTTACCTAAAGTATACTTGCAATAGTTCCACTTTAGCACAATCAAATATACTTAAGTATATCTTTAGTTGGACTTCAGCACTTCTTTTGCCAAATCAAAGTGCATTAAGTATAAAATTAGTTGTTCCAGTTTAGCAGACTGAAAATATAACAGTTTAGTATATTAAAAGTACAGTTGTAAGGTATTTTTATTAAGTACATAATACGTACATGTATTTGTAGTATACTTAGCATGAAATAAATGTATTATAAATAAATTTTAGTATATTTATTTTTCACTAGGGATGTTATATATTTAGAAAAAGACCTAACCTCATCATGACTTCACATTTCATTATAATGCAAAACTTTCTCATCATAATGACTTAGTAAGTCATAATAACAAGAATTTTCTTATAATAATGACTTTGTTTCTCAAATATTACAAACTTTCTGGTTATAATAACACCTTATAATAAAAATGATGCATCACCATGATGCAAGCATTGCATGTAGTGTTGAGAACTTACAGAATTGGTTGAGAGTTGCGCTCATTTGTGTAACATCAATGCCAGTCTGAGTCTGAATGAAGTTTTGGACGAATGGATTGTTCAGAGAATTCTGTGAAGAGTTGTTTAATAAAGAAGTAGTTAATGTGGTAGAGGGCAATAAAAAAATAAATCAAATATAAAATGTTTATTTGATTTTCTCTGGACTTGTTGTATTATACCTGAAGTATCGGCAAGGTTTTTGTCAGGATGCTGGCAGACTGCATGACATACGACGATGACTCTATCCACTCGGATGCATAAAGCTTTAGATCACCAAACTGGTGCAGGGTAGAATTTGACTGCAGGAAAGAAAGACATGTTCTAGACAATTCTACAAGAAAACACAATATTTTGTTTCATGAACTGACAGTCAATCTATATCCGAAAAGGAGAATCCGATATGACACTATGTAGGTCCATATTTGATGACCATATTTGTGCTGCAGCCCATCCCAAGGCAGAAGCGGGATATTCCTATATACTTCATCTTTGCAGGTATCTGATTCTCAAATATGTCTCCTAGCAACTGTGGAGAATAAATGACGTTGTACAATGCTAACTATACAATTTCCAACAGAGAAGGACATTTACCATGTTTTACACACCTGCCTCTGCAAACACTGTTAAACAGGTTTCATCATCTTGTAATGTAGAAACTTTTATTTGATTCAAGTAAACTATACTTTTCCCTTGATGCAAGCTTCCTTTTCAAGGCAGAAAAATGAAATCTTAAACTTTTGAAATAAGAATGTAACATAAAAGAGGCCCAAACTGGATCCAATCACACATTTGCTTTTTATACACTGACGTTCAAATGTTTGAGATCAGTAAGATTTTTAATGTTTTTTTATGTTTGTAATGTTTTTGTAATTTTTTTTTTTTTTTTTTTTTGTAAGGCTACATTTATTTGGTCAAAAATCCAGAAAATTATTTCAATGTAAAATAACTATTTCCCATGTAAATATATTATTTCAAAATGGCATTTCACAGCTGAATTTTCAGCATCATTATTCCAGTCTTCAGTGTCACATGATCCTTCAGACATAATACTAACATGCTGATTTATTATCTTTCAAACAGTTGTGCTGCTTAATATTTTGTTGGAACTTGTGATACTTTTTTTCAGGTTTCTTTATTAAATTTAAAGTTAAAAAGAACAGTATTTATTTAAAGTAGAAATGTTTTGTGACAATATAAACTACCATTTAAAAGTTTGTGGTCAATCATTTTTTATTCTTCCTTTTCTTTGAAAGAAATGAATACTTTTATTCACCAAGGATGTGTTAAACCGATAAAAAGTGATAGAAAAGATTTATTGTTAGGGAAAAAAAAAAAATATATATATATATATATTTATTTTTTTTTTTTTTTTGTATAAATGCTGTTCTTTTTAACTTTTTATTCATCAAAGAATCCTGAAAAAAAATCACCCGTTCAAAAAACATATTAAGCAATGTGTCCAACATTGACAATAAATCAGCAGAAGACTAGAGTAATGGCTGATGAAAATTCAGCTTTACATCACAGGAATAAGTTATATTTTACAATATATTAAAATAGACAATCATTTTTTTAACTGTAATAATATTTCACAATATTACTGTTTTCTTTCTGTAATTTTGATCAAGTAAATGCAGCCTTGATGAGCATGAGAATAATCTTTAAAAAACGTTTAAAATCTTACTGATCCCAAACTTTTGAACGGCTTTGTATGTACAGAAAAATCTAAATCTGTGAAAACTGTAAAACTGGCCTAAATGACAAATATTTATTTGTACCTTTCTCATGATCTCTCTCGTCACTGGTGTGTCTGGTGAGTACAGGATCTGTCCTAACAGCATGGGTTTGAGGAAGGCCCAGGCCACCGCACCGCCTGTAGTGTTCACCATATCCAAGTAGAGGTTCATACAGAAGGGACCTGGACATAAGCAGTATATTAATTAAGCCTGACCACAGCACTTCATCAAACTGAGCTCAATATGCTGTAAGCAGATTCTTGACAGGCCATTATCATAATGCTTTATTGCACATTTAACGGTGTGCTGAGAATATGCGTTCATACTAGCATCGTGTGGGATTTTGAACTTCTTAATCAGCTCTTCTCTCTTGTGGTCCGCCTGGACGGAAGGATCAGTCTCGGTTAAGATAGGAACTTGTGCGATGGCGAACAGCGTCAGGATGCCGTTTTTGCAAAAGGCACGAGCGATGGTATTAAAGGTGGCCTTGCTAGACATTGTGGACCGTTTTCCCCTCACCAGCTGTGGAGAGAGAATACAAAGACGCATTTTATTTAAAAATAAAATTAAACAAATTTTCAAAAATAAATAAACTAAATTAAATTAAATTTACACTGTGGAACTCTTTGTTGGCGACCAGGTTTAGTTCTCCAATGTTTGTCAGGTATTCCTGCAGTTTGTTAATGGCAGGTACCAGTTTGTGCATCATGTCTGTCAAAAACTTGACCATCTGTAGCATGATTCCCACCAAATCCTGAATTTCACTGGACAAAAACAGCTGCAACAAAATGTCACAAGGTTACGACAGACAACACCACTGTAATGTATTTTGCATTGTTTAACAAATTAAAAAAGGATTTATATATATAAAAATATAAAAATAAGTGGCAATATCTGTCTCGTAATGAAATACATTCTGTGCCCAGCTTCTCACCTTGAATAAAGCCACCTTCGGGTCCACATGACGAATGAAGAGAACCGGGATTGTGTACCATTCATGCGACATTGCACAAATGGCGCTGAAGATCTCCTTCCCTGTAGGGTCCAGTTGCAAAGACGAGGGGTCTGAGCACTGGCGCAGGTTTGCCAACCATGCCAAGATCTGTGAAGATGGGAGAAATGACAATAAATACAATACACAACCCTCTGTGAGCAAGCAAAAGGCAACAATGGCAACGAAAATGATGTATGCATGAGTTGTGGCGTACCTGCATGTTGCTGCTGGGTATAGGGTAATCTAACAGAGCCTGAAGTACGTGAGAGGGAAAGCTGGTATAGCGCTCGACATCCTGAACAAACAGAGTGGCATTTTTCAGCAGCTCTGAAACCTTCACTTCAGCTGTCAAAACACAAGACAAAAGACAAGTGAGAGAGCAGACATGCATGCATGGCAAGGTTGAAACAGATTGATTGGACCACTGTCTGAGAGCTGAGGAACACTTGTGCTTCCGCAGTTCTTTTGCTTGAAGCGACAGTGGTACGTACCTGGAGATGTAAAATTGAAATTGAGAGTTTTCAGAGTTGAGACGTTGAAGCCCACAATTTGAGAGAGAACTGATGTCCTTTATAAAAGAGAGAGAGAAGAGAGAGAGATTAAAACCATGAATAGTGTTCCTGGACACAAACTGTTCAAAATGTTTTAACATAATTACATAAATGTGACCCTGGACCACAAAACCAATCATAAGGGTCAGTTTTTTAAATTGCATCTGAAAGCTTTCAATTGATGTATGGTTTGTTAGGATAGGACAATATTTGGCAGAGATACAACTATTTGAAAATCTGTAATCTGAGGGTGCAAAATAATCAAAATATTGAGAAAATCACCTTTAAAGTTGTCTAAATGAAGCATTCATTCTTAGCAATACATATTACTAATCAAAAATTAAGTTTTGATATATTTACGGCAGGAAATTTACAAAATGTCTTCATGGAACATGATCTTTACTTAATATCTTAATGATTTTTGGCATAAAATAAAAATTTATTTTGACCCATACAGTAGCATTTTTTTTTTTTTTTTTCATTTTTTTTTAACATTTCATGATTATATTTTGTACGTCTATTTTAATGGTAACACGTTACAATAAGGATCATTAGTTAACATTAGTTAACTACAAACTAAGAATGAACAATACTTCTACAACATTTACTAATCTTAATAAATATCAGCACTTACTAAGGCATTATTAAAATCTTTGTTAACATTAGTTAATGTACTGTTCACTAACATGAACAAACAATGAACATCTGTATTTTTATTAACAAAGAATTATAAATAGTGTAACAAATTCATTCACACATTGTAAACTGTTGCCATTTTAATAAAAAAGAAATGGAAATATCTGATGAATCTGTGATTTTTTTTAACATATTCATTAGAATATGTTCATATGAAAAATTGGACAACAAGCGGATCGAATCTGATCATTACCTCAGTTTTCTAGGCTTTAAGCTGTGCATGCTAGAGATTGCCACAGTAATAGCAAATGTTGAAAAAGTAGCTTGTTACTGAAAAAGCATTGTTTTTTACCTATATTTTTTAATATGTAGCTACTTAAAACTAACTAAAAATATATAAATTATAACAGCAACATTTATAAGGTTACTCCCCAGCACTATTAAACATACATAATACAATCTACGACAGTAAGGTTAAAGGTCATTATAGAAAGCAGTACCAGTCCACTGCAGTGTTGTATTTGTTAGGGTCTCCAACAAAAGTCTGGAAGATCAGATCATAGACGCTGTTGCTTTGGTTCACAAGGCTGGTTGACAGCACATGGAAGGCCTGGATTGTGGGAACAACAGTGTTGCATAGCACTTTGGGGCCCAGAGGCAGAAACTGGGTGATCATCTGCACAGAAGTCATGTTTTCCAGAGCGCACACCTGCGTTATCAGGAAAGAAGTTGACTTCAGAATAATTTAAATATAGGATACGAGTCTATATGGACTAACAATTTGTCCTTATTGCAGCTTGGTATGGCATGAGTATAACATGACAAGATGTTAAAGTCTTGGTAAAAAAGATGGTAAAAAATCTCACCTTAGTTAACAGGTGATCCAGCAGCATTCCCGAACTCTCATTTGCCCAGTTGGCCGAACCAAATTCAAAGGCAGTATTTAGCACTTCCAGTAGAAGATGCAGATTTTCTGCAGAGAGGCGAGAGAAATGGAAGAGGGAAAACAAAGATCAAGCTTTTGCAGAGCTAAAGTAACTTAAATTCCCTACAGGCATCATTACTTGCACCTAACTCCACTTTCAGGCCAACCTCACAGTGCAGCAGGCAGCAAATGATCTAGTAAAGAATCCCCCTTAGAAAAGAGACATTGAAAGCTTTATGGTGCCGTGCGCTGATTTAGATCTGACAGCTCTTACGTGTGCAACACCTTAAGCAATATAAGGATCAGACACTTATGGGGAAATTAAATGCTCAACAAGACATCAGCTTTATTAAAGAAAATATAAAGCAAACTGAGAGGCTTAAAAAGCGGCTTATCAATGGAAATGAGGAAGTGCTGCAGACAAAGAAACTGAGGAATAAAAACTGTGGATCTCCAGAGGGAACAAAAACGGTGCACTCTGGAGCACAGAAATGATGATATGTTTTAAAGTTAACTCTTGAAAAGAGTAGCTCATCTAGACATGAAAATTATTCACTCAGTACTTTTGACCTGTTATCTTGTAAAAATATCTGCAAAACAAGATGAATTTCTTTCAGAAGAGAAAGTAATACTTGAGCACACAGTATATCTTAATCAGGTTTATTCCTTTCTTGCTTAAAGCACAAACATCACTAAATTTAGTTAAATATATGCCTAAAATAAAAACAATCTGAGTAAATTTAGGGTTTTACAGAAAACTAGAAAGAAAGAGTAAATAATGACCATTTAAATTTTTAGGTGAACTACTTATTTAAATAGACTGGGCTACGTAACGGATAGGAAAAAGAAACATTTGCTATTTTAAAGAGCACAGGCATTGTAAAAGGCTTTCATACTCTGTCTGGCCACATGCCTCCTGGCTGAATATTACAGAAAGTTGACTTCAAACCTGCCATTTACTGCACTGCTATGAAAACCACCAAAACCACCAAAGCAACATACATTATTTAATGTCTACGAGGAATACTAAGAGTAATTTATTCCGAGGGAAAACCTGGAGTCTGCAACATTTACTGTGCACATGCATCTTGTTCTTGAGCTAAATAAATGTAAATTATGCAAAGAAATAATTATGCATTCACACAGCTGAATGCAAAATACTCATATGCGCTACATGCAACTATGGGACTGTAAGATCGTGCAAATAAAACCCTTGAATGAACAGTGTTATAGGTCAGTAGACCTAATGAGATGATTTATGTACCTTGGGATTCGTTGGCCAGACTTCTCATGACGGACATAATAAGAGAAGAATTCTGCAAGTCTTCTGGAAGGCTATTAGCGAGGTTTGTCAACAGCACGGGCAGCCTATGAAAACAGAAAAGTTTAATTAACTAACACAAAAGTTGCTGGTTTAGCTTAATCATAATGTACTACTATGGATTATGATCATTTATTTTCATGACCCCAAGAATGTGTTCTTTTCAGAGTCATAAACTATGTTCCTCTGAAGAAGTAAGCAATTATGCAGGGTGAATGCCATGGTGGCTGGAAAAATGAGAGCAAAGTAATAGCCATGCAATGACCAGGGGAAAAAAAAGGAAAACTGGGCCTTGTTATGCCCAGTCTTGGAAGTACAACCTCAAAGGAACTCACTTGTCGGTCCAGTTAGTGTCATTCATCCCCAGCAGATGGCCGATGTTCATGCTAGAAGCCCCCAGCACTATTTTGGTGAGTTCAGACTCCACACTGCTGCTATTGCCCAGCGAGACAAGATTTTGGATGGTGTGCAGCAGCTGCTGGGTAATATCAGCTACTCGGGTGAGAGGGCTTTGGTCTGCTTGGAAGATCATAAGGATTGTCTTAAGGGTCTGCTCCAGGTCACCTACAATGCTGCTGTAGGAGTCTGCGTTCATCATTGCTAGAAGGTTGTTGACAGAACTGACTACTTGAGATACAGCCCCATTGACATCCCCAAAGGTGTTGGTGTCATTAAGAACAAAAGACATTGTCTCCATTAGGTCGAGCGTGATATTGATGTACGGCCGTCCCTCAACAGGCATTATCGAGTATATGGAAGATGCAACATCACGTAAAGAGTTCAGTGCTTGTGAGACTTGGATAGGGGAACCGGATAACATAAGGCCCTCATAGAGATTCATGGACACTTGATTAGACACGGTCATCAAGATGTAAACAAGGCCATCTGGAGTCATATGCGTGGATGTCGGATCATAAGTAATGTTTAGAGAGCTAAGCAGAGACTCTGTAACCAGCTGGGAGATTTCCGGGAAGTGGGATGCGATGTCTGCAGTGCTGGATACTCTTGAGAGGGCGGTGAATAGAGCCGATTTGACAGCAAAGAGGTACATGTGCGTTTCCTTGGGAAGAACGACAAACATCTGATTGAACGTCTGAGTCAAAAGCATCTCCTTCTCAGCATTGCTGCTCAGGCTATAGTTTGACATGGAGAGGTTGAATAGGATGTGGGTGGCCATGGCACTGCTAAGCATGAGGGGATCGGTGACCTCTTGAAGAGATTGTCCATTTGGAAGAGTTGTGATATTTGAGAGGGCAAAGACTTGGTTTAGGGAGTTAGAAATCATGCTGGTGGACATCATGACTTTTTCTATGTCTCCGGGATATGCCTCGAGCAATGCAAAGGCTTGCAGCATTTGTCCAGATATGTTGAAATACACAGCTACCTCTCCAGAGAGAAGTGAGGCGAAGGCATCTGCAGTTTGATCCACAGCTGCCAAATAGGATGCTACGCTCATCTGCGACCCTGGACTGGAAAACGAGCCAATTATGTTTTGGAGAATGCTAGTGACCTGAGGGCTGATGTCCTTGATTTCCTCAAAGTTCTCGTTAAGGATGCTGTTGAGCGCCGTGAGGAATTGGATTGTGGTGTTGGTGCCATTTCCATTCTGTGAGATGATATTTGACATCGAAGCTTGGAGTTGTTGGGCCATGTGCTCGATTCTTTGAGCAATGTTTAGAGACGGCTGGTCTGATAGCACTATGGCCATGTCAATTGTTCTTCCTAGGCTCTCTGCAAGTTTCTCTACTTTATCAAGGTCTTGTAAGCTCCATCCTTCACTAATGATGTCCATAAACATCTCCAGGAACTGCTGCCCATTGCTAGGGAGTGTCAAGTAGGACAACACTTTCAGAGCTGTGTCAATGGTTTCCTCCTGGCTTGTGTTTCCAGTCGTATCTTTCAGATAACCCTTCAGGATGACACTCAAGTCTGGATTCGCAAAGAAAACATGGATGGTCTCCAGAATTTCAGTTGGGGTGGGTGGAATGGAAAGAACTTTCAACAAGGCTTGGTAGTTGATGTCAAAAAGGTCAAGGAAGTCATCCACGGGCTCTCTCGGCACTTCGCTAGCAACTCTTCTGGTGTTTCTGGTGTGGGACACAAGACCTTGCAGGTTCTGTCCATGAGCAATCTGCATTTGAAGTGGGCTTAGATATTGTTCCACAGGGGCAAAGAGGTCACTGGTTAGCTTCATCTGTTTCAGCATGTACAAAGCATTGCCTGCAATGTCAATAAAGGTTTTTGACAAGCATGATTGTGGCATCTTGGCTAGGGCATCCCTCACTATCTCGTATATCTTACGCAGGATCTCCAAGACAAAATTTATTCCGGTATCTTCAGTAGTGAACAGCCAGTTGAAAAATTCAACAGTTTTCCATAGGGTGCCACTTGTGTCTTCCAAATAAAGAACTTGCTGCATTACTCCATAAAGGACAGGCCAGTCTCCCAGCAATCCCGTACCAATGATTTGCTGGATCACCTCTTTTATTAAACTGTCAACTGTGCTTCCATTGGGGTTCATAAATATGTCTCCACTCAAGATATAATTAATGGTTTCCTTTGTAAAATTCATTCCGGTAAGCGTGATCTCCAGAGCCTGCATGATGATCTGAGGACTTGCAGTTGAATTCTGGAGGAGACTGGGATTTTGTAGGATGACCTCTATAGTTTTTCCAATTGCGCTGACGTATGGCGTCATCCAGGGAGCTTCTGTCTTAATTTGCTCCAGAGCCATTTGTACTGTGGAGAGGCTGAGGAACGAGAGAGAAATTAGCATTGCATGTTCACAAGTAGATAGATTAAATAATGTACTCTTATGCATAAATGTGAAAGATAATGAAGCATTACAGGCCAAGAGACTTAAATGTAGACCTGATGGGACTATTTATGAATCGGCCATGTGAACATAAGACATCTACTTATTTAAAATATTAAAAAGCTGCAAAACATTAGTCCATATTTCCTCTTGATTTTGCTCTCCATTTCAGCGGACACTCACATTATATTAATAGAACTGTATCGTTATAATGGACTTAGAGACAATTTCCATCATGTTCAATGATCTACAGCTGATGCATAAATGTTCCTGCAGTCTGACGTGATTGATTCGCCCAGATATGCGCAAATGCATAATTTGATTCCTATCAGTAGTCAGTTCATTACAGGGATGAGCACATAAAGCAGAATCAATTTAAGAGCAGGGAGATAGAGATAACAGAATAATAGAAACTACTTTATCTGCTCAAACCTGTTTGGAAGCAAAGGAGTCAAACTGAATAAATCAACCTTAATGCAAATTTAATTACTCTTACTTAGTTTGTTTGCATGATTCCAACCCTTGGTCCTTATGGGTATTAACTGCAAATCTCTCAGCAAATTTGAGAAGGTATTTCAGTAATACAATCTCGCTTGTTATAACATTGAGGTATAATGGGTGCGTGAGCGCGGGCAAAATTGCTGCACACTTTTGTTGTTTAGTCAAGCTATTCAGTTTGGTGAAAACCTCAGTAGCGTTTATTTTCATAAAAGACCTTTCACTGTTATAAGACTGCCACTTGTTTGCTGTCATGTAATATGACTTAGGTCATGTATCAGGTCATACATCAGGGTAGGAATATATGTTAGTGCAGAAATGACTCCAGTGCATTAATACCTTTGGTACAGTTGCATCTGGAAGAGCTGGCCATTCCAGTCAGACTGGTTTGTTATTTCTAGCGCTGAGAGGTTGGATAGCATTGAAGTGTAATGCAACAGGACTTCTGTAAGGTGACTGCCAGCAAAGGTAACGTTCATAATTGCTCCATAGAAGGTCTCCAGTGACTCGGCCATCATTTCTGCAGTGGTGTTTATCCACTGAGGTTCCATCGCCATTCCCTGTTTAGAAACACAGAGGAACAAAGTCTAAATCAGTCTTTAGTGCACACTGCCATCTAGTGATGACATATGAAAGTTGCATTTGAGGGCCATATAAAAAAGGGTGGAAATTATTGTCTCACCGTCATATTAAAAGTTGGACCTGGTTTATTGAAGGCTGCTATGACTGGCAGTAGGCTGATGTTACACCACACAGCAACTGTGTCTTCACTTATTCCAGCCCCAGCTCTGACATCCTGCCATATTTGCTGAATGTAGCTGCAGTTCAGGCTCTGACCCTCCAAACCAGCCTGAGGGATGAACATGAACATCGGAAATAACATAATTATCACAGAAGCCTAACACACTGCTGTCTAACAGAAAGATTGCATGAGCAATAGGATGGCTTTTGTACTATTTAATACTGGAGACAAAATGTCTTCACAGTCACAAAGGCAGCTTGTAAGTGAAAAAAAAACAAAAAAAAACAGACATCCTCAGTTAGTCAGGGTGGCAAAAAGTTTGGATCATAGTGTATACACTGGCCCCCAAGGGAAGGGGAGTGGGACCTATCCATGATCTTATTTCATGCCTTGTGAATTTCTTGTGAATTCACTGATACTATCACAGACAAAGCATTCACTAATGCACGCTAGCTAATGTAGACTAGCTGTTTATCTGTGATTAATACACTTTTTGGCACACTCCGTGGGTCTTTTGGGCCAAGGTTGTTGTATTCATTTCAGGAAAAAAAGAACATTTCCTAAATACATTTACTTAATGATGCCTGTGGCTGTTTGGAAACACACAAAAAGCTAATTAACAACTAACACCAGGGTTATAGAAGATTAAATTTTCTCAATGCTTGATCAAAAACAGCATCCCTGTTGAAAAAAACAGCATATGCTTGTTAGTTATGTTTTGAAGCATGGCAGCTGCTTTGAGCTGGTGTAGGCTGGTAATTTGATGGTCCTAAGATGGTCCCAACCTGCCCCGGACCAGCTCATAACCAGCTTAAACCAGCTCATGACCAACTGAGGACCAGCTTAAACTATCTCAAACCATCTGTCATGCTTCAAAACATACCTAACCAGTATATGCTGGGGTTTTTTTCAACAGGGGTGTTATTATAATATCTAGTGCTTACTAATTAAACATTTCAAATTCACATTTTGTGGTTTCAGTTACATCGGATAGGTAGCAATCAGAGTACTCATAAAAAGTTGTCTCATCCTATGAAATTCTGGATTTATGATCAAAACCATGTAATTTAAATTACGCTAGTGAAAAGTAAATTTACTAAAAGGTATTTAAAATATATTTCATGCTACGTATACTACAAATACATGTACATATTATGTACTTAATAAAAATTACCCTGAAATTGTACTTTTAGTATATTAAACTGGTATATATAAAGTCTGCTAAATTGGAACAACTACTTTTGTACTTAATGCATTTTAATTGTATGGAAGTAGTGCTGAGGTCCAACTAAAGATATACTTAAGTATATTTGATTGTGCTAAAGTGGCATTATTGCAAGTATACTTCAGGTACTCTTTAAATATTTAGCATTTAAAGACTAATATTATTCAAAGATTACACAGTCCTCATCAACAGTGACATTTAAACATATTTTAGGCTAAATATTTTAAAACGTGCATTATGAATAAATAGTACTCCAAGTAAAGTTTAATTACAATTTAAATTTCAGTAAGTCTTGAGCGAAATGTAAGTTATGTTAATAGACTTGAACTATACTTAGTATAAAATAAAGACATTTTAAATCTATTACTTTTTTACTAGGGTAGCTACTAAGGGCAACTTTCCATTTTGATGTTACACAGTCATGATTATATAATGTCTCTTTTTCTTCTGCTGTCACTAAGGACTTCAGCTATTTTAAGCTGAAGCCAGAACAAACATACTGCAGGTGTCTGAGAACACAGTATCATGCACATGACTTTGCTATTGATGCGATGTGTGCCGTAAATGAGAACGTCAGTTATTTCTCAACAAGCAAGTGGGATTACATAGAAATTCCAGCTCACCAACCCTCTATTATCTCAGAAAAACCTGCATTCTTTACATTGTTTCAAAAAGGGCTGTATAAGTGTCTTTAACAGTCCACCACATCAGTAGATAGGAATGTTGTTCTAACCTGCAGAGCAGCCTCTGCAGTTGACACAAGGGCCTGTGGCAATCCACCAACAAAGGACTGAGCAGTGAAACTGCTTGTGTTCATAACATGAAAAATGCCTGTCAAAAGGCTGGACAATGGCTGCTGGATGACGTAGAGGAGCTCTGAGGAGAAAAAAAGCACTTGCATTAGACGCATACAGATCTGAAAGATTGTCGGTAAACATGAACACCTACTCCACAACTCCTTTTTAGCTGTATTCAACAGTAAGGCTTTGTATTTCTCACCTGTTTGGGCATTCATTGTGTGAGCACTGTTGACAACAGCTTGTTGAATTGTGGACACGACAGACGGCAATGAATCCCACATAGGTGTACCTTGGAAGGTTGAAAACAGAGCAGCCAACATCTTCTCCAATCTGTTGTTTAACAAACAGTCAGATTAACATTCAAAACTGAGAGACAATAAAGAAATAAATCTGTCTTAATATGCACGCTCATTGGTTTGATTCCCAGGGAATGTATGCATTAAACATTTATATGTAGCTTAAATCCAATGTAAGTCACTTTGGAAAAAGCCATTCTGTCAAATGCATAATATATGTGTGCTTTTTAATAAATTAATGCTTTGGGATTCTGAAGAACCTTCTCCATCCTGACCAATAAGGCAGATTTTAATCAGCTGATTTAATTGGCATCCCATTAAATAACTAAACAGATCAATTTTTCGTATCACACCTACTGATCGTTTGTGCTGAAATCGTGAAGTGACAGACTAATCGACTGCCTCTGACATTTCTGCCTCCACTTTCTTAATTTAAAAGTCATTTAAGTGTAGAAAACCCCCCCTAAACACTTGGTTATAGAATTAACGTGCATAACAATCAGGTTTTGGAATATGTTGCTTCGCACAGACCAAAAAATTCTTTTCAAATGTGAAAAGAACAAAAGCTTGTCAGATTTTCAGCATGAGAACAAATTCAATCACTGCCAAGACCTGGCCTAACAAGTACTGTATCAGAGTTCAAATCAAACCTGGTCAAAAGTTGTCAAAGAATCTGAGTGTTATGGCCATATGGACTTTCTATGACTAAGCTTACTTACTTGTCAAACGTCAGCTGGTCAGCACTCCCGGAAAGGATCTGGACCAGAACGCCTACAGATTCGGTGACAGTCTGGGAGGACTCGTTCATGAATGGTGACATAGAGCCCAGAAAGACTGTAAGCTGTGGTATCACAAAATAGGTTAAAAGTTTGATACATGTATAGATAACACATTCATATTTGTGTGTGTATTATATAACACATATCACAAGATTTGTTGGTTGTGAAGGAGCTGTCAATAACAGGCCTTTAAGAAACTAAAACAATTTACCTGTTCTGTTATTTCATTTAGGCTGCCAAGACTGAAGTTGCCAAGGTTGTGCCACATGTTTGTATATCCTGCAGAAAAATATATAGTACATACATCTATGACAACTTGATTGAATAAAAAAAGTAACTGTTTTTACAATGAATCCCAACAAACACCATACAGTAAACTTGCCTTCACTTGAGTTTAGAATATACTCTGTGACTTTAAGAATCACAGATATGATGGGCTGAGCTGTGTTGTTTGATGGCAAGGAATTCTGAAGCTCTTTCATCACATTCACAATGCTGAAAATGAAAAAGAAACACAAACTGTCATTACCTGTGTATACACAAATACGTGTACTGCATATACACTAATATTCAAAACACTGGGTTGAGTTCTATACTTACACTTCATTCCATTTTTCAGGTCCAGCAGATTTGGAGATGGTCTGCAAATATGTTAAAATGCTGTTTTCCATGGGAACCAACACCTCGGCCACCTCTGCTGGTAAAAGGCGATGAATAGCTTCCCCTAGCATCTGGACCGTCTCTTGTGTGAGGTGGTTTGCTTGCATGTAGTACATATTGGGGTTTAAGATCAGCTGAAGTGAACCATTAAAAGCACCAAGAATATGGTCAACCACATCCTGAGGCAGTGCTCCGGTTCCATTAGCCATACTCTCCAAAACCACTTTCACAGCACTGATGACGGCTTCTGTGAAGTTTTCACTTTGGACATCACCTTCATTGCCAGCCACCTGTAGAGCGTAGTTTACTCTCTGAGACACCTGCTCGGCGATGGCGAGGAAGGCTCTGTCCTCAGGGGAGAGTAGGGGGGCCATGGCTTGCAAAAGTTGGTCAAGATTCACCCCAGCTGATGCAAGATCTCCAGCACTGAAGTTCCCCTGGAAGACTGCAGTAAGTGCCATTGTCATTTGCTGGTTAATCATCCAGTCCTTCGTCAGGTTGCCTTCATTTGAGCTTAGAAGATTTTCTGTCACCTTGATTATCATTGATATGATGGGCTGAGCTGTGTTGTTTGATGGCAGGGAATTCTGAAGCTCTCTCATTACATTTGTAATGCTAAAAAAGAAAAAGAACATTAGTATAACTGTCAACTCTCTTCCAAAAATACATATAGTATATATAAAATATAATTAGAAAGCAATAGTGAAACAGAGAGAAAGAACAGTATGAAACATATATAGTCTCTACACTTACAGTTCATTCCATTTATCAAATCCAGCAGGTTGTGAGATGTTATTCAGATAGGATAAAATGCTGTTCTTTATGGGAACCAGCACCTCAGCTGCCTCTGCTGGTAAAAGGGTATGAATTGCTCCTTCTACCATCTGGATTGTCTCCTGTGTGAGGTTGCTAGCTTGGGCATAGCTCATATTGGGGTTCAGGAACAACTGAAGGGAACTGCTAAAAGCATCAAGGATATTGTTAACCACATCTTTAGGTAGAGCTCCGGTTTCATTAGAAATACTCTCCAGAACCATGCTGACTGTGGTAATGATGGCTTCTTTGAAGTTTTTACTTTGGAATCCACCATCAGTGCTAGCCACCTGTAGAGCATAGGTTAGTGTCTGAGACACCTGCTCAGCAACAGCGAGGAAGGCTCTGTCCTCAGGGGAGAGTAGGGGGGCCATGGCTTGCAAAAGATGGTCAAGATTCACCCCAGTAAGATCTACAGTGCTAGCATTACCCTGCAAGATTATAGAGCTAGCATTCCCCTGCAAGACTGCGGCAAGTGCCATTGTCAGTTGTTGGTTAATGATCCAGTCCTTGGTCAAGTTGCCTTCATTTGAGCTCAGAAGGTTTTCTGTGACTTTGATTATCATTGATATGATGGGCTGAGCTGTGCTGTTTGATGGCAGGGAATTCTGAAGCTCTCCCATCACATTCACAATGCTGAAAAACAAAAAGAACATAAGTACAACTGTCATCTCTCCTCCAAATATACATAAAGTACATATATAAAAGTATAATTAGTAAGCAAGAGTCAAACAGAGAGAAAGAACAACATTAAACAAATTGATAGTCTCTGCACTCACAGTTCTTTCCATTTATCAAATCCAGCAGGCTGGGAGATGTTATTCAGATAGGATAAAATGCTGTTCTTGATGGGAACCAGCACCTCAGCTGCCTCTGCTGGTAAAAGAGTATGAATCGCTCCCTCTACCATCTGTATAGCCTCCTGTGTGAGGTTGCTAGCTTGGGCATAGCTCATATTGGGGTTCAGGATCAGCTGTAAAGAACCGCTTATAGCACCAAGAATGTTGTTAACCACATCCTGAGGCAGAGCTCCAGTTTCATTAGAAACACTCTCCAGAAACATTTTGACTGTGCTAATGATGGCTTCTGT
Organism: Labeo rohita; assembly: GCF_022985175.1. Lineage (NCBI taxonomy): Eukaryota > Metazoa > Chordata > Actinopteri > Cypriniformes > Cyprinidae > Labeo > Labeo rohita. The sequence continues at coordinate 27,354,208 of NC_066877.1, forward strand.
GAAGTTTTCACTTTGGAGGCCACCATCAGTGCTAGCTAGCTGTAGAGCGTAGGTTAGTGTCTGAGACACCTGCTCAGCGACAGCGAGGAAGGCTCTGTCCTCAGGGGATAGTAGGGGGGCTATGGCTTGAAAAAGATGGTCAAGATTCAGCCCAGCTGCTGCAAGGTCTACAGAGCTAGCATTTCCCTGCAAGATTACAGAGCTAGCATTCCCCTGCAAGATTGCGGCAAGTGCCATTGTCAGTTGTTGGTTAATGATCCAGTCCTTGGTCAAGTTGCCTTCATTTGAGCTCAGAAGGTTTTCTGTGACTTTGATTATCATTGATATGATGGGCTGAGCTGTGTTGTTTGATGGCAGGGAATTCTGAAGCTCTCTCATCACATTTGTAATGCTGAAAGAAAGAAACAGAACATCAGCACAACTTTCAACTCTCCTTCAAGTATACATACAATACAGTTATAAAAATGTAATTTGAAATTGATAGTGAAACAGAGAGAAAGAACCGTGTGCAACAAATATATAGTCTTTACACTCACAGTTCATTCCATTTATCAAATCCAGCAGGCTGGGAGATGTTATTCAGATAGGATAAAATGCTGTTCTTGATGGGAACCAGCACCTCAGCTGCCTCTGCTGGTAAAAGGGTATGAATCGCTCCCTCTACCATCTGTATAGCCTCCAGTGTGAGGTTGCTAGCTTGGGCATAGCTCATATTGGGGTTCAGGATCAGCTGTAGGGAACTGCTGATAGCACCAAGAATGTTGTTAACCACATCCTGAGGCAGAGGTCCAGTTTCATTCGAAACACTCTCCAGAAACATTTTGACTGTGCTAATGATGGCTTCTGTGAAGTTTTCATTTTGAAGGCCACCATCAGTGCTAGCCACCTGTAGAGCGTAGGTTAGTGTCTGAGAAACCTGCTCAGCAATGGTGAGGAAGGCTTTGTCCTCAGGGGAGAGAAGGGGGTCATGGCTTGCAAAAGATGGTCAAGATTCACCCCTGCTGCTGCTAGATCTACAGAACTAGCATTCCCCTGGAAGATTCTGGCAAGTGCAATTGTCAGTTGTTGGTTAATGATCCAGTCCTTGGTCAAGTTCCCTTTAGTAGAGCTCAGAAGGTTTTCTGTGACTTTGATTATCATTGATATGATGGGCTGAGCTGTGTTGTTTGATGGCAGGGAATTCTGAAGCTCTCCCATTACATTTATAATGCTGAAAAAGGAAAAGAACATCAGGACAACTGTCTTCTCTCCTCCAAATGTACATACAGTGCATATATAAAAGTGTAATTGTAAAGTAATAGTGAAACAGAGAGAAAGAACAGTATGTATAGACTTACAGTTCATTCCATTTATCAAATCCAGCAGGTTGTGAGATGTTATTCAGATAGGATAAAATGCTGTTCTTGATGGGAACCAGCACCTCAGCTGCCTCTGCTGGTAAAAGGGTATGAATTGCTCCTTCTACCATCTGGATTGTCTCCTGTGTGAGGTTGCTAGCTTGGGCATAGCTCATATTGGGGTTCAGAATCAGCTGTAGGGAACTGCTGAAAGCACCAAGAATGTTGTTAACCACATCCTGAGGCAGAGCTCCGGTTTCATTAGAAATACTCTCCAGAACCATGCTGACTGTGCTAATGATGGCTTCTGTGAAGTTTTCACTTTGGAGGCCACCATCAGTGCTAGACACCTGTAGAGCGTAGTTTAGTGTCTGAGACACCTGCTCAGCAATGGTGAGGAAGGCGTTGTCCTCAGGGGAGAGTAGGGGAGCCATGGCTTGCAAAAGATGGTCAAGATTCACTCCAGCTGCTGCAAGATCTACAACGCTAACATTCCCCTGGAAGATTCCAGCAAGTGCAGTTGTCAGTTGTTGGTTAATGATCCAGTTTGTGGTCAAGTTCCCTTTAGTTGAGCTTAGAAGGTTTTCTGTGACCTTGATTATCATTGATATGATGGGCTGAGCTGTGTTGTTTGATGGCAGGGAATTCTGAAGCTCTCTCATTACATTTGTAATGCTGAAAAAGAAAAAGAACATCAGTACAACTGTCATCTCTCCTCTAAATATACATAAGTACATATATAAAAGTATAATTAGCAAGCAAGAGTAAGCAAGAGCCAAACAGAGAGACAGAACAATATTCAACAAATTGATAGTCTTTACACTCACAGTTCATTCCATTTATCAAAACCAGCAGGTTGTGAGATGTTATTCAGATAGGATAAAATGCTGTTCTTGATGGGAGCCAGCACCTCAGCTGCCTCCGCTGGTAAAAGGGTATGAATCGCTCCCTCTACTGTGTGAATGGTCTCCTGTATAAAGGTGGTAGTTTGGACATAACTCATATTGGAGTTCAGGAACAGCTGAAGGGAACCGTTGAAAGCACTAAGAATATTGTTAACCACATCCTGAGGTAGAGCTCCAGTTTCATTAGAAATACTCTCCAGAATCACTCTGACTGTGCCAATGACTGCTTCTGTGAAGTTTTCACTTTGAAGGCCACTGCTAGACACCTGTAGAGCGTAGGTTAGTGTCTCAGACACCTGCTCAGCAATGGCGAGGAAGGCTTTGTCTTCAGGGGAGAGTAGGGGGGCAATGGCTTCCAAAAGATGGTCAAGATTCACTCCAGCTGCTGCAAGATCTACCGCGCTAACATTCCCCTGGAAGATTCCGGCAAGTGCAGTTGTCAGTTGTTGGTTAATGATCCAGTCCTTGGTCAAGTTGCCTTCTTTTGAGCTCAAAAGGTTTTCTGTGACTTTGATTATCATTGATATGATGGGCTGAGCTGTGTTGTTTGATGGTAAGGAATTCTGAAGCTCTCCCATCACATTCACAATGCTGAAAAACAAAAAGAACATAACTACAACTTTCATCTCTCCTCCAAATATACATAAAGTACATATATAAAAGTGTAATTAGTAAGCAAGAGTCAAACAGAGAGAAAGAACAATATTCATCAAATTGATAGCACTCACAGTTCATTCCAATTGTCAAATCCAGCAGGCTGGGAGATGTTATTCAGATAGGACAAAATGCTGTTTTTAATGGGAACCAACACCTGAGCTGCCTCTACTGGTAAAAGGGTATGAATCGCTCCCTCTACCATCTGGATTGTCTCCTGTGTGAGGGTGCTAGCTTGGGCATAGCTCACATTGGGGTTCAGGAACAGCTGAAGGGAACCATTGAATGCACCAAGAATATTGTTAACCACATCCTGAGATAGGGCTCTGGTTTCATTAGAAATACTCTTCAGAATCACTTTCACAGCACTGATGATGGCTTCTGTGAAGTTTTCACTTTGGACACCACCACCACTGCTAGCCACCTGTAGAGCGTAGTTTAGTGCCTGAGAGAACTGGTCAACAACAGCGAGGGACTCTCTATCTTCAAGACGGAGTAGAGGAATTATGGCTTGGAGGAGCTGTTCAAGATCTTTCCCAGGTGTTGTGATATCTGTAGAGTTGATTTGCCACTGGAAAATTCTAGCAAGTGCCATCGTCACTTGTGGGTTAGTGATCCACTCCGTTGTCAGGCTGAGGTAAGTCATGATCTGAGCTTCAATTTCAGCAGGAATACTAATGTTCATTGGAGAGCCTAAAGAATTGTAGAAAGCCTGCTGGATCTCAAGCCTTCTTTTAATCAATGCCAGTTCACCTTGCAACATGGTCATGACTGTATTGGCAACTTGTACAAGATCTTCGCCTTCCAGAGGAAGCCTCAAATGGGTCAAGTTCTGGATGTGATTCATTGCTAGCGTCACCATATCTGCTTCTGCATTCATGAGTGCAACCTCCATTTCAGCAAGGCGTTTCAGGTGATGGAGAATCTCTGCAAACATACTGCCACTGGTGGCATTTCCAAGCTTGTTTAAATACCACATTGTGATTTCTCCATACACCTTCTGTGCATACTGCCCTTGCACCATCAGTGTCGAGTTAATGGTGTGGTATGGGTACTGTTCTCTGAATACATTTTTCAAGAGGTCTTCCAAAACGTTGAGCTCATTTGTAATATCAGTGATGTTCTCGATATTCAGACCCTGAAGGTTTTGTCTGATGGCTGACAGTGTTGTTATTAGTACTTCTTCTGTCAATGCATGTGGGTCAGATCCAGAAATGGACATGTTACTTAGTTTCTGATACTCTACTGCAGCAATATTAAGCCAACCTTGAAGACTTATTTGAGCATTCTCTGCTACAGGTATTATTCCAAGTAAACCAGAAGCAGTCTGGATGAGCTGAAGGACACATTCGGCCTGTCCATTAGCAGGAGGCTTTTGGGGAGACTGTGTGGTATTCATACACTGTGGGATCTGAACAGCCATATTCAGAGTCTGCAGTATGGATGCTGACCAATTAGAATGAATTATGGAATTGACTTGCTCTAATTCAGAAATGGTGAGATTGGAGGCTTGTAGACCTTGACTGATGTTGAAAGCTGGAGATGAATAAGCCTGCTCGAGAAGATACTGAATCTTGCTGAAAATTTCCATTGAGGCACCTGCTGGCTGGGACATGTTCAATGGCATGAGCAGAGCAAGCACATCAAGCACAACATGGAGAGTCATGTTACCCCGAAGAGGTGTTATTGGGCCAGTGACATTATTTCCAGATGCAAGCATTGCACCAAGATTCTCAAAGACATTCTGGACATCAGCAACACAGTCCTGGCCAAGAGCTGAACAGATCTCCAGATCTCGAATGAGGGCATGAGTCTTATTTAGCCCTGCTTCTAACTGATACTGCTGCTCTGGAGGCAAGATGGCTCCAAGTTGGCTCAAAATTGTTTGAATAACTGCAAAACCCTCCTCTATGTTTAGCATCTGGATGGATCCATTGTTCAAGACCTGAAGGACACCCATGATGACTGGGTGCATGCTGGTCGTCTGTGAACCACCTGACAAGAAGTTCTCTATCTGCCCCAGTCCAAGAGCTGCCATGAAGTCGTTTAAGAGAGTGAATGAGAGTTGAGTGTCAAACTGCTGTGTGGACTCAATGTTGGAGAGGAGCTGAATTTCTTTATCAACTGTAGTAATGAGGTTCAGCAACAAGTTTTGTAGTGAAGTGTCACTACCAAAAAGCTGACTAGGTAGGCCGTTGGCAATGACTTGCTGCAGAAGTGCCATGTAACTGTTTTGGAGGAGAGCCACTGTCCCCTGGAGAGGTCTAAAATCAAATGAAAAAGGAATGTAAAGTGTTGTGTATGACAAAATAAACTATGCTGTATCACCAATGGGACTTTTTATGTAATTTGATTCATTTTAAATACCAGTTATGCACATAGTAGTACAGATGTTGAACACAAAATTACTTTGGTATTAATACAGTTTTCGCCGTAAATAATCACTACCTTAGGAGGCTGTCAGGTTCACTTGACGCAGCAGAGATCAAAGATTGAATCAGCGGAACAGCTGTTTCCCAGGCAAAGCCGGTTTGACAGGTGAAAGCAGATGGAATAATAGTGCCTGCAAAAAAGTGTGCACAATTCAATGCATGTTGTGTTTGAAATAAAATATTGATCGTGCAATAACTTCAGTGATTCTACTATGAATTGATAGGTTAATGAAATGTTAATGAGATGTTAATGAAAACACTTTGCCATACACTGTCAAAGTTACACACATTTCATATAAATAAAATTGACAATACTTTACAATAAGGTTTAATTTTTTCAAATTTGTTAATTCATTAGGTATCATGAACAATTATACAAATAAAGATCTATCTATCTATCTATCAATCAGCATTTATTTATTGTTCAAGATTGTTCATGTTTTTTTGTTCATGCATCTATCTATCTGCATTTATTTATTGTTCATGATTGTTCGTGTTTTTTTTTTTGTTCATGCATCTATCTATTTATCTAGCTTTACACAATTATAGATATGCAGATATATGCAATATACAATTGCAAATGCAAATATACCAATTTATCCAATATTCATAATTTATTTTTACACTCACAGTTTGGTGATGCAGTGGCATTAGGTTGGTAGGTCAAAATCCAATAAGCCATATGGAAATATGGTTCCATGGAGGGCCACAGAGTGCTGTTTTCTAGCTGAGAACCAATGTTCTCAAATGTGCCAGTAGCCCTGTTTCACCAAAAAATTATAATGCAAATAAACATATAAAATAGGTTTAGTAAGTGATAAAGGTAATTAACTAGGCAGAGCTCTGTTTCTACAGAGACTGTAATAGTTTATTGACAATTACTAGGTTTCTGACCTGGTCAACAGAATCTGGGACAATCCATCTGAAATGTTCCCTGGGATCCAAGCTGCAAAATAGTTCTCGTTAACTTCAGTTTGCAAGTTCTGGAGGGCACTGACATACTGCAGGGAGGTTGTGTATAGACTGTGCCACTCCGACATAACTGTTGAGGGTGTGACATTGTACATTACGGTTCCGTTCACGACACCAACCAACTGTTGGACCTGTGAAAACACATTTAGTTTAGGCAGTGCTATAATGGCTAATTTCCATTTTGTTGTCAAACAGTAACAAAATTTGAAATGTCCTGCCCATACCTTCTCAGTTACTGGCAAAAGTGATGACAACAATGTTTCCTCAAGACGTGTGTCATTCCCAGCGCAAACTAGAGTGCTCCACAACTGAAGTTCTATAGAGCTGTATGTTGACATCCAAGCCCAGGGAGCAGAAAGGTCTCTACAGCTAGTGTGACCCTCTAGAACCTGTATGAAAACATTACAGAACATCCAATTAGACAAATAAAGACTTTAATGAAAACTACAACACTTAACACTTTTTTTAACCTACCTTGGCCACGGTTTGCACAATAGAGTCCATGGCATGGTCAGCCCAGGCCTTAGCAAAGGTGTCATTCTGCATTAGAGAAAGTAAGGCCGCCTGAACATGCTTGGCATCTCTCAGGACCACATCAATGAATGCTGTAAAACAGATAATGATAATTCAGGTAACCAATGTGTCAAGTATTGAAAGATGTTTGCATTGCATAATTCTCTGCACATGCTGATACATACGTAGCTGTACTTCCATTGCAACTCTCGCCACCTGCATGGATGAATGACCAGCCATCATGAAAGTCTGAATGTATTCCCAGCCAGGCATGCCTTGTAGAAAATTAAATGCTGTGCTGCTTAATCCGAAGATTCTGTAGGGAAAAATGGTGAATAGGTTGGATTTTAGGTTCAAGAACTTTCTTCATGTAGCTGTGTTTTTATATAAAATCCATATTCATAGATAAGGTAGTGGACTAATACTTTGACAAATGTGACCACAAAACCAGTCATAAGTTGCATGGGTATATTTGTAGCAATAGCCAACAATACACTGTATAGGTCAAAATTATCAATATTTCTTTTATTCTAAAAAATATTAGGATATTAAGTAAAAATCATGTTCCATGAAAATATTTTGTAAATATACTACTGTAAATACATCAAAACGCAATTTTTGTGTAAGTAACATGCATTGCTAAGAACTTAATTTGGACAATTTTAAAGGCAGTTTTCTGAATATTTAGATTTTTTTGCACGCTCAGATTAAAGATTTCCAAATAGTTGTATCTCAGCCAAATATTGTCCTATCCTAACAAACCATCAATGGAAAGTTTATTTATTCAGCTTTCAGGTGAAAAATTTACCTTTATGACTGGTATTGTGGTCACAAATTATTTTGTTAAACCACGTTACATGCAGTTGCACAGTATTGGTGAAAACATGGTGCATCTGTATAGATTAAGTCACTTAAAAACGAAACAAAAAAAAAAATAAAAAATTTCAAGCACACATTCATCTGTCACATGGTATAACCAAACCAGACTTGGCAGATGCCACCACAGACAGGTTGCACTCTTTCTCAAAAACCGCAACCAAAACGTTACAAGACAATAGAAAGTACAGCCCACACACTGCAGTAATTATGGGTTAGATACTGTGTTGTGTCATAACTTGATGTGAAATTGAAGAAAAACTGTATTTGTTACAGAAAACAGACCAGTTTCACATTTAATTACTGCATCTAATTCCATCTAAACATATGCAAAGTAGTCTGGGTTGACATACAATTGTTCCCCTAGGCTCTGTGGCTGAGCGTCACTGCTGCGCTGGGACCTGGTGTGTTTGAGAAGTGCATCTAGACTCGATGGAGAGACAAGGCCCAGGAAGCTGGTGAACATGTCTTTTGTGAAGGCCAAGTCTGCTGAGGCAGAGGTCTGACTCCAAGTCAACAGCACCTGTAAGGATGAGACATGAAAATGTTACTGGTATGGATGTTTATAGTATTAAAACATGTAATGCAGTGTAAAAGACACATGCAAGTGGGTTTTTTACAAATATAGTATGTAATATTTGTATGCAATAGTCAATGTGACAGTCCAACTAATTGCTTTGCACCGTATATGTCACATGCTGCATGACTTTTCAATGTAAAATCATAGTGATAGGATATTATTTTGGAGTTCCCTCTGTGGTGAGGGAAATATCTAACTGGTGTTCCCTGAGGACTGCAGCATATACATGCTTTTTATGCAGTCAGTCTCGGCACCGCTAGCGTGCTGTTTTGTGTTTAGACTGAGCTGGTTTCCTAGGTAACATGCACAGCTGATGTTTGTGTTTTCCCACAAGACAGCAGGTAAGGAGGAGGAACCACAAATGAGAGTTTCTCACCCTCTCAACTACAACACAAGTTAGTAAAGTTCAAAGAGGAAGTGCAACTTAATATGGCTTATTTCTAAAAATAGAAAGCAGTATTAGTAGATACCTATGATAGAGACCTATGAGAAATTTACCTGTTCAACAACTTTCTTTGTATTTATTCCTTGAAATATCTGGCCCGCTTCCCAACTCCAACAATAGGAAGCAGTGATGTTTTGGTCACACAAAAAGGTACGAAAGTCTTCTTCGCTGAACAGCACTTGAATCTGAAAAGGTCAAAGTATGTGTAAGATTTTGTAAGAACAGTAAGATTTGTCATGTTTTTTAAAGAAGTCTCTTCTGCTCACCAAGCCTGCATTTATTTGATCCAGAATTTGATCCAAACAAAAGCAGTAACATTGCAAAATATGTTTACTATTTAAAATAACTGCTTTTTATTTAAATATATTTTAAAATGTAAGTTATTCCTGGAATCAAGGCTAAATTTTCAGCATCATTACTCCAGTCTTCAGTGTCACATGATCCTTCAGAAATCATTCTAATATGCTGATTTATTTTTTGTTCAAGAAAAAATAAATATTATTTAATTTATATTTAAAACAATTAATTACATTTATTTCAGGATTCTTTGATAAATAGAAAGATCCAAAGATCAGCATTTATCTGAAATAAAAACGTTTTGTAACATTTTACACTATACCATTCAAAAGCTTTGAGTCAGTATAATTTTTTTAATAGAAGTTAATACTTTTATTTTGCAAGGATGCTTTAAATTGATTAAAAAGTGATGTTAAAGACATAATGTTACAAAAGACTTTTATTTCAGATAAATGCTGTTCTTCTGAACTTTCTTTTTATCAAAGAAACCTGAAAAAATACTCTGCTGTTTTCAGCATTAATAATAATACATGTTTTTTGAGCAACAAATCAGAATATTAGAATGATTTCTGAAATTCTGAATTTCTGATCATGTGACTGGAGTAATGATGCTAAAAATGCAGCTTTGAAATCACAGCAATAAATTACGTTTTAAAACATTCAAATAGAAAACAGTTACTTTAAATAGTAAAAATATTTCAACATTTTACTGTTTTGCTGTACTTTGAATCAAATAAATACAGGCTTCATAAGCAGAAGAGACTTCTTAAAAAAAAAAAAAAAAAAAAAAACATATAAAATGTTACTGTTCAAAAACTTTTGACCTAGCCTACGTAAGCAACATTACGACATTATACATCAATCCCCATGTTAAACATTTGGCAAAATATCTTATATACAGTATTATATTATATACTGTGCATCAAGGTGTCATTTTGTCAATTTATGCAATTCATCCATATCTAAATTTTAAGAATAAATACTAAAAAGTCAAACAACAACTAAATGTAGCAACATGCTATAACCAAACTCTACTGAAATCAACTATAATACGAAATGAATAAAGAAGAAACACTAAATACAGCTACATGCAAACAATATTTGTATTTTGCATAATTTCCAATCATTTTGTATTTCTAAATGTTTGCCAAAGTGTGAAACATTGTGTACATTTGTAAAAGTTAAATTGTAATTAAATAAATGCTAAGAAGTTAGCTTCAGCAAGACAAAAAAGTAATTTTAGTTTAAAAAGTTATTTTTGGTTTAAAATGTTATTTGTTATTTCCAGCACAGAATACTAATAAATACATAACATAACATGGTAGTGAATGTGACACGTTCATGACAATTCTCTTTTGATGCATGCCTATACACTCTTGGATGTAATTCATGAACAAATTAAACATCACAGTATGAAAAAAAAACATTTAAAAGAAATGTACTTTCTTAAACTCTACCCAGCTTTCAGCCCGATGCACACAGTTGAACAAATACTCTGAAAAAGGACCTGTGCTGAGCAACCATGAGAGGCATACCTTATCGAGGGGAATGTGGATTTGATTGATAAGGTCCTTCATGTCTGAGTTGAGCTGAGCAATGCTGCTTTGGTTCATGACATCACTCAGTTTCAAATACAAATCTGTTGAAAACAAGAGAAAAATGTGACTGTCCTTTTGACCAACACGTGACAGCTCTTGCGTGAGTATGCAGGCAGACGGCATTCTAAAGCACTTGAAGGTTGCATGTCAATCCACATTTTGGAAAATATGCTGGTCAAAACACTGTTTCTGTGGCAGTAGCATGACAAATGGATTTGTAAAAAATGACTGTTTTCAGACTGGTTTCATGAACCCTCCCCCTGCCTCCCAGCAGTCAAACAACCAGATAGCCCTACCCTAAATACAGTTTCAAACTACCCATGAATGGACATAGTATGCACATCTGTGCATATTAAACAGGGATTTAACAATAAAAAATGACACCTTTCAGTTTTAAGTACTCAAATAATAAAAATCCACTTAGCTTTCTTCAATGAAAACAGACTGTAATTGTGATGTGATAATAATTTTTCACCCTGCCAAGCAGGATGTTCTCCTTTTCATAAGACAGGGTGTGGTGCGCATATGGCGCGTAATCAAGACTGGTTTTAACAATAGATTCATTGGTTTCTAAATCCCCAAATAATCAACATCTCCCCTAAGATAGTAAGCAACCTGGCAGGAAGCAACCTGAGGTTATGAACTTTATTAAAGGGCAGAATGGAAGTAACCATACAACATTCAAGCCAGCAATGTTCTGTTCTGTTCAACCTCGCCTGTTTATCCTTCTCTATTGGAAAAAAAAACTACATAAATTAAAATTTCACCTAACAAAGTCTACATGTCCAGATGAAAAAAAATAGCATGAACCACTTTTATGAACCAAAAAAAACCACTTTATGATACTTTAAGGGTGACTTTTCTGTCCTTTTGTTTACATGTGTATTCTTCAAAACAGATCTGGAATAAATACGGGTTTGGAACAACATGAGGGCCATCAACAATGTTTCCCTGGCTGAAACTTTCCAGACCTATGATTTTCTTAAACCAAGGTATCTACTGATCTCTAAATACTGGGCATTTCTTTGTAGCAGGCTGACTGATCGCCAAAAAAATCCTGAGCAGCCTGCGAGTGCCGATGCAAAAAATATGTGTAACTACTTTTAGCTTAAATTAATAGGCATTGTCTTGTAATTAAGGATTAAATAGGTTGCCACACAAATACCATGCAGCTCATAAAACATGTCCAGCAAGTCATCTTTAACATACCTCTGCCTTTCCAAGCACTCATGTAGTTGAGAAAGCCAATGCCTTTAGTGATGACTGGGTTTGTGGCAGCAGTAGAGATGTTGGCCTGAGGGAAAGTCCTCTGGAGAAATGTCAAAGCACTAAATGCAAAAAGGAGAGGCTGAGATTTGAAAACAGTCAACAAACAAACATTGCAAGCACGCAAGCCACACATAATGGAAATGTGTAGTGTTGTGGATATACACATCATACTGAATTTGGAAAACCAAACTGGGCAGCCACATACTAATGTGATTTTAATATTAAAAACAATTGCGCAGCTTAGTATTTTTATGAAAATCATGATGCAGTTTTTGTTTTAGGATTATTTGATTAATGGAAAGTTCAAAAGATCAGCGTTTATTTGAAAAAGACATCTTTTGTGGCATTGTAAATCACATTTGATCAATTGGATGCATTCTATCTGAATAAAAGAATTTGTTTAAAAAACAAGTGTGACCCCAAACATCTGAATGACACTATACACTCACTTCTGAAGATTTTCCAGTTCCTCTGCTCCAGCATTTAACATCTCTTCATCTGTGGGCTTCAGGAAGAGATCAGGCAGGCCGAGTAGGAAGTCCCACACTGACGTCTCCTGTTGAAGGCTATCTAGGACCACCACAGAGCCTCCAATCGATTCTATTACTTCTGTCGGGTTACTGATCAGCAGTTCTGTCAGCACCTGGCAACCCACACAAGTATACAGATGAACATGAAAGTGATGTCTAATGGTTCATTTTATTGGAGAGTCGTGGGTATAATGTGACTAGACTGAAAGATTATGAACAGTGTGGGAAGTCTGACCCCACCTGGTTCAGGGTAAGTAAAGATGCTTCCAGAACAGTGTCGTTGGAGCTGCAGAAGTTTATCAAGCCTTTTGTAAAGATATCCTGTGTGCTGGCTGACATGTTGATGGCAGTCATGGAGAAGCTGCATAAGGATTTTTTTCAGGACGCTCACAGACTCCCAAACGGACTCCATGGTCTACAAGAAAGAACGAAAAGAAATCAATTAAGCAAGTGGACACTGAAGAATGCTGATATTTTGAAGAATATTGATAACCAAACAGTTGCTGGTTGCAAAAAAACTGCAAAAAGGCTGGTTTAGTTTAGCTTTATTTTGAGGCTTTTAGATTTTGAATACCACAACAAACATTAGTTGTACTATTACTACTGTTACTGTTAAAAGAAAAAAAAAAAAGTATATATTTTGTATTGATTATAAAACTTAAATTATTTTGAAAATAATTAAATGAAATTAAATTGATTTTTAATTAAATTAATTTTTTAATTAAAATTTTTTTTATGAAATTAAATTAATTTAAATGAAATTAAATGAAATTATTGTTTTTTTCATATTTATTATTGGCATTTTTGCGTTTATTTTTATATTTTGTATATTCTGTATTGATTATAAAACTTAAATTATTTTAAAAAACATATTTTAAAATTTTAATTAATTTTCAAATGAAATGAAATGAAATGAAATGAAATTATTGTTTTAAGATTTTTTTTTGGCATTTTTGCCTTTATTGTGACAGGAGACAAGAGAGGATGGGATTTGGAAAGTACTATAGTTGTACTATTACTATTAAAAAAACATATATGATGACATTTTGTATAAATTATATAAAACTTAATTTATTAAAACAAATATTTAAAAATAAATAAATTAATTAAATTAAATTAAATTAAATTAAATTAATTATTGTTTTAAGAGGACAGAATTGAGAAAGTACTATAGCTGTACTATTACTATAAAAAAAACATATATGATGATATTTTGTATTGTATTGATTAAATTAAATTAATTTTTAAATGAAATGAAATGAAATTTTAATTAATTTAAGTTATACACAAATAACATGGATATATCAAGAATACGGAAAACACTTTTCACTAACCTGATTAACCAGTACAGAGTTGTTAAAAGTTTGCACGACTGAAGTCACATTGGGAATGTTTTGAAGACTGGAATCTTTAAAAAAAAAAAAATTAAATAAAAAAATTTTTAAAAAAAGTTAAAAACAGAAACAGATTCATTAGCAGTTCTTTAACAATGAGTGGCACTGTATTAAACAACTGAAGAAAATGTACATACTGAGCATCCTATCCCATAGCTCTAGGAGCTCTGGATTTGATGTATCCCTTTTCAGGATTGAGTGAACCAGTCCTCCCTTCTGTAGATGGGCCAGTGAAGGTAATCCATGAAGCAGTGCTGGTAAACTGAAATATAAATATATATATATATAGAGAGAGAGGACCATGGGTACTATAGTTTTGTTACTAAAATTATAGCATATGGTTATATTCTATCAAAATGGTTAGATAACAGAGTACACATCATCGACATGTAATGTATGCATGATGTAAATGCAAACATTTTCATACGCCTACAAAAACAGGATAGACAGACTATATAAAGGCACAAGTCAGAATGAAAGATGAAGCATCATTTAATGATAACTAGGTAAAGGATTACACAAACACGTTCTGTTAATTTACACCCTCCTACACAGTATGAGCTGGCAGTAACATTGTTAAGAGCTCACAAAAAATCGAATTAATAAAAGTAAATAGAAAAGAAAAAAGGAATGTCGTCCTGGGAGTTTCTGCCACCCCCTTTTATATATATATATATATATATATATATATATATATATAACTTTTGTAAGAAAGTGACAATAATTTTCTTTAACTTTAATACTTAATTCTTACATTTAATACAAACCTAGTTTAATTTAGTTCATTTACATGTTAGTAACAAAATAAAGAAAAATTAAAACAAAATATGTCATATCTAAAATATGACATATTGTCACACCCCTGTGGACTGTTTTCTTTGGTTTTCCCCATGTATGCCCTTATTTGGTCTTTCCTGTTCCATCTTCAATTATTACGTCACTGTTTAATCGTTCTCACCTGTCTCCCTCTGATTAGTCTGTGTATTTAAGTTTGGTTGAGTTCCCCGTTTGGTTGTCATTTCTTGTATTGTCATTCAGTAGTCATTTAAAGTCTTTTTCATTGTGTATGCGTGTGGATTCCCTGCTGTTCCTGTTCGTTCCTGTTTCAAGTGTGGATTATTTAAATAAATGTACATTCCTGATCTCCTCGTTCCTACTCCTCATTCCCCGTACACAACGTCGTGACACATATAGTCTATAGTCTATAGTTTTTTTTTGGAAGCGAGGGAACTCAACACTAACCTAAATGTATGGAAAAGAGCAATTGGGTTTCACAGGGAAGAAAGCATTTTTTTGTCTATAATTATGGAATTAAAAAAAGATAAAAAAGTAGTTATGTTTTCAGTATTTTTTGTGTTAAAGTGCCATAGCAAGTAAAAAATTCCATTTCACCAAGCGACAATGACCTAACAAAGGTTTTGACGACAAAAGGTTTGACTGTTGACTCAACCTGGACATGATACACACAGCAGCAAAAGAACTATTGGACAAACAGGTTTAGTAAACTTTCCTCCATAAAACAGCAAAAGGATTTTTGCTGATCAACTGACCATATAAGAGAATTCTTTGTTTTATCAATACTGACTAAGGCAAAGGGGACAGCAATACCACAGGAACCGGTGTTTTGCCACAAGGTCCATTATCATCTCATCAGTGACGCATCGACACACAGGTGTGGCCATTGTCATTTTAAACAGAGAAATCTTTTTCAGACATCTACAGCACGTGGTATTAAAGTGCTAGGTCCTAAATATCACCATTTACGTACACATCTGATCATCATAACATACACAATATTAAAGTCAAAACAAAAACAGACCTCCCTCAGGTTTTCTGAGAATATGGTGCTACATGAAACAACTTTTGGAAATTACCTGTGTGATTCAGCATCCCTGCGGTGACGACGACTTGTGTACAAGTATGATTTGGACTGTCCGTTTGTTAGGTAGGATTTGCTGTTGCATGTACTGTCGGTGCTACACATGAGTGTCTGCAGGAAAGGGAAGAACCCGGTGCTCGGAAGGTTTCTAGGTGCCACATAGCCTGAAAAGAAACAGTGCAGAGTTAAACTTTGTGGCTGAGAGGTGTTTCATAGGTATAGTTGAAGGTTATGTAGAATGTAAGCTATAGATCAGTTTGTTTCTTCAGGGAACAGATTTGGAGAAATTTAGCACCAATGGATCCTCTGCAGTGAATGGGTGCCATCAGAATGAGAGTTCAAACAGCTGATAAAACCATCACAACAATCCACAAGTAATCCACATGATTAAAATATCTTCATAGAACATGATCTTTACTTAATATCCTAATGATTTTTGGCATAAAAGAAAAATTTATAATAATTTTGACCCATAAAATGTATTTTCAGCTATTGCTACAACTAACCCATGCTATTTAAGACTGATTTTGTGGTCCTGGGTCACATATTTCTCTCGTGGTTCAGCAGACAAAAACATTTTTTTCACTCTACAATGCAATATTATTAATAGGAGGACTGGTATTTTAGCCAGAAACAATAGTTTGAAGTTCAAACATGCAGATTTTCTCTTCACAAGATGTTAATTGATGGGCTGGAGTCGTGTGGATGACTTATAGAATAATTGTGATGTTGTTATCAGCTGTTTAAACTCTCATTCTGACGGCACCCATTCACTGCAGAGGATCTATTGGTGAGTGAGTTAAGTTTCTCCAAATCTGTTTCATTCCCCTTTGAACAAGATGAGTCATGTGAACTATCAGCGACTGCCAATAAATTACTCGTCAACCACTGAACATCAAAAGGAAATTAAAAAGTGTAAAAGTATTAAACATATAAAAACCCTATAATAAAACTTAAGCTTTCACTGTAATAGCTACTGCAGTGTCACTTTCAAGAATTTTAGGCCTGTAAATCCTGCATCAATACGGTCTTCCAAGTATTCTGTAGTTTACAGAACCAAACAAGATCATAAGCACTGACACCTCAAGGTAACTGCACCTTATCGCAACATCTGAAGGACATTTTGTGAATCAGAAGCTTTTCTTTGAAGTCCTTCAAGCATAACGTCCTTTATTACCTAGGGTACACTACGATGAGTATGGCCAATCAATATAACTAGTTTATTACAGAAGGATATAAATGTGATAAACAAGACTTTCTGAAAGTTCTAATAATACTTGTGATCGTATGCTTCAAAGGGTTAATTATCAAATGTTATTTTATTTGTCTTTTGGAATCAGCATTCATATCCACCTGGAACGTTGGATATTTCAAAGTGCTTTCCTTCATTTTGACAGATAACAAAAATTGTATTTGTCAACTTTAAAAACGTCCCAGTAAATACTACTAAAAAGGATTCGCAAAAGTGACACCCGTAAATTTAAAAAGCAGTAGACTCGTTCAGAAAATCCCATATGATTTTGCCTTGAAGTAAACTTCATATTGAAATCTCAGATATCTGATTGACCACTATGGTCTCTAGGCAAATCTGAGCAGATTTTGTTCCACTGTTTGTCCTCTGAATTAATACTGTAGATGCTTTTTCTCAGGAGAAATATCTAAGAATCAGATCAGCTATTGTCTATGTTTGTTCTACACCTGATCACATTGCTGTCTGGGAGAAAACAATCAAGATCATCTTGGGCTGATTTTTCTCTTCCTGGAGAGGGAGAGTGTTTGATTTACCTGTCTGGTTTTATGGTATAGGACTTTCAATGCCAACATACCATGTTTGACTTCATCAGTTCATAGAACCAAACACAATGCTTTGGGTCAAAAGGTATATGACTATAGACTAAGAGTGAATACTTGAAAGGTTTCATACTGTGGAATTATTGACCTTATGCAATGTTTGTCCAGCAAATAGTGGTTGAATGAACCAAAACCATAGACAAACTATAGAGAAAGATATAAAATGAGCATTACATAAGCTACTTGGGGTGTGACGAGTATAGAAATAATTTGCAAGATCCTGAAAGTATCATTAACACAAGGAAATACTGACCAGGACTTTTATTAAGTTGGTTATTAATCCATTAAAGTTTATGTAAGTACACACATCACCAGTCAAAAGTTTTTGAACAGTAAGATTTTTTAGTGTTTTTAAATAAGTCTCTTCTGCTCACCAAGCCTGCATTTATTTGATCCAAAGTACAGCAAAAAAACACATATTTTGAAATATTTTTACTATTTAAAATAGCTGCTTTCTGTTTAAATATATTTTAAAATGTAATTTATTACTCTGATTTAAAAGCTGAATGTTTAGCATCATTACTCCAGTCACATGATCCTTCAGAAATAATTCTAATATTCTGTTTTGCTGCTGGAAAAAACAGCTGAGTAGATTTTTCAGGTTTATTTGATGAATAGAAAGTTTAGAAGAACCGAATTTATCTGAAATAGAAATGTTTTGTAACATTATAAATGTCTTTATCAAAACTTTTCATCAATTTAAAGCATCCTTGCTAAATAAAAGTATTACTTTCTATAATTTCTTTCTCAAAAAAAAAAAAAACTATACTGACTCAAAGCTTTTGAATGGTATAGTGTATAATGTTACAAAAGCTTTTTATTTCAGATAAATGCTGATCTTTAGATCTTTATATTCATCAAAGAATCCTGAAAAAAAGTTTTTAAATGTTGATAATAATAATAATAATAATAAATGTTTCTTGAACAGCAAATCAGCATATTAGAATGATTTCTGAAGGATCATGTGACACTGAAGACTGGTGTAATGATGCTAAATAAATTACATTTTAAAATATATTCAAATAGAAAACAGTTATTTAAAATAGCAAAAATATTTCAGAATTTTACAGTTTGTGCTGTACTTCGGATCAAATAAATACAGGCTTGGTGAGCAGAAGAGAGTTCTTTAAAAACATTAAAAATCTTACTGTTCAAAAACTTTTGACTGGTAGTGTATATATATATATATATATATATATATATATATATATATGGGAAAGCTACTTTTTAAACGTTATCTGAACCATCTGAAACTAGTAAGTATTAAGCCAAAGTTCTGAGAATGTTCCTTGTTAGCTGGGAAGCTTTAGCACTTGTTTTCACACATTATCAAATGAGTTTCGAGTTTCTATGGATGGATATACAATTAGACAAACAGTGAGTCTGCCTGTACAGATCGGTGGAAGGCATAGGGGAGCTACTTATGGGAAAGACCAGGCCTAACAACCCAGTCCTCAAGAGAGAAATGTAAAATAACAGAAAACTCCCAAAGCACAGCCAGCTTAAGAAGAAAGATCACATAAAGCTCACAGAATATGTATTTTTACCAGATAATCTGATTATATTTGAAGAAAACTGAAGGCAAGTGGATAATGTAGAACATTAACCAAGAATAATGTAGATTGGGAGACTAGCAACTGGGCATCCATTTTGTACTTCAGAACTAAAATATTAATCTAGAACATTCCCAAGCACAACATGGTGGACAACGTCAAATGTTCACAAGAGATCTATGGCATCAACCTGCTTAAGATCTGCACCATGTTCAAATGTTTAAATAAAACCAGGAAAATGAAGTAAGATATATCCTCAAGCCATGAATCCAACCAACAAAAATGTTACTGTTCCTTGCAGATGCGCTTCACATGGAAGTTACAGCACACTAAGTGCAATGACAGTCCCAATGGGATAACCTGAGAATAAGTGTTTTGCTCAAGGGCATAATAGTAATATAAAACAGCTTCTGACTCAGCTTCTCAGTATTGAACCAGCAACCCTCATGTTGATACCATCTCTAATCAATGCGGAATGCCTTCATTCACTGTCACGCTACTGATATCTCAACAAACTCAGCTACTTAGATTTATCTAAATATAGGATGACATTTGGTACATACATGTGTCTTTGAGTTTTGGAGGAAACTGTGAACGTGTGATCGCCAAGATGATGAAGATCACAAGTGGCCAGACAATGAGTGCCAGTGACCAGGTCTGAAAAAAAGCAAAAAACAAATGTCAGATTTTACTGTTGGTTATGTACATGGTTATTAACCTCAGCATAAATCACATCAAAACCAACTTTGCTCTCTGTATGTTTTTTATGTAAAACCGTCTGAACATATCATAAGATATGTATACTAGGAGAATACCATACTAAATAAGGTTTTAAAGACACTCCAGAGAATATTAAAGCGATAAAGCACAGCTAAACTTAATGGTAAAGCAAAGATAAAGAGTTTAGAAATAATGCCCTGTAGTGATAATTTTATTACAGCAATAGTGCAACCAAATCAGCTAACCACATGTGTGCAGTATTTGCTTTTACATTTAAACACTTAGTATGAAAAAATATGTTATTCCAGAGTTTGTATGGTTATATTTAGGCCAGAAACCTGAACCCACAGAGTTACACAGAATCAGTGCTAACATTATCATTTGAATCAGGTAATCAGGTTTTTGTTGTTGTTCTTCAAGTATACAAGTACTGGTGCAAGTACTGGTTTACTCACTGGCTGCCGGATGACACCCAGGCCATTTTTCCAGAGAAGTAGTTTTAGCTGTTTTAAGAAGGAGGCCATCAGAGGAGAAGTGCTGATAGAAATGAAAGACAAGAGTAAAATTCAGGTTAAAAAAATAAAAAATAAATCAGACAAGACTCGGATTTATTAGGCAAAATTACTGGAGCATAAAACTATTATTATATTATATTATATTATATTATATTATATTATATTATATTATATTATATTATATTATGTTATATTATATTATATTATACACAACGACATTTATCATTCTGAAAATGTTTTAATTGAAATCTTCATTCTAAACGTTTATTGCTTCTCACTGCGCATATCTTACACGCACTGTCAATTGAGCAAGTCAACAACATGTAAGTATGCATTCTTGCAAATATAATTATTTATGATAGTCTGTTTCAGTCACTTTTAGTGACTTTAGCATTTTAGTCAAATTAGGACAGCAGGCTTTAACAGTAGGTAGAGTAGGGCACACATTATGATAATTAATCATTGTACTATTAAAAGCTAACCTTGCATATCATGATTAGAATATTTGTATATATCATGGTTACTGAATATTTGTTAATAGAATAATGGCAGCTTTATAGCACAGTCATTAGGTTAGTGTTACCCTTCTGACGGTCATTTATGGCCAGTAGCTGGTTCCAGCTAATCTACAAAAACACTTTAAAGCATTGTATGATATATATATTTTTATTGCACAAACAAATTCTAGCTTTATATATTAGCTTTATATATTTTATTATGATGTAATTCGCCATGTATATAAAGTAAATTCACTTTAATATTAATAATAATATTAATAATTAATTTAATAAAATAAAAAACTCAAATTATATACAGTATATACACAAAAATAATAATAATACATAAAAATCATAAAAAGGCTGATGTTTTAAAGTTGGTTCCTCACCACTTGTCTAAATGCGCTTTTTTGTCTAAAACTGTTAAAAAGTTTTTCCTGTATAAATTGCCTTTTTACGTCATATACACCTATTTCATTATTGACATAACTGAATCTCGTTCACTTTATTATCGCATCTACAAAAGTAATAAATATGCGGACCTTAGAAATTCTAAACTTATTATACTACTAAAAGAACATAAATAGATTAAGTTTATTTACCTTGTTTAGTCTGGATTGGAATTAGTGTATTGTTATTTGGTCCGATGCGTTTGATATAATGAAGACATTTTGCCAGGTTATTCCTAGCAAGAAGCTCTTTCCATGTGATATTCCACCAACTGACGAAAAACTAATAACAAAAACAACTAAAATCAAGTATGTACTGTGTATAAAGCGCAGGAGAATTTTTTTTTCTTTCGTGAGGTGTTCGCTCCGCTCTCAGTGATATCCAGTAGCTATACACTTGTCTCTGTTCTGTGTCCTCATTGACTGCACAGGTGAGAGGCGGGTATTTCACACACAGGTTGCCCGACCGGTTTGAGGATCCCGTGCGTCTCCACTATCTGTGAGCGAGCAATTATTATTGTTGCTCATATTTGATAGATATGCCTATCCTTACGAAAATTAACCATGATTTTACTAAAAATGAAACCAAAAAACCACGGTTACTATAGTTAAATCATAATAACCACAAATGAACCATGGTTTTGATACACTAACCATAGTTTAACCAGGGTAATTGTAGTTATACAAACGTTAAACGAGCCCACACCAAAAAAAACTACTGTTACACTTTTAGTACAATAGAACCATTGGTATTTTTCATTATTTAAGTTGCTCATATTTGAGTAGTTATATGCCACTATCCACCTTTTTTCTTAAAATTAAACTGTGGTGTTCATTTCCGATTTTACTAAAAATGAAACCAAAAAATATAATGTTAATCCTGCGCACATGTTTATATTTAGTCATACTGAAAAAGTTTACATTCAGTCGACCTTTTTAAAACATTTCTATAACCGGAATACAAATGAACCATGGTTTTGATACACTAACCATAGTTTAACCAGGGTAATTGTAAATGCCACTGAACTGAATGAAACTCCAATACTTTGCTGATTGCTGTTGCTGAAAATGATCAATTATTCTTATGTTTTGGGCTGTACTAATCGGTCGGACAGATAAAAAATATTTGGAGTACTATACACTGCCAAAAGTTATAACCAGGGCTCTCAAGTTTTAAAAAAAGTTTGGATTGATATTATATCTGGGCCCCTCGGCCCCATGCAATTCTCTCCAATTTTTGCTAGAAGTTACATTTTATCTATTGTTCATAATTGACCAGCACAAAATAGAAACTATAACAACTGGTAAGTTTGATTAAAGTCAAATTCATAAAAAATAAAATAAAATAAAATGTCTTGTATATTTCAAAAATTCAAATGTATCAAAAGAAATTTGGCCCCAAATGTGCCAATCAACAGCAGTGCTCAAAGTACATACTGTAGGCCTACACATACAGTATTGCAGAACTTGCCCTGAGCATGTCAAGCTGTGTGTGAGAGAGAGAGATAAAGTACATATTTCAGCTTATGAATGGCATGTTGTATTGCAAGTGTTTGTTGCACATATTGATGCCTTGATGACAGTGGTAGGGGCTCAAATTTACTTAGTAACTAGTTACATATAATGGAATTACATAATTTAATTACAAAAAAAAATAAAAAATTGTAACTAATCGGTTACAGTTGCTGAGACACAATGTATAGTTAAATTAGTTACTTATGAAAATTACAAAGGGGTTACAAAGGGAAAAGTAATAAATTTGGATAAATTTGTCTGTTTGTATCAGATCTACCAATTATCTAGTCCTTTCCTTGCCTTGTCCCGTGTGCGCGTCCATGTTGCCGAGTGACGAACGTGACTGAAGCGGGATCAAGTAATTTACCCGAAAACAAAAAATTCTAGTTTCTGATATTGACTGGTAGGTGGCACTGAACTGTCAAGACAGCTATGAACTCCCCCTGCAAGCCTGTGCCCCGTCAATTAACATTATATAGCGGGACAAGTTATCCCTTACCTTTTAGTGTGAGAAATACAAGGTGTGCCGTGAGAACGTGTGAACTGGTTGAAATGCGTGTGTCTCACGGTGAATGCGTGAGACTTGAGAGCCCTGGTTATAACAAATCAAGGAGAAGAGTGCAAAAAACTGTCTGAGGAACAAAAGGCGCTTGTGGTTGGCCAAAATGAATCAGGATTTCCAGGGCATGAATCTTGACAACATCTGTGTTTGTTTTCATCATTTTCGGTCAGTTAGTTGAAATATTAGGCTAATATCTTAATAAATACTGCTTGTTTCTTTACCACCTATTAACTTTAATTTGTCAAAATATTGCACCCTTTCCTGCTTACTAAGGCCTTCTATGATTTAGCAGCTTCCTAGCGTTTTTATCTGTGGTTTAGACAGCATAAATTAGCAGAACAACCTATTCTGTGTTTTTTTTTTATTTTTTATTTTCTATCTTTTTTCATTGTAGCAACGTTTTGGCATATCTAGTCGTTAAAACGTAGAAGTATGCCTATGGGCGAAACTTCTGGTTCATTAGCCACTATAGGGAAATAATGAGCAGCGTTGGGAAGGTTACTTTGGAAATGTAATAGGTTACAGATTACAAGTTACTTGATTTAAAATGTAATAAGTAGTGTAACTTCAATTACTTTATTAAAGTAATGTAACGTATTACTTTTAATTACTTTTTTATTACTTTTCTAAATTTCTAATATTTTCAACTGTTAATGATTTTGAAACATTTAAACCAGGCCGAGTTAACCTTACAGTAGCGTTCAACACTGATCACAGACTTTCAAAATCCTTCATCACTTGAATTAAGATTATAATAAGTAAGGGATAATATACATTTTTATTTTGCGATAACAACTGGCTGAATGTACATTATCCCACTTATTACACAGCTGCTTGATACATTATTTAGATGTTTCGTGTCAAAATTATTAGACACAAAACACTGATCTGAGTTGAAATATTTGAACGCAAAACTTCCATGAAGAAATCAGTTGCTAGCAAACGGCAAGTTCAAACTAGACATTTTAGGGATACAGTGCAGTCATACCAGTTTTCTTACACAACACTTCACCGCATAAATAATTAAGTAGTAGTACTAGTTTGTTAGTTATCTTATAATCCATTACAGTGTACAAAAAAAAAAAAAAAAAAAAAAATGGCAGCAGCTGCTTTTGTATGAAACAATAGAGCGAGTCCACGATACAAGGATGACAGAATTAAGAAATTGTCCACAAGATTTAATATTTTATTAACTAACCAAACGCAAAGCTTCCGCAAAGAAAAATTATCAAGCATATAGCACCGACTTAAGTTGCCCCAAGTGAGCCTGAGCTGTGTAATCATTTAATTTAAAGCACAGCCACCACAAATTCAGACCTTTTTTTTTTTTTTTTTACTTTTTTTTGGGGGGCTTTTTATGCCTTTTGTTGTGATAGGACAGTAGAGAGATGACAGGAAAGAGCTTTGAGTAGAGAGAGGGGAGCGGGATCGGCAAAGGACCTCGAGATGGAAATCGAACACGCTATATATCATAACAAAATCATAACATAACATCATAACAAGAAATAGTTTAATAGCTATGATACTGGGTTTGAAATCAAATGTTTGCATAGTTAGGACAGAAAACACTAGCATCTAACAATGCCTTGGAAAAAAACATAAGTCTGCATAAACCCAAATAGGAAATAAAACAGTTATTGAATAAGCATGTGTCCTATTCTGTGTCCTAAACTCCTGAAACATTGGTGTAAGTAAGTGGGGGTGGGTGTGTGAAAAAATTCAGATGTAATCCCCTTTGTAATCACTGGCATTTTTCAAAACTAACTGTAATTTAATTACACATTTTTTGTCAGTAACTAACTAATTACAGTTACATTTATTTTATAATTAAATTACGTAATTCCGTTACATGTAACTAGTTACTCCCCAACACTGATAATGAGAATAACAAGGTGCAGTAAACAGTAAAACTGTTTGCACTACAAACCACTGCAGTGTTCATAATTAAGATTAAAATAATATGGTAAAACACACCAGTTTGAAATATCAAGCAGCAAAACGAGCTGCCTTGTAGAGCTAAAAATAGCTGGACGTGGATGAGATGGAAGAACGCTAATCGCATTAATGGCAGTGCCCACTCTTATGGGAAAAATAAGGTGGATTGGCTGAACTTCATTTCTTCGCTACTTTAAAATCATGAAACATTTCAGTAGCTAACAGCTTTGTTTAACTATTGCTTGTTTAATTATAACAGCTTTTTAGCTAATTAAGCAAATAGCGCTGAAAATGCTGCGAATGGATCAGATTTTAATCGGTTCTTTTCAGTGAATCAGGTTTTCAGATCGGTCTGAATTGATTCCAACGGCTCACTCCTGCACTGAATCGCTTGGAGTAGCTTCTCCTGTCACTTCAATAGTAACATAAACATAGTGTATATATGTACATATAAGAGCAGAGAACAAAAACATCACTGGATGATGGGAAAAATGACTTATGGTAAATGTAAAGGAGAGCCAAAGGCGCAGATCATATCTGTCATTTGCTAGCAGTTAAGAAACTCCTTAAAGTTTAACACCTATGTACAGCTTGGAAATGTGTACTGGGGGTCAAGACATTTTCTAAAAAGAAGGGTATCCACACACAATACAGTAAGTCCCATGTAGCTTAACTAGCTACTAGGGTAGAGTTCAGCTTTGTGCTTAACTAGTGCTTATTTAACACAGAAAACAATACCAGTAACTAAAAATATGACAAGTATCCCACAGCTGTTGTTATTAAGGACACAAATATTTATGTCAGGTTTTCTATATCCTACAGAGCTCACATTCAGTGTTTTCGTTAAGTCATTGTGGTTATACAGGTTGCGAAGTTCATAAATCTTCCCTTTGCTTTAGATTAAATTCTAAAAGAAAAAAGACAATAAAAGTACATACATTATTCTAAAATATATCACTTAACACATTTTAATCAGTTCTAAAGCTGATCAAAATAATAAACAGCCAAGATTAGGATTCACGTAACATGCTATTGTTAAAATAAGAGACTGGGAGTGTGGAAACTAGCTTAGAAAGTTTTCCAGAAGCATCAACAGAACAAAAGAATGAAAAACATCTCATGCTGCCCTCTTTTCTGTGAGAATAAGTCACAAAGCATTGTTTCCACCCACAAGTTGAGGTAAAATGATCAGCATAGCTTTGAGCTGGACAGATTGGCATCATATGAAACCAGATTCATGCCCCAGGAGAGAGATTGCAAAAGAAGAGTCATGAAAACCTACAGCAAATTTCCTCTTTTATAATGTACCTAGCAGACCACTATTACTCAAATGAACTTTTTCAGTTCAAATCCTTATAAGGAATTTCTTTTCACAAAAATAAGATGAAAAACACTTGACAACATTCACATCAAGTGATCTCTGAAAAAAAACATATAAAGAAAAAACAGCACAGATGAATATACAGTACATCTTTGAATGGTAATGGTGAACATAAATGTACATTTCCAAACAACAAAAGTAATATACAAATCAAAACCCTCCAACCGCTTGTCATTGAAAACAAAGCTAATGCTTCCATTTCAGATGCTTATCTTTACCGACAGTGATTCTAGAACATGCTTTGTTACACGTCCCGGGAATCTTATGAAAGGAAAAAACACTAGTGTAAAAATACTGTATGGCAAAGTGTGTGAAAGCACTATTTTTGTTTGGCCAAATAGCAGACAGGCACAATACTGACAGAAATATTATTTAAACACTGTTATTTGTCGAAGGCATAAAATGTGCTGTGACAAAAATAATTGGCAAGTAGCACATTACACAAAAAAAATACTTCAAAGACTGGAGCAGGGGTGAAAAATCTTGTTAACCATTTTCAAAAAGGTTCGATCACAGTGTTATACACAGTTCATCTCAAGTGTCAACAATCCAAGTCAAAGAACTGTGAGAACAGAGCAGCAGCATTTACAAATTCCATATCTGACACAAGATACGAGATAAAAGCCATTTGATATTTTCAGCTTATGACTCACCTTATCTTCCTTAAGGCAATCAAAAACCATTGGCTCTGGCATTAAACAAATAGTGCACCCAAAAATTACAATTTTCTGAAGTATGACCCGCCCTCAGGGCCATCCGAGATGTAAATGAATTTGTTTCTTCATCAGAACAGATTTGAAGAAATTTGAATCCTCTGCAGTGAATGGATACCGTCAGAATGGTAGTCCAACAAAAAAAAAACATCACAATAATCCACATAACTCCATCAATTAACATCTTTAGCTGAATGTTTATAAGAAACAAATCCATTATTACACCGTTTAAATTTTAAATTGCCACTTCTGGATAAAACACTGCTCCATAATCCATAATAACGCTTCCTCGAATACACCCCCCATTGTCCTCTCACTTCAAAATTCACAGATAAATTTGTTTAGAAATGTTTTGGACTGCATATTTCTCTCCTGATTCAGACAAGACAGTTTTTAACTAGAGAAAGCAATATTGTGGATAGAGGACTGTGTTTTGACATAAAAAAAAACCTCAAGACTGAAAATGTGTGGATTACTTGTGGATTACTGTGATGTTTTTATCAGCTGTTTGGACTCTCATTCTGACGGTACCCATTCACTGCAGTGGATCCATTGGTGAGCAAGTGAAGTAATGCTAAATTTCTCCTAATCTTTTCTGATGAGTCATCTACATCTTGAATGGCCTAAAGCTGAGTAAATATTCAGGAAATGTCATTTTTAAGTGAACTATTCCTTTAAAAGATTAAAAAACATTTAAAAATATAAAGAATCCTCTTAAATGTGAGAAATCATTTGCAGTCTGTATAACCAGGATCAAGTTTTCTGTGTGATCAGTAGACAATTTTCCAGTGTGTTGGTTGTTCACATTCATTCTCATCGTCACCACAGAATCGGTTATAGGTGGTTTTAGGATCGAAACCTAGGATCTCCCTTTCCTCGTGTATTCTGAAAGAGAACGTTGAAACTGATGTCCCAATGAAGTACCTGACAAAGATAACACAAATATGAGTGAGTGGTTGTTTTACAAAGGAGATTAGCTATTGCAAACAAAAGACTGCAAAATGAATTTACAGTAAAATGTCACACAACAGCATGTGATCAGTAGGATCAAAGGTTGTCATATCAAACAATGGGCATTTTTTTCCAGTTGAGCGAGTGCTTGAGTTGACTGAAATGATTAAGCTGTTACGTCATGGGATCATACTTTTTTTGTTGTTTTTAATGGAAAGAATCTAAGTCACACCCAATTCAACGAAACAGTAAAGATCAAATTAGTAACCTTATGCTTAATGTAATCCTTATGCTTAAACTTTTAGTTAAGTTAATATTTGAAATGTATTATTTTTTTAAATAAAAAAACAAAAAACTAAAACAATCAGTTTTGATACTTGTAGAATTTCTTCTAACACTGACACTCTGTCAGCTTAATCTTCGAGGGACAGCATTGACAGAAAAGTTAAGAAAGTGATGAAGAAATAAGAACTAAGTGCTAAAAGAAAATTTGAAGTTGGTGATTCATCTTTTAACATCTTGTAACACAGCAGCTTTTGTTCACCTACAACATAAAAAATGCAATGTCATTCAGTAAGCGCATTGTTGTGACGAAGAAAGGAGAGCAAAGGGTGTGATTCAATACCTTGCATGAGCGCAGATCCACTGGTCTATGATGGCCACCCCTCCATCCTTCAAGAGCTCTAGGTCCTCCCAGGTGGGCTCGTATCGTACCATCTCAGGCAGCATCTTTTTTAGTTTAGCTAGCTCTAAAAGCAGAAAAAATCTGATCTCATATACAAATACATATACACTGCATTTATTTTGATCAAAAATATGGTAAAAACATCATATTGTGAAATATTATAACGACTTTTAAATTTAATACAAACTTTTATTTTTTTCTCTGTTATATCCCGTGAGATCATCTGACGAGCTTCTTTTGGTGGTTCCCAGATCAAGACTAAAACTGAGAGGGGGTCGTGCTTTCTCAGTTGCTGCCCCCGACCTTTGGAACTCACTGCCCCTTTCAGATCAGATCCGTATTAGATCCGCTCAGACCATTTCTGGTTTCAAATCTAAAAGCTCATTTATTAACTATGGCTTTTAATTCCCCGGGCGATTAATTCTTAGGTGTGTATTTGTTTTATGTCATGTTTGATTTATGTTTTTGCCCATTCTCATTACTTTATTGCCTTTTGATATTCAGCACTTTGGGCAACCCTGGTTGAATTGAAATGTGCTTTATAAATGTGACCCGGGACCACAAAACCAGTCTTAAGTAGCATGGGTGTATTTGTAGCAATAGCCAAAAATGCATTGTATGGGTCAAAATGATCGATTTTATGCCAAAAATCATTAGGTTACTAAGTAAAGATAATGTTCCATGAAGATATTTTGTACATTTGCTACCGTAAATATATCAAAACTTAATTTTAGATTAGTAATATGCATTGCTAAGAACTTCATTTAGACAACTTTAAAGGAGATTTTCTCAGTATTTTTTCAGTATTTTCTCAGCCATTGTATATTGTCCTATCCTAACAAACCATACATCAATAGAAAGCTTTTTTAATCAGCTTTCAAATTATGTATAAATGTCAATTTTAAAAAAAATTACGACCTTATGACTGGTTTTGCGGTCCATGGTCACAAATGACAAATACAACTACAAATTTAAAATGACTGTTTTCTATTTTAATATATTTTAAAATATATTTTATTTCTGTCATGGCAAAAGCTGAATTGTCAGCTAATGCATTACTCTGGTCTTCAGTGTCACATGATCCTTCAGAAATCATTCTAAAATGCTGATTTGATGCTTAAGAAACATTTTATTATCAATGTTAAAAACAGCTGTACTGCTTAATATTTATGTGGAAACTATTCCACATTCTTTGATGAATAGAAAGTTCAAAAGAACAGATATTTTTCGTAACAGTATATGTCCTTACTGTTACTTTTTGAATGTGTCCTTGTGTACTGAAATGTACTGAGCCCAAACTTTTAAAGGGGTCATCAGATGCTAAGTTCACTTTTACATGTTGTTTGAACATTAATGTGTGTTGGCAGTGTATGTACACATCTACCCTATAATGATAAAAATCCATGCAGTGGTTTTTAATTAATCTGTAAAAATAATATCCCCTTTTTCAAATCGAGCCATTCTCAGATGCCTGTCATTGTGGCGCTCCCACGATAGTTGATTGACATGAGCATCTTACCTCAGATCAGTTGTAACAGTCCGACCTCCATGTTTTGATGCTGGAGCAGGGATGTAAGTTAGACAAGAATTGAGCGATTGAGGTGTTGTGTTGCTAGATGTAATAATGAACATAGTGGTCGTCATTTACTCCCAACATCTGAGCTGCTGAAGAAGCAATGGATCACGTTTGTTTGTGAAGGGAACGCGCCTCCCAATCTACAGTGAATGTAAGGGTTTTTTTAATGAATCTTTGCGATCGCCTTTCCTAATAATGTGCTAGTTAGCAAGTTTACCAGCTAAACGCGGATAAAGTAAACAGGCTCATCACTCCACAGAGAGAAGAGAGGGGCGGGACAAGCAGAGCTCATTTGCATTTAAAGCAGCTTCGACCAGAATAGGATGATTTTTGCAGAGCTGATTTTGGCAAGGTAAAAAGGGTGTTGTTTTATACTACCATTGAGAATTTTTAACCAAAGTATATTATAAACTTTTCATTAAGACCCTAAAGAATAATATCAACTTGTGGAAAATGGGCATCCGATGATTCTCTGTGGAGTGACGAGCCTGTTTATTTTAGCTGCATTTAGCCGTGTTTAGCCGCTAAACTTGCTAACTAGCACATATTAGGAAAGGTGATTGCAGAGATTCATAAAAAAAACCTTATACTCACTTCTGCTGTAGGTGAAGCTGGATCACGATTGATTTGAACGAACATAGAGACAAATATGTAGATCGGGGTGAGTATTCCCTTCACATACAAATGTAATCCACTGCATCTTCAGCAGCTCAGATGTCAGGAGTAAATGATGACCATTATGTTTATTATTACATCCAGCAACACAACACCACAATCGCTCAATCGGAGATATTCTTTGTCTAACTTATATCCCTGCTCCAGCATCGAAACAATGGAGGTCGGACTGTTACAGCTGATCTGAGGTAAGACGCTCATGTCAATCAACTATCGTGGGAGCGGCCTCTGTCTGTGTAACACCACAACGACAGGCATCTGAGAATGGCTCGATTTGAAAAAGGGGATATTATTTCTACAGATTAATTAAAAACCACTGCATGGATTTTTATCATTATAGGGTAGATGTGTACATACACTGCCAACATACATTAATGTTCAAACAGCATGAAAAAGTGACCTTTGCATCCGATGACCCCTTTAAAATGTCTCATGTATTGTGCTGAACAGAAAAAAAAATATCAGCACAAGGCTTTGGAATGAGATGAGGTTTGGTAAACAACTAAAATGTTTCAAAATTTTCAAATGGACTTTTGTCAAACATCACGTATGGAACTGTGACGTATGGATCACTGGAATTGTGGCCTCTATTCTGTGAATATTTTGTAAGCTAAATAATTTGTACATTGTGGTTTTACTTTTTTTCAGTTTTTCAATAGTGTTTGTACCTTCACCGTCTGCATCGGTGGCAACAAAGACTTGTTGAAGCTTGAGCTTCTTCATGAGACTACGGATCTTCTTCACTGCTCCTTTGAGGCTGGGCACATCTTCTCTGTGCCCCCAGATGAAGTCCTTCCTACGTAAGTGGACTCCCAGGTAAGGGCCTCCCTTAGCACTGCCCAGCCTGTTCTGGTCCAAAAGTTTACAAAAGGTCATGCAGCAATTATGACCGCTTTGCATTTTTGAAATGAGCGTGGGTGTAAAGTACATGACAAACATTCCAGAAATGCACTGTAATGACAGGTGAACAAAAGCTCTGACAAAGCCCAAATCCTTCATCTTGTTGCATAAACACCAGTTTGACTATATCTATTATGCTGGCAGCAGTGACACCAGTACTTTTTTGTATTTGAACAATGAGAGGGGAGAATTAATGTAGTGAAACATACTTTCATTTTGGTCCAGTCTTCGTTGTACGGCGTCTGGTCCTGTTTATCTGTGGAGTTGAGATACTTGGCCCTAAACTCATCTCCTATGATACGCAAGTGTTTGGCAAACACCATACTTCGCCGTGTCTGTAAAGCAATAAAACGTTTGTTTTCATTTCAAATAATCAGGTGAGAAATACTTCAGCCAAATTCTATCTAAAAATTGAGAATATTAATTTATGGACTTACATCCCAGTAGTCCTTCCCAGCATAGTGATCATGCAGAACAGTCTCAGCTCTGTCCAGCATTACTGACCTGTGGTTTAATGACAACACATTTATAGGAAACCATTTGCATTTAAAAGCTATTTGGAATCAAACTTATTTCTAAAATGACTTACGTGACGGTTAAGTTATTTTGTAAAACAGGAGCCAAGATAGAGGCATGTCCCTGAGCGGATAAACAGGTGACATTCAATGCTCTGGTCTCTTCATAACCCCAAAACCAGCCTCTGGAGATAAAGAAGTAAGATTTAATTGAAATGGACTGAATTTCTTTTCCTATGCATTTTTTTTTCTTCTGTGAAACACAAAAGAAGATATTTTTAATTTTTAATTTTAATTTAATTATTTTTAGTTTTTGCATGAACAAAAGTTCAAAAATATATTCCTTTGCATTCAAAAGAACAAAGAAAATCACTGAAAGAACATAAAGGTGAGTAAATAATCACACAACTATCCTTTTAAACTTCTGTTTGTTTCCTACACAAAGCCATTGTTTGGCTTCAGAAGACACATAATGCATAAATTGTATGGACACACATTACCATTTAAAAGGTTGGGGTCATCAAGATTCATAATATTTATAATATATAATATTTGTTCTTATTTAAGAATTTGTTTTAGCAAGGATGCATTCATTTCATCAAAAGTAAAGACTTCTATAATGTTATCAAAAAAAGTATTACAATAAATGTTGTTCTTTGACTTTCTATTCATCAAAAAATACTGAATATAATTAAATAATAAAAAATATTAATGAGCACTGCTGTTTTCAACAAGGAAACAATACTAAGGAGATATGTTTCTGAAGGATCATGTGACACTGCTGAATTCATAAGCGTAAGCATTTACACTTTTAAAAAAAAATTCTTCCGACCCCAAACGTTTGAACGGTACTGTACTGTGACAAATATGGTGAAATGTAGTTATATGTGAAAAAGCTGGTTCAAATTTTGACCATTTTTCCAAAGAAAAACAAAACAGCTTATCAGTTTGTAACGACATGAGACGGAAAATAATAAAATAATAAAACTAAAAAAAAACACAAAAAAAAAGAGGTTTAAGGCTATTTTTGATCAACAAGTAAGTATATTGAACCAAAACGTTTAAAGACAAGTAATTTCCTAACAATTAAAAGTGAAGAAGAGAAGAGAACTGCCAGAACCTATTTCTTAGCATAAAATAGGACCATAGTACAATAGGAATACCAAATTATTGTTTTAAGTGTGAAAATATAGCAGAAGTAGCACTGACATTCAAAAACAATAAACTTGTGACAAGGCTCCTGAAATAATCAGGTCTTCACAAGTTTTCATTTAGTGACAAGTGAATTTTTGCTAGAAAAAGAGCAGGAGAAATAACATGCAAGTGTCTCAGAGCAGGCAAAAGCTATGAAAAGAGTGACACAGCCTGGAGAAGTGACACGCATGGTTGTTGTCACCACTAGAATTACAATTATAATTATTTCACTCAATCTTAACGCTCTTGAGCAGCTGTGGGGGATTCTGTAGAGATGAGCTGAGCAACACTCCCCATTAAAGACCAGGGCATTTAAGGAGGTCATCCTTCAGGAGTTAAACAGGACAGATGTGAAAATTTGTCATGAACTTGTACACTCAGCGCCAAGAAGGGTCAGAGCAGTATACTTAAAGTTCTGGAGGACGTACTAAGTACTAGAATATTATGCATTTGCTGAATGAAATCTAAGGTGTACTCATTTTTGCAATCCTTCATTTAAACAAAATTGGCTAATTTACTTATTTCACTGAAAATATTGGCATATATTTTGTTGTTTTTATTTAGTATATGTTTAATACATTTAAATTTTGCCATCTTTCCATAAATTATATCAGTGATCATTAAGAAAATACATATTTTTTTATTTATTCAGAGGAGGTGTACTCATTTATGCTGTGCACTGTATATTACAGAACGTCTATTTATATACATACACATTAGGGTCACAAATTAACAAGTGCTTGTGGCAAAAATGCCACTAAAATGAACAAAAATGCCACAGAAATTCAAGACAAAGGGTAAAAAATGCCCCAGCACAATTAAACAACATATTACGGCTGCCGAATGAAATATGAAAATGAATGAAAAGTGTAAATTCACGGAATTACATTTAGATTCGCTCACACTGCATCAAATTGCTTTTACGCACTGTTTAGTTTTAGTAAAGATTTTGTCATAATATTGCAGCCCTATGAGCTCCTGTTTTGTACATGTATAATTTATATATTAAAGTCTATTGTTATTGACAACAGTTAAATGTTAATTGAAGTAATCATGTAAATTTAAGCATCGGACTTTAAAGACAACATATGGTTTTTGTAATAATAAAGTGATTATAAAAATTGCTCTCACAAATGTAAAAAAACAAACAAAAAAAAAAAAATACCTCTGGAATTCAATTACAGCGGACAAATACTGCCCCTTAATGGAAAAGTTTATTTTTGACTCTGATACACATACAGTATATTTTGAAATCTTTTTTTTCGGGTGAATTCCCGCATGGCTTTTAAAGTTGCATAAACATTCCTTGCACCCATCCATAAGTATGTCTGTCAAAAGCAACAGAACTGGCTGAACCTGTGATTTTAAAGCAGTACCTGAAATAACCCTGTTTGTCTTTTGAGTACATTAGCTTTTCAATGCACATTCGTTCATCCACCTTCTCCTCCCATTTCCCGTCTGTCCAGCCCTCTGCATAGCTCTGCAGCACAAGGATCTGGTCAATGAAGGGACCCCCAGACTCTGAGATCAATAATAAAGATATAGAATCATAACTAAGTCTACATTGTTTAAAAAATGTTTACTGGAGAATGTTTGAGAAGAAAATACTATTTCGGTCTTTCTGCTTTAAAATGTCATGTTTAATTCAATTTGTTACTTGGTATTTCTGGAATCTGAGTGGAAACTGATTATTGTATATGACTAACTAAACATTCATGCATAATCATGAGAGGTGAAATGTGTATTTTCTGTGCCACTAGCGTCACCATATGGAATTGCAAATAGAATGTATGTTTTTTTTTTTAAATGTTTTTCCTGTACATTTATGACAGTTAAATTAAGACAATAAACACATATAATTGTAATCTCTCAATCTCAAACAAACAAACAAAAACAGCATGGCTCACCAGCAATAAACTCCTCATACTCAATGACTGGTATGTTAGCTTGCAGGCTGGTTATGCTGAAGAATTCCCCCCACGGGATGCGAACCTGATGTATGTCAGGGCTCTGCCAGTGATACAGACGACCCCATGGAGGCAGCACTAGCACCCAGTCACCCTCTTTCCTTAACGTCTTCAGCAAAGAGGCCATGCGAATATACACATCTCGGCGAAGATTGAAGCCCTCGGGTGGATTTACATCATATAGGAGGTATCTGAGCATTGAATAACAACATTATTATTTCTACTCTGCAGTACATTTCTATATAAATGAAGAGTTCATTTGCAAAAACAGAAAACTCAAAAAAAAATTCAAAATTCATGTTTTTTCATTGTGCATTCCAGTTAATCTCAGTCAAACAGCAGCTGGGTTATTTTGATTAAGTAAAAATAACTAAAACAAATACAGCTAACTAACACAATAAAACACAATAATATATATATATATATATATATATATATATATATATATATATGCAAACAATTTACTAATAAAGTTTAATTGATCAAACTTTGAATAATTTAATACAGCATTTTTACCTAAAAAAGTCATTACATTTCATGTGAAATATTCCAGGTGATGCTTAATTTTGTAATTTTTTTTTTATCAAAATTCATAAATTTCATCTATCAAAACGATTTATTCATTTATCAAATTTCATATTGTAAAATTAGTAATTTTTGTTTATATTCTATCTTAAATTCATTTATAAAATAATAACAGATTTCTCAGACTGCTATCACAAAGAAGATAATAATAAAACTGAACAAATTAAACTTTCAATAATTTAGTTTTTTTTTTTTTTTGTTTTTTTTTTACCAATTTAATTAAAACTAAATACATTTACAAAATAACTGATTTCTCAGACTGTTATCACAAAGAAGATAATAATAAAACTGAACTAATTAAACTTTTAATAATTTAGTTTTTTTACCAATTTAATTAAAACTAAATACATTTACAAAATAACTGATTTCTCAGACTGCCATCACAAAGAGATTAATAATATATTTGATAATATAATATGGTGGTATATTTCCGGATTTTGTTTGGTTTTCATTTTTTGTCCTTTCTCTAATCAAAATGTTACAAACAAAACTTTTTTATTGTTTTATACATATTTTACAATAAAAAAGTTTTGTTTGTAACACTTTGATTGTATATATATATATATATATGTATATATATATTTTACAATAAAAAGTTTTGTTTGTAACACTTTGATTGTATATATATATATATATATATATATTTATACATAATATGATAAGATATATGCTTTTTTACTTTCTCTGAGCAAGAAAAAACAAAACAAAACAAAACAAAAAAACACATAACATGCACAACCACAAATACTCATTGCAGTTCTTAACAACATCCAGTTTTTCATTCAATAAAGACAAATATTTTAGTTGTGTGGTACTGGATGTACATAAGACAAAAAGGGGAAGTCAGGCGTTTTACTTCTTAAAGTCTCTTACAATCTCGTAACCAAACTCATTTATTTTTAAACATATAAAAACAGTTCATATAGCACTACATAACAGGAATAAACCAACACAAACGGACTGAACAGCTGTGGACATTCGTCATGTTAAAGTATTCAGCGTCTTTTCCAGCATATGATTCCTACCGAACATCCCGTGATGCTGCAGCCACCGGGGACAACATCGTCTGCCCGGCGCGAAATGCATCGTCCTCTGAAGCCGAAGCGAATTCATAAGATAAAATAGTAAGGATTAATACTGAATAACATCGTAAAATATCACGAAAGGGAGCAGACACAGCTGTTCCCATCTTGTTCGCCATGTCTTTCGTAGCCACGCACTTCCGGCGTCGGTACAGTTGCCTAGCAACTCAGACATCGCTTTACAGAACCACCAGTTTATACCGGCGTTTACTCCTTTTATTAGACTTTATTTAATTGTAAAGTTAAATATAGTCTTATACATAAGAAAATTAATTGACGATACTAGTCAAAGAAAAAAAAACATAATTTGTGCTGTTGTTCAAGGACAAAACGCGGATGACTCTGTAGTGGGCAGTGTCGGGACTGCTGTGACACATCGCGAGATTTCCTCGATGGTGTCGCGCCATCATGACATCATGAAGCAGGGCCAATGAGCAGTGGCGACAGGGTGAAACCTCTGTGTGTACAGTGATCCAGAACATCAGCTGAACTCTGAGTTTTAGCCATGTCATTAATAATCTTAACATCTGCGCACAGGTGAGTGATCGTCAAGTGTCACGGGATCGATGTCATCATGGAGTCGTTCTGCATACAGTCCGGAATTGAATTATTGCTTGCAATTTGATCTGTAGGTGATCTGCAGACAGTGCAGTATAGGTCTCTTTTATAAAAAGAATGAATGAGATAAAGCTTGGACGTTGTCTTATGAATATACAATAGTTAAGAAAGTAAGGAAAGTGTCGTTTAAATGTTTGCATGGATTGAACCCAGCAAAACTTAAAAGGTTTTAGAAAACATATAGAAGCACTACCACTACAATACCAGTCAAAAGTTTTTGAACACTAAGATGTTTTTTAAAGAAGTCTATTCTGCTCACCAAGACTGCTTTTATTTGATCCATAGTACAGCAAAAACAGTAAAATATTTAAGTATTTTTACTGTTTAAAATAACTGTTTTCTATTTGATTATATTTTAAAATGTATTTTTTTGGGATTTCAATGCTGAATTTTTAGCATTATTACTCCAGTCACATGATCTTTCAAAAATCCTTCTAATATTCTGACTTGCTACTCAGAAAACATTTATTATTATTATTATTATTATTATTATGTTGAAAACAGCTGAGTAGAATTTTTCAGTTTTTTTTTGATGAATAGAAAGTTCAGAAGAACAGCATTTATCTGAAATAGAAATCTTTTGTAACATTATAAATGTCTTTATCATCACTTTTGATCAATTTAAAGCATCCTTGCTAAATAAAAGTATTAATTTCTATAATTTCATTCCAAAAAAATAAAAAATCTACTGACTCCAAGCTTTTGAATGGTATAGTGTATAATGTTAAAATAGTGTATAATATAAAAGCTTTTTATTTCAGATAAATACCTATCTGTAGATATTTCTATTTATCAAAGAATCCTGAAAAAAGTGTACTCAGTTGATTTAAATATTAATAATAATAATAGTAAAAAATATTTCTTGAACAGCAAATCAGCATATTAGAATAATTTCTGAAGGATCATGTGTCACTGAAGACTGGAGTAATGATGCTGAAAATGTAGCTTTGATGACGGATAAATGACATTTGAAAATATATATTCAAAAGAAAACGGTTATTTTAAATAGTAAAAATATTTTTGCTGTACTTTGGATCAAATAAATGCAGTTTTGGTGAGCAGAAGAGAATTCTTTAAAAAAAAAAAAAAAAAAAAAAATCTTACTGTTCAAAAACTTTTGACACGTAGTGTATATATAAGAAAATATAGTGCATTGTGTTCTTTTCAATAATAAAAGGCATAAACATAAATAAATAAACATAATCTACTGCAGGGGTGCCCAAACTCAGTCCTGGAGGGCCAGTGTCCTGCAGAGTTTAGCTTCAACCCCAATTAGACACACCTAAACCAGCTAATCAAGCTCTTGCTAGCCATACTAGAAACTTCCTGGCAGGTGTGTTGAGGCAAGTTGGAGCTAAACTCTGCAGGACACCGGCCCTCCAGGACTGAGTTTGGGCACCCCTGATCTACTGTGTTTTTGAGGTTTCAGTTTCCAAATGTTCTGTTGCCTTTATTTTAAAAGATTGATATTAATTACCCAGCAATATGTATAACAATTTAATGTTAAGTTCAAGAAAAAACAGTAACAACACGGTTAATTTTATCCCATACAGATTACGATCAATCTGCAGATTGCAGAGAATACAAAGACACATGGTAAGTTCGAGTCTTAAGTAGGAATCAATATTCATATTAATTTTTTTCAGCCAGTTAAGAAGGTAGACACACTAAATCAAATGTATTATCCTTTTAATTTATATTTTCATCCTTTTGGTCTGGTGTTTCATATGTAATGCTTGAAATAATTAATTTTAATAATTAATTTGAAATAATAATGTTTTCATTTGAACTTATGCTTAAATTATACTACCGAATTCTGCTACTAATTTATAGTGTTCTTTGTCTGCTTTGATTACATCATTAATTTGATCTTTACCACACATCTCTGCCATATGTACATCAAGCTACTACTACATATATTGTAAAATCGTTGGTGTAATTTGGTGTAAAGTTGCTTTGCAACGATATGTATCATGAAAAGCGCTATACAAGTAAATTTGAATTGAATTTGAATTAAGTGTTTGAAATGATTAAAATTGTGCATTTACTAAAAAAAATGAAAAGAATATGTGTAAACCTTGACTTGTGATGTACATATTGTAGTGTTTTTGATTCTAAATGTTTCTCCCATCAAATATTGTTTTATTACTGTCTCATTTCAGATGTCTAGTAAAACTGGGTCTGAAGTTCTGTTTGAGAAAGTTGGAAACGCTGGAGTCATTACCCTAAACAGACCCAAAGCTCTCAATGCTCTGAATCTCACCATGATCAGACACATCTACCCCCAGCTCAAGGTTAGCGGAGACTGGAAACCTTTTCTCACGACATCAGCCCTGTATTATTGTTGATCACCCAGTTCAACTTCATATGACAATCTCTGATTGTTAACCTACTTTAATGGTTGTGTTTTTGTAGAAATGGGACAAAGACTCAGAAACAGATCTGGTGATCATTAAAGGAGCAGGAGAGAAGGCATTCTGTGCTGGTGGGGATATCAGAGGTAATTATGTAAGATAATCACACAATTTGGTTTTTCTTTACTCTTAAATAGATCTATGCAGTCAGACAGATCTGGCATTCACAACGAAATGCAACAAATATTTCCCAGCTGTCACAGAAGCTGGAAAGGCAGGCGATTCCCTGGCTCAAGACTTCTTCCGTGAGGAATATATTCTTAACAACGCTATTGGTATGTTTTCAGACTCCTGTTGCCATTTTTGAGGTTTGATGAAGAGATCGATTCATTGATTTTAACTCTTTTTAGGTACATATCAGAAACCATATGTGGCTCTAATTGATGGAATTACAATGGGAGGAGTAAGTATTTATCCATAATTGTCATCTTGCTGCACAAGTTCACCAGCAGATGGTGCTGTCTGTCCTAATTTAGCAGAATATGGCATTAAAGCAACCTGAGAGCCAGCGGCAATGTGGGCCAGCTTGTCTTGTGTTTACAAAATATAAAAATAAATGAAGGACGAAGCGTCCTGCTTTATATAAAACGATAAATATAACCCTTCTGTTCTTTTTACCATTGTGTCTCTATGAATTTGTTCAAAAACATTAGGACTCACATTGCCACTGGCTTCATGCATAATGCACTAGGTGTTCTCATTTATAAATAAATGCATGAAAATACTCAGACATAATGACCCATGAGCTATTATTATATGTATTCCTAGTGCAATTTTCAATATCTTGCAGTCATGTTTGACCATATGAGCTGCAAGCAAGTTGTGACGCACTATGAGTCATAAACCTCTCTTTTAATCCTCTTAATTTCTGTCCTGCACTGTGTATTTAAGCCAGTAGGTGTCAGCAATGAGCTGATCTTGCACATAGTCTATGGGTTTCTTATGAATCAGTTCTCAAGTGTCCTCCCATTGGTAGGCTATGGATTTGTGTTTAAGTAACACTTGTATTTATATTCATGTTGCACATTACATGTAGGCCTAAAAGGCATTGATTTAATAATTACACTTGTAATTAGAAATGCATCACAAATTATCTGGATTCGAAAAGGTATATTCAAAATGTAGATTTATGTATATTCAGGCCATCCAAGATGTTTCTTCATTGGAACAGATTTGTAGAAATTTAGCATTACATTGCTTGCCCACCAATGGCGTGAATGGGTGCCGTCAGAATGAAAGTCCAAACAGCTGATAAAAATATTGCAGTAATGCACAAGTACTGTAAGCAACACAACTCCAGTCCATCAGTTAACATC
The DNA here is from genome assembly GCF_022985175.1 of Labeo rohita. Lineage (NCBI taxonomy): Eukaryota > Metazoa > Chordata > Actinopteri > Cypriniformes > Cyprinidae > Labeo > Labeo rohita. The sequence continues at coordinate 27,396,058 of NC_066877.1, forward strand.
CTGTGAGGTGAAAACCTGCATGAATGTAAACAAATCCATCATTAAGCTGTTTTAACTTTAAACCGTCGCTTCTGGCCAAAACACTAGCCCATAATTCATACTATTGCTGTGTCCAGCAGGAAAGTCATAATTGTTTAGAACTGTTTCCTTTTGTAAACTCTGCTGGATCTGTGCATATTTCTAATTCAGACAAGATGATTTTTTTCACTGGAAGAAGCAATATTATGAATAGAGGACTCGTCTTTTAGCTGGAAACAATGGTTTGAAGTAAAAACAAAAAAATCGTATCGATAGATTTGTTTATTACAAATGCACATCTTTTCATTTCATAGAATATTAATTAATGGACTGGAGTGTTGTGGATTACTTGTGGATTATTGTTGTTCTTATCAGCTGTTTGGACTCTCATTCTGACGGCACCCATTCACTGCAGAGGATCCACTGGTGAGCAAATAATGTAATGCTAAATTTCTCCAAATCTGTTCTAATGATTAAACAAACTCTACATTTTCAGCAAATTTTCATTTTTGGGTGAACTATTCTTTTAAGCAAGATGTGTATTCATAAGCAGCATATTCAGTAGATGTTCATTAGTATTGTAAAACTTTCACTATAACATTAATCTGTACTAACTTTAGTGCTGTAAATATATTTTAAACACTCTTTTACCAGCACAACTGAGCAGTTGAAATATTACTGTCTTCATGGTTTCATGGGGTTCTGGCAGTAGGAGAGCAATGTCACAGCTGTGGAATCTGTCAGCTCCTGGTGTTTAATTGATCAGGGATTCTGTCAAGGATAAGGTACAGGCGGTATGACCTCAGTGCCGTGCATCCTTTGGTCTGAGCCGTTTGATGCATAGCTGCTGCGTGATATGTTTCAGCTGAGGACTCTGATCTGTTATTTAAGAATGGAATGACCATACACGTTCACTGAGCACGTGCTGACCTCAGATGTCTCTAAGGTTTAGAAATGGATTTTTCCATTCACTCAGATATTTGAGAAAAAGAAATGGGCAGTTGCTGCAGAATAACAGATAATGTTATTACAGCGCTTGCAAGGCAGCACGACATTATTTGACAACTATTTTTTGTTTTCTTCTTCCTCCTCATCTTTTTTTCTGCAGTAAAGAGATAGTTTACTCAAAAAATAATTTTATTATCTTGTAAAGGGTAATTCCATGCAAATGTCAACCTGGCTGTTGAGATTTTGAAGTCCAATAAAGTGCATCCATCCATCATGAAAAGTGCTCCACACAGCTCTGGGGATTTAATAAAGGCCTTCTGAAGGGAATCAATACGTTTGTGTAATAAAAATATCCATATTTAAACCTTAATAAGCCATAATCTCTATCTTAACTGCCGTATGAGCGTTCATGAGAGAGTGGCGTTCCTGCGGATGACGTAAGACTCAGGCGTAGCTTCTGCTAACTGTTGTATGCATGCTCACATAGGCATAGCGTAAGCTATGAACATAGCAATGAACATAGAAGCACAGTAGAGAGAGAGCAAAACAAAGCACTGGTCATGAATTAGACGTTGTGATGAGTCGGCTGCCTCCCCCCTATTTATCATCATTATCCCATCTCTTAATCAACGCCCTTCACCAGGCTCCCGACGGGAGTGGGCGTGCGAAAGAGGAGGGGCGCCGAAAGCAGCCAGGTCTGGCGGCGTGTGATGAGGCACACCTGACGTGAATGAAATCTCATCAACGCCGCTGTTAAAAGTCGAGCGTGCCTCTCTTGGGAGACCGATCTCTACCCCGTGCATTCCTCGTAGGTCCAGGAAGGGAGTGTTGAGGGGAACGAGCGCCGCCGAAGCAACGAGCTGTTAGACCCGTGGTCTGGACGAGTAAAGCACACGTTAGACGGGTGACAGGCGAGGATGCTGGGTCATTGAATCCCCCGAGTAGTGCCGTGAGCAAAGCAGGACGTAGCCACGGACCTAAGAGGGGAACACGTGCAGCCACCAGTCTCCGCCCCTTACCTGGACCATTCCTTCCCGAACACTGCCCCACTTCTTAATGGAGCTCCTCAGCACAACGAGGACACCAGAACCCCTGTTTATTTTGGACACTTTATTTCCCCTTTTTGGACACTTTTTTTGTTTATTTTACATTTAATAAAAGCCTCTCCGAGGCCTGACGTCACGCCCACTGTGTCTATCATTTGCTCCTCCCACCACAACTTACAAAATGTGGATTTGTAAAGAATAATCTCAGAGTATTTCAGTATTAGCCAAGAGGAGACTGGTTTTCCTTTGCTGTGAACAAAACTTTGTTCTCACGAGAATAGTACATTCTCACCGTGACTCACGCTACGCCTACGTCCTACATCATCCGCAGGAACGCCACTCCCTTGTGAACGCTCATATGGCAGTTAGCGGAAGCTAGAGATAATGGGCCCTATTTTAGTGATCTAAGCGCATAGTCTAAAGCACATTTGGGGCGTGTCTGAATCCACTTTTGCTATTTTAAGGATGGGAATCAGGTGATACATTTCATTTATCACCTGAAGAGAGAGAGTCGAGCTGATTGACAAGAGGAAAGAGGTGAGAAAGACAAGACCTTGACAGAAGAGTTTTAAAACGAAATGCAAAAGCACCTGTTTAAAAAAATATATATATTTTATATGCCGCTAATTTAAAAGTGAAAGTAAAATGCGCACAACGCTTTTACAAGCTACTTAAAACCGTAGGAATGTGTAGAAAAAAAGGGAAATCTGAAACAAACTAAAAACAAACAGTTGCTAGACGCTGAATTACTGCTATAATTTGAAAGTGAAAGTAAAAGGCGAACTATACTTAGAGAACATATTGCTGTATTGTTTTACCTTTGATTTTTTTTTTCTCTTAAATTTTCTTTAGTTGGTCTTAAAAATGTCTTTAAAAAGTCTTAAATTTATCCTCATAAAACCTGTAGAAACCCTGTATTTAAACAACGTGGTGCAGGACATGAAAATGATAACTGCATCGGGCTGAAACTAGCAAAAATCAATTGCGTCACACCTGGCGCCTCATTGCGCCCCAATGGCTTATTAAGGTTTAAACATGGATATTTTCTGACACAAACGCATTTATTCGCTTCAGAAGACCTTTATTAATCCCCTGGAGCTGTGTGAAGAACTTTTTATGATGGATGGATGTACTTTATTGGACTTTAAAATCTCAACACCCACTCCATCACAAAGCTTGGAAGAGCCAGTACATTTTTCAGTAGAACTCTGATTGTATTCGTCTGAAAAAAGAAAGTCATATACACCTAGAATGGCTTGAGGGTGAGTGAATTAGTTTTTTTCTTTTTTCTTTTTTTTTTTTTTTTAAGAAATTGATACTTTGATTCAGCAAGGACCCATTAAAAATGATTAAAAAAAAACATTACAGTAAAGATCTAGTCTAGTTTTAACATACTGAAGTGTCTGAGTTTCTCTCATGCTTAGTCTGAAGCAGCTTTCCAGAAGCTATATTTAGAGATGTAAGGAAGACATAATAATACTGTAAGTGATAGTATTATCCAATAAATCACCATGAACATCAGAATGATTTTCTCCAGTGGTTCAGCTGAATCTCTGTTTATGGAACACATTTAGTAATGGAAGAAATATGCAATCACTCATGAGAGGCGTAACATCATATCTCACACCTGCAGTGTATCAGTCGGTGGCTCGGTGTGATCTATGAGCATCTCTTTGATCCCTCACACAGGGCTGTCAGAGGGTGGCTGCGCCGCACCTTTAATACCTTCCTGACCGTTGCTCCTTATCAGCTATTCCTGGTTTTTCTGCATATTTCCAGCATTTGTAAGAATGTTCTCTGTTTGCTTTGATTATGTAGTCACCATTTGTGGACCATCACTGTAATGATGCTCTTTTGGACCTTATTGCTTGTGTGTCTGTGTTTAGTCTTTTGGGACAGTGTTAATTTACAGTCACAGCATGCAAATCTACTTTGGACCTTGTAACGAATATGGGCAGCAGGATGTGATGCCATACTCTTGGGCATCTGTTGTGAATAATTTATAAATTATAAATGACAAATACTAATAAATTCAGTGTTACAGATTTTGGAAAAGCAGTAAGAAGTAGGCCAGATCAACTACAGAATTAAATAAAATCCTTAAACACACACACAAAAGATCTTTCATATGACCTCTGCTTAGTTAATTTCGACCATCTAATTTATGTAATGAAATCACGCCTTTAGTGCTTCAGTAGCTTGATGCTCACCATATGGTAAATCATAATTAAGCAGAGCCACAGGACAGATGCAGTAATACAGAGAACCAGAAAAAGAAGGACATCTGTTATATAAAAAGACAGCCTGAATGCTTCTAGCTACACAGAACTGGTGCAATTCATAATGCCACTTTGTTTTATCTATAGCGGACAAGAGTATGAGTTGTCTTCTACTTATGTACACTACCAATCAAATGTTTTTTGAACAGTAAGATTTATTAATGTTTTTAAAGAAGTCTCTTCTGCTCACCAAGCCTGCATTTATATTAGCCAAAGTACAGCAAAAATAGTCAAATTTTGAAATATTGTTTATATTTTCTATTTAAAATAGCCATTTTTATTTGAATCTTTTAAAATGTAAGTTATTCCTGTGATCAAAGCTAAATTTATCATCATTACTACAGTCTTCAGTGTCACATGATCCTTCAGAAATCATTCTAATATGCTGAATTGTAATAATAACATATTATTATTATTATTATTATTATTATTATTATTATTATCAATATTTGAAACAGTTGAGGTGAGTGGGGGGGTATTAATGATAGAAATGCATACTTTTATTTAGCAAGGATGTTATAAATTCATCAAAAGTGATGATAAATACATTTATAATGTTACAAAAGGTTTTTTACAAAAGAAAATTCTACTCAGCTGTTTTCAACATAATAATAATAAATGTTTTTTGAGCAGCAAATCAGAATATTAGAATGATTTCTGAAGGATCATGTGACTGGAGTAATGATGCTAAAATTCAGCATCGAAATCACAGGAATAAATTGCATTTTAGAATATGTTCAAATAGAAAGCAGTTATTTTAAATAGTAACGATATATTTTAATTTTACTGTTTTTGCTGTCATTTAGATTAAATTAATGCAGTCTTAGTGAGCAGAAGAGACTTTAAAAAACATTCAATTCATGAGACTTTTTACTGATAGTGTATGATTTTAACTTTATTGGGCATTAAATTTATGTTGCCATTCAAAAGTTTGGGGTTGCAGTAAAATGTTCATATTTTGAGATATTATTACTGTTTACAGATGCTGCTTTCTATGTGAATATATTGTAAAATGTAATTTATTCCTTTGATCAAAATCATTACTCCAGTCTTCAGTGTCACATGATCCTTCAGAAATCATTCTAATATGCTGATTGGCTGTTCAAGAAATTCTTATTATCCTTTTTTTGACAAATTGTGCTGCTTATTATTTTTGTGGAAATTGTAATACATTTATTTTCATAATTTCTTGATGTGACCTTTATTTCTATAGTACAAAAAGGATTGTGTTAAAGCAGCTTTACTGAGATACAGGAAAATAAAGGAATAGAAGGTTCAAAAGAACAGCATTTATGTAAAACAGAAATATTTATAAATGTCTTTACTGTCACTTCTGATCAACTTATCGCATCGTTGTTGAATAAAAGTTTTACATTTTTAAAACCTTTGAACAGTGGTGTATGAACTTTTGAACTAGATGTTTAAAAAAATCCTACCTGTGGCTGCGTATGTTTAAGCTTGACTTTTTTTCTTTTAAGTTAACAGGAACTTCTTAGAAATTTCCACCTCTGGAATTTTTTTAATTCAGTGGTTTGCCAAGAACCTGATAAAGCTGTTTGCTTTTGTTGAGATATCTGTGATGAAACGTTCCAGAGTGCTTTCATATTAGAAAAGCACCAGATTAAAGGTGGCCTTTAAACATTTTTGGCTGAATTTATGTTCCATGTTAGTCTCCTAAAGAGGAGATGCTTGTGTTTTTGATAGGTACTGTTTTCCATCCCGGAGCTGATTCTTAAATTTAGAAGCTGGCTACATTATCCGTGAATTTTCTGTTTGATTCCAGCCAAACATTTCGGGGAATGGATGAGTTTCCACCACTTCTAGGTGAATGATTTGATGCCTCCAGATCCATGTGCTTCTTATTTGACTCAGAATACTAAAGTTGCCACATGTAAATGCTGTTACTAAACTATTCAGACAGTTTATTCCTACTGCTGCTTCAGCTCTGACTCTGTGATAGTTTGGATGGTTGTTCTCACTTCATTGTAATCACTCTAATGAGTTGTCATGTTGGGTACACGTGCTGCTCTGATCACAACATGCGTCTCAAATCCCCTAAGAGAAGATGATTATTGTCTTTAAATGAGCAGCCCGTTGAGAACGCAGCCTCTAGTTGGTTTTGTAATAACTGATTTTATGATGTGTATTTTGTTTAACTAGATGAGTCCATGTCAGTCATGCTCTGTGATCTGATGAGTCACATCAGCCAAATATATTGAAGTGATTAAGACGATGCTGCTGTATTATACTCGTGTGTGGATCTTTTTTTATGACAGAATCAGGTCGGGTTTTGCGGTGGCGACAATGAATAAGTTGGATGCTTTTGGCAATGTTATTTTTTTCATCTTCAGACGTTTTTTCACATTTTTTCAAAGATAATTTATCTAAAGATCAAGGTGGCTTAACAGTTGATCGTTTCAAAAGTTTGGGGTCATTAATTTTTTGGGAAAAAAATGAATACTTTTATTCAGGAAGGGGGGTGCATTAAATTGATCAAAAATCACAGTAAAGACATTTTTTATTTTATTAAAAAGATTTCTGTTTTAAATAAATGCTGTTCTTTTGAACTTTCCATTCATCAAAGGATCCAGAAATCAAGGTTTCCACAAAAATATTAAGCAGCAACATTGTTTTCAACTGATAATAATAAGAAATGTTTCTTGAGCACCAAATCAGCCTATTAGTTTGATTTCTGTATGGTATTTGGCAAATATAGTTAATTTCAGAATTAATCGGTCTGTCATTAGTGGTAAAAGACCTGAAAAGCATTTAGCTGTGTCTGTAACGCATCATGAGTATCAGCCGTCTGTTAGGGTTGCTGTGTTGTTGTTTTGCCATGTGCACCATTTGTTTCTAATCCTACACGGTTTGTGAACAAGCTGTGGAGTTTCAGAGCACATATAAAAATACTGTGTGCCGTACATCAGTGACTGTTTGTTATTCCATTCCTGCGTCTGCTGCTTAGGCGATGCTGTCGTGATTTAGGGTCTCGACCACAACTAAATCATCAAACGTGGTGTTGGTGCTTCACTATGGCAACAGTGTTTAAAGAGAGGCTTAAGTTCTGACACTGTGCATATGGTTCACAACAATCCAAATTAACCTTGTCCGCTGGTTTCCACTGCACTTTTTTTTTTTTTTTTACATAGTAGGAGAATTTTAGTAATCTTCACATAGAACATGACAATTTATAGTAAACATAGGCTTAAAACATCACAGTTTCCACTATATATATAAAAGGTTTAGTTGACTCCGAAATTAAAATTTCCTGATAATTTACTCACCCCCATGTCATCCAAGAAGTTCATGTCTTTCTTTCTGCAGTCGAAAAGAAATTAAGGTTTTTGAGGGAAACATTCCAGAATTTTTATCCATATAGTGGACTTAATAGTCGATCGACGGGTTGAAGGTCCAAATTGCAGTTTCAATGCAGCTTCAGAAGGGCTCTACAGATACAGTAACTACAGTATGAGCATGTCAGGGAAAAACAGCAAGTAGACTGCATTAGTGTTTTAATCATTTATTGATAAACTAGTGCTTTCTTTGTTTTTGGCTTAAGAGATTACCACTTAAGAGAATCGGTCACGCTGACTCGTCATCTCCGCAGAAGTGATGCGCCTGTATGCATGTTTTAATATGGATTACATAATCTGAGAATATTTGTTTTCTATTTGAATTTAAAAGTAGACATTTCACTCTCTTATAGATAAGACAAGTATACACAAAGTTTTGAAGTGACGTGCTCAAGTTCACAGAGACCGAGACGGCAGAAAGCGCATCCCGTTGCTTCCATTATTTGACAAAAGCGCAATGTTTTGTTGTTATTGTGAGTGCACACAAATAAACGTAGAGTCTTTACAGATTTGAAAGATGTATTACTTATATCTGTATGACCAAAAATGAGTATTTTAAGAGCAAGTGACCACTGGCACCTCCATCAGTCATGCAGTGAGTGTGCTACTATTGAGCTTCCACACTCCACACAGATATTTCAGTAGTGCACATTTTTCTAGGTTAACATTAGATTAACATTAGAACATTAGCAGCCATGTAAAATTTCTACTACATACATCTTTCAGATAAAAAGCCATATTTGAGGTCATTGATTGATGAGCGTAGGGCCCTATTATTTCCATGATGCGGAAAACGCGTACAGAATCGCGGAATCAAGTCATAAAAACTTAATTTACTGAATAACACAGAATGTCACAGAATTTGTCAAAGTTTGAATAAATTAATCAAAAGTAGGTCATTACACTTAAATCAAACCGCAATATGGACTAGTACCTGTAAATGTTACGCCTCCAAAAATACCATTTAAATAAGAATCCTGCTTGTTCTGCGTGTCTCTGTTTTAATGAATGTGGCAGGCCAGTGGTTATTTACTATACACACTGAAGCGCGCGTGATGCTCGCGGTGATTTTAGCGTCTGTCACTAAATTAGGACATAAAATACATGAACAATATCTGCTGAGAGTCATTTCATGAGCATTTGACCGCTCCATTTTAGGAAAACTAGTGTTATATCATATACACAGAAATGTAAAGGTAGACACGGCAATCCATCAAAATAAAAGTCCAGGTTAACTTGGAAAAAATTGTGCCAGATATATACTACTACTACTACTACTACTACTACTACTACTGCTAAAATGAAACAAACATTATTTTTAGGATATAATCACACAACATTTCTTCCATGTTTTAATTTTAATAGTAAATTCCTCTTTGTTTGCCAATAAAAAAGTTTAAAGCTTAATTTTCAATAATTAAAAGACAAATGAAATTAATATTTTATGCCTATTTGATAACCAGAACATTTTAAATACACAACACAGAATTTCTGAGGGTAAAAAAACCTTTCATAAGGCTATTTTAATAATATAAGTATGCATTCAAATAGTTAGACATGCTAAAACACAGAATTTGATAAGGATAAAACATATGGTGAGAAAAAATAAAACATTTCATAGGGCCCTAAACATGTCATTTTTGTTAAACCTTTATTACATTGATGTGAAATTGTATAATTTTTATGACCGTAATTAATTAGACATGCTCTTTGATTTAATAAAATTTAATTTAACCATTAAAAAGTAGTTGAGAAAAATCGAAATGGGAAAAAACTGAATGCATTTGGATGTCCTATCCGATGTACTATATTACCACATCGTCCAGCCGTTAACAATCTGTCCATCATGAACTATGTAACTTCGCCACTTCCTGTGGAATTTTTTTTTTTTTTTAGCGACTAGGCGACCAAAAATATTTTGGTTGACCAAGCCTAACTAATGGTTAGTCGACTATTAGGGGACAGCTCTACATACATACAGATTTAAAACATGAGGATGAATAAAGAATTTTAATTTTTGGGTGAACTGTTCCTGTAGTGTCTCACAGAGGATGGGTGTGGACACTTGAATCCTCATTCTACGGCTCTCTCCATCTGGTCTGTGAGCACTGTACCCAATTATTGATCTGTACTGTTGTTTCTCTCTCTCTCTACAGGGTGTGGGTCTTTCAGTTCATGGACGGTTTCGTGTGGCCACTGAGAAGACACTGTTTGCCATGCCAGAGACGGGCATTGGTAAGAGGCAGCCTGTGTTTCTCTCTCTCCCTGTGGGCTGTAACTGGGTTATAATCTGAGTTTTCATTAATAATGCAAAATGGCTTTGGTTTCGCAGAAATCAATAGTACTTTATCCAAAAATATGGATGTGAAAAGTGTATGTAAAGCATACCATTTGGCAAAAAAGAAACTGTAGTTGAATAGATCACCCAAAATGAAAATTTACTCACCCTCAGAACATCAAAGTTTATTTTTTCATCCAAACAGATTTAGAGAGATTTAGCTTTACAACAATTGCTCACCAATGGATCTTCTGTAGCGAATGGGTGCTACAGAGGATTTTACTTTTTTGCTACAGGTTTTTACTATGGTCTACTTATAATTAGAGTAAGGCTGTGTGTTTTTTTCCTAAAATAATATGCAAATATTACTTTGCATCTTGACTGATATGTCCAAACTTTCAACACATGATCAGCCAAAGTACAAGCAGCGTGAGATGACACAACACACATTTTTGTAGCTAAAAAAAAAAAAAAGAAAAACTCTGTGTGATCTGTTTTCTTCTCAAATTGTTGCCTGGCCCAAAGACCTTTCCAAGCAATCTTTCACAGCAGATTGTTCAGGTCAGTTTTATGTGGAAACAATATTGAGAGATGGTTCAGACTGAAGCACCTGTCTGATGCTTGTGGGTTCTGAATGAGCGGCATGCTAAAACGCTCCACAGGCAGCGTGAATCTCCCTTTTGCTCATGGAAGGAATTCTGGCGATGTGGACGGCATCCGATCAATCCGCCGTTGATATGTGGGAAGTGGGTGGGTCTTGTTCCAACCGTGGAGCCAAAAGATGATTCTTGGACTGCAGTATGTAGATTTAATTTCCTAACCTCTCATCTGGTCTGGGTGGACAGCTCAGTTCATAGTCACATTAATTGTGTTAGAAAAAAAAAAATTCAATAAAAGTACAAGCATAAATTGCCAAAAAGGTTGTAAATAGAAAAAAAAATTCAAAAAGTGTTTTTTCAGCACCACAAATCACCTTCAGATCATTGTTACTGGATTGCAACTTGCTTTGGTAATGTGTTGTCTAAATCATTTTCAGAATTTTTTTTAAGAATAGCTTACATCACCATTAACACTACCGAATGTTTGGGATCCTTAACATTTATGCTCACCAAGGCTGCATTTATACTACCAGTCAAAAATTTTGGAACAGTAAGATTTTTAATGTTTTTTTAAAGAAGTCTTTTCTGCTCACCAAGCCTGCATTTATTTGATCAAAAGTACAGCAAAAACAATAAAAAAAGTAAATATTTTTTACTTTTTAAAATAACTGTTTTCTATTTGAATAGATTTAGAAATGTAATTTGTTCCTGTAATTTCAAAACTGAATTGTTAGCATCATTACTCCAGTCACATGATCCTTCAGAAATCATTCTAATATTCTGATTTGCTGCTCAAAATTTTTTATTATTATTATTATTATGTTGAAAACAACTGAGTATAATTTTTTCAGGTTTCTTTGATGAATACAGCATTTATTTGAATTAGAAATATTTTGTAACATTATAAATGTCTTTTATCATCACTTTTAATCAATTTAAAGCATCCTTGCTAAATAAAGGTATTCATTTCTATAACTTCTTTTCCAAAAAAAAAAAAATAAATAAAATAAAATTACACTGACGCCAAGCTTTTGAATAGTATAGTGTATAATGTTACAAAAGCTTTTTATTTCAGACAAATGCTGAACTTTGGATCTTTCTATTCATCAAATATTCCTGAAAAATTGTACTCAATTGTTTTAAATACTGATAATAATAATAATAATAATAATAATAAATGTTTTTTGAACACCAAATCAGCGTATTATAGTGATTATTGAAGGATCATGCTGAAAATGTAACTTTGATCATAGAAATAAATTACATTTTAAAAAGGTTTTCAAATAGTAAACAGCTGTTTTAAATAGTAAAAATATTTCAGAATGTTACTGTTTTTGCTGTACTTTGGATCAAATAAATGCAGGCTTGGTGAGCAGAAGAGACTTCTTTAAAAAAACATTTAAAATCTTACTGTTCAAAAACAGTAGTGTATTTGATCAAAAATACAGAAAAAGAGTAATATTGTGAAATATTATTACAATTTAAAGTAATGGTTTCGTGTTTTAATATCATTTAAAAAGTAATTTATTCCTGTGGTAGAAAGCTGAATTTTCAGCAGCCATTACTTTAGTTTCCAATGTCAATGATCATTAAGAAACCATTGTAATATGTTGATTAGCTGCTTAAGAAACACTTAAATTTATCGATGTTGGAAACAATACTGAAAATAATTTTTTTGTGTGTGAAAACAGTGGTACATCTTTTCCATGATTTTTTTGACGAATAGAAAGTTCAAAAGAACTGAAATAAACATTTTTTTACTTACATTTTTGACCAATTTAATGCATATTAATGTAGAATTCATGTATTGATTTTTTTTTTTTTAAAAAAGGAAAATAAATCTTCCTATTTCCAAACTTTTGAACTATATTATAATAATATTAATTATAATTTTAAATTCTGTCTTCACTTAATCACCCAGAAAACATATGGTTAGACATGAAGGTGAGAAAATGAAGGCAAAATGTTCATTTTTGGGTCCAAAGTGAATGTTTCCACATCCGTCTTTCATAACCATCCTCTCAGAATATATCCATGTGTGCTGCATCTCGGTTTTTATTGCACATGCTTTAGATTTTTCGTGCTCCTTTTCATTCCACGTTCTAATCACACCCTGTGAATGGTATGTCTGGAGCCTCGATGCGGTATAAATCAGATTGTCTGTGATGAATACTTTGCCCTTGTCCCTATCACATGCTCCTACACATGTAGGCAGAAGTTGCCTCGGCTATTGTAATTCATTCTGGACTCTTAATGAGAGAGCTTTACAGCATTTCCTCCTGAGTTGTACAGCGTCCTTCACTCTTGCAGGCCTTGGGCGAAGGCTCCCTACGGAACTGTTAGAGTGGCAGGAAGTAGTGCTAATCACGGTCTGTGACACATCTGTTGAGCGTCTGTGCACGTGCGCATGTGTGTGTGTGTGTATGTGTATTTGATTGAGTGAATGCACAGTGTCTGTGTGCCATCACCCGCTAATTCCATTAAGAGCCTGTGTTTTTCAGCCCTAGCTGAATGAATAATCCTCTTTAGGTTTGCACTTGTCTTAATGGTTTATTCTGTGGTAGGGTGGCCAGATTCATTTGTCTAATAGCCAGCTACTTCCTTATACTTCTTCTTGCTTGGCTTGACGTGAGGTGGTTAAACAAGTACTACAGTACATCATCATGTGCACATGGAATATACGTGGAACTTCAATTCAGCTATTGATTTTTTTGGGGGGAAAAAAAATGACCCATTACATTTTTTTTAATCATATTATTTAATCTGCATAAATAATTGTTTTTATTTTGAACAGGTTTATTAAACAGGCTTCAATACTGACATCCCACCACATTAACTAATGTAATTGTTAGAATGGCTACAGATCAGCAATCTCCACATAAAACTAATCGGGCAGACCAAACCATAAGTCGTAGAAACTTGAAAACTGGAGGGATGGTAGTACTCAGACCATCTACAACGTCACCAAGGCTCGGCCCAATTGGCCTGACGGGGATGCTATAGCACTCAAAAGTACAAAATCGCTCATAACTCCTAAATCACTCCTAAACCGCTCGCTGCAGGCTCGAGTGTATATTCCAGGCAAGTCGTTGGAATCCTTGGCTCACGCTAAGCACGGCGAAGTTTTTGGGTATTTTGCAATTAGAACTAGTCCTAGGTTTTTCACCCAACTGGAACCAAAGCAGTGCTGGAAGATTCTCTGGAGAGTGAATATCAATAATTAGCAAAAAAAGAAGGTAAACTTTCGACATGCCATCGCAAAGGGATGCCAGAATGTTAGAAAGGGGCATGGCTGCCTTTACTAAACTGGCTATAACTTTTGAACAGAATGAAACTCACAACGCATATGTAAAATTAAATCTGAGATTACTTGGTGATCACCACTTGGTGGCGCAATAAGAGGGAAAAAAACATAAAAACGGCCGTAACTACGAAACCTGTTGTCCTATTGACATGAAAATCGTTACACACGGATTTGGTCTCTAAAAACCACCTATTCGCCAAGGTTAAAGGTGGTCGATAGGAACGAAACTCAAACCTTAAAGGTCTATGAGAAATTTGAAATAAATCGTCCACTGGGAGGTGCAAATATCGCATTTTTCAAGGGCATAAATGATTGTATAGTGCATGTTTTCACACATACGCATGATATTCGTATCATACGATAGACTTCCTCATTCCAAACAACTTTGCCTCTAGAACCACTGCTGTAAATTAACAGACCACAGTTGGCGCTATAACAGTCGTAAACGTTAAAAAACATCACATTTCTATGATACATAAATGCTTTTTTAACCATTGTTTTAGGTGGTTACAGGCTTGCCTAATTATAAGTAATGTCTTTTTTCATACGTCCTTAAATGCTCGAACCCTGGTAATTGCTGCTTGCAGCTATATTGTGTTTTGTTTGATTTTAATTTTAGTTTTAATAATTTTGTGTTTTTGTAATTTTTTGGTTTTTGTTTTATTTTAATTAGTTTTAAAAGTTTAAGTCGGCACCGATAGCCTTGTGGTTACTGTGCCGACATGTAGCACAACTATGCTTGCGGCGACCTGAGTTCGATTCCCGATTTAGTTCTTTAGTAATTCTTTTAGTGCTATTTAAGATAATGAAAGTAAGAAATGTTACCTCAGCAATACATTTTTAATAAACTTAACCATACATTTTATTTTATTTTGGTTATGTTGTTTCAAGTACCGAAAAATGTTTTTATGGTTTTAGTTTTACTTAACAGTAATAACCCTGGATTCTAGGATGGGGTTAAAAAAAATGTGATTTACTTTTGATATGAAACAAAGTCTCAGATTTCATTCTGAGATTAGATTCTGTTCATTTTATTACAATATTCAAACAATAAATGCTGTTTTGGCACTGTTTAATGTGGAGTGACAGATCGCTGTAGCGCCACAGTGGCACATGAACAGATCATCTTCTCCAATTACAGCATGAAATAAATATGAATAAACATCCGAACGTACCCTGTCTCATGTAATTGTTCAATTATTGTTTCAACCGCAGAAAGACATTAATATAACAATGTCACAATGTCACATTTACCTAAGACAAAACATAGGCCTATTTGGGGACTATAAACTTGATAGTCAGCTAGAAAAATTAACTCTAGAGAGGAGCATTTTGCACGTAACATGTTAATTATATTTTTTACTGTTCTTTAGTATTTATGTTTGAATAAATCAGTCAAAACAAATTGGAGTAGAAATATTATTATGTAATTGTTACTTATAAAAACTTAATTGAGTGTAATTTAAGTGTTTGTATACAAATCAGTTAATTTTAACATTTAATATTATACTAATGTAGTACCAACTGACTTATGTATATTTTACAGCATTAGTTGAGAGATTTTTCCATGAGAAAATTTGGCACGTACTGTACCTGATGTATTTCCAGAATAATCGATACTGAATTGAAAGGGAAATTGAATTTAATCATTACATTTGTGTCAAAACCCACAGCCATAGTGGACTCGGTGGCATAATAAATGTTTCAGTGTAAATCTGCATAAATAATGATTGTTTTAAACAGGTTTTTAAACATGTTTGTTCATTTGGCATTGATTGAAAAAACACCCCAACTCAGACCATTGGTTAAGCTACTGTTGCTATGTGAAGTCTCTCAAACAAACAATGCTTTAATAGTGTTTACATTTTTCTGGGAAAGAAGTGGTGCTGGGACTCTTGTGCAGTTTTAAACTGTTTTTTTTTTTTGTCATGTACACTTTAAATGCTCCAGGCTGAGTGGGATTCCAGAAGGAAAGCACCACTAACAGCATGGTACCAGTAGCCTTGAGCCATTTGTGCTGAGCTGTGGCATTCGCCCATGGTGGCACCTTCTCTGACTATGCGCCAGCCATCTGTGCGCCGAAAATGCAACCCACCCCCCCATCCCTGCAACCTGGTTCCCCCCTTCACCCCTTCTGCTGATGGATTATTTGCTATTTGAGTCTTAAAACTATGCCGGCCACGAGACAAAGCGATTGAATTAGTGAACGGCAAGTGTAATCTCCATTTATGATATTACATTTGCCTCCTGGAATCAGGTCAGGGGACCTAATCTGGTCCCGCCTTATTCTAAATTGTACCTCATGCTGAGTGCGTGTAAGGGAAGTGATGTTATTTTTCTCAGCCCTTGCTACTAAAAAAAGCACATCAGGTTAATAAGATTGTAGCGCCACACAATGCCATTTCATAACTATATACTGGAGACTGAACAATGCATTTGATAACTGTTTATGCTAGGGTTTTACAAACTAGGGGCCAAGGACTCGCTTGCAGGTGCCTGGAAATAAATAGTTTGTAGAAAATGTTAATATTACAAGAATTTAACTATTGACTTCATTTATAATTTGAGTTATTACTCTATCATGATTATTTTAATATTTTTTTATGTTTCTCGGGTTTATACTTCTAACATAACTCCAGTGATGGTTAGAAAATGGTCTGTATACAGTATGAAAATATACAGCTCCCTTTATACATTAGGAAGGGGGTCTTTTGAGATCATAATTTTTGTCAGGACATTGGCATAAAAAATTTTAAATGCCCCTGCTTTATGTAACAATGAAATAGCTCATATAATCAAGGTCTTTTGTTTATTCAAGTATTTCACCAATTGTAATCACTTGAGCGATTATAATAATTCCCTACAAAATAGCTGATTTTTACTCCTGTGGCCAAAAAAAAAATCTTTTTTTCTTGTGTAAAGACAATTGAAAGTCATGTCTCATTGGTGGCTTCAACAGTGAATAAATCTTATTAAGAGACGCAAGAACCGATCGTTATGGATTGAAATACATTGCCAAACTGTTTGTTTAGTGACCTTGAGTTCTTAAGTATTTTTCTGCATTCATTTTCTCAATAATGATTTTAAAAAAATCTTTAATAAAGAAGCCTTGAACCAAACCACCCAGCTCTGAATTACGGTACATTCAGTGTTTGAAAATATGAAAAGTACAGACTTTACTACAAGTAAATCAATTATTCATCCCATGAAGCATTGCAGTCAGTTAATTAATGTAATGTATAACATTTGTGTTGGGTTTTTTTTTTTTTTTTTTTCAGTGTGTCCAGATTTTTACTTCATCTCATGGTCTAAATGGCTTTTGTGTTTTGTTTCTATAGGTCTGTTCCCTGATGTTGGTGGTGGCTACTTCCTGCCTAGACTTCAAGGCAAACTGGGCCTCTTTCTCGCCCTG
Source organism: Labeo rohita (assembly GCF_022985175.1). Taxonomy (NCBI): domain Eukaryota; kingdom Metazoa; phylum Chordata; class Actinopteri; order Cypriniformes; family Cyprinidae; genus Labeo; species Labeo rohita. The sequence goes on from NC_066877.1 coordinate 27,413,295, forward strand.
ACCGGGTTCCGCCTGAAAGGGAGAGATGTTCAGAGGGTCGGGGTGGCTACTCATTTTGTGCAGTCTGACAAGGTAATGTACATATGTGACCCTGGACCACAAAACCATAAGTCATAAGTAGCACAGGTATATTTGTAGCAATAGCCAACAATACATTGTATGGGTCAAAATTCCAAAAATCATTTGGATATTAAGTAAAGATCATGTTCCATGAAGATATTTTGGAAATTTCCTACCGTAAATATATAAAAACTTAATTTTTGATTAGTAATATGCATTGCTAAGAACTTAATTTGGATAACTTTAAAGGCGATTTCCTCTATTTTGATTTTTTTGCACCGTCAGATTCTAGATTTTCAAATACTTGTATCTCGGCCAAATATTGTCCTATCCTAACAAACCATACATCGAACTTATTTATTCAGCTTTCATATAATGATTTATAAAGTGTAAAAAATAAATAAATAATAAAAAGCTGTTTTAACAGCTCTTGGTTAAAACAGTGCTAAGAAGAAGCTATTATGATGAAATTTTAAGACAGTTTCAAAGAGATGGAACCCAAATTCAAGGTAATGAAGACTGGGAGGGAGCTGTGCTGGTGCTGGCCTCCTGGGATTTTGGGCTGCAGTTTTTGCATTTGATGCTGAAATGAGAGAAGTTTCTGAAAGGAGAGGACTTAGTCAGCGTTTCTCAGGCTTGCCAGCGAGCTTTTGGCAGCAGGGGGCTACCGAGCCCTGACACTACGCCCAGTTCATGTGCCAGAGGTGAAAATGAGGACCAGGGCTTGGCACTGTTGGAGAGAGGGACATGCAAGCCTACGCATGCACACACACACACATCCTCTGGCCAAGGACAGACCACCAGCAGGATCTGGCATACATGCTACACACAGAAGTGACTTGTGATAAAAATAAAAGGGCTCTGAGGACAGGGCGTTAGTTTGTACCGCAGAAGTAGTTGTGAGCTAATTCAGTTTGTTTTAAGAGCAATGTACAACAACCCTGACAATTATATATTGAGTCAGCCTGTATTATCATTCATTATCACCACAAGCAGCACAGGGTCAGGGCTGGAAAGCAGTAGAAATTAAAGGCATAGTTCACTCAAAAATGAAAATCCTGTAATTAATTACCCTCCCTCATGTCATTCCAAACCCGTAAGACCTTTTTTCATCTTCGGAACACAAATTAAGATATTTTTGATGAAATCCAACAGATTTGACAAAATTTTCTTCTCACGCTTTCTGAAGAAATTATTGATTAAAGTGGTTATTTTTTGTTTTCTTTGTGCACAAGTATTCTTGTAGCGTCATAAAATCACAGTTGAACTACAATGTCACATGGACTATTTTAGCAATGTCCTTACTACCTTTCTGGGCCTTGAGTGTTGTAGTTGCATTGCTGTCTATGCAGGGTCAGAAAGCTGTTGGATTTCATCAAAAATATCTTTAAAAGGTCTTACTGGTTTAAAATTACATGGGAGTCAATACTTAATGACAGGATTTTCATTTTTGGGTGAACTATCCCTTTTAGAGGAAATAAAAATAATGGAAAAACATGGGATTTCTATAGTGAATATATATTTTCTAGGTCAGAATCTGCAAAATGTTAATTATTTTACCAAAATAAGAGGGATCATATAAAACGCATGTTATTTTTTTTTTTTTAGAACTGACCTAAATAAGATATTTCTCATAAAAGATGTTTACATATAGTCCACAAGAGAAAATAATAGTTGAATTTATAAAAATGACCCCTTTTAAAATTCTTAATACTGTGTTGTTACCTGAATGATCCACAGTTGTTTTTTTGTTTGTTTGTTTGTTTTTTAGCAATATTTGTTCATGAGTCCCTTGTTTGTCCTGAACAATTAAACTTCAGAAAAATTCTTCAGGTTCCAGAAATTCTTTGGTTTTTCAGCATTTTTGTTCAACATTTGAAACCTTTTCTAACAAAGGCTGTATGATTTTTAGATCCGCCTTTTCACACTAAGGACAACTGAGGGACTCATATGCAACTATTACAGAAGGTTCAAGTGCTCACTGATGCTCCAGAAGGAAAAACAAAGCATTGAGAGCCAGGAGTGTAAACTTTTAAACAAAATGAAGAGTACATATTTCTTATTTTGCCTAAATATCTTTTTTTTTTTTTTCATGTAGTACTGCCCTTCAGAAGCTACAGAAGATACATGTTTCCCAGAAAACAAAATTAAAATAAAAATTTAAATAATAAAGTTAAATTTACCCTGTTATTCAAATTCAAAAGTTTTCACCCCCAGCTCTTTATGCATCATTTTTCCTTCTGGAGCATCAGTGAGCATTTGAACCGTCTGTAATAGTTGCATATGAGTCCCTCAGTTGTCCTCAGTGTGAAAACATGGATCTCAAAATCATACAGTCATTGTTGGAAAGGATTAAAATACAAAAAAAATGCTGGAGAACCAAAGAATTTGTGGGACCTGAAGGATTTTACTGAAGAACAATGGGCAGTTTAACTGTTCAGGACAAACAAAAGACTCAAGAACAACTATCACTAAACAAACAAACAAAATACAGCCGTGGATCATTCCGGTAACAACACAGTATTAAGAATCAAGCGTATGCAAATTTTTGAACAGGGTAGTTTTTATAAATTTAACAATTATTTTCTCTTGTGGACTATATGTAAACTTTTATGTGAAATATCTTCTTCAAGTCAGTACTAAATAAAAAAATAAAATGCATTTGTATGATCCCTCTTATTTTGGTAGAACAATTAACATTTGGCAGATTCTATGTAAGCTTGTAAGTATGTAAACTTTTGACTTTAACTCTGTTTAATCGACTAGAAATTGAAATGAGTCCAATGTCTGTAAAATTACTTTTCACAAGAAATCAATTTTTCCAATGTTTGGGAACCTGATAGGAGAATTCTGATGTAATGGATTGTATTTAATATGTTAGTATAGTGCGTTTCACAATGCATATTGTTCCAAAGCTGTTTTAGAAAGAATAGCGGCTTACAAAACCCTGTGAGAAAATATCCATGCAATTAGAAGCTTCTAAAAAGTTCCTCATGCAGATGTATACACATTTTCTGTGCTGATGACACTAAAAGCTACTTGGTTTACTAACTGAGTAACTTCTATGTGAGCAGTGCTTCATATATCTCCACACTGGACCTGTTTTTTGCATGCAAACTGCTAAATTTTCACTAATGTGGTCTCTAAAAGGCTATCCTGGTAAGCAGCACACTATGTTTTGGATCAGAGCTGTTGTTTTATGTTGTGTTTCACTGTGCCCCTGCTGTTACCATCAGGAAACACCTTATAAAAATTCCTGTTGTAAACAGCGCGTACCCTTCTCTGCTGTTCAGTATCTGATTTACACCCAATAGATTGTTTCTGCCTGTGATGTTGATTTTATCATTTGTCTCTTCTATCAGATTGCAGCTCTTGAGAAGGATCTCGTTGATCTGAAGTCTCCATCTAACAGTGATGTGGCCCAACTACTGGATTCTTATCAGGAACAGGTATGTGGCAAACACAGCCTTTTTTTTACTTTTACGACCCGAGTGCCTACGGTTACACTACACAGCGGTGAGCTTGTGTAAGCTGTCACCATAGCCACAGCATACAACACAGTATACAACACTGATGGATTTGCTTTTAGTGCATCTTTATATAGTTACAATTAAATGTTCGGCAAGCACTAAGTGGACTTGGCATCCATCACAAATATGGAAAATTTTCTCACACTAAAGGAATATTTTAACCAAAAATTTGTTTGTTTTTTTCAAACCTATGACTTTCTTTCCTCTGTAAAACACAAAAGGAGGTAGTTAAAAATTGTTGCATCTCATTGAGGGAAAAAAAAAAAAGACTTATGTTCTATAGAAGAGAGTCTTTACACTGCCTTTTGGAAGTTTGGGGTCAGTAATTTTTTTTAATGAATACTTTTATTCAGCAAAGATGCATTAAAATGACTGTAAATACATCAATAAAGATTTGTATTTTAAAGAAACCTGAAAAAAAGGTATCTTGGTTTCTTCAAAAACTATTAAGCAGCACAACTTTTTTTCAACATGGATAATAATGATAATGTTTCTTGAGCAGCAAATCAACATATTAGAATGATTCTATAGGATCATGTGATTGATCATGTGACTCAAAATTTAGTTTTGCAATTACTGGAATAAATCACATTTTGAGGTAAATTAACATGAAGAACAGTTGTTTTAAATTGGAATAATATTTCTCAATATTCACAATAATTTTTTAACTAATAAATGCAGCCTTGATGAGCATAAAGAGTTCTTTTAAAATCATTAAAACTTGTAACAGACCCAAACTTTTGAACAGTAGTGTATATAATAATAATAATAATCATTAATGTTATTATATGAATTAATTATATAATCCATAATATTCACAATCATTTTTACTGTATTTTCGATCTAAAAAAATGCAGCTTTGATGACCATAAAGACTTTTAAAATCATTAAAACATGTAACAGACCCAAACTTCTTCCCCCTTCTATCTTAGTATTTTTGGCTTGTTTTCTAGTGTAAATATCTAAAAATTCTTGAATTAAAAGGTTGCATTTACTGGACAAGTAAAATGACCTAAGATATTATATCTTGTTTTCTGAAAAAATTACCCAAATTGTGTTTGTTTTTAAATTTTTGCTTTAAACAAGCAAAAATATCTGCCAATGGGGCAAGAAAAATAATCTTGTTCAGCCTTTGAATTAAGATTATATTTCTTGTTTAGCCTTTGAATTAATATTTTTCTTGCCCCATTACCCCTGTTTTTAAGGAAAAACTAACACAATTTTGATAATTTGTTTTAGAAAAAAAGACATATATTAAGTCGTTTTATTTGTCCAGTAAATCCTCCTAATCCCAGAATTTTTAGATATTTATACTACAAAACAAGACAAAAATAGTAAGGAAGAAAATATTTTTTTTGCAATGTATAATGAACATGAAGTTCAATTTAGTGAGAGTATTTCCAAAACTGTCCAAAAGCTCAAAGTCCTCTGCTGTGTTTTATTATATTCATTATACTTATTATGACTTTATGATCATTATGACTATGGTATGGATTTATGGCCATCAGTGTTTAATGCTGTGAAGTTGTGTGTGCCGAACAGGAGTGTCTACGGGAGCATTATTGTGACTCATACAGTGTTTGTCACAAAGCTTTCCAGAGATCCTTGGAAAGGAGGGACTTAGGATACGTGGCTTTCATGCTCCAGACAAACAACTTTCACAGGCCCTTCCCAGACCTCTTTTGAGCATTTCTTTTATTTTACTCTCTTCTGTTCTCAACGAATCATGACAATAGCTTAATTAAAAATCCAAACATTGTGAATTTTTTACAAGCAGTCTTTGCATTATGATATGGCACTAATGTGCACTAGATGTTATTTACATCTGGCAATGCTCCTGAGAGTTTTATCTACAGCAGCAGTCACTAAACCATAAAACCATACACATATATCAACTTTGCTCATCAAGGTTGCACTTTAAAGCCCGTAGATTGTTTGATACGAAAGATTAGGTAGGGTGTATCCCGATAAAAGAGGAATATAGACGCTTTCATTCTGCTTTCAGAGTGAATTGTAATTCCATGTCATGGATTCTGTGACAGTGCATTGAAATAGAGATATCCGTGTCTGTGTATTTCTAGAGCAGGCATAAAATGAAATGTCACTGGGATTCATGTCACAGCTTTTAAGCACTAGGAGGGCATAAATTAGTTCGGCCAGCGGTACACACCTACACAGAAGATGAAATGATAATTGGACTGTATCTGAAACAGTCAGTCAACAGTGTACTAGTTTGTAGTGTATTTATATAGTGTGTATGCACTACCAGTCAAAAGTTTCAAATGTAATGTTTTTGAAAGATGTTTCTTATGCTTATTCTTCAGCTTCAGACAGCCATGGTGTCTGACAGGATAAAAATGTCCTGTCTCACATACTCACACAGTTGAGGATTGCAGTTGTCTGGGTTGAAATACATGTTTAAACACAAACTGCTGTTATGTTTCTTCAGAGTAGTCTGGATGCTAAGAAACCTTTTGTGCTGCAAGACCAGACAGAGGCCATTGACAGGTAAACCAAAGCACTCTTCTCTCCTTGCATTATTGTCATATGCCTAACCCAGAATAGAATGAAACTAAAGCTGTCTCTTGAAATGGAAAACTAAATTTTGGTTTGGTGGTAAGTTTTAAATATAATTTTCAGTCTTATATTGCCTTCGAAATGGCCGTCTAGGGTTATTAGTGATTTCTGAGAACAAGAATTTATGCATTACAAAACATGTTGCACTTGCTCCATAGGCTTCCAGTGTAACTGCACTACACGTTTTGTGACATCAGTGTGAATATTTGGTAACACTTTACAATAAGGTTCATTAGATAACATCAGTTAACTACATTAGTTAAAGGAGAAGTTACATATAATGTACTCACCCCTTTGTCATCCAAGATGTCCATGTCTTTCTTTCTTCAGTCGTAAAATAATGATATTTTTTTGAGGAAAACATTTCTGCATTTTTCTCCATATAATGGACTGATATGGTGCCCCAAATATTGAACTTCCAAAATGCAGTTTAAATGCGGCTTCAAATGATCCCAAATGCGGTTGTAAACTATCCCAGCTGAGGAAGAAGGGTCTTATCTAGCGAAACGATCGGTTATTTTCATTAAAAAAAATACAATTTAAATACTTTTTAATCTCAAATGCTTGTCTTGCCTTTCTCTCCCTGTATTCTGCCTCAAGACAGTTATGTCGAAAAACTCCAATTGAATTTTCTCCCTCAACTTCAACAATCATTTCAAAATCATCCTACATCACTGCAGAAGTACCGACCCAGTCTTTGCAAAGTGAACATGCAAAAAAAAGTTCAAACACCCTTAACAAAAAAGATGAAACAGCGATACATGACGATTTTGACGTTGAGGGAGAACATGAGATGGGAGTTTTTCGACACACCCTAACTGTCATGACCCGGAACAAAAACAGTCCAGGCAGAGTAAGACAAGATGAGCGTTTGAGATTAAAAAGTATATAAATTGTATTATTTTTTATTAAAATAACCGATCGTTACGCTAGATAAGACCCTTCTTTCTCGGCTGGGATCATTTACAACCGCATTTGGGATTGTCTGAAGCCACACTTAAACTGCATTTTGGAAGTTCAAAATCGGGACACCATTTCAGTCCATTATACTGAGAAAAATGTTGAATTGTTTTCCTCAAAAAAATGTACGCACCACAAACTTATTATGATTTATTCATCATACACTCTAGATAGCTTCACTTATAACACGAGTGTTTTTTAAAATTAAATGCATAAACTTGCACTAGACTAGGCTAGGCCAATCAGTGATGATGTTCTTTGCTCGTTTTCTGCAGCTACTTTTTGAATAACTAAGGAAATGTAAGCATTATAATTAGTAACTTATGTTTTTATTCAATTGTTGTCATGGTAAAAACAAATTAAGCCATATTAAAAATGTTAGGCTGCTTTTAGCCCTATGCTAGAGCTGGTTTCGGGCAATAAAACTAAGTATGTAAATAATTAAATAAATTAGCACAATAATAGATAGGACCCAACACTACTGTAGCGTCAACTATACCTTAATATATCTTTAACTGTAACTGAGCAGACAGAACTTACTGCTTTGGCAAGGAGCGTGGCAGTACCGAAACGCCATCTAAGCTGTTTGTCAACACACTGGGACAGCTAACCAGTCACAACACATTTCGTTTTTCGGAAGATGGGCCTTCATCAAACCCGGAACTAATCGAGCCATTTGTGCTAGGCTGGGGAGAAAGGTATTGCAATAATGTAAATTATGTGGGGAAAAAAAATGCGTATTAATTTGCCTAATGATTTTTTGCTGTAGGGGTGGGCGATATGACCAGAATCTTATATAACAACATGAGTAATTTTAATTCACAGTAACAATATCACAATATAGTTTTAAATAATGTCTTTATGATATAATATTTTTTGATACCATAGAAATGTAAAAATTATTGTCACCAGTGTCAGTATCACAAAAAACAATGCTAGCCTAAAGTAAAAAAAAAAAAAAAAAAAAAAAAAAAAAAAACTCACGTTTACTGAAGATAAGAAAATAGCCAGCGATTAAATAATTACAAGCAAAAAAAAAAAAAAAAAAACAACTACAGTAAAACAAATAAATAAGAAATGCTACATACATTGAATAAAGTAATCAAATGTATAAAAACACTCCATATTCTCCACTATGCAAACTAAATATATATTTCTTCTCATTAAAGATACAAAATTTTTTAGTCAAGAGCAGTCAGACATTTTCTCTCTTTTGTTGTTTGATTAAATTGAATGACAGACGGCAGGAATATTAGAATGCTGTCACTTTAAGAGCTGCCCGGATCCAATATACTGTTACACGCGTGTTTTCTTTCTCAGCTGTTTGCTTTCACAGACCTAAATTACTGTGGTTTTATGAGGATACTTGCAAAGACGGGCATTTTGACACGTACAAGTATTGTTCAAGGACTATTAAGTGGCAAAAATAAATCTTTAACAGCACACAGAAACAGTCTCTCAGACAGCATGCGCATATAGCGAAATGAGTTCTCTTTCGCCACTGACTGCTTTGGCTTAAAATCACTTGTTTTTAAACAAGTGTGCAAACAACACGTTTTTGTGACCACATAGCACAGCAACATCACAAGCGTGTAACTGCGATAGACAATAGACCAAAATCTCTACCAGGTGACAACTTTCTACCAGTTAATCTACCAGTGTATCGACCACCCCTACTTTGCTGAAGAGTTCAAAAGAACAACATTTATTTGAAATAGAAACCTTTTGTAACATTATAAATGTATTTAATGTTATTTTTGATAAAGTGCATCCTTGTTGAATAAAAATTGTGATGACCACAAACTTTTGAACAATAGCGTATGTTTTTAGCTGTATCTCCCAGCCCCAATATAAATCAGCATTGCATTTAACCCGTAACATTTAAGTATGAAAGGCAGTGACATAATAATTGTGTATCTGCACTATTTGCATACTGTGACGGTGACAGTGTGGTAACTGTGAGTCTAAATCATCTGCAGAAGCAGTGCTGGCCTAATATCAGCACACTTCACACTTCTGAAACCAATTAGTTACACTTCTGGGTTTGTGTCTGTTTCACTGGATAAGCTTTAGACACCAGCCTTCAGGTGCTGGTAAAACTTGGGTGCTTCCAGTCAATTTATAGCACTCTGAAAGGCCCATAATTCCATGTGCAGGGAAAAAAAGTTAGGTTTGTTGATCAAAGGCCTGAAATGATCAGACTGATAAACATTGGACATGCTCCAAAACTCAATTTCCACCATGACCAGAGCGTGTGCAATGTTGTCTTTATGTCTTCCCTTCCGGGTGGCTTTAGCGTTTAGCGGAACAAATTGCCATGAGCCTATACGCCCCTTGTTTACCTGTTTTGTGGAGTTTGACTCTGCATTGCATATGAGCCTTACATAACGTGAGTTGATGCTGCACTAATCTGCTGTCCCAGGATTAAATCTAATGACTAATTTGGCTTGACTTCTTGAGCGTGATGGAGAAAAACTTTTACAGATGGGGTTTGCATACATGTTTGTTTTTGCAGGACTGATCCTGTATGTTTTGTTATTGTTCTGTTGTTTTAGGCTGTTTTCAGCTGGAAGTGTGGAGGAGATCATGGAGAACCTTAAGAAAGATGGCTCTGCTTTTGCACTCAAACAGACTGAGGTGGGTTCAGGGATGGTGACTAGATATACAGTTTTGCATAAAAGACATGTACATACGGTCCAAAACAGAAAATATTAAATGAAGTTGTAAAAATGACCAGGTTCAAAAGTTTACATATGTTTTATTCTTAATACTGTATTGTTAACGAAATGATCCACAGCTGTTTTTTGTTTGTTTGTTTGTTTGTTTGTTTTGTGATAGTTGTTCACAAGTTCCTTGTTTGTCCTGAACAGTTAAACTGACTGCTGTTCTTCAGAAAAATCCTTCATGTTCCACAAATTCTGTGGTTTTTCTGTGGTATTTTAACCCTTTCCAACAGTGACTATATAAACTTTATTTCCAGACTCAAGGTCCATTAGCAAGAGACACAACACACACCAGTACAATACACATTTAAAAAAATGATTATACGATCCATCTTTTCACACTGAGGGCCTCATATGCAACTATTACAGAAGGTTGAAACGCTCACTGATGCTTCAGAAGTAAACACAGAGTTAGGGGGTGAAAACTTTTAGAATTTAAAGATCAGGGTAAATTTTACTTATTTTGTCTTCTGGAAAACATGTAAATATCTTCTGTAGCTTTTGAAGGGCAGTATCAAAAAAATATGATATTTAGGCAAACTAAGAAAAATGAAAACATCTTTCTGTTCAAAAGTTTACACCCCTGGCTCTTAATGCATCATGTTTCCTTCTGGAGCATCGGTGAGCATTTGAACCTTCTGTAATAGTTGCATATGAGTCCCTCGGTTGTCCTCAGTATGAAAAGATGGATCTCAAAATCATACAATCACTGTTGGAAAGGGTTTAAAAACACAAAATTGCTATAAAAACCACAGAATTTGTGGGACCTGAAGGATTTTTCTGAAGAACAGTAGGCAGATTAACTGTTCAGGACAAACAAGGGACTCATGAACAACTATTAAGAAACAAAAAAACACAGCTGTGGATCATTCAGGTAACAACACAGTATTAAGAACCAAGTGTATGTAAACTTTTGAACGGGGTCATTTTTATAAATTCAACTATTATTAGGACTGTATGGATTAAATGTAAATGTCTATTGTGAAATATCTTATTCAGGTCAGTACTAAATAAAAAAGAACATGCATTTTGTCTGATTCATCTAATTTTGGTACACTAACATTTTGCAGATTCTGCAGGGTACATAAACTTTTGACTTCAACTCAAGTTAATATAAAACAGCTAGCATTTCAAATCTCATTTGCATTATTTATATTATAAAAAAGTAAGATTATCTCATACTTTGTCCCTGCGATAAGGCGAGATGTTTATTCATTCTAACTCCCACGTGCAAATGATGTTTTTATGAACCTCATAAAATGACATGGCAATAGGGAAGGTCGTAGCAAGGTTTGTTTTATTGTTTTTCATACAGGAGTGTGTTTCCATGTCCTGCTCCTGCAGCTGGGTACAGCGTTTGATGGTTCTGGGATATTTGGCGAGATAAACAGAATGAGCGCATATGGCTTCTCAATTGAGGTCTGCATGCTCTCTGCTGCATGCAAACCCTCTCTTCTATTGCGTAATGGGCCCTGAATCATATTATACCTCATTAGTATTTCAAAGCCATTCTGTTTTTCCTGCCATAGCACTACTTTGCCATGCATCACTTTGTTTAGAGTAAGCTGTAGAAAGGAAATTGATGTTTGACAGTGACGTTTTATTGTTGAATATTTACACTTGCTGTTGCTCAGTGTATGTGTGGACTATTATTCGAGTGAAATTCTGTTTCCTCTTATTGTCCTTTCATGACCTAAACAAAGTACAATATAAATATCCACAGTACCTCATTATACTGTATTATACAAAGTGACACTGATATAAACAGAACATGCCATTGGAATTGAATGTGAGGTTTTATGACCAAACAGGTCACGTAAGGTTCGCTCTAAACACAAGGCTGTTTATGGACTGGTCCTCTGCTCATGTGGGGCCTCTTTTTATCCACAGTGCACTTGGCCATTACCCTTGTGTAACCTCCCTGTTTGTCCTTTTCGGTTATGTGTGGACTGTTTCATGTCTTCCCCAGCTCACAAATTTTATATTCATTTTGTTAATTAATTAACTAGTTGATTGTTTGATTAATATTTAGCAGTTCACAGTCAAATTTTAAGTGACTTTATGCAAAATGACACATTTTTGCAGCTGCTGTTAATTTTTTTACAAATCAGTATGCTCTCTGTTGTAAAATAAAAAGATGATACTTTGTTGATACAGTCAGATATTTAAATAGCTTTTTTATTATTCAATTTGGGGTTTTGTATTGGATTTTACAGACTCTGGCCAAAATGTCTCCAACCTCACTGAAGTTAACTTTCAGGCAGATTCAGGAAGGAGCGAGAATGAATTTGCAAGAGGTGTTGGTGATGGAGTATAGACTCAGTCAGGCCTGTATGGTATGTAATGCAATTCTCTGTAAATGCAGTGCTTTATCATTTCATTACACAAATCAAATCAGCTTAAAGCTGTGTTGGCACATTTTTCACATGCCAGTAATTCATTTAGAGAAAGTATTTGAGCTATTCATGTCACGAGTTTCTACTCTTGCTTTGCAGAGAGGCCACGATTTTTATGAGGGAGTCAGAGCGGGTAAGATACACACTTTTTTTTTTTTTAATTCACATATAAGTTGCTGTTGATAAACATACCAAATCAGATGTTGGTGAAAAAGTATTTCTAAAAATTACTTTCAATTCATGGTTTAAAAAGTGAATTAAACTGGCCACAATGGGATGTTGAATTAAATTTGAATATGTAACCTTATTTGTAACCTTTAAGAGTTTTTTTATTTTGTGAATTTAAATTTAAAGACATTCAAAAAAAAAAAAAGTAAAGTAAAGCAACCTAGGAAGTATAGTGTTCTGCCACAATAATCCACAAAATAAAGTTTGTAATTTACTAAATTACATTAAGCTACATTAAGTAGTAAACATTAACACATACTACCAGGCAAAGTTTTTATTTTTTTTTTATTATTTTTTTTTTTTAAATAAGTCTTCTGCTCACCAAGCCTGAATAGCAAAAACAGTAAAATTGAAATATTTTTACTATTTAAAATAACTGTTTTAATATATTTTAAAATGTTATTTATTCCTGTGATTTCAAAGCTGAATTTTTAGCACCATTACTCCAGGCACATTTAATCCTTCAGAAATCATTCTAATATTCTGATTTGCTGCTCAAAAAACATTTTATTATGTTGAAAACAGCAGAGTAGAATTTTTTCAGGTTTCTTTGATAAATAGAAAGTTTAGAAGAACAGCATTTATCTGAAAGAGAAATCTTTTGTAACATTATAAATGTCTTTATCATCACTTTTAATCAATTTAAAGCATCCCTGCTAAATAAAAGTATAGATTTCTATAATTTTTTCCCAAGAAAAAAATACTGACTCCAAGCTTTTGAATGTTGTAGTGTATAATGTTTAAAAAGCTTTTTATTTCAGATAAATGCTGATCTTTGGATCTTTCTATTCAAAGAATCCTGAAAAGAGTACTCAATTGCTTTAAATATTGATGATAATAATAATAATAAATATGAAGTCAATAATAAAATGTTGTTGTTTTTTTTTGAATAATAGAAAACAGTTATTTTAAATGGTAAAAATATTTCACAATATTACTGCTTTTGCTGTATTTTGGATCAAATAAATGCAGGCTTGATGAGCAAGAGAGACTTCTTAAAAAAAACATTAAAAATCTTACTGTTCAAAAACTTTTGACTGGTAGTATATGTTACACAAACATTTCTATAAAATTCCAACATTGATCTAATATTTCTAGAAATATCCCGTATGATGTGTCCATGACAGTCAGTATGTTTGTGTGTAATTCATATTTGTGTTAAAACTACATTCGAGATGACGGGTTTCTTTGAATTTCATTCCAATTTAAATTCAAATTACAATGTAGTTCTTAAAAATTTTTACAATTCTGAATGAATGCATATGAAAAAATATATTTACACAAGTAAAGGTTAACATACATATCTGTACACTGTTGATGTTAAGAGTTATATAATCTAATAATGTCTGTTATGGTAATTATTGTGTTTATTTATAGGGTTTTACCTAAATTTAAGTGCCTCTGCACTATGCAGTATTCTTAGCCAGTTCCATTCACCTAACCAATTTTTCTTCCAAAACAACCCCAGTGAAAGGTCAGTGCATAACTGACAGTTTTTTTTTCCCCTCTCTACTTGCAGTGCTAATCGATAAAGACCAAAGTCCAAAGTGGAAACCTTCTACCCTGTCTGGGGTCTCGGAGCAGGCTATAGAAGAATGTTTCAGCTCTCTGGGTGAAAGAGATCTCAAACTGTAAAAACTCCCATCAAAAATCCTGTAAGTTGCTTTCACAAACCTCTGAAATTTATCAAAGAAATTGGCATTGTTATTTCAGTCAGCATAGCTGACGAATGCAAAAATATTTTTTCTGCTTACAGCTAAAGCAAACGTTCTTCTGAGACTTCTACACAGATTTGCTGATGAACAATGATTGTTTCTTGAGGAAATTCAGAGGTTTGGGGAGTTTTCTTTGTGCCACTCTGCTGGGAAATGGCATTCAGAGTAAACTAATATTTGAGAGCAGCCTAGTCATATTTTAAAGGTAAAGTTCATCCATAAATGAAAATTGTGTCATTATTTTCTTACATTTGCTTTTTTTTATCGTCTTAAACTTAAGAGGCTCTATAAATATTCCAGTCTTGAGTTCTGCAGAATAAAATAACAGCAAACTGGTTAAAATGACATTGAGAAAATAATGACACAATTTCCTTTTTTGGGTGAATGATAAGACCGTACAAATTTACAGCACTCTTGTTAGGGTGAATTTTGTGCTGGGAATCACATCTTGCATATTTCATTCTCAAATGTGTCTTTTTTTCCATCTAATCATTTGTGTAAATCCTGTGGATGGAGAATGGCAGACACACTTTTTGCACGTCCTGCAATCCGTGATTAACCCTGACAACCTTAACACATACCCTGGCCACGATTCAGTTTGGTGGGATTAAAGTATTGTCATGTGATGCATAATATGACTGCCATTAACCACAGTGTTTACTACACAAGCAGATCCACTGGCCTAGACTAGAGAGTATCAAGCCTGACAGAATAAATCTGAATGATTTTGAGACAACCGTGATGCCTTGAATTCAAGTTATTTGTTTCTTCTCTTAACTATGTGGATGTTCATAAAAAGTGTGACCTATATTTGTGCAAAAAAACAAACATAAAATAATTGTTTTGTATCTGTTTTTGGTTTTGATGGTAGATATGGCACAAAATGTTAGTGTTCCCACAGTGCATCTCAATAAAAACAACAGTGTAAAAAATCTTCTGTATTCCTTGAAGTAATTAGCAAATTGACTGACAGACTCAGCAGCATGGCAGCAGACCATTTAATCTACTTATTAGTGGTTTTTGTTAAAGCATTGCTCATACTTAGGTTTAGGGATTTAAACAAGCACCTAACTGCAAGTAGTAAAATCTGGCAGTCGAGTTGTTCCACATTGTGCTACAGAACAGACATGTACGATACCTCAAATTATGACATTTTGTGAAGAGGATTGCTAATACTTTTTGAAGCAGTCAGCCGTACAATTTGGACTTGATGGATAATAAAACAACATTAAAGTTCTCATAGACTAAAGCACTAAAGGAGTGTATTTTAAAGGATTAGTTCACTCTTGAATTAGAATTTACTGATAATTTACTCACCCCTATGTCATCCAAGATGTTCATGTCTTTCTTTCTTCAGTTGAAAAGAAATTAAGGTTTTTGAGGAAAACATTCCAGGATTTTTCTCCGTATACTGGACTTCAAATCAACGGCTTGAAGGTCCAAAATGCAGTTTCAACCCAGCTTCAAAGAGCTCTACATGGTCCCAGCCAAGGAATAAGGGTCTTATCTAGCAAAACAATCGATATTTTTCTAAAAAAACTTAATGTATATACTTTTTAAGAAGGAGAAGTCCACTTCCAGCACAAACATTTACAGATAATGTACTCACCACCTTGTCATCCAAGATCTTTATATATTTCTTTCTTCAGCCGTAAAGAAATTATGTTTTTTGAGGGAAACATTTCAGGATTTTTCTTCATATAATGGACTGATATGGTGCCCTGATTTTGAACTTCCAAAATGAAGTTTAAATCCAGCTTCAAACGATCCCAAATGAGGATCTAGCGAAACAATCTGTTATTTTTATTTTAAAAAATACAATTTAAATACTTTTTAATCTCAAATGCTTGTCTTGTCTTGCTCTGCCTGAAGTGTTTTTTTTTGGCATTTAAACTACATTTTGTTCAAGTGGAAGTTTAAACTCGGGGCACCATTGAAGTCCACTATATGAAAAATGTTTTCTTCAAAAAACAATTTCTTTACGACTGAAGAAAAAAGACATGAACATCTTGGATGACAAAGGGTGTGTACATTATCTGTCAATTTTTGTTCTGGAAGTGGACTTTATATATACTTTATATTCACATATGCTCGTCTTGCACTAGGTCTGCGATGTGCATCTACAACTTCATGCCTTATGTAATTACGTTGGAAAGGTCACGCATGGTTAGTTTGTCTATGTACTCCAGTTCAAAAAGGTAGGGTAGGGCAAAAAAAAACTCCATCTCATTTTCTCCTCCAACTTCAAAATCGTCCGACATTGTTGATTTACCTTTTTTTTGTAAAGGGCGTTTGATTTCTTTGCATGTTTACTTTGTAAACACTGAGTTGGTACTTCCGCCTACATCAAGCGTGACCTTTCCAACATAAGTACGTAATGTGTGAAGTCGAGCTAGGGCAAAACAAGCATGTGCACTTAAAAAGTATATAATTATTTATGTTTTTTAGAAAACAACTGATCATTTCACTAGATAAGACTGGGATCGTGTAGATCCCTTAGAAGCTGCATTGAAAATTTGCAGCTTCAGCCTGTTGACCCCCACTTAAGTCAACTATATGGAGAAAATCCTGTAATGTTTTTTCTCAAAACCTTAAGGGGGTCTTTGGATGCCCATTTTTCACAAGTTGATATGATTCTTTAGGGTCTTAATGAAAAGTCTATAACATGCTTTGGTTAAAGTTTCTCAATCATAGTGTAAAAAACACCTTTTTTACCTTGCCAAAATCATCTCTGCAAAAATCATCCTAATCTGGTCGATGTTGCTTTAAATGTTAATGAGCTCTGCTCGCCCTGCCCCTCTCCTCTCTCTGTGGAGTGACGAGCCTGTTTACTTTAGCCACATTTAGCCACTAAACTTGCTAACTAGCACGTTATTGGGAAAGGCGATCGCAAAGATTCATAAAAATACTCCTTATACTCACTTCTGCTGTAAGTGAAGCTGGATCACGAATGATTTGCGTGAACATAGACGGATATATGTAGATCGGGAGCAGCATTCCCTTCACAAACAAATGTAATCCACTGCATCTTCAGCGGCTCAAATGTCGGGAGTAAATGACGATCACTGTGTTCATTATTACATCCAACAACAGAACACCTCAATCGCTTAGGAGCCATTCTTGTCTATGTCCCTGTTCCGGCATCAAAACAATGGTGATCGGACTGTTACTGCTCATTCGAGGCAGGTCTGAGGTAAGACGCTCATGTCAATCAACTATCGTGGGAGCGGCCTCTGTCGGTGTGTCGTCACACAGACAAGATGCTAAGAATGGCTTGATTTGAAAAAGGGGAAAATTATTTTTACAGATTAAATAAAAACCACTGGGTGGATTTTTATCATAATAGTGTGGTTGTTTACACACAGTGCCAACACACATTTATGTTCAAACAACATCTAAAAGTGCACTTTAATCACTTTTCAGATGAAGAAACAAAGACATGAACATCTTAGATCAGTGGTTTTCAATTCCAGTCCTTGAGGCCCACTGCTCTGCACATTTTGTATGTCTCCCTCATTTAACGCACCTGATTCAGATCATCAGCTCGTTAGGAGAAAGATCCATGAACTGAACTGAGTGTATCATATTCGGAAAAATCAAAAAAACATGCAGAGCAGTGGGCCCCAAGGACTGGAGTTGATAACCACTGTCTTAGATGACATGGGGTGAGTAAATTATAAGGAAAAAAAAATTATAAAAACTGAAAGAAGGCAACAGTTGAGGTATCGACAAAGGCCATGGTTTTTTTTATTGGCGAAGCAGTTTTTTCCCTTTTCTTTAGGTTACAGAACTGAGTTGCACAGATTACAGATAAATCACTTCTGTCTGAAATATACACTGAAATATGAAATACAATTTTGGTTAGAATCACCTGCACCTCATCAAACATTTATGAGATTACTGGAGATCCTGGTTTTGACTGGATGATACTGTATTTGAAGCACTTTTTTGTTGTAGGTGATTACACACTTACACTCATCAATAAAATATAATCTAGTTTTATTTGGCCTTGAATGGAAAACTAATGAGAGTAATGAACCCCAGTGAAGCCTGTGCTGATTGTTCTTTTAGATACTGAGATGATCTCAAACTCTACTCTGAGCACATATAGTAATGTGCTGAAAGGCCTCTTAAAATACATCTTTAGGTCCTTCTTTCTTAAGATTTGCTCTGCATTTATGACTTTCTATGCAAAAGTATAATGGTCAAAGTGCAGTTCTTGCTTAATTGTCTTTGCAACAGGCTGTAACAGTGACTACCCACGTCTTCAGTGGCCTTTGTTCCGGAAGTAATTTTCTCATTTGTTTTCTCCATTGGAATTTGAAACTGAAATTCTTCAGTAAAGAGTTTAAAACCATGAACCAAAATTAACAGCTTCATCAACTTTTGATTTAAAGCAAAAACGCATTTTGACAATCTGTATGACAAGGCAAAGGTAAAAAAAAAATTGAACTTCATTGTGAACTGTGAATTATTTTATGACTGAATATGATGATAGATAAAAATTAAATATAACACGCAATTGCAAAAAAATCAGATATGCACAAACATAAGTGATTTAAAAAATATATATTTGATTACACAATTCACAGTGCTCTATGGGAGAGGGTGATCTCTGAAATTGATATTTTTTAATATGTAGTTGAAATCATTAGTTAATCACCTTAGAGCTCATGGTAGGTCTGTTTTAAAAGGTTAACACATTATCACTAAAAATCATTTTCTCTATGGAGAAAACAAATGTGATTTTTACTTCCAGAACGCAACTGCTGTACTCTATTGATCTGGAGATCATTAAAGGGAATATGGCTACCTGACAGCATGGCACAAGACCCAGAAGTGCCAATATCACATCAATAAAAAGCATTGGTGAGCAGCTGTTAAAACACTACCAGAAGAGTAAAATTGTGCTTGTATTAACAATCATTAAGGGCACTGGCATGTTTGGTCCCCTGTCTGAATTTTGTCTCCTAGCGAGGGGTTCGGCAGTCTGGTAGCACTAAGTTTGTTTTTATAACATTTTGGCCTTTAGGAATTGCATATTTGAGCTGCACAGAAGAAAATCGTCTTATAACTAAATAGTTTAATGGCTTAATGCACAAAGTTTGGGAATCCTTCTCTTGGATGCAGTCTTTCATTGCATCATGTGGATGCAGGATGATTAAGATCTTTTATATCTCTTAATTGTATAATCAACATCCATCCTTAGTGACCACAAGGTTGTTTGTATCAGGAATTACAGTCGACAGAGCTGTCATGTCAAAAAAAGGTTAGCAGGGAAATAATGTATGCCTATCGATCCCTAAAAGCCAGCGCTAGCTCCTTAAAAAGAAACCGTGACCCCTGAGCAGACGTTCTTTAAACATGTGGTCACATTTACCATTGTTCAATGAATTTTCACAGGCAAAATCCAGTCAGTAGAAATCCGTGTGATCAGGAATACTGCACAAGGGTGAAAGATTCCCCCACACAGATTTTGCAATGGGTTTGAGTTGGTCACCTTAACTTAAATCAAGGAAAAAGTTTCTTGTTTTTTTTCTTGTTTTGTTTTTTTTGCCAATGAAATTTCACAAATGTGACCAAAACTGATGGATGGAAAGATGGAAAATAGAAATACTGTACTGTCTGATGTGCTGAGCCTTTTGAACATGAGAAATACTCAAGGCGAAAAGATGAAGTCTGTACTAAACATGGTTGGGATGATTGTGGCCTTTGGACAACTGCAGAGACTCTCTAATTAAACGACTGGGCTTTGGGGATAAACAAGAGACATAAAAAGATGCAATCTTGTGGTTTAACAGCTCCATGGCCTTCTGTTAAGAAAACAGGCCCCTAAATGTGACTTTTAATGTGTAAAAACAAACAACAAAAAAAAGGCTGAATATTTCATGTGAATCCTTGTAGGTAAAAAAAAAAAAAAAAAACGAGCAGCAAAAGAACAGCTTCCCAAAATGGCATGATCCTCCACCGGCCTTAAGTTGTCCATCTGAAAGTTCTCCTGGACAGAGAGAGGTGTGAACCAGACCAATCCAATTTTATTCCATACAGCTGAAATGTTATGGCACATCACACTCAATGTAGGGGATGTCACTGTACCGGCTGTCCACCTCAGCCCATTGTTGTACTGCCCGGGCTACAATTTCTTCTGAGAGTCTCTGGGCATAGTCCAGCAGAACCGGATTGACCCGTACCGGGTCCTCCATGGAGCCAATCTCTGAGAAAACTAGAACTGCTTTCTCGCCTTGCTTTCCTGGCTTGCCATCCACTTTCTCCGACGAGCCGGAGTTCTGAGTGGGGTCGCGGTGCTTGGATTTCATGCATCCCATGATATAAATAATGTAGCATTGGTTTGAAAGCAGTGAGGGGAAGAGATGCAAAGATGGCGTGATACCAAGGTTATATTCCCTTGGTTGGCCGTTTATAGGGTTTCGTGATGTACGGATAAGCTAGGACGAATTTCTGTACAAAGTGTAGCTGAGACACTCCAGATGGTCAGCCATGATGTATAGCATTCTCATGGCCACCTCACACTTGCCCTGTGTGAAGAAGACGCATGGTTATTCTGAGTTATTACTTGTCTTTGCCTGGCTAAATATATATTTCATGATGACTATTTTTCAGTGTCTTGGCAACCTTGTCTGTGACACCATAATGACTACATCTTCACAGGAATGAGGATTTCCTTATGAGGAAGTACAGAAAAAAAAATAAGAAAAAATAACTGCATGTGCCTTAATTGGCTAAAGCCAGTAGGAGGCTATAAGTAAGTTGACTAGATATGGGATTTGTTATGGCAAGTCTGGCTGATCAAACACTTTCTTGTTTAAAAAAAGAAAAAACAGAAAAGATAATCAATGGTTCTTTATGTGAACACATAATTACGTAATCACACAGACCGGACAGTCGCAACGTGGCACGACATGCTCTGACAGTGTTCCATTTAATTCATGTGTAGGTACATAACGCCGTTCATTATGGGTTTTCTATTTATTAAGCGCATTTTGTTTTTTATCCCAGCTGAGATTCAGATTATAACATAATTTAAAAAGCTTAAGTTGTATTTACATTACTACAAATCGACTTGCAGAAAATACTTTTATGTATTGATAAAACAATTAAAAAATAAATGTCACGTTTTATATTACATTTTATTTGTAAAATGTATGCTACATTTAAATCTGCTTTTAGTCAGTCATCAGTGACACCAGTTCATTTGGTTCACACTATGCTCTTCCATCAGTTCTCGGCTCACTCCGAATCGGATTCAGTGTGACTCGAGAACCGTTTGGACTGATTCAGTTCGATTCCGGTTTTGTGAACGATTGCTGATTCAACCTAATCATTCAAATGATCCGACTCAAAAGAACGATTCGTTCACGATTCGAATCGGACGTCGCTATTACAATATTTGTCTCGTGTTACCTCATGAAACGCCGCTATCTAATAACTACCAGACTTCTCCTCACAACAAGCCGGTGGTTCACTCCTTTGGCTGCACAGATACTAACCTCGATAATGTCTCATTTAAGAATATACATGTGTTGATATTGTGGATTCTAAATCTACGAGCTCCCTTAATATTTTTAAAAATAATATTATTACTCTCGCCTGATACGCAAACCCGTTGTATACATCATACACAGCAGCCAAAGACAGCCGACAGTCACTGTCTGGAAATCTGAAGTGATCAACAGTTTAATAACATCATGATCAATTACATCCTGCTTGCAATGCAAAGCAATGTTATGTCCAAAGAGAACGAGATTAAAATATCAGTTCTGTCGTTTTTCGTTTTTAAATTCCCTGGTCGTATTTGTGTCAAGAAAGCCTCAAGGTCAAGGCAAAATGTTATTCGTGATTTTATAAAATGCACGATGATCTGTTTTTGTAATGTAATATTAAAAGTGCACATTCCAGTGATATAATCGGTGTGGGTACATACCTATTCGGGCTGCAGGCTGTGAGCGTCAATATTATCGATATAAAAATCGAAGAAATCATTTAATCCAAATCGGAATGCGTTATTTAAAAGAAAACCTGACATAAATCCATAGTATTAACAGGCAGAAGCTTCTTCCTCTACACCAGTCTCGGTTACTCCACAGGAGAATGAGAAAGCATGGTGATGAACTTGCTCTTGTAGGATAAGTCGGGTCAGAATTCAGCATGTGCGTCCGGAGTCCACATATAATGATGATAACGTTTCAGTTTCATTCCAATGACAGGACAGCGATGCAGCTCAACAGCGCATTAATCCTGTTGTTTTTGCATTTCTCTGTGCATTCAAACATGGCCATCTATATGACTGAATTTGCAGCTTGGAAATCCGTCATGTTTCTATTCAGGGGCACACTTCATGCAACCCTTGCCCAAACATTTGTTTGTAAACTGGGTAAAATAGGTTACTGCAACACACGCAAACACAGGTTGCGCCTCAGTGTGTTTTTAAATACAATGTCGCCCTCTAGTGGAATAACTGTTTTTATAGCCGAATATTTATAACAGAGGGTTCCCAAACTTTTTCATGACAGGACACCCTAGAGAGGTCAAATCTCCCTCCAGAAACATGTTTAGTGAAATATGAGAAAACAAACGCATTTGTTTTCTTGTCATACACTGTAAAAATTAAAAAACACAATTTGTTGAGTCAGCTTAAAATAATGTGTTACCCTGCTGCCTTAAAATGTTAAGTTCAGTCAACTAAAATAAGTTCAGTCAACTTGAAATGTTAAGTTGTACTAAGTAACAACTTAGATATTTGTGTTTGCTAAACTTAACATATGGGTAAGTAACCCAGCTGCCTTAAAATTTTAAGTTGATTTAACTCAAATATCTAATTTAAAATTTCAAGTTGAATAAACTTTTTTTGGGTTGACCGAACTTAAATTTTTAAGGCAGCCAGGTTACAAATTATTTTAATTTGACTCAACAAATTGTTTTTTACAGTGTACAGCATATACAGAGAGAGAATGGTTTTGTCATACAAGCGTGGTTCAATAGTTAATTCCGTGAAGGCTTTGTCAGACTGGTAAATTGAGTTTGTGAGTCTTAAATGTTTACCAAATAAAATGTTTATTAAATTTGAGAAGTTACATTTTTCCACGACCCATGGTAAAAACTGCTGTTTACAAAGACACTAGCAAATCACTAAGTTGCGTTCACTTGCGTAGTAACTTTTTTTTTCGACTCGGAAGTAACCCTGATAGCACACGTACATCAAGGAGACGTCTATGTGACGTCTGCATTTACATCTGCAAGACATTTTTTGAGTGTTTGCTCATCTGCAATACGTCTATTGGGCGTTTCGTATCAGATGTCAATGTCTCTTAGATTTAAAATCTATGTAAAACTGATATCTTAAAAATGCTACACAGCAGATGCTTTCCAGATCAAGTGATCTTTAATAGACATCTTCCAGACATACGTGTGCTATGGGTGAGACTTCCGGTTCATTATTCTCTGCGGGGTAATAATGAGAAGAATAACAACGTGCAGTAAACGGTAAAACTGTTTGCCCTACAAACCAGTGTGCTCATAATTAAGGTAATACAGTAAAATAATATGGAAAGACACACCAATTTGCAATATCAAGCAGCAAAACTAGCTGTTTTTTTTTTACAGCTAAAAATAGCTGGAGGCCAATGAGACCAGAAGCCAGACCCATAAAATGTATGAGAAAAATAAATCTTATGAGAAAAAGGTACAATAGTGCACTAGGCTTACTGTCGTTAGTTATAAGGTTTTATTACAAATTTACATCTCATAAGTATGAACTGTATATAACTGTGCTAGGTGTGCCTTATAAAAAACAAAAAATATTCACACTCTACAAGCTACACCACATTGAAAATCCATCAAGCAAACAAACATTTTCAGGCTAGATCATTTTATATTACGTTAGGCTTTATCCTAAATCCATTAGAACTTAATCAATAAAGATTTCTGGTTAGCGTCCGCTTCGAATCTTCGATTCTTCCTTTTTATCTTCACATTATTAGATTGAACCGAAGATATAAGTGATATTAAGTAAGGGATAATGCCCTGTCATCAGCTCATTATCACAAAATGTTCCCAGACTCAAAGCAAACTCTTGTGTGGCCTTGAAAGTGTTTATTTTGCAGTAATGACCGGATGACTGCACATTATCCTGCTTATAAGGCTACTTGCCAAATAAATAAATGGACATGAAATATTGATTCGAGTTGAAATTATATTATTATGTTAGAATGAAAAATGCTGAGTTGCCACGTACAAGAGTTCTACAGTTTATCGATCGGCCAATCAGAATAGAGTATTCCAGAGCGCCGGAATAAAGGTCAATTTTATCGTGACTTATTTTCCTGCCATAATCGAACACAATTATAATTTCTAATGTATATTATAAGTTGTATTTTTTTTCTTTATTATATTACTGCGTTTAGTTTCCTTATGTGTGTCATTTTAATAGGCTGTGCAAAAAGAGGTCAGAGACATACCTCAATTGCGTTACAGAAGTTGTAACACAAGATGGCGCTACGTATCTTAACCACAGGTCTAAAAAACTGAAGAAGCTGCAGCTACCAGGGAGTGTTGAACAAATAAGATGATTTGTGATTATTCAATATCTTACGTTTAAAACTTTACATACGTAGTGAAATTACAGTTGCATTGAGAGAAGCTACGTGAATACTGTCCAAATACCTCTTTTTTAAATACTGAAACATAAAAATAGGACATATGGGAAAATGAATGCCTGGGCTGTAGATGAGTTATTTTAGCAAGTTACTCATAAATTAACATGAGCCCACATTTCAAAGCTGCTACAGCACCTTTTTACCTACGATGCTGATCATGTCAAGTTGTGTAAAACATCTAGGTTCCTTATAGGACAATGTACAGTTACGATAAAAACAAATATACGATTTCATATGCATAAATGTCACATGTAGCCTTTACATTATGGGTGAGATGCGTTTGCATAGTGAGTAGATTAGACGCCCGCACGGAAATGTTATAATAAATGTGCGTATTTTTCATATCCATGTGCATAATTTGTATTCAAGTTCGGCTGATTCCTCCACGAGTCCTCTAAGATGTGTCATGCCTCTTTAAGAACTGCGAAAGAAGTCCAGCTCTGTCCATTAGGTTTATTGTTGCCAGCTCAGCCAATCATTGAATCTTACGACACAATAGAGTGGCCAAAGTTGCAGTATAAAAAGCCTTGCCGAATTTAAGCATGACATCTACTTGTCCGGTGCGTGGTGAGGTTCATTTCCATAGCAAATCAAATCAAACATCGCAAACATCCTTTAGCACGCTTTGGAACATGCATTTTACACAGGTTTTAATTTCTCTCAGCGTATTAATTGCATGTGGTTCAGTGGGTCATGGAGATATAACGGCGCACCAGCAGCCTTCCACAGCCACGGAGGAAAGCGAGCAGTGTTCCACATGTGAGTTCAGACAACACAGCAAGCTGATGAGACTGCATGCCATCAAGTCCCAAATTCTTAGCAAACTCCGACTCAAACAGGCTCCAAACATCAGCCGGGACGTGGTCAAGCAGCTGCTACCCAAAGCACCGCCTTTGCAACAACTTCTGGATCAGTACGATGTTCTGGGGGATGACAGCAAGGATGGAGCTCTGGAAGAGGATGATGAACATGCCACCACAGAGACCATCATGACCATGGCCACAGAGCGTAAGGATCGTCTATTTCAAAGATTCACTCAATAGATGCATCCTCTTAATAATGGACTAAAAATAGGGTTGATACTTGGAGAGACCCTTTACGCAGAGCCATTTGCACTTTAAAGACGGCTATTGTGCATTAAATGCACAGTTAGTGCGAAGATAGTTCTCGTTTACTGATTTTTTAAGGCTTTGTGTTGCTCCTTTATCAGCCTTGCTAAACCGATTTTACGCACGCTGAACACTGAAGCGCAGCAAAGCGCACCAGCGTCGGTCAGAAGAAAATGTTTTCACCTTTACCACACGTGACATTTGCAAACTGTAGCAGAAACTGGGTCATATCTTAGACGTTCTTTTTTAGGTAAAAAATGTGTATTATCTTATAGACATTACATATGTAGCCTATCCATTACTTTTGAAATGTATGTTAAACGTTTCCTTCTGCAATGCCGTATGTATAAGGTCTTTTTTTATATAACTTTGTCTTTAAATGATATAAATATGTCTGTAAAATCTTTTATTTTAAAGGCGTAGTCGACGTTATTTCTTTAAAACTTAATTTTCTAAACTTCATGACCCGTTTTAATAATAAAACTGCCACTGAAAATCAGTAGACTCCGTATAATCGCTGTTTCTCTTCTTTTTTTCAGCTGACCCCATCGTTCAAGTAGATCGGAAACCGAAGTGTTGTTTTTTCTCCTTCAGTCCGAAGATCCAAGCGAACCGGATCGTAAGAGCGCAGCTCTGGGTTCATCTGAGACCGGCGGAGGAAGCGACCACCGTCTTCTTACAGATATCACGGCTGATGCCCGTTACGGACGGAGGAAGGCACATACGAATACGATCCCTGAAGATCGATGTGAACGCAGGAGTGACGTCTTGGCAGAGTATAGACGTAAAACAGGTGCTCACGGTGTGGTTAAGACAACCGGAGACCAACTGGGGCATTGAGATAAACGCGTATGACGCGAAGGGAAACGACTTGGCCGTCACCTCAGCTGAGCCTGGAGACGATGGACTGGTGAGTTGAGCTGTTGTGGTTAACAAATACGCGTTTTACGTAAAATATAACCGCTTTTAGTCAGAGCTTTGCCACTGTTGAGACATTATTTAGATGGATTAGTTACACCACTCTTTGTTTTAAATAAATAATTATATCCCAAGAATAAGTGCCAGAAGCATGTATGTAAAATGCATATATCTTGCATATCTTAAGTGCATATGTCGGAACGCTCAATAACGCTACACATTTGGTAGTCAGTGTAGTCCCGAATGTTTTTGTGAATGAAAAACATTCGTCGCGACCAAATGTACTTCGATTCGAGAACGAATGACTCTTTCGAACGATTCTTTTTAGTGCATTAATCTTACTCACTCTGAGTTACTTCCACCATATTTTAACTTGAAACGAGCTAAAAAAAATGTGTTTACACTAATGAAACTTAAATTAGATTTGTTTTGCAAAAACTGTATTACATTTTGTCTGTATATTGGTTCTGCTCATATCAGAAATTCTCTCATGATTTGCTGGGGACAACAACTGCAATTAGAATCGTTAATGGCACCATTAAGCAATGGGAATCATTAGGAGGAATTTTAACCAGAATCATTAAATTCATTCCGTTCCCTAATCATATCTATATTGGCTAACTGTAGCATTCATTAACGGTTGGATAAAGCTACTTCATAGACTGATCAGGAGTTGGCAAGCGCCGCAGACAGGAGAGTACCAAGAGTAAACTGAAACGCTGGCTCTTTGGTTTCTTTCACTCCCAGCTCCCTTTCATGGAGGTGAAAATCTCGGAGGGCCCAAAGCGAATCCGGAGGGACTCTGGCTTGGACTGCGACGAGAATTCGTCAGAGTCTCGATGCTGCAGGTACCCTCTCACTGTGGACTTCGAGGACTTCGGCTGGGACTGGATTATTGCTCCAAAGCGCTATAAGGCGAATTACTGTTCGGGAGAATGCGACTACATGCACCTGCAGAAATATCCCCACACCCATCTGGTGAACAAGGCCAATCCGCGAGGCACAGCCGGGCCCTGCTGCACCCCCACCAAGATGTCTCCCATCAACATGCTTTACTTCAACGGCAAAGAGCAGATCATCTACGGCAAGATTCCCTCAATGGTAGTAGACCGCTGTGGCTGCTCGTGAACCAGTGCCCAGACAGGACTCGATCCGTCTCGTAGACCCGGACATCTGATCACACCATCCACCATCCATTATCAGTGCTTTCCGCAAGACACTGTGCAATAGAAGGACGCTCACTCACTCTCTGGGCACCGCTTCATTTGACTATGTTTTTTTGTCATTTTCCTCTAAATCAGTATCTCTGCCACAGGTGTCCAGTGTTACACGGATGTACTAAAGGAACGTCAAACTGGCTGGACTCGGGAATGGACACTATTGAAATGGACGACATTCTCTGCTTTATTTCATGTTTTCACCTTGTCAGAATACTCTCGTTAGGATACGCCGACAACATTGTATTATGCAACCACTCCAAAATACAATCATTTAGATCTTTGCTGTAACAGCTGTAACCGGTGAGCTTGTTTAAGAAGAGTATCCAAGAGAAACAGAGAGGGACTCTTGAACATTGAACAGAGCTTGAATACAGTTATCTGACGCAACCTTCCACACACACTGCAATAAACGCACCGATCCAATTGTTAATCGTAGCTTTCGTCCACTACTCATCTGTCAAACAGCCCTACACACTTGAAGTATTATTGAGATCGGCATTAGGGGACAGAAGGACTTGAAGCAGAGGCGCTGTGAATGCGGTCTACACATTGAAATGTGTTCGAGACAGAGACGTCGGAACTGTAAGAATGAATGTTAATATCACGCTAACACTCTGTCTTCAAACCACACAGTTTGCACTATGGCAGACCAATAGAAAGAATTGGTTGCTACAAATGTTGTAAAAACTGATTTTGATATGTTTGCTAATTGTATTGTATACTTGCCATTGTTTCCATTAACAGTTGCCTTTTTTAACCACGGTTAGTACATGTATATGAACACAAAATAGCAAAAAAAGTGTACAATATAAATCTATGTATCTGTTCAAACAAATAAAGGTGCTTGCTTTATATGTTCAACTCTGTTATTTCAGATTGTTTTGGAAGAAGGGTTAAAAAAATGCATTGGGTTTTGAATATTTGGAAACATGCAGTTCTGTACCTGAATGAAAATCGTTTGATGAAATGTGTTTATTGAGCCACACTGGATGTGATCAGAAAGTTTAGAGGGAATCAAAGCAAAGGTGAATGTGGGGTATTGTCCAAACTGTGTTAAGAGGTTCCTTTCGGGTTGAATTTACTATCATTTGACCTTTTCATTTGTTTTTCCCTTAATGGCAGCGAGCTGCGGTGTTACATAAGCCCAAATTAACAAATCTCCCCTCTGAACAGTTCAGCGTGAGCATGCAGCAGAGTTTGCTAAAAGGACTTGTGCAGAAATGTTTTGACAGCATGGCTAATTAGACCGAGGCTTATTGGAGCCCTCACTTCCGTCCAGAAGAGGGCGAACTCAGCACTGCCGAGATCTGCTTCCTTTCCTGCTGTGAGTTGGACAGATGCCATGGAAACCAGGTGGGAACTGCTCTGAAATGAACAGAGGGTTGTGGGAGATTAAAAGTCCCTGAGCAATAACATTTTTTTCCACATTCGTGTTAAGATAACGCGCCGTGGATTGGGGATCATTTGCCACATACAATTAAAAGTGGGTTCTGAAAAGCTCAAACACCTCACATGAGCACTCCTGAAACGATCGATAAGCGTTTTAACATCTGAATGTGCGCCGATAATCAGGTGCATCCCTTCGTAATTCATCCTGTTCTACATGCTATGAATCACGCTCGGCAGAAGCATGATTGATTTGTTTTCTTGTGCATCTGACTTGCAGCACCGTCCTTTGTGCCAGGTAACGGCAAGTGTATGATAAACAGGAACAGTAATGGCTTCCCCGAGTTGTTATATCTGTCACACGGGAAACGTTTTCCTTGTCTCCGTGGCTTGCCGGTTGCCAGCACATTCCCAGGTTGACAGGAGAGGAAGTGACTGTGAGAAAATGGGAAGGCAGCGTGGCTCCTCGAGGGACAGGAGACTCCGGGGAGAAACACATAGCTCATCTCAGTCACCAGGATTCCCCATATCCGCACGAGCTGCAGGGGAGCTGGGTAGAGCCGCATGTGCTCAGACAGGAGGAAAGCACCGTGTACAAGGGGGAAAGAGGGACAGCTGCCAGGTGTGGTCAAACATCTGCATCTTCACACTAACGTGCACAGTCTCTGGAACAGCTGGGGAAACGATTGCTTTTGAGTGATGAGTTGAAGGTACGCGCTGCCATGAGGCATCAGGTCGAATATTGATGCCGAGGCTGCAGACAGGTGACAGATGATGCATGTTGTGCTACTGACACCTCACCTGGTCTGCTGCTGCGGTAAACATGAGCGTTTCTATCACCTGTCTGCCAAAAAAACAATCAAATGATGTCAGTTTTTCATCTTTAGTTGACAGATGTCTTTCAGGTTTTGAACAAGAAACAAGTGTGAATTGTAAGATTATTCGCTCTAAAGATTCTAAGTGCATTTGATTATAAATATGTGACCCTGGACCACAAATAGCCAAAAATACATTGTATGGGTCAAAATTATCGATTTTTCTTTTATGCCAAAAATCATTAGGATATTAAATAAAGATCATGTTCCATGAAGATATTTTGTAACTTACCTACCATAAATATATAAAAACTTAATTTTTGAAGAGTAATATGCATTGCTAAGAAGTTAATCTGGACAACTTTAAAGGCTATTTTCTCAATATTTAGATTTTTTGCACCCATAGATTCCAGATTTTCAAATTGTTGTATCTCGGCCAAATATTGTCCCATCCCATACATCAATAGAAAGCTTATTCATTCAACTTTCAGGTGGTGTATACATCTCAATTAAAAAAAATTGACCATTATGACTGGCTTTGTGGTCCAGGGTCACAAATGACAAATTAAATTGTTATTTGTATTATATTTATTTAATTTTTTTCTGCTGGCCCAGTAAGATTTATACATTACCTATTGATATTACGATATTACACACTACCAGTCAAAAGTTTTTGAACAGTATGATTTGATGCTGGAAATTTAGCTTTGATCACAGGAATAAATTACATTTTAAAATATATTCAAAAAAAATATATATATTTTAAGTAGTAAAAATATTTCAAAATTATACTGTCTTTGCTGTAGTTTGGATCAAATAAATGCAGAGCAGGTGAGCAGAACAGATTTCTTTAAAATCATTAAAAAGCTTACTGTTCAAATACTTTTCACTGGTAGTGTATTTTCACAAAAAAAAAAATCTACAAATAATTAAAATTTGGGGTGAGTAAATGTTTTATTATTTTTTTAAGAAATTAATGATTTTATTCATCAAGGATGCATTAAATGCATCAAAAGTGACAGTGAAGACATGTACAATGTTACAAAAGATTCTTATCGAAAAAAATACTGTTCTTTTGAAATAAATCAAATCAGCATATTAGAATGATTTCTGAAGGATGTCAATTTTAAGTTGACAGATGTCGTTCAGGTTTTGTACAAGAAACAACTGTGAATTGTAAGATTATTTGCTCTAAATATTCCAAGTGCATTTGCTTATACATATGAACAAATCATTTTTTTAAATATGTCATTTTTTTATGCAGAGTAGATTTTTTAAGTAGATTTATACATGCCCTGCTAATACTATGTGGCTTCACCACAAAAAAAAAAATATATATAAAAATAATAATTAATAAATAAAAAAAAAAGTCTGGGGTAATTTTTAAGAAATTAATACTTTTATTCATTATAAGGGTGCATTAAATTCAGCAAAAGGGACAGTAAAGACATTTATAACATTACAAAAGATTGCAAAAAAAAATCAAATCAGCACATTAGAATGATTTCTGAAGGATCACGTGACATCTGGGGTAATGGCTGCTGAAATTACATTTTAAAATATATTAAAATATATTTATTTTTTTCTTTTATTATTTTTTTTTTTACTATTTTCGATCAAATAAATGCAGTCTTGTTGACAATTTTTGAAAAGTACTGTAATTTGGTTGGAAAATCATAGTATACAGTGATCATTTAAAGAAGAATTAAAACTGCAATTCTGATTAACGTTCATCCTAAACCTACTTTACCATGGTAACATATTTAAACCAGCTAAACCTGCATCATCAGTCTTTAATAGACTATATCAGAGAAAACCAAATGTTTAGGTTTGAATAAAAAAAAAACATGCATATGATCATTAAACATAATGCTCAGTGACAATTCATT
Organism: Labeo rohita; assembly: GCF_022985175.1. Lineage (NCBI taxonomy): Eukaryota > Metazoa > Chordata > Actinopteri > Cypriniformes > Cyprinidae > Labeo > Labeo rohita. The sequence goes on from NC_066877.1 coordinate 27,445,494, forward strand.
TCTGTCAACTGGCCTAAAACTCTCTGACACCTCACGGAGCCAAGCTCATTGTTGAGCTCTGCACAATCGGGTCTACTCAACAGGCACAATCTAAAGTACCTTTAATTTAATGATTAATCTAACGTTTTGCAATGCAATAATCACCTCAGTTTCCAAGGGACGTGCGATTCAGTTGCACTGAACTGAAGAAAGCAATGAAAAGCAATAAAAGACATGAGCCTCGGGCAGATGGGCGCAGATGTGCAGCCACTGACGGCTGGTTGTCAGCGCCCCTGATGGATTTATCCAGCGCATCCACACTGGGCCCTGCCTTCAACACCACTTGTTTTTTCACTTAGCTGAGAAATCGACATCCGTCTCTCCCAAAACTCTATTGACCCTTGTGGAATCAACATTTGATTAATTACATCGTAAAGCTTCCGGACGTCGAGGACGGGAATGTGTCCTGTTTTAGCAATGTGTAACTCAAGATCACATTTGGGCTGGAATGAGTCATTCAGCAAGTTTTGTCCATAAGTCTAAGTTCATTTACAAGGCACCCTAATGACTCAAGTGGAAAAGGTCTGTGGCAGTAAACCATATGCCCCCAGGAGACCAATGACTGACAGTGATGGAGGATAGATGCTCCTCTGAGGAGACTGCGAGATGTCTGGATCATTTGGAAAAATGGAAACATGTCCCCTCCTGTGTCATCACAACGCCTGTCAGGCAGCTGGAGATGCAGGAATCTGAGGTGTCTTGTCATATGGAGAAGCAGTTTTGCTTTGTTTTGCAATCAAGGCTATAATGTTTGTATCAAAATTTGTTCTAATAAAATACTGCCCACTGAAAATTTGTCTGTAACATCTTCTGATCTATCTGTCTATCTATCCGTTTCATCTTATTTTTATATATTACTGTCATTGTTCATATAACAAAATATTGTCTGTAATTTCATAACCATCTCTTTGATCTATCTATCTGTTCCGCCATATTTTTCTATTAATCAGCGTCAATCAGTCTACAGGTAACCCTTACAATCATCCAGAACACCTTAGAAAATGACCAGCATGAGTAAGCATGAGCCTACCTTGTTCTTGTGGATTCTTCACAACCTTTCAGATCTGTAAGATGCATAACAGACTATGAATTGCAAAATTTAAACCATTCATAACACCAACTACATACAGTTCAGACAGAGAATAAGCAAACGTATCCCCCTTCCTGCACATAGAGTAAATCTAATGCTTAAATCAAAGTCTCTAAAGACCACATGAAAACCACAGTCGGTCATTATACAGTGGATGCTGCCAAGTACCACAAGCCTCATAGTGAGAGCATTAAGGTGGACAGTATGCAATCCACCAATGTAAACCAGCAGTAAGCCTGCACATTTAAAAGAGTGGATCACCTATTGAGATCACCATATGGTGAGACGCTTAATACTATTTAAGAATACAGTAAAACAGGTCATTAGAACTTCACATAGAGCTATGTTTCCAATGCAAACTGCTAAACAAATGGTGATTTCAGCTCTTAAGCAGAATGATAATATCCACCCAGGACTCATAGACATCTGTCTTCTGAACCACAATGTTTCTTAACCTTCGACCCCTGTTGCAGAGGCACAGGAATGGCATTTGGCACGCTCTCTGACCACAATGTGCAGTCCATCTCATGCCAGACCCTCCTACAGTACTCTCCTTCTACCAGTGCCAGCTGCTCGCTCTTTAATTAATGAAGGCCATTTGACGGCTAATTGTATATATTATGAATTTACAGCACGTTTTGCTGATTTGCACTTTGGTTTTATGAGAAACAGTTGGTTGAAAGGATAAAAATTGAGTCTAAATAAAGTCTAAATAAAAATTGTGACTCAATTTAACACATTATTATAGTGTGGATAGTTATACATTTAAAAAAATAAAACAAAAACGGCATTTTCCTACCGTTGAAGTATTTCAAGTCCAGTCAGCCTCACCCGAGCAGCTCCAGCGTCTGTTGTAACGTTACTATTTTTTAGTCTTGTAACACAACTGCCTCAACCGCCAAGTTTCTCGAAGACTAAGAGGACGTTCTTGTGATGTACGCATTTATAAAAGCGTTGTAGAAACGACAGTAATTCGCGTTTGTCCATGTACCAACTCAAAGGAAACCAAGCGCGAAAATGTTACGGTTACGTCCTCACGCATACACGTATACGTGCACACTGATTTGTGTGATTCTTGTGTACAACTTTCTTAAAGACGTTGTACGGGGAAAAACGTTTCTTGTGATGTAGAAATGTATAAAATCCTAATAAAAATGAACGAACTTATAGTTTGTCTATGTAACAACTCAACCCGAGAGGGACCGCGAAAACGTTAAGGTTACGTCCGCACGTATATATGTTGACGTGGGCGCATAACAGTTACTCTTTTGTGTGCTTATTGTGTACAACTTTCTTTAAGACAGTGTAAGGGGGAAAAAACGTTTACCGTGATGTACAAATCTACAAAAACAACTACAAGCGTGTTAAAAAGTGCTTGACCACTACTATAATAAGAATAAATCGTTTTTTTTATTTTTATTTTAAGAATGATACATTTAATACAAATAAATATTTATATTATAGCTACAAGTATTAATTTGTTAATATACATTTTATAGCAGTGGTTAAACATTAATTAATCGTGATTAATCATATATAGAGGATTTGCACTTGTCACGATTTGGTCAGTTAACCAAATGCGCGGCCATACTGCTGATACTCGGATGTAAACAACAGGATGGTTTGCATGGTTAATGTGCTACTCAATATGTTGTTCTGTTAATTTATGCTGTCTAAGCCACGGGAAAAACATGTGGAAGCTGCTAAATCATATAGAGAAGGACTTAGTAAGCAGGAAATGTCACAATATTTTGACAAACTAAAGTTAACCTGTGGTAAAGACACGTTCAAGCAGTATTATTTAAGATATTAGCCTAATATTTCACCTACCTGACCGGAAATGATAAGAACAAACACAAATGTTGTCAAGATTCTTGCCCTGGAAGTCCTGGTTCAGTTTGGCCAAACAGAAACGTCTTTTGTTCCTCAGACAGTTTTTTGCACTCTTCTACTTGATTTGTTCTAACTTTTGGCAGTCTATAGGACTCCAAATGTTTTTCCTGGTCCGAACGATTAGTACAGCCCAAAACATGGCGATAACTGATCATTTTCAAGAGCAATAATCAGCAAAATATTTGAGTTTCATTTGGTTCAGTGACATTGTTTACGTTCGGTGCCACCAACATGGCCGATTGATGACTTGTCGTAAAACACTCTATTGATGAGACAGATAGATAGATAGATAGATAGATAGGTAGATAGTAACAGCACTAAAATCTACATCTATTCTTTTACTTTCATGATTTCTATTGAGAAATAAGCATGTATTTAAATATTCACTCATGGCTACTGCTAACTTAATTTTTTTTTCTAGCTAATTTGCCATTATATTACAGTTCTAAAGTTTCCAAAACAATTGCTTTACCAGAAACATTTAGCCTTTTTCCAGCCTCAAAATTGTGTTGGCATGCATTTTCATGTTAAGTTAATGGTTTAATGATAAAGCTGGGCCGGTACAGATTTCACTGTACCCAGGAGCCTCAAAATCCAATAAAATGTTACTCTTTGCCCAATATTTGACAAAAAGCATAATTGTTGTGCATGTACACTTATAAAAAGACTAGACTAAAATAATAAAGTAAAATAAAATCAAATGTTTTGTATATACCAGTTGGCATGCTACCCCACATTCATACTGGCTCTAATGAGCTAACATGTGCTGAACCTGAGCGCAGAGCCCACGTGGCAGTGAATCTGATCATGCAATGGCACTGCAACTTGATAGCACGTCTTATGATAATATTGTATTTAACATAGGGAAAGGTCAAACCACAGCACACGTTTTAGTTTTCACGGCCCTGTGCTGCGACTTCAGCACTCGCTCTCGCATAGCCGCAGGGTGCAAATTCTAAAAGCAGGGGAGAGGTGAGGCAGCACTTAGGGGCCTCATTTCTCACTGACCCTTGTTTGAGACTTCCATTAAAGCTGGGAATATGTGTGCCTGCTCTTTGAAACAGGCAAGCCAGTAGATCAAATCAGTTGTATACGCTTTGAATATAAATATCAGTCTGATCAGTTAGGATTAACCAACGATCATCTCAAGAGCGTGTGAACGCTCAGTTAAAAAGGTCACGCTTGATTCATTTCACCAGCTGTCATCGGTTTTAAGCCAAAAATCAGTTTCTTTCAGAATGCAACAGGTTTGCATGTTGCACTGGGGTGTGAAAAAACGAGCCCGCCGGATCACGTGGGTTATTTTAAAAGTGTTCGTTGCTCAATGCTCCCTGTTTGCGTCCCTCTGGTTTTGAGTACAGTAACTTTGCACGTTAATCAGGTCCAAAATGAAATGACACATGCTACGTGCATCTACTCAGAGCTATTTTTAGTTCAGTGATGAGGATTGAGAAAGGCCAGAGAAAGGAACCCAGCACCACACCCACCTGTTTTAATTTAGCAAACGGAAACATGGCGTAGTGCATGACTGAGCAAAATTTGCTGGGACAATGTGTAGGCCACAAGAAATAACGTCATGCTCATAATATTGTGCTGACTCAGTATGTATTGGTCAATTCCAAAGGAGCCTATAATACCTGGAAAAGAATATTAATTGAACAATTTTATCTTCAATATACTATATAAAGCATACTGTCTTATATTTGAAACACACATTTCTAAGAACTCTAAATTGTCAGCATGATCAAAACTTTGCTGTAAAAGCTGTTGTGCACAATCTACTACATGCCTTCTGTAATTTGATAATTCATTATAATTCATACTTTTTCATAATACTGAAAATGTCCACTTTCAGGTCATGGTATATCTATTTTTGCTGTGAAATTTTTACTTAATTTTATAAAGTAAACAAGAATGACTTTTATATTGTTAGTAATATTTAAATACAATCACATACTGGACTGAAGCAACTTACAGTAGGTTTACTTGATTATCCATACATAATTTACTGTTCATAAAAACAATGTTAAAATGTAAATATACAGTAAATGATTCATTAGGCTTTTGTGGAATGTTACTCTCAATCATTGTATTGCTTTGCATAATATGTTTTACTCTCACAATAAAAAATACAATGCTCATAAACCTAAGCATTGAAATATCATCTTATTAAGACATTTTTGGATGATATATAGTGACATCCAATATTTATATACATTTTATATACAGTTGAGGTCAAAATTTTACATACATCTTGCAGAATCTGCAAACTGTTAATTATTTTACCCAAATAAGAAGGTTCAAAGAATGAAGATCATATAGAATATCATATTCTTTTCATTTAGTACTGCCCTTCAGAAGCTACAGAAGATAATTTCATGTTTCCCAGAAGACAAAATAAGTTTTACACTGATCTTCAAATTCAAAAGCTCTTAATGCATGGTCTTTCCTTCTGGAGCATCACTGAGTGTTTGAACCTTCTGTAATAGTTGCATATGAGTCCTTCAGTCGTCCTCAATGTGAAAAGATGGTTCTCAACATCATACAATCATGGTTGAAAAGGGTTCAAATACACAGACCTGAAGGATTTTTCTGAAGAACAGCAGGTAGTATAACTGATCAGAACAAACAAGAGACTCATGAACCACTATAACTAAATGGAAAAGAAAAAAAAAAAAAAAAACAGTTGTGGATCATTCAAGTAACAACACAGTATTAAGAACAGGGTCATTTTTATAAATTCCATTTTTCCATTTCCTATTATTTTCTCTTGTGGACTATATGTAAACATCTTTTATGTGGAATATCTTATTCAGGTCAGCACTAAATTAAAAATAACATGCATTTTGTATGATCCCTCTTATTTTGGTAAAATAATTAACATTTTGCAGATTCTGCAAGATGTATGTAAACTTTTGACCTCAACTGTAAGTAGTGTGTTATAAGGATGACAACTGCACCAAATCAAATACTTTTGCTCAGTTTGGGCCTCTAAAATTTGTTTTTTCTTCCTCGGGTATAAGCTCCATATTCTCACTATATCATAGTATATGAGCCATAAAAGCCTGATTTATCAAATATGATACCCAACAAAAAAAAAACACATATATATATATATATATATATTTTTTTTTTTTTTTGTAAAAATAAATAAATAAAATATTTTTTCTATAGGTTTAATAAACCATTAAAAAAATAAAGTCTGATTATTCTTTCACCTGTCAGGCTTAATGGGGTAAATTATTTTGTTCTTTTATATTTTATACAATTCTAGCACTGTTTCTATTTCTGGGCTTAAATAAAAAGATAAAATCCCAGATGTTTTGGGCCCAGTTTAACCTTAAGACACCAGAGACCTGTTTCAAAAGGCTTTTAGGAGTTTAAATGACAATAAAGACTAACATGTTTTCACAGCAGTGATATTTAACACAGAGCACATGTTTCTTGAGTCCCTGAGTTAAGCAGTGCAAGGTAATTGCTTTACAGCAGCTGATTGGCAAAATTATGGCCTCATGAGGACATGCATCAGAGTAATTTAGCTCTGCATTAGAGGCTGAGCTCAACAGCTCCGCTAATTACGTCTAACATTTCCTCTCTCCTAAAACCAACCACTTGGCGCCACAATTAATGCTGGAAGAGAGTCAATGTGAAACCAATACAGTGACACTGTGGACACCAAAGGGACCCATCAGATGGGATATATTTTGAATATGTTGGCTTAGTAAGCTGTTAACTGCTGCAACCACATTGAGTCAGTGAGCTGGATTTGAAAACCAAATCAATCTGATTAGTGAGTGAATCATTCAGACTGAATCAAACAGATCAAACAATTCATTAAAAATTCATTTAACTTTATGGTGCTTTTTAAAATCCTTTTATAAACTTGAAAACACCAGTTCATCTAAATTTTTTCAAATGTTTTTTTTTTTCTTAACTACTGATTTTTTTTATATTTTTTTATTCTTTGATGAATAGAAGGTTCAAAAGAACAGCATTTATTTGAAATAGATGTCTTTACTGTCACTTCTGATTAATGCCCTACAGAATTAAGGCATTAATTTCTTTAAAAAAATACAAATTAAGACTCAAAATTGTGGACTCATGTCCTCTACAGAGGACGAAAATGAATTACTGGGTCCCCAGAGGTTAAAATGCAGTTCGTGGAACTGATCAAACACTGAAAAACCACAAACCATATGGCTACAGGGGACTGTTAAACTGTTAAAACTTCACAGCATCTGAGCCTTATTTTCAGCTGGTAATTGGAGGTCCCTGACTGTGACTGCACACTTTTCGGTAAACCCCTGAGCCCATCCCTTTCGGTTTTATGGGCCCCTAGTGCTGACTTTCATGATCAGCATTTAAGGTGCTGATTTTTGGGGGAGAGTGAATTTACAACCACACTGCATTCAATTTTGTGGTTCACTGGCATCTGCTGTGGGGTCAGTAGTTCTGGCTTGTTTTCTTTTCTAATCAGAAGTCAACAAGGCAAACTTTTAAAAGTTGAGCACTTTCCCTTTCGTTCATTACCAGTAATGCCAAAACAATTTTCCCCACAATAAATTAAGAAAGAAAAGCTAAATATATTAATTAATGTCACAAAAAAGTGGTTTCAAAATCTTGTCATAACTGATATTCAAAAGTATTTAGCTTTGCCCTCATAAAATCCTTCATAAAAAGTAACACTACTCATGACCTATTACTGTCAGATTTTGACTGAAGCAGCTATTTACATTATATACACTACCAGTCAAAACTTTTTGAATAGTAAGATTTTTAAATGTTGAATGTTAAAAAAGTCTCTTCTGCTTACAAAGCCTGCATTTATTTGATCCAAAGTAGAGCAAAAACAGTACAATTTTGTAATATTTTTACTACTTAAAACTACTGTTTTCTATTTGAATATTTTTCAAAATGTAATTTATTCCTGTGATTTCAAAGCTAAATTTTAGCATTATTACTCCAGTCACATGATCCTTCAGAAATTCATTCTAATATTCTGATTTGCTGAAAAAATTTGCTGTTTTTATTATGTTAAAAACAGCAAGAGTAGAAATTTTTAGGTTTCTTTGATGAATAGAAAGTTCAGGAGAGCAGCATTTATCTGAAATAGAAATCTTTTGTAACATTATAAATGTATTTATTATCACTTTTTAACAATTTAAAGCATCCTTGCTAAATAAAAGTATTAATTTCTATCATTTCCTTCCCCCCCAAAAATCCTATTCTTTAAAGAATCCTAAAAAATGTACTCAACTATTTTAAATACGGATGATAATAATAATAATAAAAATACTAAATGTTTCTTGAACAGCAAATCAGCATATTAGAATGATTTCCGAAGGATCATGTGACACTGAAGACTGGTGTAATGATGCTGAAAATTTAGCTTTGATCACGGGAATTAATTATGTTTTAAAATATATTCAAACAGAAAACAGTTATTAGTAGCAGTAGTAAAAATATTTCAAAATTGTACTGTTTTTGCTGTACTTTGGATAAAATAAATGCAGGCTTGGTGAGCATGAGAGACTTCTTTAAAAAACATTAAAATCTTACTGTTCAAAAACTTTTGACTGGTAGTGTTCATTAAAATTACAGCTATTTTACTTGCATATGATGCTATGAAAGATAAAATGGTGATTTATTTGTATACACCTTGTACTTTCTGGGTTGACATATGCGTCTTGATTAAGCATTTATACCTCAAATCATGAATGAAAACTGTAATTCAACTAGAAAAACATTTATTATTCCAAATGAGAACTTTCATACTAATATATGGTACAATAAATGTTAGTGTGGCAATTTGGTCTTATAACAAAGTCCTTGAAATCCTTAGCAAGACTTAGACATGATTTCCAGCGCTTCCTGCTCAGTTTCAGGAACAGTGACCAGATCGTGAAAAAAATGGTCGTTCATGAATGCAGACCCGACTCTCCTCTTTAAGCTCCTGTTTCATTCGGCAAAGCGTGTTCGTAACATCAGATCTGGAGAGGTTCAGAGGTAACTGTCTAACTAGTCTCACAGCTTCACTCTGAAAGAAAAAAAGAATTTTTAAAGCAAAAAGGCAGCTAAAAAGAAACTAACTCAAGTCTAATATTATTAAAGAAACAGTTCACCCAAAAATCAACATTTGCTCACCTCAGGGATTCCTCTGCTGTGAATGGGTGCCGTCAGAATGAGAGTCAAAATAGTTGATTAAAAACAAAACACTAATCCACAAGTCAATGTCCATCAATTAATGTGTTGTGAAGTGAAAATTTGTAAGTTTGATTTAGCGGTTTAACTTTAAACCATTGCTTCTTGCTAAAATATGAGTCTATGTTCCATAATAACGCTTCCTTCAGTGAAAAAGTCAAAATCCATGTTTGTTTACGACTATTTTAGATTGTTTTTGCTTGTTAAAGGTTCTTGATGTTCACTGGAGAAAGCAATATCATTGCATATTTTAGCCAGAAGCAAAAGTGAAGCTAAAAATGATGAATTTGATTCTTACAAACATGCAGCTTTTCACTACACAAGATGTTAATTTATTGACTGGAGTTGTGAGGATTACTTGTGATGCTTTTAACAGCTGTTTGGACTCTCATTCTGACGGCACCCATTCACTGCAGAGGATCGTTTGGTGAGCAAATTTCTCCAAATAAAACTCATCTACATCTTGGATGGCCTGAGGGTGAGTATATTTTCAGCAAATTTTCACTTTTGGTTAACCTCTTCTTTTAAGCTCTCCAAATGGTCATATTTTGATACCGTGATGGCACATTAAAAATGGATCATTAAAAAGTATGCCCCAAGGAGCATCTCTCTCACCTCTAGGTAGTTTGAGACTTTGAGAGGTCTACATTGCGCCACGGTTTTTGCATCCCGGACCTTTATAGCCTGCAGAATCTCCCTCAGGTCTCCTATCCCGAAGAAAGGCATGCAGTCGGCCATGCCCGTCACTTCAACATGCCTCTCAGAAGACGAGGAACCTGGCCAAGATAAGCAACAAGCAAGGATTAATAAACTCCAAGTACAACATTCTCCAGGAAAAAATAATAAATAAATATTGTGATTTACACGCTGGTTGGAAACCAAGTCAGGCGGGCATCGCACCAAATTACGCTATTACCATGTCTTTGTGGACTGGAAAGAAAAACCAAGGTGGAGGAGGTTTTCAACAGATGATTTAAAGATGATTGCTTTTCCCTAGACGCATCTCAATGAAGAGGTGAAATGTATGGAAAGGTCATCAAGGAAGCGCAGACTAAACATTTTCTCCTTCCCTATGCACTTTAAAAAGACATGCAGCCATTCTGAATCCATGCTTACAAAATTATATTATTGTTGATACAATACATAGCTCAGCTGGTAGAGTGGAGGATTGTAGATGATGCATTGGATGACCCTAGATCGCCGGCTCGAAGGAGTCTGCTTTTGGGGGCGGCCGTGGCTTAATGGTTAGTGAGTCAGGCTTGTAACCGAAAGGTTGCGAGTTCGAGTCCCAGGGACTGAGGGTGGGGGGAGTGAATAACCAGCACCCTCTCCACCCTCAATACCACGACTGAGGTGAGTCCCTTGAGCAAGGCACCGAACCCCCAACTGCTCCCTGGGTGCCGCGGCGATAGCAATATAGCCCACTGCTTCGGGTGTGTGTGCGTGTGTTTGTTCACTACTCACTACTGTGTGTGTGCACTTGAATGGGTTAAACGCAGAGCACAGATTCTGAGTATGGGTCACCATACTTGGCCACATGTCATGTCCTTTCCTTCCTTTTCCTACATATTGACTAGAGACTCCAAACGTGACTTTCTTCTTACAAGTACTAAATTTCACCAGGGCATTGCTAAGTGGTTGCTAAGGTGTTTTGGCAGGTTGCTGGGTGGTTTCTTACTATAGGCCAAGTCAAATTAACCCACTTTCATGTCAGTGTTATTGTAGTATTTATTAATATTTTTCAGTTCTCATTTTAATTTGAATAAAGTTTTAATAAATACATTTTAATAACGTTTTAGTAATTTTGTGCTTTTGTCTTTTTTATATTTTACTTTATAAAATATTTTTATAAAATAAAAAGTAATATTTGTATTTAGCCTTATTTTTATTTTTCAGCTTAGTTTTAGTAATTCTAGTAAAAACTTCAACTTATTTCAACTAATATTGCAACATTTATAATAGAAGTTTTTCATCCATTATTCATATTGTATTTTTATTTATTTTATTTATTATTTTCGTCTTTATTATGATAGGACAGATCAGAGTTGACAGGAAGTAAAGTAGCAGAGAGAGGGGGGAGAGAGAAGGGGGCGAGATTGGGAAAGGTCCTTGAGTCGGGATTCGAACTTGTGACACCCATAGCGCAATGGCGCTTTATGTCGGCGCACCGCCCACAAGGCAATTGATGCTGACATTTTAATGTTTTTAAGCTTTATTTCAAATGACAAAAACAATATTATAAAACGGATAGTTCTGGTCCTTGATTCTGATTGGTTGAGCTGTGTTCGAAGCTTTTGTAAATTACCCTACAAACATACACTTTTGTTTACGTCTGTGTGTCGCTCGGCAACCACTTTGTTGCAACCACAACCGTTTCTGAGAAACTACAATGTTTGCCGGAAGAATAATGTTTTTATTAATATCATTACACTTTATTTGCTCCGTTTTATCTTGTGGATAGCCGTTTTATAAAAAGCAATAAGCCCTGTGAAGCCGTGGTTTACAATGAATTTATAACAGCTAAGGGGGTTACTCCGCTTCGCACTGTGCCTAACAACGTCCCTTAGCTGTTGAAAATTCACTGTAAACCATGGCTTCACGGGGCTTATTGCTTTTATTTAATAATTTAGTTTTAGTTAACAATAGTGTTGGGGAAAGTTACTTTTAAATGACATTACAATATTGCAATAATATTAATTAATTGTGTTACTTAGTTACTTTTTATGAAAATGACTGCTTTACATTACTTTTGTGTTACATTTTCTCATCTGGGCTGTGCTGATAACATAAATGTAACAAATTTGAATCTAAATTCATTCTTGTTTATTTGTATGATTGAACTGGATCAATGAAGGTCAGCAGGAAAGACAGTGGTTAATGAAATGGGATTAAAAACAATTAGTATTTTTAATATTTGCAAAAATTTTAACTATTGCAGGTTTGCATCACATAGACCAGTTCGGTGTTTGCAAACAATGACAACTTTTTTTGTGGGCGGAGCCTATCTGGTGTCAGAAAATGACAGTTTTCAATAGCAGTTCATGGAATCCATGAAATAAAAGAATAAAAAAGTAAATTTGAGTTTATATTTTAAAACTCTGACTTTATTTTCACAATTCCGAGATTATATTTCACAATTCTGATAAGAAAAATGAACTTGTCATTCTCTTTTGTTAATCCTCAGAATTGATCTCGCTATTGTTGAGTTAAATCGAGTTATATTAAGTCCAAAATATAAATTTGCATTTGCGAGAAAAAAAGTCAGAATTGTAATGAAACAGGTAAATGTAAAATGTTATAGGTTTAAATTGTATTTCATGCTGTAACATAAATGAAATGATTCTTCTTATTATTATTATGAATTGCATATGTGAATATTATGTACACCTATAGACCAATTTGGAGTAGACCTCACAGTTACGTCATGTACAGCTGCGCACACATTGCAGTGGCAGAAAAACACTGGTGAAGTGGAGTGGAGTGAAACAGGAAAAATCCACTGAATAAGAGAAAAAATGTATTGTTGTGTTTTTGGATGTCAAATGCAAGCTTATATCTTGTATTTCGGACCTTATTTAATTCAACAATAGTGAGTTTGTTCTTTCTGAGGGGGAAAAAGCCAGAAGTGTGGGATATAAATTCAAAAGAGAGAAAGACGAGTTAATTTTTCTTATCAGAATTGTGAGAATAAAGTCCGAATTTCGAAATATAAACTCAAATGTACCTTATTTTATTCTTTTAATTTATGGTTTCCATAGACTGCCACTTGAAATCTGTCATTTTTTGCCACCAGATAGACTCAAAACAACCCACAAAACAACGTCATCACTGTTTGCAAACACTGAATAGGTCGATTGTTCAAATCAAACCAAAGTAATCATAGCAGAATTCATTCATTAGTTTGTCCGTTAAAACTTCTGCATTTAGCTTCAAATGGTGTCTGACGACAGTATTCTATTCTAAAAATGATTTGCATTCCAATTCTGACATGCAAAAGCACAATACATTTTTTCTTTTATTTCATGGATTTTACCCATTTCCCTCCACTTGTTACTAGTGTTTTTCTGCCAGCACAATGCACGCACAGCTGCAAGTGACGTAACTGAGATGTCTACTCCAAATTGTTCTATTCTGAGTTTTCATTTCCCTGTTTTTATTCATTTTGAAGAATAGACGTAGTGGTTAATGAAATGATGTCTTTTAATTATTGCACTCACAAATTGTTCTATTCTGAGTTTTCATTTCCCTGTTTTTATTCATTTTGAAGAATACTGAATCTGTTTTTGTGCAAGTAAGACAAATTACTGCATGTTCACATTTAGTCTAGAGCTACAATAACATCATGTTTACACAGTCAATAAATTGGGAAAACAAAGTAACTAGCGATACTTAATTGAAAAAGCAACTCAGATATGTCATTGTAAATTACTAGTATTACTTGAAAAAGTAATCAGATTACGTAACTTGCATTACTCACAACACTGGTTAACAATAACAGCACTGCAAGTCTCTGTGATATTCTGTTTAATGTAAGACAGGCTTTTTTTTTCTGTGCCAAGTGTAAATTTGATCGTTTGCACGTATAACATGCCACTTTTTCCTCAACAAGCTGCACAATTTGAGGTATCATTCATATTTGTAGGACAAACAATGGGGGGTGAGTTTTGCGCCAAAGTTTAATACTTTGGGGTTTCGAAAGGGCTAGAAATCTGGTGCATGTTTTTGCCAAATCCCTGGAAGTTGGCTCAGAAACTATTCCCTTTTGTAAAGGGCAATTTTTCTCCACAGCACCACACTTTAGTGCAAATCCACCGTGCTGGCAAAAGCTCAGGCAGCGAGCCAGCTTCAGCCATGATGACCCTTACCAGTGCCAACACGACTCTTACAGGAACAGGGCTGAGGGGGAAGTCTTAAGTGCATTCCATAACAACAGGCAAAATAAGGTCAAATGAGGACTAAGATGGCAGCCTCCTTAGAGAGAGGACAACATTACAAAATAAGCTGATTCTAAACCTGGAAAAGTGTTTGCACAATATATCACTGACATTAGTTATCTGCTCTTTTTTATTTTTTTTATTACGTATTTGATTGCTTCTGCTTGACTTTTCTCATCAAATTAAGGGATAGATTAATGGAAAAGTAACCTAATTTTTTAATTAATATTAAGTTTTATTCAGCAAGGATGTTAAATTAATCAAAAGTAAGAGTAAAGACATTTATAATGTTACAGTAGATTTTGATTTCAAATTAAAAAAAAAAAAGTTTTATTATATATTAAAATGATTTTTAATATATAATAAAATGATATTAAAATGATTTCTGAAGAATCATGTGACACTGAAGACACAGTGCCTTGCCATTACAGAAACTATATAATGTAATGTAATGTAATATAATAACTAAATATAATCTGTTATGTCTGTCTGTTATGTTATGAAATATACCAATAAATTGGTAAAACATTAAAATAGGGGAAAAAAAAATGTTTAAGCTGTAACAACATTTCACATTATTTTACTGTTTTTACTGTATTTTGGTCAAATAAATGCAGCCTTGGTAAGCATAAGAGACTTCTCAACTTTTGAACAATAGTGTATATAAAATAAAATAAAATAATAAAAAATAAATATAATCTGTTATGCCTGTATGTTATGAAATATACCAACAAATTGGTAAAATATATTAAAATAGAAAAATATATTTTAAGCTGTAACAATATTTCACATTATTTTATTGTTTTTACTGTATTTTGGTCAAATAAATGCAGCCTTGGTAAGCATAAGAGACTTCTCCAAACTTTTAAACAATAGTTTATATAAAATAAAATAAAATAAAATAAATACTAAATATAATCTGTTATAAAATAAAATAAAATAAAAAAAAAAAACAATCTGTTATGTCTGTATGTTATGAAATATACCAACAAATTGGTAAAATATATTAAAATAGAAAAAAAATATTTTAAGCTGTAACAATATTTCACAAAATTACTGTTTTTACTGTATTTTTGATCAAATAAATGCAGCCTTGGTAAGCATAAGAGACTTCTTCAAACTTTTAAACAATAGTGTATATTAATGTTACTTGAAAATCTGAAAACACATAAATGTCTGATTTTATGAACTGATTTTTAATAAATACATAAAACGCTAAAAACTAATAGTTCGTAAATTAACAGTAAAGGAATTTATTAAGCACTGTATGAAATCAATAAGGCACTTGATGCCATATTATATTTTAAGCATTGCCATGGCTCAAGTGGCTATTGTTGACTCATTGCTTACTTAAAATGATAGGTGGTGACATTAATATTCTTCTTACAATAACTTTAAAACAGTGCTTTCAGAAAGTGAGGTAATGATTATGCAGTACTGGCACACTGACACTGGACACCCCTGCAGTTAACTAACAGAGCTGTGTTTACAATATGAGAAGGCATCTAAAAAATGTACAAGAAAACATTTAAAGCAAACACATTACTTTCATTCTTCACTAATCAGACACAAGCAATTCTGTCAGAAATAATTGACTGTAATCCTGTTATTCAAGGCATAATATTTGACATTTCAAAACAATTTGTGAACTGTGGCATTAATGATGTCCAGTGGGTCCAACCTTTGTTAAATCAAATTGGACAATCCTAGAGACCTTTAAACAGCATGACCCTTGAATTAATAAAGGCACATTTTCTCAAGAGAAACCTGGCAAAGAAAAAAAAAAAAAAAAAAAAAAAAAACAAAACAAACCATGTGTAGAAGTAGTTCACTTCACAGCACATGATGAGCATGAGGAGGGATGGTGGGCAGCGAATTCAAGCGAACGCACTTAATGACCATATCAAAAACCCAAGGCTGAGTCATACAGGAAGTGGACCGACCCCTTAGAATCAAGCCCCCTCGTTTTAAAACAATTTCATATTATACATGTGCCCACACTGAGCTGTGTAGGGAAAAAGAAGTGCTGACACAGCACTTTCCACTTAAGCAATTTGTATAAACAATGACTTCATCACTCTGCGCAGCGGGAATTAACGTCTCTAAGGTAATAGCATGGATATTAAAAGTTATTAAAAACGACTAATTAAGCATTATCATCATATATTGGAAGTTGAATGATATTTTCCAATGCCTGTAAAGAAGCAGTTCACTCCATTTAAAATGAGACCTTATGCAAATTGCATAAGTCTAGGGATGCATATGTAATGGAAAAGTGAAATGCAGACAGTTGTGTAAATTTGGTGACAGGCTCCAGAGCACCCAAACAGACCGTGTCTATGGAGGCGGAGCAGTCAAATAAAACAACTGGGTTGTGCAATGTCAAAAAAAACATAGACTCTTTTAGAGATATATTTATTATAAAACAAGAATGGTTAATTTGGCTGAACGGCATTTCAAGAGTGTTGATATACAGTCTATTAATTTGTTCTAGACTAGTGTAATGTATTAATATATAATCTTATATAATAATCATATATAATCAGATATTAAGTAATGATCATGTTCCATGAAGATATTTTGTCATTTTCCTACCTTAAATATATCAAAACTTAATTTTTGATTAGTAACATGCATTGCTAAGAACTTTATTTGGACAACTTTAAAGGCGATTTTCGCAATATTTTGATTTCTTTGCACCCTCAGATTCCAGATTTTCAAATAATTGTATCTCGGCCAAAAATTGTCCTATCCTAACAAACATCTACGAAAGCTTATTTATTCAGCTTCTAGATAATGTATAAATCTCAATTTCAAAAAATTGACCCTAATGACTGGTTTTGTGGTCCAGGGTCACATTTCATAAAACTTAAAAAAAAAAAAAAAAAAAAATTAATTCATAAAATTTAAAAAAAAAAAAGGGAAACTGAAAGAGTTTATCAAACATCTGACCAAATATTGCATGAGATATCATTCTATCACTAAATGGAACCTAAAAGAATATATTTTTATATATTTTGAATTCTACACTGCAAAAAATAAAAATTTGTTGAGTCATCTTAAAATAATTTGTTACCCTGCTGCCTTTTAAGTTTTAACTTTTAATTTTAAGTTCAGTACTAAGTAACAACTTAGATATTTGTGTTTGCTAAACTTAACAGATGGGTAAGTAATCTAGCTGCCTTAAAATTTTAAGTGGAATCAACTCAAATATCTAAGCTTTTTTTGAGTTGACTGAACTCAAAATTTGAAGGTAGCCAGGTAACAAATTATTTTAAGTTGACTCAACAAATTGTTTTTTAACGTGGAATCCTGTTTCGGGGACTGAAAAAAATAAATTAAAAAGGTAATTACTATTTTTTTCTCACAACTTTGACTTTTTTTTCTCAAAACTGTGAGAAATAAACTCACAACTGCTAGTTATAAAGTCACAATAGTGGGATAAAATATAAAAAAAGACAGTGATTTTAACTGTAAAGTTCACTTGGTAAGTTCACTCCCAAAACAAAAATTTACAGATAATTTACTCATCCCCCTCGTCATCCAAGATGTTTATGCCTTTCTTTCTGCAGTCATAAAGAAATTATGTTTTTTGAGGAAAACATTTCAGGAATTTTCCCCATATAGTGGACTTCAATGGTGCCTGTGAGTTTGAACGTCCAAATGCAGTTGCAATGTAGCTTCAAAGGGCTCTAAACGATCCCAGTCGAGGAATAAGGGTCTTGAAGTGAACATACAAAGGTTAAACGTCCTTTACAAAAAAAGGTAAAACAGCGATGTATGATGATTTTAAAGTTGGAGGAGAAAACGAGATGGGAGAGTTTCAACATACTCTTACTGTATTGACACGGATTACACAGAGTACAAATGTGCATGGCAGAACTAGACAAGACAAGCATCTGAAGTTACATTTTTATTTTTTTTTTTAGAAAATGACCGATCGTTTCACTAGATAAGACCCTTATTCCTTGAATGGGATTGTTTAGAGCCCTTTGAAGCTGCATTTAAACTACATTTTGGATGTTCAAATTCGCAAGCATCACAGAAGTTCACTACATTGAGAGAAATCCTGAAATGTTTTCCTCAAAAAACAATTTTTTACGACTCAAGAAAGAAATGCATGAAAAGGATGAAATCTTGGATGAAAAGGGGGTGAGTAAATTATCTGTAAATGTTTGTTTTAGAAGTGAACTTCTCTTTTAATCGGTTAACGTTAAGTTCCGCTACTACATATGGTAAAAAACTGTATTGGACATTACAATTTTACAGTAGTAAATCATTTTTGGAAGTGAAAAAGAAAGTATAATTTACAGTGAATAACCGTAAATTCATATTCCCAAAATTTCCTGCGTTATATTTCACTTTTGATGTTTTTTCATATGAAATAACTGTTTATTCTTATTTTTTCTCATCAGTTGTGTACATTAGGGTTGTATGTTACATATAATGTTGTTAAATTAATGTTTATTATAATTTTAAATTTAATTTTTTTTTACAGTGTATAAACTCACAATTCTGAGTTTTCTCAAGAATTGGGTAATACAAACTTAATTCTGACTTTTATTTTCAGAAATGCATGACATAAACTCCCACTTGCAAGTTATAAAGTCAGAATTGCAAGTTACAAACTCTCAATTCTGACTTTTTTTCTCAGAATTGTGTGAAATAAACTCACAATTGCGAGTTATAAAGTCAGAACAGCAGAATATAAAGTCACAATTCTGACTTTTTGAGTTTGTCCCTCACAATTCTGACTTTTTTTCTCAGAACTGTGACGTATAAATTTGCAATTGCGAGTTCTAAACTCCAATTCTGGAGAAAACTGACTGATATGCTCTTAGAATTGGAAGTTTAAATCTTTATAACCCAACAATTGCATGTTATAAAGTAAGAATTGTTAGATATAATCTATTTTTTTCTCAGAATTGTGACTTTCTTTCTCAGAATTGCGAGTTTAAATATGGAAATTCCATATTTTTTTCTTGCAGTTTCTTGAGTTTATATCGCAAGATTCTGAGAAAAAAAAAAGTCAGAACTGTGTTTATTTTAAAATGCAATTTATTCTTGCTGAATATTTAGCCGCTGTTACTTCAGTCTTCAGTGTCACGTGATCCTTCAGAAATCATTCTAATATGCTGATTTGGCACTGAGGTAACATTTTGTATCATTATGTTGAAAACATCTGTGCTGCTTAATATTTTTTTATATCAAAACTTCTGAAATGCTGCTTTGGTTACCAACATTCTTTATAATATGTTCATTTGTGTTCAGTAAAAGTAGTAGCAAATGATGACAGTATTTTAATTTTTGGCTAAATTCTGCCTTTAAAAAAAAATTAGGAGTGAATTTAAATATTTCAATTAAAAGATACTAAATCTTGGAGCATTACCTGGAATCATCCTAATCTCAAAACCATTTGCCACAAGCCTAGGATCAGTAAAGTTGATGTCTCCATTAAAGCAGGGACTGCCTTTCTCCATGTTCAGAAGAATATCCATGTACTCCGTCCCACCAAGCACCCTGGGAAAGGAAGTGTATGTTAATATGTAGTTATAATTATTAGATAGTTGATTAGAAGTACTGCAATTAAGAAGAGAGAGGATTTTAAATCCAGATTAATGCATTTATGCATACAGAAATCATTAACTTGACATTTTTTACATGTACAGTTTTTACATTACAGTTCATTAGGTGAGAAAATGAGACAGGCTACCCATCTGTCAGCGGTACAGGGGTCTGCAGCCTCACGGTTGGAAGTATATTATTCTCCAGAAGTCTTTTAAACAGCAAGGCCTCCTCCACTCGAAACGGGTTCAACAACATGAGCTTTCTGCCGCATAAAACGACCCAGGCACCGTGAGAAGCCAAGCGGTTTACAAGCCTGAGGCCCTGCGCACTTGAGCTGTTCTGGTAGGAGAGGAGGTTAAGACTCTGCTTGAGGGTTGCAATACTGAACGGGAGGGGTTTGGAGAGCTTGGCAGGGCTCCTCTTACTCGAGGGCTGAGAGGAGAAGAGTTTGTCCAGGGCCTGCTGGTTGGCGAGGGGGGCCTTGCGCTTCACGCCTTGAGCTTTGTTCAATGAAGACTCGGCGCTCATCTGCTTCTTGCCCTCTCCGCACTGGCCACCTCCCTCCGCTGCCCTCTTCCTTTGAAGGTTGTAGGCGTTCAGAGACTTCTCTGCCTTGCTTTCATACCTAAGATGGGATGTGATACAAGAACACGTATTCGTTACAGTCCTAGTTGTACATTTTGTATTTCCTTTGTGAAACTGTTGAATGTGGTTGAAAAAAACACTCTGTGAGGACAAACACTTGATCAACATTTTAGACTCAATTTAATTAATTCAAACCAAAACATAAAAAAAACATTAAACTTACTTTATTTGACATAGTTGCCCATTTCACCAACATTTCTCATTTTTTATTTAGCTGAACTTAAATGTACTAAAAAAATATTTTGTATATATAAATACACCCACATACATTTAGATATTTAGGAAATATATATAATACATATTTATATTTGTATACAATATGAATCATATATACATATGAATATATACACACACACACACACACACACACGTAAATATTTCTTAAATATATACATATATGCGTGTGCATTTATATATACATAAATAAACAGCACAATTACATATGTAAGCACAAACTTTTAATTTGGATGCGATTAATCGACTTGACAGCACTATAAAAACTGAAACTAAAATTAAAATAATAAAAACAATATATAGTTGGCATATTTTAAAAAAACAGATACAAATTACAAAAATACTAGTGCTGGGCAATGATTAATCGCGATTAATCGCATCCAAAATAAAAGTTTTTGTTTATATATGTGCGTATACTGTGTATATTTATTATGTATATGTAAAGACACACATACAGTATCTATTTTGAAAATATTTACATGTATTTATTTATATTCATATAACTTATATATAAATATATTTAATACATATAACTTTTTCTCTTAAATATATACATGCATGTGTGTGTATTTACATATACATAATAAATATACACAGTACACACAAATATATTATGTACACAAAAACGTTTAATTTAGGTGTGAATAATCGCAATTAATCGTTGCACTAAAAAACGTAATAGTTTTTTAGTGCACCCAGCACTAAAAAAAATAAATAAAAAAAAAATAAAAACACAAAAAAAATGCTAAAACAAACTAAATTGGGGGGAAAAAAAAACAAGTATATATATATATATATATATATATATATATATATATATATTTTTTTGCCCATCTATAATAAAATACATATATATATATATATACATATATATATATATATATACATATATTATATATATATATATATATATATATATATATATATATATATATATATATATATAAAACTTACTAAAATAATAATAAATAAAAAATAAAAATAAATCTTGTCTAAGAAGTTTTCCAGAATGCACCTAATGAAACAAACTTTGGCAAAAGTATGGCTACTTTGAAGACTTTGAAATCTGGGTTTCTTCTGATACCACTTATTTAATATTTGTATTACTTCACTGTTATACTAATATGTGGAAATCAGTGATAATAAAAAAAAAAAAGAGTGAAAATACAAACAACAAGACAGATGGATTGAAACACTGCTTTTGGTCCATTTGCAGGCTGGATAAAAATGAGTTTTACCAAAGAGGTTAGAAGTTGTGACTAATTAAATATCCTCAATTCACACAAGAAACCTTGATTTAATTTGCTCTAGTGATTCTAAGTAGGCTGCTGTAAATCAAAGTGTAGAAAATGTGCAGAAACAGGCGAGATAAAAAACATCTGCTACCTGTGACCAGATGGGGGCCGGAGAGCAGCGAGGGAGGGGGGAGAGGGCCTGTAAAAACACGCAGGCCTGACCCTCCACTGGAAGTTTCTCGATGGGCTTGCCAATTAACAGCTGTGCCATTGCACGGAGCTTGCTACTGTACAATGGACCGGGCACTATTTCAAACGCACTGTATGGTCTCGGAGCATAAAGCTCGGGTGCAAGAAAAAGCATGCAAATGCTGATTAAAAAAAAAACAGACCAATCAAGATGAAGGCATGAAATGTGCTGAATGCAAGAGAAAAGCAGTAGGAGGCCAATGGGGGAGATAAATGATTTCATAATGGAGCAGAAGGTTGAAGCTTGAGGGCATCCCCTGCCATGTACACTGAAATGAGTTCTTGACCTGAGGGCTTTTGGACTTAAGTTTGCATCTTCAACACAGTGAAAATGTACAAACAGACATTGTGGCTGACATTTACATATACAAAAAAATAGTCTTCCACATAATTTTTCAGGACATTTATATTGTTTAAAATGACCTGACACTGAAAACTGTAGTAATAGCTGCTAAAAATTACATTATAAAAAAATATTATTTTAAATTTGAATACTATTTTACAGATTTTAGTGTGTGTTTGGTCAAATAAACGCAGCCTTGGTGAAAAAAAGACTTTTAAAAACCCAAAATTTTGAAATGCATATAAGCAAAGGTTTTCACTGCCTAATTAAACTGAAAAAGAAAAAAAAAATGTTGCCCTTAAATACTATATACTGATTTTCCATCATAAAAGGCACAGTTTTGTAATCTACATACAAAATGGGACTGAAACTGCATAACCATCAGATTACACTAAAGTTGCAAATCTTTATTCATTTGTGATAATTCTACAATTTAGAACTTAATATAATTCTCTCTGCATTCATTTACCAATATTTGCATATTTGCAACATCAGGGATTCTTAATTCCGGCCCTCAAGGTCCACTTTCTTGCAGAGTACAGCTCCAACCCTAATCAAATAAACAAGGTCTTCAGGATTACTAGAAAGCTACAGGTAGGTGAGTTTGTTCAAGGTTGGAGCTGAACTCTACAGAAAAGTGGACCTCCAGGGCCAGTGTTGAGTAACCCTGTGCTACTAGCTATTCCAAAATCAAATACTTTCCTATTATATAATATGTGAAAAACAGTATGTTAACAGTAGTATGTTCGTATTTACCTACTATTTCTGCCTAAATTCTGAGGTGCGAATTTACTATATGGGGCCATGGGAATTTATAGGAAAAAACAGAATTTACTGTATAACGTGGAATGTCATGGATTTTGCCAAATTTTGGATAAATAAATCAAAAGTAGGTCAGTAGACTCAAATCAAAACACGATATGGACTAATGTCTCTGTGTGAATGAATGGCGCAAATGAGCGATTTCATTTGCTACACACTAAAGCGCCTGACGCTCGCTGTGTTTTCAGCCTCTGCCACCTCAATATGAGTGTACACGAACACATAAACAATCTCTAGAACTGCTCTAAGAGTCACTTCATGAAACCTGTCAAAATAAAAGTTTGGTTTAACTTGAAGAAAATGTGACAAATGTATTACTTAGGCTATGTTTACACTTGTGTTTTTTGTTTTTAAAATGCATAATTTTTGCTATGGTTACGCGTGTCGTTTACGGTACTCTGACATCAACAAAACGATGAAACGGTGGCATGGCTGCCTACATTCGCTCTGCATATTCTTGACAACCGTGTAAACAATAAAATCATGCTCATTTGTTGCATCTCATTTCGGAGGCTCATTTAAGCAAAGTAACAGTTAAATTGTAAAGTAAAAAAAGAAATTACAGTATTTTAACACCCAAAGGAATAACAGTCAATTTTATTACGGTTACTTCTCTTAAATAAGGCATCCTTGATGCTGTATGCAGCCTGAATGGTCATGTGACATGCGTTTTTGGTTGTGTAGTGTAGACAGAGATTGTTTCTGAAACACAGTGAAAACACCAGTGTAGACAAGGATCATTTTCATTTTAAAACGCTGTTTTAAAATGAAAACGCACTCGTGTAAACAGAGCCCCAGTGTAAATGGACCAAAATGGAGACTTTTGAAAACGATGGTGCGGCTGCCCACATTTGCGCTGCATATCCTTGACGACAGTGTAAACAATAACATCATGCTCATATGTTGCGTCTCATTTTAGAGGCTCATTTAAGCAAAATAACCATTAAATTTGAAAATGAAAAAAGAAATTATGGTCACGTGACAAATGTAAATACACAACTCAGTATTTCAGGGAAAAAAAAGAAATTAATAAAACTTTTTTTTTTTTTTTTTTTTTTTTACAAAAATCAGTCAATTAGAGAACATTTGATTGAAAAATTAGTTAATTAGGAATCAAGTTAATCAGTTAATCAAGTTTCATGATTTCAATTAATTAGACATGCTTTTTGATTAACATTTTTTAATTTAACCATTATCCCTTTAATTGTCGCTCCCATTTTTGAACACAGACATAAAAATGCACTATCCAGACTTAAATTTTTATAATTCATGAATGAAAACATTTTGTAATATGATTGTAATGTACATTTTTCCATGGTACTGCAATGTCTGATTTTAAAATGCCTTTCAAGAAATTAATTTTGAGATTTTAAATTTTGAAGTGATATATAATTTCTTATGATTTCTAAAACGTGGTAGGGAAAGACAATGAAGACAATGAAGAAAGTCTTTTGTGACAAAGGTCAGAACTCATGTTATGATGTAGATTATATGCACTCTTGACATATATTAATCTATTACTTTTCCTACATAATTTGTAACACATAAATATGGTAAAAATATCCATTTAGGAGTCTTAGACCTTTCCAATGATATACACTGTAAAAACAATTTGTTGAGTCAACTTAAAATAATTTGTAACTTGGCTGCCTTAAAATTTGAAGTTCAGCCAACTCAAAAAAAGTTTATTCAACTTGAAATGTTAAATTATACTAAGTGACAACTTAGATATTTGAGTTGAATCAACTTAAAATTTTAAGGCAGCAGGGTAACAAATTATTTTAAGCTGACACAAATTGTGTTTTTTATTTTTTACAGTGTAGTTTGTCATGATTAGATTAGGATTTATTTGTAATATAGTGAAGTAAACTTAGGCATCCCACAGAGGGGACAGTGACAGTTAAAGGGTTAAAACAGTGTAGAAAAATAAAAGCGGAATTTGGGAAAAAATGAAGCGGACTTCATAGGGCCCTATTCATAATCATACTACACAGAACATACTTTTTAACAATCGCAAAAGAAAAAAAGGTACTTTAAAAAGAAGCACCTACTCAGAGAGCATGCAATTTCAGACACAGGCAGTGTCACACTATATAAGGATGAAGGACATTTTCATTCTACATCTGTTTTGTGTAGGAAAAGTCATCAACATTAGTCCGTTTTTCCAAAGTAGAATGACTGTAAATTAAGTGTATATCAGCTAAAAGTGAATTTTCAGTACATGCATCCAGTAAAAAATGCAAAAATCTCATTCTGATTTCGTGATGTCAAATGTAACAGCCTCAAATCCAAAAACCACAAAACATTTTTGTGGCCACTGACAAAATAATAGCTAACTAAACTTAACTAAACTTAATTATTAAAAAGACATTATACTTAAAGTATTTTAGCTGGTTGCTAAAACATCCAAACTAAAACAAAACTCATTTTTATTCAGTTTAACTTGAAGTACCAAAATAACTAAAACCAATTAAAATTGGTAAAAAAATATTTAGAAATATATATTAAAAAAAATGACAAAAACACACATCAAAACTACTAAAACTGAAACAGAAAATCAAAAAAAAAAAAAAAAGAAAAATTAACTCAAAATATTAACAAAAACTATAACAGTAATATCACAAATGTGGAAATAACACGCAAAAATGAGGACGCCACCTTCTCTCGCCTTCTGAGATGGACCTCAGTGGACACTCGCATACGTGATGAAAGCCATTTAGGGAGCACAGTTTGCATTTTCAGCCTGGAATTCATAACGAGGATCGAATGCACATAAACTGTGCAATAAGAAAGCAATGTTCCCTTGGTGTGGGCACTTTGGATGTAAACCAAGTTCATATAGAGTCCCTGGATCAGCGCCAGGCATTTTATTGCTGCATCAGACCACTGCAACCAAAATATAACAAGCATGCTACTCCCTCCCCCAAACATCCATGTCAACAATCTCTGACCCTTTAGCTCAGCATGCCCATATGTGATGGACCCATGTTACATGGATTCATGTAAATATGATTCTCAGAAGTGCGTGCTTCCATACATCTGTGGGCAAACCAGTTAAGTACTTGATAAGACCTATGTCCTGTTTAAGACGCCAGTAATGCGCAACAGGATTCAGATGTCTTTTTCCATGTGTTACTTAAGTGCCACTAGCAATGCTGAGAAACACTTTCCATTCATTTAATTATGCTGACTTGGCATGCTGTCATTTAGAGTGGTCTTTTCGTGATACTGTGATAACTGATTTGAGACTTCACCACAGATCTGTGGATCCTCAAATGCAAACTGTGTGTTTTGCTTCAAGGGAGCAACCATACATCTGTGTTGTGTTTTACTTTCTTTTGTATATTCTTTTATATATAATCATTTTATTATTCCATTTAATCATATAATCATTTATAATAATCATTATAGTCATTTATATATCCATTTCATTGATTCATTAATTGATTAGTCATTTATAGTATATTGTTGTTTTGTCTTATGACTGTGTGATTTCAAGGGCTGTTTGTCTTTGTGAATAAGAGATATGAGGGAATGTTTATGGAAACTCAAGGTTTATGGGATGTTGTTGTGAATCAGTTTGGTATCTATTTTGTTAGATTTGTGTTCTTTAGACAAAGTCTGAGCATTGAGACATACGCAACTAAGACTTCAATAAACTCCTCATTTTTACCATCACTTCGTCTCCTGGGGCCGAATTCGCGAACATCTTCTTAAGAAATAAGTTAAGAAATTTTTAAGATAAACTCCACAGAGTTCTTAAGAATGTTCTTAAGTGCAATTCTTGAAAAATTCTTAAGAAGTTCTCAAATATGTTCTTAAGAACACTTCCAGAACAACAATTCACAAGTAATTTACTCACCCCCTTGTCATCCAAGATGTTATGTCCTTCTGTCTTCAGTCGTGAAGAAATTATGGTTTCTGAGGAAAGCATTTCATGATTTTTCTCCATATAATGGACTTCATTGGTGCCCCAATTTTGAACTTCCAAAATGTAGTTTAAATGCAGCTTCAAAGGGCTCTAAACGATCCCAGCCGAGGAAGAAGGGTCTTATCTAGCGAAACGATCTGTAATTTTTTTCGGAAAATAATAATTTGTATACTTTTTAAGCACAAAAGCTGGTGTAGCACAGGCTCTGGGATGCACATTCACGACACTACGTACTACTGAATCACGTTGAACGGTCACGCGGAATGTAGGCGGAACCACAGACCCAGTGTTTACAAAGCGAACGTGCAAAGACTAAGAAAGTGCAAGTAAGTCAAACGCTGTTTACAAACAAAAAGGTACAATGATGTCAAACGATTCTGAAGTTGTAGGAGAAAATAAGATGGAGATTTTCACCATACTCTACCCTTTTGAGCCGAAGTACACAGACAATGAACTTAGACGTGATTCGTAGTAGTGATGGGAAGTCTCTGAGTCTCGTTCAGCAAAATGAATGAATCTTTTTTCGAATCATTTCGTTCATTTTAGCAAAATATAATTAAAATGTTACGTGTAACTTCCCTAACACATCTACTACTTAGACAAACGCTGATTACACTACAAACAAGACAAAACTATAATGCTATAAGAAACAGAAAACATTAATTCATTGTTTACCTGGGTCTTTAGTCTACGATTAGCTCACCTCTTATCTGACAAGTTTTCGTGCTTGAGTCATTTGTTCATCATGTGACAGCCCCATAAGATGAACGAACGACTCGAAACAGGTTAACTAATTCCAGTACAGAACCTAATGGGATGTTGTGCATAGGCGACTAAACAAATCACTCCCCGAGACGACTCGTTTTTCCTGAGTCACATTAAAGATTCGTTCAAAATGAAGCTAGGTAAGACCCTTCTTCCTCGGCTGGGATCGTTTAGAGCCCTTTGAAGCTGTATTTAAACTGCATTTTGGAAGTTCAAAATCGGGGCAACAATGAAGTCCATTATATGGAGAAAAATCCTGAAATGTTTTCCTTAAAAACCATAATTTCTTTTCGAATGAAGACAGAAAGACATGAACATCTTGGATGACAAGGGGGTGAGTAAATTATTTGTAAATTGTTGTTCTGGAAGTGGACTTCTCCTTTAAGAAGAAAATGACCGTCTTTATTTTAGTGAATACATTGCTGAAGACGGCAAGACGCACTGATAAACTCTCACTTCAAGGATCGTCTTTTTGCACTTCTTGCAGATTAGGCTACCCTAATAATCATAATAAGCACACACTAGGGTGGATTTTTATCATTATAGGGTGGTTGTGTACACACACTGCCAACATACATTTATGTTCAAACAACATGTAAAAGTAAATTTTGCAACCGATGACCCCTTTAAGACCCTAAAGAATCATATCAACTTGTGGAAAATGGGCATCCAATGACCCCTTTAAAGAAATTACATTTATTGATCAAGTATGTATTAAATTAATCAAAAGAGGCAGAAAAGACATTCATAATGTTACAAAATATTTTGAACAAATGCTGTTTTTTTTTAACTTTCTGTTCATCAGAATCTTGGAAAAATGTATCACAAAAAATTAGGCAGTCTTTTTTCAACATAGATCATAACAAGAAATGTTATGTTCAACATATTAGAATAATTTCTGAAGGATCATTAAGACTGGAGTAATGTTGCTGGAAATTCTGCTTTGCATTGCAGGAATAAATTACATTGTAATATTCATTTTAAAAATGTGTCCTAAATCTGATCCAAGTCATTTATTTAATCGGATGCCCATTTTCCACAAGTTGGTATGATTTTTTAGGGCCTTCCTGAAATGTCTGCAAAATTCTTCCATTGTCATGTGAAACAACACCCTTGTCACCCTGTCAAAAACAGCTTTGTTCACAAAAGACTTTTTGGTGGATGTCTCTTTAAAAGATAATAAGCTACTGCTCACCCCACCCCTCTATTCCCTTTTTTTGTTGTATTTCGTGGTGTACTACTATCAAAAACTAAACTAATCCACTGCAAAACACCCTTGAGATGTTGTCGCTACAGCTGCTCGAGCGTGAAGAAAATGACAGACGGCATACAACTGGTAGAAGGCAGGAATATGCTAATATGGGACAGTTTGTCTGTGGCTGTGGGTGGGGCCTGAAAATCAAAACGGCTTGATAATTGAGACTGTTTAGGTTTTTCGGTGATTAAAAAAAAGGAGTGAATGGATTTTTATCATTGTAGAGTGGTTGTGTCCACACACTGCTAAGACATTTATATGCAAAAAAGTGAATTTTGCATCTTATGTCCCCTTTATAATCATGTTTATAATCATGTGAATTAAAGGAATAGTTCACCCCAAAATAAAAATTATATGATTTACTTGGCCTTTAGCCATCCTAGGTGTATAAGACTTTCTTCTTGCAGGCAAATACCATCGGAGTTATATTTAAAAACACCTATGCACTATGTCATCGACTGGAACGTTACTCCCTCGTAATTTACAGATTATTTTTCTTACATAAACACATTGATTGACTTCAGAAGGCCTTTTTTTTTTTAAGATGACTTAGACCACAGTGACATAAAAGAGTGTCTCCCACACATGGGAACTCCTTTAGTGCAATTTAAAAAGCATCCCAGTATCCTCATGTCTAGACTGTGCAGAGCTGAAATGATGAAAAAGGTAACACATGGTCACTACATATTTCCCATACTTTCACATGTGCTATTTTATAGTTAAATGACTATCATTCTAAAATGTGGACAAGAGCAGTAATAAAAAATTAGACCAAACATTTGACTGGCAGTCTAGAGTGATAAAAAAAGATAGATCCATATATCCAACCTGAGTATTCTTGAGGCTCATAAACAACCAATAAATTAGTCAGATATCATCTGGTATAGAATGAGCTGGAATCTTCTGGCACCTGAAGGAACTGAAAGAATGTGGCATTCTTTGGAAAAAACAAAAAAACGGAATACCTCTTTTACAATGGAAAACAGGCCTATTGACCATTGAACCAAGTAATCAAACACAGTTTTTTGGAAAATACAAACACTTCATCAATTCTTCCTTCAGGTAGCGAACACGACCAGGCCAGGCAGATTTTCCAATCCATATTTTACACATGCTAGTGGCAGATCTATTTTTCTCTTGCTACACAGAGAGAGTGAATCACAACAACTGGAAACTGAGTCTTCGAGGGTGAAGTCTGGAAACTTACTTCTTGCGGTCTTCCTCCCCGAGGCTTTCCCATCTCTCTTTCACAGCAGTTGTGACATCCTGAGGACTGGCTCTTGGGTTCTCCTGGAGGACCTGCGATCTGGTGTCTTGCTCAAACAGCGAAAAGGCAGACGAGGGCTGACGCACGGAGCGGTTGCTAATCAGCTCGTAGGCTGTCAGCTTGGCCATTTTCTCCATAATGACGTTAGAAGGCCTCTTGGACGGGCTGGACCTCGTACTTGTGGGCTCGGTTCCTCCTAGGTCTTCGTGCGCTTTCGGGACATGGAGTTTCACAGGTTCTAGGCATTCTCCTGTGATTTGATTTGAGAAGGCCTTGCCAGTGCTCCAGCTCTCAGCAGATACTTCGCTCTGACCAGGGCCACTCTTAGACGTCTTTGGGGAATTGCAGTTTAGATCAGCGGTAGAGTTCATTACAACATCGTCAGCAGGTAATGAGGAATTAATACTGTCAAAATCACTTGAGCTTCTGTTGATCACCCAATCCTCTGAAATCGAAGAGGAGCTGGTGTTTGCAGTGTTGCTCAAGGATAGCTCACCATCTGCATTTGTGAGGGAATTCTCTAGTAATTCTGGAGCGCCCAAACTAGTAGGCACAACTACATTAGTGTGTTCAGGTACATCCACAGAGCTAACGTCAGGGTGATTTTCTCTTTTTTTGAGATTATCGTCGCCAGTGGAGTCCCCGTACAAGGAGATTAACATAGCCTCCACTGCCAACAGGACACCTTCCTATAATCAAAGTTTGATTAATGGAACATTATCATGAAGGGAACAATGTTTTATTTAATATACAAATGTAGGAAAGAAATGTTGAACTTTTGTACCTTGTTCTGAAGCATCACTTCAGTTTTATCAGGTGTCAGGTTAACATCCACAGTCGAGGGGGGTATGGTGATGTTCATCATTAAAATGGGATAACGGCGGTTTGCGGATTCTTTGTTAGACTGAGCACTGGTGTAGTATTGCTTGATAAGCTGTAGAGTAAATGCATTCACGAGAAGAATGTAAGTATATGTGACCCTGGACCACAAAACCACCCATAAGTAGCACTGGTATATTTGTAGAAATAGCCAAAAATACACTGTATGGCTCAAAATGATCAATTTTACTTTTATGCCAAAAATCATTAGGATATTAAATAAAGATCATGTTCCATGAAGATATTTTGTAAATCTTCAACCATAAATATATCAAAACTTAATTGTTGATTGCTAATTGTTGATGCATTGCTAAGAACTTCATTTGGATAACTTTAAAGGCGATTTTCTCAATATTTTGATATTTTTGCATGCTTAGATTCCAGATTTTCAAATAGTTGTATCTCGACCAAATACTGTCCTATCCTAACAAACCATATATCACTGGAAAGCTTATTTAGATTTCAGATGATGTATAAATCTCAATTTAAAAAAAAAAAAAAAATACCCTTATGACCGGTTTTGTGGTCCAAGGTCACATATCACAATCTTAAACGATTAGAAATCATTTGATAGGAACAGTATTACGCATAGAGAAAATCTGTGGGTTTTTATCTGCATTTTCGGCACTGATTTTGAGGAAAATCCTCAGAATTGATTTAAACATGGTGAAATGTATTAAACAGAGCTGTGAGTAGTACACTTGTATTGGCAGCTGCAAGCATAATCAAATTATGCCAAAAGTTTTGACGAACAAACACCCAAGAGGCAGTTATTGACGAATGAATTTCCATGATTTTTCCAGTTGTTTATAAGCACTTTTGAAAAATAGGTTTTAAAAAATATAAAGATTACAAGGGATTTCCTTTTGCATGTCAGATATAACCCTTGGAATTAATAATTAATATTTTGAAAGAATTATATTTCTTTGTGTACAAAAGTCTTAAAAAAAAAAAAAAAAAAAAAAAAAAAAAATGAAATTTGAAAAAAAAAAAAAAAAAAAAAAAAAAAAAAAAAAAAATTAACCATTTTTCATTCTTTCTGGCCTAGAATCCACAAACTTAAATTTCCTGGTAACACTTCACAATAAGATGTCATTTGTTAACGTTAGTTAATGTATTAACTAACATTAACAAACAATAAACAATACATTACACAATTTATTAATCTTTGTTAATGTTAGTTAATAAAAATAATAATTCATTGTTTGTTCATGTTAGTTCTCACAGTACATTAACTAATGTTAAACATAACTTTTAATTTGATTTTAATAATGTATTAGTAAATGCTGAAATTAACATTAACTAAGATTAATAAATGCTGTAGAAGTGTTGTTCATTCTTAGTTCGTATTAACTAATGTAGTTAACTAATGTTAACTAATGAACCTTAGCATAAAGTGTTACCAATTTCACTAAAATATCCAGGAACCCTGTTTTTTTTTTTTTTTTTTACAAACACATTATGGTTCAAAAGCTTGGTGAAATTTAAAAAAAAAATATCTCTTTTGCTCACCTAAAACAGTGAAAACAGTAATCATGTGAAATATTATTACAATTTAAAATAACTGTTTTTGTAGTTTATACTACTATTTTAGTTTTTTTAACCAAGTAATTTATTCCAATGAATGCACTGAATTTGAATTTTCAGCTGATTTGGTGCTCAAGAAACACCTTTTAAAACACCTGATGCATTCTTGGCATATAAAAGTATTAATAAGTATTGTGCATTTTATGTAGGCCTGAACATAAGTACAAATGTCTGTCATCCAGGGTGAATGTACAAGGTTTGGGATATCTTTTTTACAGCTAGTCAAGGACTTTTAATTTTACAGAAAAAAATCATACATTTCCATACACAAACAGCAAACATATGTAGGCAAATTAGTATTGAGGATATATCGTTGCCTTAGAATTATAAGGTTTTGAGATATTGAGCTTCAAAGTTTTTGCATTGCATAGACTTCTGTAGATTAAACCAGTTTTGTTTTCTAAAAAAAGGCCAAAAACGTACACAGCTTACAAAAGAAACATCACATAATGTAAATAAGTTGTCACCAAATAAGAATATGTGAATAACTCAATTTTGACAAAAATGTCCGACAGAACCTTATAATTCTAAGGTGACGATATGGCAGTTCCTTTACCTTAAGTATTTCTTTGTGATGCACAGGTCGACTGTTTACAAAGATGAATGTTTTATCAGGCGTAGAGGAGCTGGTGGAATTAAAATCTGAGCCCGGTTTGGGAAAAAATCCATCGATGCCGATCTGTGCAAACATAAGAGATCTGTCACTTCAATGCATACCAAAAAGTGTCACATATCCACATTTATTAAAACGTGTATTAAGAAGCTAGATTTCCATGTTAAACCTGATGGAGTTTTTCTTTAATATTCCTCTCTGCCACAAAACATACTCATTAACTGTCAGGGCACATTGAGGCTTCTATGAACTTTTTCTGAAACAAACAAAATGACACACTGCTGGCCTTTAGCCCGCTTTGCAGTAACCAATTAAGACTTCACTGTGCTATCAGAACCCATTAGTCATCTCCTAACTATGGAGTAGCCAAGTTGCTAAAATTCGAAATGTTTCTGTTGGCTAAATGCAGCACCGGCGAAGTGGCGGGATGAGAAACGGCTCCAAATTAATCAGTGATCTAGGGCTAGATTGTGATGCTTGAGCTCACCATTTGGAATTAACAAGCACAGCAGTTGGCTGGCAAGAGGACATTTTAATTGGAGTCTCTGACAAACTTGATAATCAGGGGTATTGTGACTTTCACAATCAACACTTATGTTCTGTATACTTTGCCACATTTGTCAATTACGGTGGCGTAGGTGGCCCAGTCCTTTCTGTGTTGTGCACTGAATGGAGGTTATTATTCTGGACTCTTCCATGGCAGAAGGATCTCGGCCACAGCGCAAAATGGTCAACTGCAAACCCGCTTCATGTCCCACTCTTACTCAGAAAACCTGTAACCATTCCAGCATTTTGAGAAAACTGATAGAAAGCACTTTTGATTGTAATTGTATATAACATACAATGCAAAAATATTAGATATTTCAATGATTAAGAGATAGCAAAGCGCATTTGTGAGCAAAAACATGCTCAGCCACAAGTCTCTACAATACTTCTCAAACCCAGTCATGACTCAAGTTCCTCTGTCTATGGAAGTTGGGATTGATGTGGATTGCCTCATCTTCCATGCTGAGAACAGCTAAATCAGCTAACCAGCTGAATACTATTTGTTTTATGTTAGTAACCCTCATATTTTTGGCATCACTCAGATTAACTACAAATAAATTCATATATGGCAAATGTAACACATTAATTTCCATGACTAATGTGGACAGTTTAAAGACATTACCATTTAAAAGAGTCAGTAAGATCTTTAAAAAGTATTTGAAAAGTATTTGAAAGAAATATGCTCACCAAGGCTGCATTTATTTACAGTAAAAACAGTAATATTGTGATTTTTTTTTTCTACGTTAAATGGATAGTTCACCCAAAAATGAAAATTACCCCGTGATTTACTCATCCTCAAGCCATCCTAGGTGTATATGATTTTCTTCTTTCAGACAAATACAATTGGAGTTGCATTAAAAAAAAATGTCCTGGCACTTCCAAGCTTTATAATGGCAGTGAATGGGTGCTGAGATTTTGAAGTTCAATAAAGTGCATCCATCCATTATAAAAAGTACTCCACAAGGCTCCTGGGGGGGGGTTAAAGAGAAGTTCAAAAAAAGAACAAAAATTTACAGATAATGTACTCACCCCATTATCATCCAAGATGTTCATGTCTTTCTTTCTTCAGTCATAAAGAAATTATGTTTTTTGAGGAAAACATTTCAGGATTTCTCTCCATATAGTGGATTTATAAGCTGTCCACAAGTTTGAACTTCCAAAATGCAGTTTAAATGCAGCTTCAAAGTGCTCTAAACAATTCCAGCCGAGGAAGAAGGGTCTTATCTAGTGAAACGATCAGTCATTTTCTAAAATAATTGTCAATTTATATACTTTTTAACCTCAAATGCTCGTATTGTCTAGCTCTGCGTGAACTCTGTGTATTCCGGTTCAAGACAGCTATGGTATGTTGGAAAACTCCCACCTCCAACTTCAAATTCATCCTACATCACTACAGAAGTATCAACCCAGTGTTTACAAAGTGAACATGCAAAGAAAATCAGACGGCCTTTACAAAAAAAAAAAAAAAAAAAAAAAAAAAAAAAAAAGGTAAAACAGCTATGTAGGACTATTTTAAAGTTGGAGGAAAAAGTGAGATGGGAGTTTTGAGACATACCCTAACTGTCATGAACCGGAATACACAGAATTCTTGTAGAGCTAGACAAGACAAGCATTTGAGGTTAAAAAGTATATAAAATTAAACAGTAATTTTTTTTTAGAAAATGACTGATCGTTTCGACCCTTCTTCCTTGGCTTTTAAACTGCATTTTTTTGAAGCTGCATTTAAACTGCATGTTGGAAGTTCAAAATCACAGCCACCATTGAAGTCTACTATATGGAGAGAAATCCAGAAACGTTTTCCTCAAAAAACAATTTCTTTACGACTGAAGAAAGAAAGACATGAACATCTTGGATGACCAGGGGCTGAGTTCATTATCTGTAAATTTTTGTTCTGGAAGTGCACTTCTCCTTTAACAAAGACCTCCTGAAGTGAGTTGATGCATTTGTGTAAGAAAAATATTTATATTTAAAACTTTATAAACCACAATCTCCTGTTCGCCACTTCTCACCAGAGCTTGTGTTATACGCCTCTGTCCTATGTCCTACATCATTCACTGAAACGCCAATCTCTTATGAACGTGGGTAAGACAATTAGCAGAAGCTACAAATTACGGTTTATAAAGTTTTAAATATGGATATTTTTCTTACCCAAACACTTCAGAAAGCCTTTATTAAACCCCCGGTTTGGAGTTCTTTTTATGATGGATGGATGCACTTTATTTTGCTTCAATCACAACAGCCATTCACTGTCATTATATAGCTTGGAAGAACCCAGGACATTTTAAGATAACATAACTGTATTTGTCTGGAAGAAGAAAGTCATATACACCTAGGATGGCTTGAAGGTGAGTAAATCATGGGGTATCACTTTAATGCAATTTATTCCTGTTATGGCAAAGCTGAATTTTCAGCATCATTACTCCAGTCACATGATCCTTCAAAAATCATTCTAATATGCTGATTTGGTGTTTAAAAACATTTCTTCTTATTAAAAACACTGAAAACTGTAACACTTTTTTTCCAAGATTCTTTGAACAATAAAAAGTTCAAACACTGTTTATTTGAAATTAAGTTTTTTTGTAACATTATAAAAGTTTTTAAACGTCAACGACTCAATTTAATCCTTCATTGCTAAATAAACATTAATTTCTCTGTAACAATCAAATCATGTTAAGCAATTAATTGCACCTAACATTAGAACTTGAAAAGGTGTGTGATTTATTTGTTAAGATTTTAAATCAATTACTACTGCATGGAACACAGAAAGAAAGAAAAAAAGAAAGATTGCACATTTAAGATATAAGAATTGTGGCGACTGTGCCACCACAAGTAAAACGTGAAACGCATGACACTATTTGTTACTAAAGTGTTTATGAAAAATCGAACACACCACTGCAGTCTGCAAATGGCTTCACATGTCAAAGCGGTGAGGGGTGGGTTGAAGGGTTAGCAATGATCTTGGCATGGGGCTCGACCTGATGATGAGTGTGCAGCTAATGACTGATTACTCCAACAGATCCTCCTCTCAAGGCCATAAATTAACTCCTGGTAAAACCCACCGATTCCTAGAATGCTAGGATGACTTACAACTAATAAATGGTGAGCAAAGATGCATTCTCATCTGGCGCATGGCTTTACAGAACATTGGCAAGACTCAGCTAAAAACCATCCTCGAGCGTAGCTGTATACGCAATGTGTTCTGCTATACGTTCAGCAGGAGAGGAGTGAGCTGCCAAGATCAGCTCGAGCCAAACACCGAAGTGTGCCCACAGAGAATTATTCCTACACGAAGGCGAAACGCAAGCAGGGACTCTATACAAACCACAGCGCTCTACTAAATGCGTGTTCTGTAAGAGGACATTTAGCATGAATAAATCACACGTAAATGAGCCAGCAAATTTAGACAATGCTAGCGTTGTGCATTCTTCATCAGCCTCGCATATCAAAGTAGGACACCATGTGTGCACCAACAATAGCATCCTCTCCAACAGGGCAGCGATGAGATCAGGCCAAATGCCTGAATTAGAATCACCATGTCATGCATGTACTGTATGACCTATACAGTTCTGCGTAACACGGAGATAATTATAGAACGAGAGGCAGATTCTGCCATAGGAGAGCCTTTAGCTGAAAGAAGGGGAGATAATAAGAGAGAGTGTTATGCTGACGTAAGTAGAAAAGGTCAAATGGTTCATTTCAAGGTAGGAAAAAATGACCAGAACAAATAAAGGTACATGTGTCATTCCTGTTATGCTATCTTAGAAATAAACGTTAAATTAATAAGCTTTTGTTGTTTAAAAAAAAACACTTGCCCTGGTCAAAATCAGGCACACAGGAATATTTACGCAATAGCAAATGAACAGGATGAAAATAAAAAGCTTTGACATTGGCTTGCATGAGGTTTAATTTTTAATTATTATTTTTTTTTATTGATTATTAACCACTTTTGGAAATTTCATTTTTTTTAATCCAATTTTATCTAGCGGGATGTGATATTTTAGAGTGACAAATCAGGTAATACCACAAAACATCACACAATTCATCAAACCCATTTTTTACCGATGTTACAAAAGTCAAACAGGACCAAAACAAAAAACAAATTAATTATCAACATCAATAAAATAATAGTTTTATTGTCCTCAGTATATTTTTCAAATTTATTTTATTTTTTAAATTTATTCCAAAGTAAAGACATTTTGCTTGAAATATTTTGATAATAAAAAGGGGAAAATATAAAAGGAAATATAAAATACCTGGAATATTTCTTTAAAAAAAAAACAAAATTTCAAATTAAATTTCCCAAAAAAAAAAAAAAAATTATATATATATATATATATATATATATTTATATATATATATATATATATATATATTTATAGATATATTTATAGATTAGAAAAAGCTAGAAATTTTCTGGTTAGAAGTGCAAAGCATTGCATGAACATGGCAAAGCAAATATGGCAACCCCCAAACAAATTTAAGTAGTTTAATTATTAAAAAATGTACCCCATGTTCACTTCATTGTAACTTTGTAATTAAAAAAAAAATAAATAAAAAAATACTATGATTTCCATACTTTATGATTCCAATACATTAATGATGGGAATACACTTGAAAATATACTGCATAATAGGAGGAGCGACCCAAAATGTTCAAGATTAGTCAAACTGGATTAGTGTTGAGGAGCACCACAGGCAGTGAGCACATTACACCTGCAAAAAAAAAAAAAAAAAAACACATGCAGCAAAGATATTCCACTGCTGCATCACACATTAAATCTTCATATGTATGTCTTTTTGAGTCAAAGAAATGTCACTGAATTGGACTAAATCAAGCTTACAGTTTTTTTTACCAGTGCAAAATACTATATAATCACACATTTGTTCGAACAAATGCTTGCTCGTTGCATTTGCAGCAGTGTATTAAATCTGTGCCAGAGCAATGGGATTGTGGCCTCTGGCCAACACAGGCAGGTTACGTCCCCCTGAGGCCCTTTCACCACGTACATTGCAGTCCCTGAAGGCTCCTTTAATTCACTGCTGCATTTGTCGCAAAGTTTGCCGCATTCAGTGCATAGGTCCACTGCTGACACTGTAACGTGATCCGCCACTGACCGCGAGATAAACGCACGTGGTCTCGCAAAGACACATAGCCTTTCAGTTTGTGTAATTCTACAGCATATATGATTAAAATAACACAATTTCAGATCTGAAAAATTGGCAGTGTCCCCAAAAAGTATTTGTATTTGCAGTTGCATTAGATAAAATATCTAACCAAAGAGGTATTTATTTTAAAGAA
This sequence comes from Labeo rohita, assembly GCF_022985175.1. Taxonomy (NCBI): domain Eukaryota; kingdom Metazoa; phylum Chordata; class Actinopteri; order Cypriniformes; family Cyprinidae; genus Labeo; species Labeo rohita. The sequence goes on from NC_066877.1 coordinate 27,484,888, forward strand.
ATAATAGCACAAATATGCACTGTAGGCAAAAAAAATTGTTAGATTAAAAAACAATTTCAAAACATTTGTACACTTAAGTCACCCTTTAAATGTAGTTGCATTAGATAACAAAATATTAAACTAAACAGGCTTTGATTTTAAGAAATAGTAGCACAAATAAAGGTGTATGATAATGACAAAAAAAATGATATCTCAATATTTTCTGGATTTTTCTTGATAACGATAATTAGATGATATTTGGCTGTTATTGTGGCAGGTTTAGGATTGCAGTGGACAGCTGACTTCCAAAGCTTTTGATGTTCTTCATACTCTGTGCAGTGATTAGTTTGCAGGAGCAACAGAAATGAACTTTTCCAGTAAGTTTAAACTGATTTTTTAAACCTAAAATTGCCAGTAGGTGGCGGCAACTCATTGCATAAGTGAGTCATTGAGTCATTCACTCAACCGAGTCGTTCAAACGGCTGATTCATTCAGTAACGAAACAGCGTTGTGTGTTGCTCCAAAATGCAAAACAGTTCTCTTTGTTTATTAGACTGTTATAAAATCAACCTACCGTACATCTTAGTGTATGCATGCACTTTTTGTGTGTTTTTGTTTGGTTCTTGCGATGTGGAAGGTTTGCACTTGTTACGATTTGGTCAGTTACTCAGATGCGTGGCCATATTGCCGATACTCGGATGTAAACAACAGCATGGATTGCACAGTACTACTAACACTGAAAACACTGCGCTAATTTATGCTGTATAAAAACCATAGAAAAAAAAAAGTGTGGAAGCTGCTAAATCATATAGAAAAGAACTTAGTAAGCAGAAAAGGGTGCAATATTTTGACAAAGTAAAGTTAATAGGTGGTAAAGATACTTACGAGCAGTATTAATTAAGATATTAGCCTAATATTTCACCTACCTGACTGAAAATGATAACAACAAACACCAATGTTGTCAAGATTCTTGCCCTGGAAATCCTCGTTCAGTTTGGCCAACCACAAATGCCTTTTGTTCTTGATTTGTTTTGAGAAGTTTTGTCAGTCTATAGTACTGCAATTTTTTTTCCAAAACATGACAATAATTGACCATTTTCAGCAGCAATATTTAGCAAAATATGCAAGTTTCTTTCGGTTCAGTGGCTCTGTTTACTTTTAGTGCTGATAAAGGCAACTGATGTCAAATCGCATATCGTTTAAACAACAATTACAATACTATCGTAGACAACATATATCTCACATTGCTAAGCGCAAATAACTTTTTAGGCAAAATCAAAAAAGATTGTTAGGTTACAAATTATGTAAAAATATATTTACTTTTCAAATGAAGACAAAGTATTTGTACACTTAAGACAACCTTAAAATGTATAAAAGTAGTTGCGTTAGATAACAAAATAGTAAAGATAGTGGCATTTATTTAAAAAAAATAATAGCAAAAATACCACTTCTCACTCAATAAGTTGTATGTAAAAAAAAAAAAATTGTTAGGTTAAAAATTATGTAACAATATACAGTGGCATGCGAAAGTTTAGGAACCTCTTGCAGAATCTGTGAAAATGTGAATCATTTTAACAAAACAAGAGAGATCATACAAAATGTATTTTTTTATTTAGTACTGTCTAAGATATTTTACATAAAAGTTGTTTACATATATTAAAAAAACTGAAATTATTAAAATAGCCCTCTTTAAATGTTTGGGAGCTCTTGTTTCTTAACACTGTGTGTGGTTACCTGGATGATCTACGACTGTTTTTTGTTTTGTGATGGTTGTTCATGAGTCCCTTGCTTGTTCTGAACAGTTAAACTGAGCACTGTTCTTCAGAAAAATCCTCCAGGTCCTGCAGATTTTTCAGTTTTCCAGCATCTTTTGCAAATTTTAACCCTTTCCAGCAGTGACTGTATGATTTTGAGATCCATCTTTTCACACTGAGGACAATTGAGGGACTCAAACACAAAAGGTTCAAACACAAAGGTTCAAAGGTTTAAACAGGTTTTCACCCCCTTTAAAATAATTTTATGTAAAATATCTTACTCAGGACAGTACTAAATAAAAATAAACTAATAAATAGCATGCATTTTGTATGATCTCTGTTATTTTGTTAAAATTATTCACATTTTCATAGATTCTGCAAGGGGTTCCCAAACTTTCGCATGGCACTGCATTCATTGTTCAAAGTGAACAAATTGAATTTGGACAGTTTCTTATTATTAAACAGGATCATGTTCACAGTTAATGTAATAAACTGCATCTGCAGTCACTCTGCTACAACACTTGTGTGAGCTTCAGTAGATGCCTCTTGGTTTGATATTTTGACATCTATGCAATGACACATTTTTATGTGTCCAAAAGTGTCCATATACTCTTCAGGGCCACAGTATTTCTATGCATACGTACCAAACATTGGCTAGAAATATGAAGCCTATCCCGAAAATTAAAAGGCTTTATATAAGGTATAACCTGCTGAGTCATTCATGCAAAAAGTCATCGCTGCGGAATGCACAACCAGGAAAAAGAGAAACAGCTCTCCAGGGAGAGGAAAGCCGTTCGGAATTAAGTTGTTACACGAGTCTTTGGGTTTAGCAACCTGACAGAAGTGCAGGGACATTTAAAGTCAGCTCAAGACACATGCAATCGGAATGAACCCCGATTGTCTGAACCTTGAAGTACACTCCTTTATAAAAACATTCTGTGGAAAAAACTGTTTCCTATCGCAAGCCGTCACGGCAGCCCCAGAGCTGGTGCATCTGTGGAACCCTACTGCTCACGCTGGAAACGATAAATATGCCCGTGTTTTCTCAGCGCTTCACTGACCTCTGGTTGCTCCTGGTGATGCTGGACGGGGAGCATGTTGGCTACGGAGGCCGCTCCGAGCACGGCCATGAGGGCAGTTCGGTGATCCGACACCCTGGACTTCTGCCAGACCACAGCCTGTAACAACACGGTAAAACGGGTCAAGTTATTTTTCGGTCATCCTAAAATAAGACCACCTGTGGGATTGCATGCTCGCAAACAGCCATTAGCCACCGATCAAGTCTTCACAATAAACAATTATACTTTGGGGAATGTTTGGATATTACAAAATCAACTGCGCAGGGAGCACTGCACAGACAAGCCTTGCCAACTCTTCATGAAGATTTTACACCATCTGGCAGCATTGAGCAAACACGCTACTTGCACAAATGTCATTTCAACGTGAGGAGCACAGTTACGCATATATTTTCACACCCATGCGTTTGCCTGTCGTTGGCACTTCCACATGCAAGTATATATATCCAAGGTGTTGATTTCTAAAAAGCATGCGGTCCGCAGCACACATCTCCGCTATGAAATATACAATTTGGTGACTGTAAAGAGATCAGACTAGTAAACAGCTTTTTGAGAAGTCATGAAACCCAATGCAGGCCGAAGTGCAAAGTTTGTGATACGAGATATGCCTGGAAGTGCTGATGGCATGAAATGAGTGTATGGCCCTCCCCCGATGATCTACAACCTGAACGATATGAATTTAATGAAAGGTACGCGAGGTCTCGCAGAGCAAGGCCAGATACGTACGCTATCATAAGGCCAGGCTGTTACTGCACTTGCGAAAACACTCAGAGAACTTATACCACTTAGCTTGTTACTTTAGGATCATGTGGCAGCGTGAGAGTCGAAGGCTTAGTGCTTCATCCTGTGGTTCAATTGCTAATTTTGGACGAGAAGCAGGCGAAATGTCCACTTTCCCAGGTTACGCACTAATTGATGTCAGTATCTAAATGCTGGACATGTCCAGGCTGTTATCACAACATGCGCTGATTATCAAATTAAGTATTTTTTTTTGCAAGGGCAACTTCAGGAGTTTTCCTTTGCTTGTGAGCTTAAAACAATTATTATATTAGATCTATACATCTTTTTACTGGATTGGCATGTTAAAATTCTTTTATCATCACATCAGGATTTAAAACTGTTACGAGGAAGCACAGAATCAATACAGTGGTAAAGAAACCACAGCAATAAACAAGTTATATAAGTTCTAATTAACGTTAGCCGAACACTATTAGCACAACTGATATCATGCAGTGTGATGGTTAAATGTCACTGAATGTGGGTAAAATCCTGAAGAGTAATACCACAGTATTTGTTGATGTGTGACGCCACCTTGTGGTCAAACATGCACTACCGTTTGAAAGTTTGGGGTCAGTAAGTTTTATAGTTTTTAATTATTTAAACTGTTAAAAAGTGTTTATCAAACTAAATCCTGTAAAAAAATGTATTTATCAAACTAAATCCTGTAAAAAAATGTATTTCGGTTTCCACAAAAATATTAAAATATGAAGCATAACTACACGTAAGACGGATAATAAGAATGACAGTTAATTACATATTACATTAAATTGAGCATACATTTTAAAATATATTACAATAGAAACAGTCTATTTAATTTAAATCGTAACATCATTTCAGCATATTATTGTTTTACTGTATCATTAAAAAAACATTAAATCCCTCCCAAAAATTTCAACAACCTAATATCAGAACTTTTCCAACAACTTATAATTAAAGACAAAGGTGTCTAAGGTTCATTTTAACCATCATGACTGAAATCTTAAAAATATTGATATATTTCCAGGTTTAATCCCAGATTTTTCAGATTTTCTTAGACCTTTGGACAACTCACATTGGTTGAACACCATTCTTGATCAAAGACATTGTAGTTGCACGGTCAAAACCACATGAGCTGTAAACATACCTTGTTGTGACTCAATGTGATCCTTAACTCAGGCTTAATAACAGCATAGGCCATGAGCAAGTTCTGGACCCTCTTCAGTTCCTCTTTGCATTTCTTAGTGTTGGAATAATACTGCCGTCTGACAGGGAGGTTCTTGAACAGATTTGCTGCACACACCGTGGTGCCTGAAGAAAAAGGCATGTCAGAAGCAGTCTGCTACCATAAATCAGGAGTATTAAAAAGTGCATTAACAGACGCCTACCCTCGCCAAGATGTGATGGCTTTTGTGAAACGATCTGTCCATTGTGATCAACAGAATACTGAATGCTAAAATCATCGTCTGTGGTTTTAGTAGTAATGATGACCTGGTGGGTGAAGAAAAGGTCAGTTATAGAGGAAACTTTTTTTTTTTATTTGTAATTCAATGATTAAAAGGATTCTAATGGACTCAGTGGAGATGCACAATATTTTGCATTTTTGCAGTTATCTGCCAATATTAGCATTTTTTTTAAAATGTATTAATGTCAATCAATTTTGGATTACTGGATGTTACTGGATATTTAACAGATATTATTTAAAAGTTCATTTTTAATACTACAGTTTTTTCACTTACATTTTAATAATTTAAATAATTGTAATTTACATTTAATTTAACGCAATATTTTCAGATCTCAAAAAATGTATATGTATTTTTTATGCTGTACACTTCCAGTCAAAAGTTTTTGGACAGTAAGATTTTTAATGTTTTCTAAAGAAGTCTGTTCTGCTCACCAAGCCTGCATTTATTTCATCTAAAGTAAGCAAAAATATATTAAATATAAAAAATATTTTTACTTTTTAAAATAACTGTTTTCTCTTTGTATATTTTTTAAAATGTAATTTATTTCTGCAACTTCAAAGCTGAATTTTTAGCATCATTACTCATCACATGATCCTTCAGAAATCATTCTAATATTCTGATTTGCTGCTCAAAAAACATTTATTTTTATTATTAATATGTTAAAAACAGCTGAGTAGAATTTCACAGGTTTCTTTGATGAATAAAAAGTTCAGAAGAACAACATTTATCTGAAATAGAAATCTTTTGTAACATTATAAATGTCTTCATCATCATTTTTGATTAATTTAAAGAATCCTTGCTAAACAAAATTATTCATTTCTAGCATTTCTTTCCCAAAAATGTTTTTTGAATGGTATAGTGTATAATGTGTATAAAACTTTTTATTTCAGATTAATGCTGATTTTTGGATCTTTCTATTCATCAAATAATCCTGTACTGTGAAAAATGTACTCAACTGTTTTAAATGTTGATAATAATAATAATAATAATAATAATAAACTAAATTTCTGAAGAAAACATGTGACACTGAAGACTAAACTAATGATTCTGAAAATTTAGCTTTGATCACAGGAGTAAATTATATTTAAAAATATATTCCAATAGAAAGCAGTTTTATTTAAATAGTAAAAGTATTTCACAATATTACTGCTTTTACTGTATTTTAGATAAAATAAATGCAGGTTTGGTGAGTAGAAGAGACTTCTTTAAAAAAAAAAAAACATTAAAAATCTTACTGTCTAATAACTTTTGACTGGTAGTGTACACTGTACATCATAATACAGTCCTGCCTAAATTCACTTGTGGCATCTTAAACGACTGATTTTATTGTTAGTATGTTTTATTTTTCAGCCATAAGAATCCAAAATTTTAATATCAGCGACAACCGTTTTCATAATTTTCATAATAACGATTTCGGCTGCAATTTTTATATATGTGCATCACTAACTCAAGCAATAAAATTAAAAAATGATGTAACCTCTGATATGGCACATATGGATGCCAGAGCTTCTCCTCTGAAGCCGTAAGTCTCTAAGCGCTCCAGGTCTTCGTGGCAAGAGATTTTAGACGTGTAGTGTTTTACAGCCATCACAGAAACATCAGTAGCTTTGATACCAGAACCACTGTCTCTGACTTCAATGCGATCCAATCCATAATTCTCCTGATCACAAGAGAAAACGAACACAGATTCAGCACAGATACTAAGAGTGCCCCAACGATATTTGTACACTTAAGTATATTTAAAAATGTATGAACGTCATTGCCCTAGAAACAAAATATCAATATAGTGGATATATGAAGAAGCCAGATCATCTCAGGTTCACAAAGGTGTCATTCTTCATTTTGTGAAGAATTTTTTTTTATGACAACAGTTTAATATTTTGTTGTCTAATTTAATGACATGAATACATTTACAATCTTAAGTGTCCTTGTACTTGTCAATATGTTTGTTGATAAAGTGCATTTACCAGTTTGACTTCAAGGCTTGAGGAACCAGCATCAAGTGAATTTTCAACCAGCTCTTTGACAACATTCAGGACAGATGTTATAACCTGAGAGCTGCATAGCAGACGCACCGTCTCAGGTGGAAGCGCCTTCATAGTGTGCTCCCTAAGAAGAAAAGTTTTAAAACTAAGACAACAGTAGTGATAAACCTGTCATCTTAGCAGATTATTGACAACAACTTGAATTCTAACAGAACGTGTATATGTTTAACCGTTATGATACGTTAAACGATTACATTTAAAAGAGTCAAATACCATCCTACTTACTTTATGTAAAATAATAATAATCCGTTAAAAGATATCCAACAAATTCATAACACAAGTGTACTTCACATGTTTTGAAGACTCGCTCCAGTATCGGATATGACATAACTGGCGCCTAAATTACGTCACTGTTATTCTCTTCTTTGATTGGATGTTTTTTCGTTGTTGTGTTTATTTATTTACATTGCTAATAAATCAATAAATGAACATTTTAATGCTTATTACTCTCTAAAAATATACAAATTCCCAAAATTAGCTTATATAACGTAATAACTATGTTAGCATCATTTAATGTTATTCGTTTTCTACATTTTAAAATGGTCGAATAAAACTCCACACATTATTAAAAACCGACTAACAGCAAGCCAATTCTTATCCAATAATCAAAAAAACTGATTTGATGTCTTAGTTAACGTGTTTTTATTTTGTAAACATCATGCTTTTGGTGGGCGTGGTGCGCCAATCTCGCGAGATTTGCACTTCTAATCCCGTTAGCTGCGATAGCCTATGTGCTAGCGGAGTGTGTGCAGTGAGTCAGCCCGCAGTGCGCGCAGCGGAGGCCGGCAGCGCTCCAGCCTGCTTCACCCGAACGCAAATAAGGTACCGTTACTTAACTCTTATGAAACCAAGTCATTTATGCCGCTACATAAAAATAAAAAGAGCCAAAATCGGTAGATAATGGGGGGATTTGAGAGCTTTTATTGATGTTTGAGGTGTTTAATTGAAGTAGAGTGAAACAAAAGCAACTGGTGTTTGTTATGAAAGCAGTTGATGCTAAATAAAGAGCATTGCTCATGCGCAAAACCTAAAGCAACTCACTATAATAGCACAAACATGGGGATAGCATGTTTAATAAGTCTTATTTAAGTGGTTAAATGAGAGAAGACAGTGAGCTGTGCATTAGTAAGACAGTGTTTTGTCATGTAGCTGTGCTGCTAACCCTATCTGTGTCATGGACTTGTTTATCTCTTGCAGCAATAAAAATAAGACATGAAATAATGAAGACATTTTCATTTATTGTAACATGTCAACAAGCAATTGACTTGGTGAGTAGAAACCAAGATGAGTAAATTATTTTGGTGAGAGATCATTACATGAGAAACGACCAAACAAATAAGCTTTGTATTAAGTAACTGAACTTTGACTTTCAAACAGCTCCCCAGACTGTTTACCGTGGCAGATAAACCAAGCAGGCCATAAAGTGTCACTTCCACCCTTTTGCTCTCCCAAAGAAGAACGGAGCTCTTGCACATAATTTGAATAAGTTGATCAGCATGAACAGTAATGCATTAGGGCAAAGTACTGTAAAGAATCAGCCCATTGTAAGTTTGTGAACATGCTTTTGTTGGCATATAGACGAGACATCATCTGTAATACAGCTTCCACTCTTAGCTAGTACTTTAAGTCATTAAACAACAATTGCTGACTATAGATTGTAGTAGTGCATCATTAATCACAATTTTTTTCAACTGTAAAACGATTAATCGCATCAAAATAAAAGTTTTCGTTTAATAGTAAAATACGTGTGTGTACTGTGTATATTTATTATGTATATATAAAACGTTACATACAGTATATGTTTTTACAATATTTATATGTATTTATATTCAAATAATTTATATTTAATAGATTTCTTAAATATATGTGCATGTGTATTTATATATACATAAGTATACACAGTACACGCATATTATATAAACAAAACCTTCATTTTCACGATTAATCGTTTGACAGCACTAGATTGAACTAACATGTAACTTAGTTACATGTCATACTTTTAGTTAAAACTTGACTACAATACATTTTATAAGTTTAATCAGTTAATTAATAGTTAAAAGTTGATTGATCAACCAAATAATTCAGTGTTATGTTTTGTCACTTAATAATTCAGAAAAAAAAATCTATACATTCATATTTTTTAAATTATTTTTTTTATGCATTATTTAATTGCATTATAAACAACAAGTAATTAATAAATATTAGGGAACACTTTACAATAAGGTTCATTAGTTAACATTAGTTAACATGAACAATACTTCTACAGCATTTATTAATATTAGTTAATGTTAATGTCAGCATTTACTAATGCATTATTAAAATTATAAGTTGTTTGTTAACATTAGTTAATGCACTGTGAACTAACAATGAACTGTATTTTTATTAAATAACATTAACAAAGATGAATAAATAATGTTGTTCATTGTTTGTCTATGTTAGTTAACACTTAACTAATGTTAACAAATGACACCTTATTGTAAAGTGTTACAAAATATTTTATTTTTATTATTTAGTTATTTTATTTATACAGCTTTCTTACACTGTGCAGAAATATTGTATTATTTGACTTGCTATTTCCATTTTGACATTTTGGACTAAATGGAAAAAAAAAATCTGGTGTAGAAACAGTTTTCACTCAGAAATTGCTAGCACAATTGGATTAAATTCTTGTAAAATGAAAAAAAAATCTTGTAAAATGTACTCCAGTAAATGTTTATTTACAACATAATGGTTTACAGTGTACTTTTTTGTTTATTGACAGAAAAGCAAGATGAACGTCGGTGTGGCCCACAGTGAAGTGAACCCAAACACCCGTGTGATGAACAGTCGGGGGATATGGCTGACATATGCGCTTGGCGTAGGAATGCTTCACATTGTACTGTTGAGCATTCCTTTCTTCAGTGTTCCTGTTGTGTGGACCCTCACAAATGTTATTCACAATTTTGTAAGTGTCTTCAGTTGAATAATCTTCTGTCCTATCCCATTTCGTCCCCCTGTCTATGGGTTGACATTTTCTCAGCAGTGCCCAGAGGCCAGTTGGTGTCTCGACAATTGATGCTTCCTTAGTAGTGTGTGTGGCATTGTTATGTAAGGACTCGCTCGCACAAAGATTCAAGGTCAACAGCATGACATCACCAACCAAGTTTAAGCTCTCTGGCATGTGATGATGTGTGACAGCTTGCGCCACAATGATAAAGCAAAGCTATTCATAGGGATACTGTAATGTTTCAGTGTAGTAGTAAGTGTAGTAAGTCTGCAGTTTTTTTTAAAGAAAGACACCAAGCTCACCTGCATTTATTTGATCAAAAGTACAGCAAAAACAGTAAAATTTTAAAATATTTTTACTATTTAAAATACCTTTTCTATATGAATTTATTTTAAAATGTATTTTTAAATACATGTGATTAAAGCTACATTTTTACCCTCGTGTCATTCCAAACTCCTAAGGGTTTGGTTAATCTTTGAAACACAAATTAAGATGCTTTTACTGAAACCTGAGAGCTTTCTGTCCCTCACTTGAAAGTTCAGGGAACTAAAACTTAGAAAATCAAAAAAGTCATAAGTTGCTTTATACGATGAGCAAGTCTAATTTAGGCTTTTATTGACACAAACCTATGACGTGCGCATCACATACGGCAAATAAAGCAGCCTCACTGGTGCTTGGATTGCTCTGTATGTGTGTTGAGCACTGTTTACATGTAATTAAAAGCCTAAATTCAGTGTGATGATCATATCACGGGATTTACCCATTCAAATTATATGGATACATTTTATGACCTTTTTGCATCTTCTAAGTTTTAGTTACCTGGACGTACAATTGAGGGACAGAAACTTCTCACATTTCATCAGTGTCTGCACCACGAGCGGGCCTGTAGTGGTCTGGCCTGGCCATTATTACCCCTGTGCTCCCTCACCTTCCCAATTTCCACCAAGGCCCCCACTAGAAAAGTAAATGCTCCACCAGTTTATATGAGAACTATCTTTTAATATTAAAGGAGACCTATTATGCCTCTTTTTACAATATGTAATATAAGTCTCCGGTGCCCCCAGAATGTGTCTGTGACGTTTCAGCTCAAAATACCCCACAGATCATTAATTATATAGTTTTAAAAAAATGCCTATTTGGAATGAAAGCAGAAACGTGCTGTTTTCATACGTCTCCTTAAATGCAAATGAGCTGCTGCTCCCTTCCCACTTTTCTAGAATAGGGCTGTGCCTTTACAGTATGTACCTCAGATACTCTGCTAAAAACATCTGTTTGGTTTAGATTATGTCTGTCGCACTGAAATCATGCATGGCTTGTGAGTACTTCTCTTTCATGTCTTATTGCACTTTAACTGTCAAATACACACAAGTTTTGGTTAAAAACAAACAGAAGTTAAAAAACAGTCAGTTATGTCTGTGAAGGTAAACAGCTGGGAAAGAAATCGCATGTTTATATTAGATCTGTGTGGCAGCAGCGTAATATACAGTAATATACTCTGCGCTCATCTGTGCAGCCAACTACAGAACAGTTAGCATGCACTTTGCTCGACCTTTTACCATGGCTTTAGAACTGGTACACTGTTGTCACTTGCAAAAAACAAAATGATGGCGCCGTGAGTGGAAATGTGCAGATTAAGGGGCGGTAATATTATAATAAGATCCCCTTCCTACATCATAGGGAGAGCAAAATCTGATTGGCTCATTTTTTCACAAGCGAGGTGAGGTTCCTAGTAGGGCTGGGCGACGTATCGAATATTAGCAATAATATCGCAATAATTTTGATGACGATGTAAAATTTGAAAATGTGGTGAATATCGAATATTTTAAATTCAAGCATACTTTCCCAAAAGAACGCGCCGAACGTCCAATGTTACATCCCCTTACATATTACACGCCTCTACCACGCGAGCTTTCATGTGTGCTGTTGCCAGATATCAAGAGTTCAAATCCCTGAATCAGAACTTTGCTGTTATAAGGATACATTTTTCCGGTGTTTTGCTTATTTTAAGCAATCGGGCAACCATGCACACGAGCTCGCTCTTTATTGCGGAAGCGCCAACGATGATTCAAAAGCAAAGGCAAACAAGCTGGAGTTCAGAGATCAAAATGAAAGTGTCTCAACCAGTCTGTCATGAGATCTCGACTGTATTGTTTGCGTTTGTGATCGCTGAATAAATGAACTTACTCAACTGCTGTTTGATCAGAGAAACATAGGCTATTGCTATTTGGAATTACTATTAGGAATTTTAGTACTATTAGGAATATTTTTTTTTTATTTGTTTTACCAGTTTTCATAATATGAAATATGACAGAGAGAATGCATAAATCTTTGGTATTAATTTTTATATATATATATATAAATGAATATAATGAATCAGACTACATGAGGTAAAATAAACCATGTATGAGTCCACATTCTACTGATTTGTGCTTATGGTGGTGGAACATTCATGAGGCACATTTCCCCAAATTTGCAAAATTAGCTAAGAAATACCTATGTACTTGTTTTGCACTACTTCAGATACATATACGTGTGTTCAATTAATAAAAATCAGTAAGTGAATTTGCACTAAACATTTTGTTTAGCTTTTCTATCTAAATTGTTTTTGTTGTTTTTTTTTTTTTTTTTTAAATGGGACAAAAAAAAAAATCATGTTTTTTTTATTATTTATAAGCAAATGCAAACATATCGAGAGATATGTCGAATATCATAAAAATTGACAATATCGAGATCTTTTTTTTTTTTTTTTTTTAGATATTGCCCAGCCCTAGTTCCTAGTGTTACAAACTTTTGAGAATTGTGTGTATGACATTTGGATCATCTCTCTATCTTCCCGCAGGGTATGTATGTGTTTATGCATGCAGTGAAAGGCACACCATTTGAAACACCAGACCAGGGCAAGGCTAGACTTCTCACACACTGGGAACAGCTGGACTACGGCGTGCAGTTCACATCATCTAGAAAATTCTTTACAATCTCACCAATCATTTTGTAAGTTATTTTTGCAGTCTTTTGCATAACATTTAGACCTGATATAGTTTGTTTTAATTGCTCTCTTATACTATTTCAACTAGTTACTCGCCTAGAAAGCTGGCCTGGTCTTAAAACACCAATCAGCTAATTGCACAGCATTTAAAAATAAATATAAAAAATGATAAATGAATCTTTTTTCCTCATAAGAAATGTTTACTAAATGCGAATAGTGACTAATATAGACATATTTTGGTCATTGGAGATGTTTATTTATACTTGTTCTTGTCTTCGCAGATATTTTCTCGCCAGCTTTTACACGAAATACGACACAGCGCATTTTGTGATAAACACAGCTTCGCTTTTGAGTGTTCTCATCCCAAAACTGCCACAACTCCACGGAGTGCGGATCTTTGGAATAAACAAGTATTAAGCCCAGTGTTCAGAGGGCACAGACCAACTCAGAGCTGTTGCCTGATACGAGAGAGGAGATAACCCTTTGTACTTTGTACCGCAGTTGTGTACACTTAGCAGTTTTGTACAGTCTGTGTAATTGTGAGTCTCTTTGTTTGATATATCTTGAGAAATTGTTGTAGGGACATGTTAGGAGGACAATTCCACAAGCATTAATAACTTAAGATATTTAATGTGTTTTTTTGTTAGTTGTTTTGTGATCCTCGTGGATCTGGGCTGGCCCAGGTTTCATGGTTAAAGTGTTTGTTTTTTTTTTGGTTTGTTAATTAGTTTTTGTTTGTTCAAATGTGCTCACAACACTGATACACTAAGATAGATTTATGCTTTTAGCATCACTTCACATTTCTGAATACGTTCTTAGATAATGACAAAATGTGTTTTTAAACTCATTTAAAAGCCATGAAACCTTTCTGCTGTTTCTTTAATGTTATCATTGCTTCAGCGACATCAAATAAAAACTCAGTTTGCATGATTTCCTGAAAATATTTTGTTCAATCACAATACTATGTATAGTTTTTAGTTAATGTCTTACAGCTTATAAGTAACGATGAAAAAATATTAACATTAACAAAACTTTAGTGTTTAGACTTTTAAGTACTTTCACATCAACATAAAAATCAAAAATAGAACTTTCTTACTTTAATAACATATTTCTGGTCTCATTTTATCAGTGCACATTATTTCAAAGAATATTTCTTCATAATTTCTGAACTGCTTCCTTTGCACCTGAAACAAAACATCAAGTTCTTCCCTACATTCTTTCATCTTCTGTCTGAATCTGAAAATTTCATGTTGACTTTTAACTCCATTTCAGTATGTCATTGTGAAATTCAAGATCATTACCAAGCTTCAGCAAACCATCATGTTTCTTTGCTCTGTTTTCTGTCACAGTATTATTGAAGTTGAGAAACTGTAACATAGACCCATTAAACCATTTGTATCCTTCCACTTTCTTGTCTTTTGACAATATCTGCGAAGGCTCAACTGTGCCAACTGTTTTGTCCTTTTGTTTTGAGAAAAGGTATGAACATAGTATGTTATGTGTTGTATGACATGCTGCAAACAAATAAAACTTTGCAAAGTAATAGAAACTCTGTTCTTCACTAGAATAAAACTGGTGTGAAATTAGGGGTGTGCGACACATATCGTCTACGATAATATCGCAACTGTTGTTTTAACGATGTGCAATTTGACATTATGGAGTATTTTGCTAAAACCATTCAAAACACGTCCCGAGTGCAGTGGACGGATTGCGTGAAGTCTACACTTATCAGTGCGTTCGTTCCCTGCATGATTCATTCTAAATGCATTTAGAATGATAACAAATTCAAAACATGGGGCAGAAAAGGTATATAGAGTTTTCCACTTCATATAGTTAATATCACACGATGAGCGCCGTTTTTCTCTCTAAAATTACCATGATTACAAATGTGATCTTGATTTTTTACAACAGTTCAGTAGACAAGAATTAAGAGACTTACGTTTTAGACACCATATTGCCTGTTTTTGCTCTATTTCGCCAACAAAAATCATTCCAAACACAGCCACATCGCTGGTTTGCGTCTCAGCAACATGTTTCGCTTCTGAATGATTCAACTGTTTAAATGATTCGGTTCAATCGCAATGACTCACTTATTAACTGTGGCTTGCTGCCACCTACTGGCGCTTTTAATTCCACATCAAAAGTATCTTTTTATTATTTAAATATTTTTAAATATTCAACGTTTTATGTTTAACATATCAAAACATTATTTATGCATTTGTAGCTGCAGGTTAAATGCATTCATGACCTGCATTAAACAGTGTGTAAATAAATGCCACTTCAGATGCAGCTTCTGTGTTTCCTTTGCATTGCAAATATGAATTTTGTTGATATTGATTTCATTTGCTTTTCATTTGACTCAAAAAATAATGCACACTTTTAGAAATAAAATGGCTTTTTAAAAGTTAAAATGCCCATAAAAGGCAAAAATCTATTTAAACCACTGGTCTCAAAATCAATTCCTGGAGGACCACAGCTCTGCAGAGTTTAGCTCCAACCCTAATCAAGCACACCTGATCTAGCTAATCCAGGTCTTTAGGATCACTAGAAACTTCCAAGCAGGTGTGAATTGGAGCTGGTTGGAGCTAAACTCTGCAGAGCTGTGGCCCTCCAGGAATTGAGTTTGAGACCTCTGATTTAAAGTCACTGGAAAAGATTAATTTCTATCAGTGTGAACTGACCACCACACAGAACATGAAGAATATCAAAAAATGTAGGAGTCAGCTGTCCATGGTGGTCCTTAAGATACCAGCACAATAACACACTCAGCAAAATATTGTCTAATTATTATTAACGATAAAATCCCAGAAAATGTTGAGATATTATTTTTGTCAATATCACACCCCTATGTGAAATACCAAATATATTTGATGTAAATCATACACTGTCATATAAGCTTTTACTAAAAATCATAGAATACACACAATACTAATCGAAAAGTTGAAGTTGGAAAGATTTCTTAATGTTACTAAAAGTTTCTTACCAAACTTTATATGAAGAGTTCAGATGCAAAACCAGCTAAAAGCCATCTCAGTCAAAAATGAGATAATGATACAGAGTGAATGCTCTTGACACATATTATACATCCATCAAATACTTTTATTGCAAATTCGCTAAAATTCCAGCCTCAGCCCAATCAGAAGTACCAGAAGTACCAGTACTTACATAGAAACCTAAACCTAAAAATATATATATATACATATATACATGTTTATATATATTTATATATATATACATATATACATATATATACATACATATATATATATATATATATATATATACACACACACATATATATACATATATATATATATATATATATATATATATATATACATACATATATATATATATATATATATATATATATATATATACACACACACACATATATATATATACACACACACTACCACCACCATCAGTCAAAAGTTTTACAAACAGTAAAGTTTTTCATGTAAACTTTTGAAATACTATTTAAAATATTTATTATTATACTGTTTTCTATTTGAACATATTTTAAGATGTAATTTATTCAGTCAATTTTTTTTGCATCATTACTCCAGTCACATGATCCTTCAGAAAACATTGTAATATTCTAATTTGCTGCTCAAATAACATTTATTATTATTATGTTGCATTGCAATTAAACAGCGGAGTAAAATTTTTCCAGGTTTCTTTGATGAATAGAAAGTTCAGAAGAACCACATTTATCTGAAATAAAAAAATCTTTTGTAACATTATAAATGTCTTTATTATAACTTTTGATCAATTTAAGCATCCTTGCTAAATAAAAGTAATAATATCTAGAATTCACCCCCCCCCCAAAAAAAAATATATAAATATATATATATATATATATATATATATATATGTATATGTATATATATATATATATATATATATATATATATATATATATATATATATATATATATATATATATATATATAATATTATATATAATATTATATATATGTATTATATATATATAAATGCTGATCTTTGAATCTTTCTATTCATCAAAGAATCCTGATTATTGATAATAATAAAAAAAAAAAGTTTGAAGAGCAAATCAGCATATTTGCTAAGAATTTAGCTTTGATCACAGGAACAAATTACATTTTAAAATATATTCAAATAGAAAGTCATTTTAAATAGTAAAAACATTTCACAATATTACAGCTTTTGCTGTATTTTGGATCAAATAAATGATTAAAAATCATTAAAAATCTTACTGTTCAAAAACTTTTGACTGGTAGTGTATATATAAGACACATGCTTTGATTGTCTGTTAATCGAATATTATATTTAAAAGTACACAGCAATCCAGTTTCCCTTCTATACTTTTTATTATGGTCCTATCTTAAAATAAAAATAAAAACAAATTAATAAAAAAAACATTTGGCTGGAGTTAGAAATGTAAAAACAATTAAAATGTCATCATAAATGTCAATGTAATATTCTCTCTAATTATAAAAAAAAATTACTTTTTTTCTAAAGCCTCACATGCATTTAACATCACCCCTTTAAACACTTCAAAGTGATGATTTAAATCTTTTTGGCAGTGAATTTTATACTTGGTTCCCAAGGCACCATCTGCAGAGGTTGCTCCATAAAACACTCTATTGATTCTTGAATGAACCAAAGCCATTGCACACATCACGCACGGCTCCCGAGTGACGTAAAGGTCATATCCGGTGCAGATATAAGGCAGACCGTTCTCTTTGCCATTGCAGGCGTTCCTAAATGTCTCAGAGCTGTTAAACCAACAGGCTGGATATTTCTCGTAATCGTAGGTGCCTCCTCCTTGCCCACAGGCCACAAGATCAATACAGACCATGACAGCATGATGGAGCGGATGAGAGCCGCGCTTACAGTCATGAGCCACTGCGGCAATCTGCTCAGATTCTGGGTCAACAATCACAGCGCCCACCGCATCCATTCCCATCTCCTCGCCTGATTTTGCAGCCTGTACAGCTGCCGTCATGTACTCCTGCATTTTAGCCTTCTGATCGGCAGTAAATAACTGGCCTCTCAGAGCAGACGTCACTTGTTTATCCTCGTGAAATGAGGTAGGCCAGTGTTTACTTGCTTTTTCAAACTGTGGTCTAGTCAGTGGAGGATTGGCAGGTATTTTGACAAGGAAAGGCACTCCTAAACCACTGGAGTCAAAAGACTGTGAGGGAATCAGATCAGTAAGCATAACACCTTTGCAGTCTGTGACCTGCACATCACTGGCTAAGCACACAATGACCTCTAAAGGATGAGGAGTGCTTTTGTCTTTGCAAGCTCTCACTCTTTTTATGTGTTGCAGACTGGGTAAAGGATGGATCTGGGAAAGCTCTTTGACCAGGCGAGATGTTTGTCTTTTCTCGATGATGGGTGCTGCGTAGGCTGCCAACAATTCAGTGTCCCGAGACTGTTCATCAGAGAGAACTGGAAGAACATCCCAAGTGTCACATTTGTCCATTTCTTTTCTTTTTTTGGCTTGTGGCTCCATCTTGTTTTACGCATTTAATAGATTGTCAGGAGTTTCCTGATGTCATCTGTAGAAGCAGAATGTGACAGTAAAAGTTACTGCCTGAAGAACTCAAAATGTCCTTATTATAGGTAACTAAAACTTTTATTATTTCTATTTTAATATATATTCAAATCTATTTTTTTCTGTGATCAAAGCTGAATTTTCAGCATCATTACTGTAGTCTTCATGTATATATATATATATATATATATATATATACATGTATACATACACACACATATACATATATACATACACACACATATATATATATATATATATATATATATATATATATATATATATATATATATATATATATATATATATATATATATATACATACACACACACACATATATACATACATATATATATATATATATACATATACATGTATACATATATACATAAATATATATATATATATACACATATATACATATTACATATACATATACATATATATACATAGAGTGTTGGGGAAAGTTACTTTTAAAAGTAATGCATTACTATATTAATTACGTTACTTAGTTACTTTTTATGGAAAGTAATGCATTACTTTTGCGTTAATTTTTAAAATCCGGGCAGGGCTTTCTTGTTTGTTTTTAATATAAAAAGTTCTATTTTTGTCAAATGTAAAAGCCTTTTCACACCAAAAGCCTCAGGCTTTGAGAAAATTAAATTCACGTCTGTATAGTAGATCACAGAAGAAAAAAATTTCAACTCTTCAGCAATACAAAAAGGAAAACAAATGTTAGATTATCTTGAATAATTTTTGCTTATTAGTATGGTTGAATTGGATCATCGAAGGTCGGCAGCAAAGACATTGGTTAATAAAATGGGATTAAATGCATAAAGGATATTTGTATTATTTAACACATTCAATTATTGCAGGTTTGTGTCATATTCTCAGTTGAATTTCACTGTTTTTATTTATTTTGAGGAATACTGAATCTGTTTTTTGTGAGTGAGATGAATTAATGCATGTTCACATTTATTCTAAAACTAACATCTTACTCCCAATTTCTCTCAACATGGGGAAAGGAGAGCTTTTAATCCATAAATGGGGGGAAAAGTAACTGGCATTACTTATTTGAAAAAAGTAACTTTTTTTGTCAATTAAAAAGTAATGTGTTACTTTTCTAGTTACTTGGAAAAAGTAATAATAAATAAATAATATAAATAAATAAATAATAAATAAATATATATATATATATATATATATATATTTATATACATACACACACACAAACACACAGTACTGAACATTTTAAGTGGATCAAAAAAGTTAATCAAAATTGTCATAAAACAAGAACATTTGTTTAAGTTACTTGGCTCAATTGTGCTAAAATATCTTAAAAATAATAATAAAAAAAAAATAATTACATATAAAAAGTAATAAAAATGACAAAAATACATAAACTAAATAAACAAAACTTTAACTAAAAGTAAAACTAAATAAATAAATGCCCTATGAAAATACAGCCTAATTTAAAATAATTAATTTAAAAATGTAAAAACTAGCATAGTATCTTAATTATATTAAAATAACATTGTCATGGACTTAGTAATACAGTAACAGAATTATTTTAAAAAAAAAAAATTAGCTGTCATGAAATTGAATATAACAAAAAAAAAATTGGAACTTTGGAAAAATTACCAAATACAAACACAATTAAATTTAAATTTAAACAGTTTAAATTAAATTTAAATGGATTATATGCTTCCTTCTATTTGTCAACTTACCAACAAACACAGAATGAATGAGTCTGTTTTCAGAAATGCACGGAACTGATACACCATTACCTTATGTGAAGTACGCAATTGACTTTAATTAGCAAATATTAAGTAATAGTTAGAAATAGTCTTGAAACCTACTTTATAGCAGCCAAGTGTGAAGAATTCATTTAATTCAGAGTAAAACATCTCTCCCACATGAGTCTTCGTTCCCCCTATTTTACTATCCCGTTGGAAACAAGCGGAAGCGATAATGGTTCCCCTATTGTTTCTTATTTTGGACTTATGAGTCGTTTAGCTATAATAGTATTATTATTATTAGCATACTTAATTATTCATTGGCCTAGACATTTGTTTTTCTATACTGCTATTTGTCATTTTCATCTTAAACGGATAAACGGAACCCAACTTCGTTTGTTGTGAGTAGGGCGTGTTTATATGTAACGCCTTGATCATACAGGGTCGTGAATAAAGTTTTACAAGAAAATACAAGTTTTGCAGTGTTTTCGAGTCCTTGAATTGTTGAAGCGTATGTAACCTTTCAGATTACTGTCGCGTTAAAGCATCCAGTGTTAACGACACTGAATTGCCATTGCAATCAGTATGTTCCCGTGCGCTTTGAATGGAGCTGTTAGGCACTGGATGAAGCACTGCACATTGACAAGAGCCTTCAGTGCTGCGCGCCCTAGACTGGTTTTGGGGATTGAGACGAGCTGCGATGAGACCGGAGCGGCTGTGATGGACGAGACTGGAGTGATTTGGGGGGAATCTCTGCATTCTCAGAAACAGACACACCTGGAGTAAATATAACTTCATAAATTATATATATATACATACATATATATATATATATATATATATATATATATGTAAACAAACTTTTATTTTGGATGCGATTAATCGATTTGACAGCACTCTCTCTATAAATGTATTTTTTTTATTTTAAAGTTTTAGTTATTTTGTGAACTGCTTTTGTCATTTTATTCATTATTTATTTTTGTTTTATTATTTATTTTTCTCTATTTTTCTTAAATATTTTAGTAATTGTAGTACTTCAACTTTAACTTATTTTATTTCACTTTCATTTTTAAGTTTTTATTCTAATATTTATGTTTTATTTTATGTCAGTCTTGTTTCAGTTCACAAAAAAAGATTTAATAGTCTTAATTTTATTAACAATAACAACGCTGACCTTAAATTATAAGCTATACAATAGCTTTGTGTAAGAAACAGATTAAAGTAAAGTCATTATTTACTGAAAATAACTAGTTACTAGTTACTATTCACTGTCATTGTTTAGGAAAAAAGCTTGGATATTTTGCTATGATTTTACTTATAATTTTACTAGTTTATGAGGAGAAACATATTTTTATTTTCAGATTGAAAGCTGACAGGCTTTTAGTCAGTAGTGCCAGTAATGGATTCTTATGTTGGTGTTATATACCTAATGTAAAACAAGTTGGAAAATAAATTAAATTATATATTTTTGTGAATTCTGTCATTCAACTTTTTTTTTATTTTTTTTTTTTCCATAAATTTAGGTCATTTTCAGGTTAGGACCATGTATCGAGGGGTGAGAACCAGAAAGTGAGATGATATTTCACCAACTTTACAGGAGGGCCAAAACTAAAATTTACCATAGTTTGATATGACTTTGTGTACTGATTTCAATCGATTCTAATAAAAAATTGTACACTCATGGATGACAGTATACTTTTGCCAGTAGAAAGAGTTCATCAAGAGCTTTCATTTGATATATATATATATATATATATATATATATATCCATTTTATCCAAAATGTCACTTACACCCTTCTGGTTCTCACCCCTCGGTATGTAAATTCCAGAAATAGCAAAAAGGTGATTGAAAATATACAGTTTGCCTTGTATATTTATATACACAAGATAAGCATAAAAATTACTCAATTGTTGCTGTATTATGGTGCATTTAATTTGATTCATTCTCTTACAGTGCAGGTGGAATTATCCCAACTGTGGCCCAACGCCTACACAGAGAAAACATCTCTAGAGTTGTCCAGGAGGCCTTAGACAGAAGTGGCATTGAACCGGGTGAACTCGCAGCTGTGGCCACAACAGTGAAGCCTGGTCTTGCCCTTAGCTTAGGGATCGGCTTGGATTTCAGTCTTAAGTTTGTGAGACATCACGAAAAGCCATTCATCCCTATACACCATATGGAGGCACATGCCCTCACTGTAAGAATGCTACACCCCGTAGACTTCCCTTTCCTCGTGCTCCTTGTCTCCGGGGGTCATTCTCTTCTTGCACTGGCCAAAGAAATAGATGAATTTCTTCTTCTGGGGCAAACACAAGATGAAGCAGCTGGGGACACTTTAGATAAGGTATCAGGATATCACTTCAGTTTCAAATACAGGAAAAAGCAGTAGGATGTTTATAATACAAACTGTTTGTCTTTCCTTTCAATGACAGATTGCTAGAAGACTTTCTCTTAGGAATCACCCTGAGTGCTCGAATTTAAGCGGTGGACAAGCCATAGAGCTTCTTGCGCAAAGGGGGAATCGACTCGCGTTTCATTTCAAGTCACCCATGGGGCAAATCTACGACTGCAATTTCTCTTTTGCTGGTTTGCGAAACCAGGTGACACTGGCAATAGGCAAAAAAGAAAGAGAAGAAGGTACTTCATCTAGTCCTTTTAAACATTTGTGTCTCATAAGGACACAAATATTGGGCAAAATAACCCTGAAAAGCTCACTGATGCTCCAGAAGGAAACACAATGCATTAAGAGGCGGGGGTGAAAACTTTTGGAATTTGAAGATTAGGGTAAATTTGACTTATTTTGTCTTCTGGGAAACATGTAAGTATCTTCTGTAGCTTCTAAAGAGCAGTACAAAATTAAAAAAAAATATATGATAATTAGGCAAAATAAGAAAAATGTAAACATCTTCATTCCGTTCAAAAGTTTTCACCCCCTTTTAATGGATCGTTGTTTCCTTCTGAAGCATCAGTGAGTGTTTGAAAGTGTGAAATACAGTCATTGTTGGAAAGGGTTCAAATACAAAAAAATGCAGAAAAAAAGCAGAATTTGTGGGACCTAAATGATTTTTTTGGCGAACAGCGGGCAGTTTAGCTGTTCAGAACCAACATTGCAGATTTTGCAATGTGTATGTAAACTTTTGACTTCAGCTGTATATATAAATGGATATTTGTATGTGATGTACATGTTTATTCTAATTGCAATATATTACAATAAAAAATGTATTTATATAACCAGTCCTAACCAGTATTACATTACTGTAATGTTATGTTTCCTCAGGTGTTGAAAAAGGACAGTTATTATCATGCGTCAAAGACATCGCTGCTGCCTCACAACACACATTGGCGTCTCACATAGCCAAACGAACACATCGTGCCATTTTGTTCTGTAAATCCAAAGGTCTTCTACCACAGCATAATCCAGCTCTGGTAAGTTCACAGCACTCCAGGATTCAGTTGTGGCATTTCGTATTAAAATTAACTTGAGCTTGGCTTAATCATTTTACAATATTTTAAAAACGTCAACCAATAAATGCCTGTGGTGAACTGACATTTGGTAAAAATTCTACCTCAACCAATAAATGCCTGTGGTGAACTGACATTTGGTAAAAATTCTACCTCAGTCAAACAATCATTCCTTTGTGCACCTCTGTAGGTTGTTTCAGGAGGAGTAGCAAGTAATGAATACATCAGACGGACTTTGAAAATTGTCACGGATGCCACAGGATTGCATCTGCTTTGCCCTCCGTCAAAATTTTGCACTGATAATGGAGTCATGATTGCATGGTAAGAACATAAAAATGGTGCACATTGCCTTACAGCCTTGTTGACATGTGTAAGGCACTGACTTTGGTTCCTCACTATTGTTGTTAGGAATGGCATAGAGAGACTAAAGCAAGGAAAAGGGATCATATCCCATACCGAGGAGGTCATCTATGAACCCAAGTAAGTTAAGATGCCATTTGCTCTGTTAAGAATATATTCGACTTGTTTACATTTTCAATGCATGTTTATGGTCTTATGGCTGTACTAATCGGTCAGACTGAGAAAAAACATTTGGAGTACTATAGTCTACCAAAAGTTATAACAAATCAAGGAGAAGAGTGCAAAAAACTGTCTGAGGAACAAAAGGTGTTTGTGGTTGGCCAGATTGAACCAGGATTTCCAGGGCAAGGATCTTGACAACATTCGTGCTTGTTTTTATCATTTCTAGTCAGGAAGGTTGTTTCGATGTAATTACTTTTTCGATTTGTTTTTAGGGCACCACTTGGATTAGACATCACTTCAGAAGTTAAAGATGCTGCAATCAAAGTTCCCCCGTTAAGACTGAGAATAAACTCCTGACATGGTGTTGCAAGGGCATTTCCTACTTATTAATAAATGATTATTTATTTAAAGAAATGTAAATGCTTCTGTTTTGCATATGCTTTAATTCTGAGTTTATGATGTTATGTCTTTTCAATCACCTCTGGGTGTGAACGCGGTCCATGACCTTTCAGGTATTTTCATTTAACCTCTGTTTTGGGGCACTGTGGCAGGACGTCTGTCCCGTTCTGACTCTGGGGTTGGCGGTTCTGGCCCTCTGTCTTACATGGTGCGGAAAAGGAGCTGGTGTTTCTCTATCACTGCTTGTTGACTGACTACACCTAGCGTTCACTCTCTTTGCCAGTCCTGGTGAGAAATGATATAGTGCAAACAGCTGTATGCGAGATATATTCCTCATTGCTTTAGCCACAATAGCACTCTGTCATAAACAAGTCAATTGAAATACCTTTATTATCACGATGAGGCACAGGAGGCCCGCCATTTATCTCCAAACTGCAATGGAGAAAACAGAAAGAAAACAAATTATGCTTGTGAATTATTAAAGGCCTCATATTCAGCTACTTCCTGTCGAAATTTAAAGCACCTGAGGGATGGAAACCCTATTCTTCTCTGTCTTTCAAACTCATCTCTAAAGAATTGCGATATTCTGGCGTCTTTAGCTAAATTCTTCATTAGGAGGTCATATATGTGAGGAGATTTTCTACATTTTGCCAGAAGCTGTCGATGAGCATATCGATTGGAGGTCAGGTAACCCAGAGCACTTGCACAAGCAGTTCGAACCTAAAATGTAGGAAATAATAAAGTGTGTTACTTTAAATACTATTTTAAACACTTTTTTTGTTGAATGAGAAACTGAATTCACATAAGCTTATTAAACACAATCTACCTCTTCATCCTCTGAGTCCAGATGCGAAGAAAGATGCTCAACAGCACCCATAGTAACAATCGCATTCATAATACCTGCTCTCGTGTGAACTAGGCTAGCAAGTAGTTCAGCTGGAATAAGACAAGATGGAATGTTATACATTATTTTCTCATTTTTTGACAGATGTGGGCCATGCTATAGAATTGGTTAAAAGTCTGAGTTGGAAACGTCTTTAAAAAAATGTCTTTTTCCACAAATTTTGTATGTAAATTATAATATCCAAGGTACACATTTCTAGTAATTGTGCAGTTAATTCTCATATTGTATTTTCAGAAAGGTTTGTAATATTTGTCCTCTCCCCAAATTTGTCACTACTGAAACACAGTAATATATAACTTAATAAGAAAAGTTATATTGATCTGTTAAGATTTTGCCTGCATCTTACTAGTAAATATATGTTTTTCTATTTTATTAAAAAGTTCTCAGAGGTAAATCAATAACAATTACAATTTTAACAAAATTTAATTTATGAGATTTGTTGTATTTTGAATCCAATCATTCCTTGTCAAAGGCAAAAAGTTTATCATACTGCTTTCAAACTTAAGAATTCATTAGTCTGAATATACATTAAACCAAACACCATCATAACATCTTGTCATGACTGTTTCGGTAGTGACAATTTTAGATACTTTTAAACCTTTCGAAGATGCTAATTATGGCATAACTCCCAAAAAAAGTGGTTAATTTTAGAAAAATGATGTTCGATGGTGACAATTTTTTTTAAAAAATGTATACTTTTGAACACATTTAACTCAAAATGATGGGGCCTATTTACTCACCACGTAGGTATGAGAGAGAGGGACACATGAATATTTCCTGATCATAAATGCAGTTTAAAATCAGTCTCAGCCAATGGACTAAAACATACACTGTTTTGGTAGTGACATGAAAATGCGAGTCATATTTTTTTACATAAAGTTTCATAATTTAAAAAGAAAATTAAAATTTTTTTTTTTTGGAACTTGAAAAATCTGATATTTTTAAAAATGAAATAAAATGAAAAAAAAATATATTTTAATGTTTTCATAAGTGGAAATTTAGAGGTCAGGGTTTTGAAAGTACCCACTAAATGATGATTTATATATATATATATATATATATATATATATATTACTTATATTTTAAACATTATTGTGGGTTTTAATAGATAATAAAAGGATCTTAGTAAACGTCTAAGATTTGAATACTTAAATGCTTTTTAAATGTATTTTTGGTTGCGGGACAGTTTGGACCAATTCTGTAGAATGGCCTATATACCATTCAGACATTAAAGGTCAGTCAGATTTATTAATGGTTTTGAAATAAGTCACAAAAAGGCTGCATTAATTTGATACATACATTATAAACAGTAATATTATAAACAGAAATATTATTACAATTTAAACTCACCTGTAACGACCACAGTGGTGTATTGGTCAGACTGCAATAATTCAACAAGAAGAGTGACTCCCCTTGCAGTCAAAGTCACTTCATCTGATCCACTAATTACTCTGGCTAACACAACTATCTGTCAAACAAATTAGGAAATTAAATTAGCTGCTTTTCTGGGTTTTTACAAGTGTTCATTAAAAGCATAAAGTCTGTTTATTTTCTACTATGGTAAATGGTTTCTTGATAGCATACAATGTCTGAGATCACATTGAAAATCTGTGTTTTTTAATTATTTTAATTTATATTTTGGACACTATTTTCATTATTTATTCAGTAAAACTGTATTAATTTAGAAAAGAATGTAAAATAAATGCATTTTATTGTGGTCTCAGACTTTTAGACACCAATGTATATACTCTGCATCTTCTGAGTACCTGAAATGCAGCTTTTGCCCTTTCTGTCTCACTGTCAGAGCTCAAAAATGTCTCATATGTGTTCATTAGAATTCTTCCTGTTTGTCGAATTGCCTTCTGTTGTGCTTTGTTGTTGTAAGCAAACAGGGACAATGCACGTCCAGCATCCAGACAAATGCTCTGAAACATATACAGAATATCAGTGGTATCAAAATGAGCACTGTAAAATATTTCAAACCAAGATTAAAGTGGTATAAAATTTAAATTACTTTGTTTTCAGCCTCTAGGAGCTCCAGAATGATATTATAAGAGAAGTCCTCTTGTTCCCAAAATTGTCTCTGTAGTTTTTGGTTCCCCAGCAGCACACAGGCGAGAGTCTGAGCCACTTGCACCTAATGAGATTTAATAAACACTATGGTGTTACTTCCTGTTTTAATCTCATTTACTTTTTGAAAACAAATACTTACTTTGACCTCCAGAGATTCGTGGGATTTTAAAAGCTCTAATAATGTAGGAATGGCCTTTTCTCTGTAAATAGTCTTTTGACTCTTTTTATTAGTAGTGAGTGCCACTCCTGCAACCACAAAACAAGTTTTATCATTTGTGTAACACAAGGGCATTTATACCAAAGAAATGGAAGATAAAGTGTGAGATACTACCAATGCACAAACAACCCAGGGTTTTGATGATGCTGAGAAGGGTCTTCAGTGCTGTTCGAGGCGCTCGAAGCAAACGCACCAAAGGCGGCACCCCGTTCTCCCTGCAAAAGCCATCCTGATGGGTACGACTATCTTGGCTAAGAGCTATCGCTGCTCGGCACCCTGTAAAACAACGAGATGGGTGCAGATAACATTCTCTGGTGTGTCAATCATTTGTTTCAAACGATAAGTACACTCTCAAAACAAGGTACAAACGCTGTCACTAGGGTGGTTTCAAAAAGTACACCTTTCCTGAATTATACAGTAAATAGCACCTAAAATATAGTGCCCCATGGACAGCTTTTGTACCTTTTTTCTGAGTGTATGGAATCTTGTTTGTGCAACGGGACATAAAATTGTAATTGCGACTTTTTATCTCACAATTGTGACTTTCTTTTCCTTCACAATTCTGACTTATTTCCTCATAATTCTGAGTTTCTATCTCACAAATCAGATTTTTTCCCTCATAATTCTGATTTTCTATCTCACAATTTTGATTTATTTCCTTCATAAATCTGAGTTTCTATCTCACAAATCTGATTTATTTCCTGCTAATTCTAAATTTCTATCTCACAATTCTGATTTTATCCCTAAATTTCTATCTCATCATTTCATAATTCTGAGTTTCTATCTCACAATTCTGACTTATTTCCTTCATAATTCTGAGTTTTTATCTCAGTTATGACCTATTTCCCTCATAATTCTGAGTTTCTATCTCAATAATTCTGACTTATTTCCCTCATAATTTTGAGTTTTTATCTCAGTTCTGACTTATTTCCTTCATAAATCTGAGTTTTTGTCTCACAATTCTGGCTTAATTCCCATATAATTCTGAATTTCTCTCTCACAATTCTGAAATATTTCCCTTGTAATTCTGAGTTTCTATCTCACAATTAAATTTTTTCCTGCATAATTCTAAATTTCTATCTCACAAATCTGATTTAATTCCTTCATAATTCTGAGTTTCTATCTCAATTCTGACTTATTTCCCTCATAATTCTGAGTTTCTATCACAATTCTGACTTTTTTCCTTACATTTCAAAGAAAAAT
The DNA here is from genome assembly GCF_022985175.1 of Labeo rohita. Lineage (NCBI taxonomy): Eukaryota > Metazoa > Chordata > Actinopteri > Cypriniformes > Cyprinidae > Labeo > Labeo rohita. The sequence continues at coordinate 27,514,000 of NC_066877.1, forward strand.
AGACTTCAGAATTGTGAGATATGAACCCAGTATGAGAAAAAAAAATTGCGATATGTTAACTTGCAATTGAGAGTTTATAACATGAATTGTGAGATAAAAAGTCACAATTACCTTTATTTTTCAATCCATAGCGGAAAAAAAAGGTGTAAAAAAAAAAAAAAAAAAAAAAAAAACAGAATTAAGAGGAATTTTGAGGCAAAAAAAATCAGAATTTAGAGATGTTAAAGAAAAGTCTTAACTGTGAGACATGAACTCGCAAATTATGAGGAAAAAAATCAGTAGCCTTTTTTATTTTTTATTCTGTGGCTAAAAAAAAACTGAATTCTGAGATGTAAACTCAGACAAAAAAAGTCAGAATTGTGAGATTTAATCTCGAAAGTAACCTCACAATTAGAATTTTATAGCTTGTATCGAAATATTAACTCACAATTCAGAAGGGGAAAAAAAGTCTGAATTGTGAGACACAAACGCACAATGGCAAGAAAAAAATTGCCTTATTTATTTTTTATTCTGTGGCTTAAAAAAAAGAGATGTTAACTCACAATTTCTGTGAGTTGAATTGAACTGTGAGACAAAAAATATATCCATGGGTCTGTTTTATTGTTTATTATGAGATGTAAAATTTAAATGTTAAATTCTGTGATGTAAATTAAACGTGCAGTTCTGAGGAAAAAAGTCAAACTCGAATCGAAGCTCACAATTAACTTTTTTTATTTCGTGGCAGAAACAAGCTTTCATAATTATGAAGGTGCAGACAGTTCTGTCTGAAAAAGACTTTTAGGGAACATCTGTCTGACAGAATGTTTTAACAGACGATCCAGGGGAGACACGATCCAGACACCTGCCTGAAGAGGAAGCACTCTTGGACTATAGCATCGTTTTGGAATCACAGCCTGTAATCAGGTCATAGTTTAACACTAATAGCAATACAAGAGACACAGCCACTCTTGTAAGCAATGTTTACGAAGAAACCCACAGGGGGAATGACATTCCACTGTGCATGCCTTCCTGTCTTATGAGTTTAACAGATCAGTGCTGTCTCAAGACAGGAAGTGCTGGCCGCTTACCCGCTGGACCGGACCTGTTCTGTCAGTGACAGGGAGAAGCTCAGGTAGTCAATCTCCTCAGTTTATCCAGTGCCTGTCAACACGTAGTCAATGGGAAGCTGTTTTTATTGCATTTGGTGCTTCGTCTGTCTGGACGACAGCTTTGCAGCGAGAGTGTTACTTACATTCATGGGTGACTGATTGGTTGGATGGAACTGGGTGATCTCTTTTGGGACGGTGTATAATGAGACCAATTTGTATCTGGCCTTACCCACGTATTGCATTTTGTCTGAAGAAGACAGAAGAAGGTCAAGGATGACTGGGTAGCCCATCTGCTCTGCCATGAGTTTCTGTTGCTTCACAGTTTGTCCTGCCAGGGTCCACAGGGACGTTGCACCCTGTTCTCGCACATCCAGCTGGAACACCTGAACACAGGGTGAAGTTCAGAGAGAGTTTACTGTGCCAAGGGTTAATTTGCAGCTTTATGTAATACAAGAACCAATCTCTGAAATTGAATTTTCAGGAACAGTAAAGGTAATTCTATCTATCTATCTTTCTATCAATCTATCGATCTATCTATCTATCTATCTATCTATCATCTGTTTATTTTTTTATCCAATCAACACTCGCCGATATAAAAGCAAGACTAAAAAAATTCCACATTTCTAAAGAATTATTAAAGTTTACTAAATTACTAAATCAAAAACAATATTTATAAAAATAAAATTAGGATGAAAGTGTCTTTTTTGAAAATGGATCAAAGGTTTTTATTTATTCATAATATTATGCTAAATAAATTCCTAAAAAAAATGTCAATTATAAGCATATTAATAAACTAAATGACTAAATAATTAATATTATTATTAAAAATATATTACAATATAATTATGATGCATACTAATAAGAACAATCCTATGAAATATTTTAATTCAATTAAACATTAGTATAATATCTACACTGCCATTTAAATACATATGCTCATCAAGCTGCATTAATTAGATCAAAAATACATAAAAACGACTGTAATTTTGTGGAATATTATCGCAATTTAAAATATTAGTTTTCTATTTTAATATACTTCAAAATATAATTTATTCCTGTGAAGGAATGCTGAATTTTTAGCATCATTACTCCAGTCTTCAGTGTCACATGGTTCTTCAGAAATCATTCTAATATGCTGATCTGTGCTCCTTAATATTTTTTGCGACCTGTGATACCTTTTTCGGGCTTCTTTAATAAATAAAAAGTTAAAAAGAACAGTGTTTATTCAAAATAGAATTGTTGTGTTACTATACACTTTACAGTTCAACAGTTTGGGGTCAGTAAATGTTTTTCTTGTTGTTTTTTAAAGAAATCAATACTACATTGTTAACTTTTTTATATTTTTATTTTAATTTTACTTAAATATTGAGTTAACGCTACTAAAATAACATAATTTAGTAAAATGTGTTTTAAAAAGTACTTATGGTGTGTAGTAGCTGCATCAATGTCCATATTTATTTATAATGTGCTCTTCTTATACCCAAAGTGCAGCAACACATTACAGTAAAACAGTAAAACAATAAAAAGCAAAACATTAACTCAAAACCCAATTAACGTTCCTCTAATGTAACCATTAAAGGAATTCCTGATAATTTCATACACAGAATAATTTATGTGACTCTAAATAGTTTATGCACTAATGGATGTAAAACATATTTTTGATGGGTAAAAAGTTCTCCAGAAGACCATTAAAAACAACAACAACAACAACATTACATAATTTGACCAAAAAACTACTTTATATTGATTTATTCTAAATCATCCCTGCATTATTAACATTGTCCCGCGGTTTCACAGACAAGGCTTAAGCCTAGTCCTAGACAAAAATGTAAGTCTGAGCGTTTTCATCTGTAAGAAACTTGCACTGACTGGTCTTAAAATATATTGTTTATAAAAATGACTTAAATGTCCTAATTGAACTATGGCCTAATCCTGGCTTAGTGTAAGCCCTGTCTGTGAAACCAGGCCTGTATGTTTTTGGAAAGTGAAGAAAAATGGCGTAGTTACCCAGAAGCAACATACTGTGTTAAAGCAGTCGTTGCATTACCTTTAAAAGTTGTAACAGATACTTGGCAGCCGACTGCCTGAGGAAGCACTGCTGGATGGCAGGATTGTGACTGGCTATAGATTCAAGCGCTGTGGCTGCCTTGACCTTAACAGGAATCTTCCTCTCTCGCAAGGCTTGCACCAGGGCACTGACCGCTCCTGCCTCACATATGAGCCTCTGGTTCTCCTGATGACCCCGAGCCATCTCTGCAAGAGCCAAGCAGGCCTCTTCCTGCAGTACTTCTGTCAAACAAAAACACATCCATTTAATGTAAATGCAAATGAGTAAGACTTTTGTGTATCACAGAGAAAAAAACAAAAACAGGACAAAGTTTTGGAATGACATTAGGATGAATGTAAATGACAGACATTTCACACAAGTGACATTTGTTGTTTTTCACCACTGTATATTTTCAAGAAAGTAAACATTACCAGAGTTCACAGATAGGAATTCGACGAGATGTGGAACTCCTCCAGCGTGTGCAACAGCAGTTTGGTTGCATTGGCTTTTGACGCACAGTTTACGGATGCATCTGACAGCATTTACTAGCACATCTTGGAGGTCAGAGGTCAGGAGCTTGACTACCAGGGCCACCCCACCCTAAACAAAACATTTTTGGGCTTTTTATGTTTAAAAAAAGAGCAGATGTTTTAAGATTTTTAAATGTAGCTAAACTTTAAAGGTTGCTAAACTCACCAACTGAGCAATAAGGTTTTGGTGATGCTCGCTGTGTCCCGCCAGATCGGCTAGTATCACAGCACAGCGAGAGTGCAGCTCTGGCTGGTGGCCACTAAGGAGCTTGATCACCACCGGTACAGCACCATGAATCACCAGATCTTCACAGACTTTCCTATTCTCTGACATTTGACACAGCACAGCTGTGGCCATGCACTGCACCACAAGTCTGTCTGAACAAAGAAGGCCCACCAGCACTGGAATACCTCCTGCAGTGCAGTTAATATTATTAGGCAGAAACAAAATGCAGTCTCTTAACATTATTCAATCTAATAGTCCAATGGCTTTCAACTGGTTTTGCTTCAGATCCCACATTTTTCAAGTGACGATTTAACACAGTACACAGTACATTTATAACGTTTTTAAGACCAGGTAAAGAAAAATGAAGGAATAATTTAAAGGGAACAAACTGTCAGTATGTTCTAAAAATGTAAATGTTAAGGGAGCACACAATAAATTGTATTAGCAATACTTTAAATTTATACAACGTCCAAACAATCTCCATTATTTTTTCAGAATTTTTTTTTAGAAAACAAAAATAGCTGAAATATCTTTGTTCCTAACCACTAGAATATGGTAATAACTTTTATTGTACGTTCCGATCACAGCAAAAATGTGATGTCCTTCCTCAGTATTTTTATTGTTTTCTAGGGCAAGATTCATAAATCTAGACTTAAATCGACAAATGAAACATTTACTTGAGAAGCACAATGGCATACAATAAGAAGTCTTATCTATAATAATCTTTCCAATAAAGTGATCAAAATGAATTGAGTTTATTATTGAAACAAGAAGAAATATTTCCCAATATGCCTAGACAAATCAACCTAATTTAAAGGGAAACAAGTTTTACTCCACTGGCAGATACTTGTTCTTGTTTTAAAACTTCCTGCTCTGAGCTTTTTAAGACCTTAGGGCCTTAAAGGAGAAGTCCACTTCCAGAACAGAGATTTAGAGACAATGTACTCACCCCCTTGTCATCCAAGATGTTCATGTCTTTCTTTCTTCAGTCGTAAAGAAATTATGTTTTTTGAGGAAAATATTTCAGCATTTTTCTCCATATAATGGACTGCTATGGTGCCCCGAGTTTTAACTTCCAAAATGCAGTTTAAATGTGGCTTCAAACGATACAAAATGTGGTTGTAAACAATCCCAGCCGAGGAAGAAGGGTCTTATTTAGCATAATGATCGGTTATTTTCATAAAAATAATACAATTTAAATACTTTTTAATCTTAAACGCTTGTCTTGTCTCGCTCTGCCTGAACTCAAATCATCCTACATCGCCTGTCATGAACCAGAAAAACAACAGAGTTCAGGGAGACTAAAGCAAGACGAGCGTTTGAGATTAAAAAGTATATCAATTCTATTATTTTTATGAAAATAACCAACCGTTTTGCTAGATAAGACCCTTCGTCCTCAGCTGGGATCATTTACAACCGCATTTGGGATCGTTTGAAGTCGCATACAAACTGCATTTTGGAAGTTCAAACTCAGGGCACCATATCAGTCCATTATATGGAGAAAAATCCTGAAATGTTTTTCTCAAAAAACATAATTTTTTTATAACTAAAGAAAGAAAGACATGAACATCTTGGATGACAAGGTCTGGAAGTGTAGTTCTCTTTTAAGGGTGAATTAAGACTTTTTAAAAAAAAAAAATTTTAAGACCTGCAGAAGCATTGACAGTACCAATACTGTTTACTGTGCAAAAGTTCTTCAAATATGGTAATTGGTTGGTAAAAATGATAAATATTCTGTTAAATATTATTTAATTTTTTTACATTGAAATTTTTCCTACTGTCAGAACAGTCATATGACATTTTTGGGCCATAACCTACCAGTTGAGAACCAGTGTTGCAGCATTTAGCTTTTTGATACTATTTAAGACTTTTAAAGATTCATATATCCATGACCTGCTTCCATTATATCCTCACAGGAGGACTCATTGTTTACACAAAGAGCCTCAAGGCACCTTAGGGCCATCTCCAGCCGCCTGGGGTCCTCACTCTGGATCATTTCTGTATAAATAAAGATGGAGATAAATCACAAATTTAAAACATACATTTAACTAATTAATAATTTAAATTAATAATTTGCTACTCATCTAAAATATGGAATATTGTAATAATAAAGAATGGGTTGTTTAAATGTTTCTGAAGGTCATATTTTAAAAAGTGTAAAATTGTAAAGAGAAGGCTAAAGCTTTCTATTTGATTTTACAAATATTTTTACATTTAGTAAAAGTAAAATAGCTGTGACTAGTGAAAATGTGGAATACACATTATAAATCTGCAAAATCATACCAACAAGAATCTTCCACACGGAAAGCCCATCCAAGTTCAGCTGAATGAGGTGTCTAAGGACATCTGTGTGAAAGTAAAGTGCTGCCAAGTGTACAGTGTTATTGCCCTTGCTGTCTTCCTTTCTCCAGTTTGCCCCAGTGGACAACAGGACGTCCAGAGCTTCCACTGAACCCGAGGTCGCTGACAATAACAGCGGAGAACTGCCATACCTGAAAAAAAAACAATACACATCATCTTGCATCTCTAAAACACATGTGTTTCTGATTATAATGATGAAAAACTATTAAATATATGCATACACCAGATTAACTTAGCATTAAATTGACAACAATTTACTTTGCATTAAATTGATCATAAGTGGCCTTAAAGACTTTAATAATGTTTCAAAAGATTTCTGTTTAAAATAAATGCTGTTCTTTTAAACTTTATATTCATCAGAGAATCCAAAAAGGAAATTAATCATGTTTTCCACAATACATATCAAGCACCACAACTGTTTACAACATTAATAAAAATAAGAAATGTTTTTCTTTGTTTAATGTATATACATTAAAATACATACATAAGCGTATACATCCTTAGTATACATTTATTGCTAAAATATATCACATACCCAGCAGGGGTCTTCATCTCCAATAACGCAGGGTCTTTCCTACATAGTGCTTGAATACATGCCACTTGGCTGTAAAAGGCAGCAAAATGGATAGCCATCCAACCCCTCTTGTCCACAAGTTTGTAGTCCGCTCGCAGTGCCAGAAGACAGTTTAGGGATTCAAGAGAGCCACACTGTGCAGCGAGGTGCATTGGAGTGAGCCCTAAAAGGTGAATACATGTAAAAACAAATGATGCCAGGTTCACACATCATGCCAGGTTTTACATCACTGATGGCAAACTCCACTGGCTGCATCCTTTTTGCTTTTTGAAGTGATCTGGAGGTTTCACTTATTAAATAATAATAATAATAACGATACAGTTAGACGTGTTATACAAGTGACCTTGGTTACCAAGGTCAAGTGACCTTTATAAATGCCCCTTAATAAATTAAAAATATTAGTATGTAAAATACATATTATACACTGCCATTCAAAAGTTTGGCATCAGTAAGATTTTTTAATGTTTTTGAAAGAATTCTCTTATCCTCATTAAGGTTGTATTTACTTGATCAAAAATACAAAAAAGTAACATTGTGAAATATTATTACAGTTTAAAATAATGGTTTTCTATTTAAATATATTTTAAATTATAATTTATTCCTGTGATGCAAAGCTGAATTTTTATCAGCCTTTACTCCAGTCTTCAGTGTCACATGGTCCTTTAGAAATCATTCTAATATCCTGATTTATTACTTTTATTATAAATGTTGGAAACAGTTTAATACAGGGCTTAATATTTTTTTTTGAACCTGTGATTCTGGTTATTTTTTTTTTTAACCTGTGATTGAACCTGTGATTCTTTGAACCTGTACTGACCACAAATGGTAAAATGATGTATATTGTGTATATTGTTACTGATCCCAAATTTTTTAACAGCAGTGTATATGTTTAGATATTATATGAAAAATATTATTATTGGTTGTCTTTTTTTTCTTTTTCTTTCAGCAAATAACAGCTTTAATTACCCCTACCTGCTCCTTCTATGAATGGACCTCCAACACCTGATTTTCCTGACAATAAAGATAATGTAACATAATAAAAAAAGTATAAATGTATAAATGTCTATAAGCTTTTAATGCATTTAAACGCAGCTAGACATTAGTAGAGACTGTTAAAGTGTTGACCTGAGTTAGTGAATCTCTCGCTGCGTATCTGGTTGATGTTGACTCCTGCTGCAGCGAGCTGGAGAATGATGTGTGGTTGGTTGTTGGCTGCGGCGTGGTGAAGCAGAGAGAGACCCTGCTCATCAAGAACATGCAGGTGGGAAGCCGGGTTCCTGCGACTCAGTGACTGAAACGCTGCACACATTCCTCTTTCTGCTGCTGCCTTCAGCCCAAATGCCACAGTCTGAGTTAGAAACACATTTTGAAGTTTACATATAGAGTGTGTACTTGGGAACCAAAGTATGAATTGATTATCATTTATCACCTTGCACTTTATAGCTTTTGTGCAACCAAATGTCTTCTTGAACTGCTCATGTAGCTCAATGTCCGTCAGTGGCAGTCTCTTTCCTTTGAGAATTTTGATGGAAGAGTTTAAAGCCCCCCACCACTGAATCAGGTTATGCTGAGGATAAAGCGACTCAAGCTCAATGCAGATGACATTATAGCTGCAACACACAAGTGTATGTTAGATGCCACGAAATGCAAAATTTTAGGTGTGCAGTATTTATTTAATTAAATACTGTATATAATTGTATGAATATATAATATAAACAAAAGTGCTGACCTTTTCCCGTCAATCTCACTGAGTGGTATTGGAAAATGTGTTTTATAAGTGGAGTCCTGACGAAGTAACTCAGAAAGATAATTGGCTGCTTGAGTCTGAAGTGTTCTGAAAGCCACCTACACAAACAAAAATCTAATTTAATATTTATTTAACCCAATAAAGCATACTGCATCATATTTTAATGCACATTTCTAAGGCCTGTAAATTATTATCAAAACTGTGCTGAAAAAACTGATTGTACACAATCTGCATTATAACTTTTTATTTTTGTTCATGTAAATATAAGCAACTGCACCATATTTTTACTCACTTTGGGCCTCTGAATAAAATTGAGGTGTTTTTTCCTACTTGAGTATGAGCTCCATATTCTCCTATATCATACTACTGAGCCATTGAAGCTTGAGGTAATAAATATAATACTCAACAAAAGATTTTTTGTTTTGTTTTGCCTTTTGCCTTTTTTAAACACTACCAGTCAAATGTTTTTGAACAGTAAGATTTTTAATGTTTTTTAAAGAAGACTCTTCTGCTTACTAAGCCTGCATTTATTTGATCCAGAGTACAGCAAAAACAGTATCATTTTGAAATATTTTTACTATATAAAATAACTGTTTTCTATTTGAATATATTTTAACATTTTATTTATTCCTGTTATTTCAAAGTTGAATTTTTAGCATCATTACTCCAGTCACATGATCCTTCAGAAATCATTATAATATTCTGATTTGTTGCTCAAAAAACATGTATTATTATGATTATGTTGAAAACAGCTAAGTAGACTTTTTTTTAGCTGTCTTTGATGAATAGAAACTTTAGAAGAACCACATTTCTCTGAAGCAGAAATCTTTTGTAATATTAGAAAAATCTTAATCATCACTTTTGATCAATTTAAAGCATCCTTGCTAAATAAAAGTGTTAATTTAGCTTTTGAATAGTGTATTATGTTTCAAAAGCTTTTTATTTCAGATGAATTCTGACCTTTGGATCTTTCTATTCATCAAAGAATTCTGAAAATAATATACTCAACTGTTTTAAATATTGATGATAATGATAATAACAATGATAATAAATGTTTCTTGAGCAGCAAATCAGCATATTAGAATGATTTCTAAAGGATCATGTGACTGGAGTAATGATGCTGAAAATGTAGCTTTGATCACAGGAATAAATTACATTTTAAAATATATTCAAATAGAAAGCAGTTATTTTAAATAGTAAAAAATAATTCACAATATTACTGCTTTTGCTCAAAACAAATGCAGTCTTGGTGAGCAAAATAGAAAAAAAAAACATTAAAAATCTTACTGTTCAAAAACTTTTGACTGGTAGTGTATTTAATTGCGCATCTGCAATGTTAATAATATAATAATAATAATCCTATTATTATGTTTTATTATTACATTTTTATTTTTAATTATATGCTATTATTTAATTTTTATTATATTTATTTTATTTATTTATTATTTTATTATCATTTATGTTCTTATTCTTCTTTTTCTTTTATGGTTGTATATGTTACAAACAAATAATTAAGTAAATTCAAGGAGGAAATAAACTTTGCATTTTCTGAGTGAAGAATTAAAACTCTAAGTCGATTTTAAAAACTCATATCTCACCTTCATTTCCTCAGTGATGTCATCAAGAGGAGGAGTCCCCACATCAAATTCAATCCCTCCATGAAGGTGAAAATACTGATTGCCCTTCTGTGGAAAGTGCTTGCAGGCAAAGTCTGGTCCGAGAAGATGTGGAGGAACCTCTCGTTCTGTTTTCAGCTTGTCATCTATAAGCAAAATATCAAAGCAAAATTCATTTGTCAATGCACATATTAATCAGACACAGCAGTGATAGCAATCAAAAGACAATGCAAACCTGACAAAGGTGGGAGCATTTGAGACAAATTAGGAACCAACATCTTTTTCCTCAAAGATATCAGCAGAGGCACCAGGAACGTGATGAGTTTCAAGTGGACGAGGTCCTTGGAGACTTCTGCATTCCTCTCAAGGTGCTTTCTCACCAGAGTAACGTGGTCTGACAGCCTTTTCTGTAGCCTCTGGTAGGTGGCCAGATCAATGTTGTCCTCAATGAGCCGGACCACATTAGATAAGCTACTGGATGCCTCAAACACAAATAGATTTTGGTGCTGTCGAACAGAGGTCAGGTTGGCACTCAGCTTCATCAGGATGTTTTCTGAGTATTGTGAGAAGAGGTTCTCCTCCTCTGCGCTGTTGGGTTCATAAGTTGGGTCTACATCGATGTTCTCCTTATAAATGTCCTGATAACAAGGATCATCTGAGATGTCTGTTAAACCTGGTGATACAAAAAAAGTGTACATTACTTTCATTAAGTTGGCTTGAGAAAGCCAACTTACTGATGTACTATTTAAGATTCTTCTTCTTCTTCTGAGCCTAATTTCGGTATCTACCTCCTCCTAGAGCTTTCAAGCTAGAACCACCAAACTCGGCCCAGACCTTCAGACTGGTCTGACTCGGTGTGCTCTATCTTTTCTAACTGATCTGGCTTACGGTTTTCGTAAACCAGACTATCAAAACCACCAAAAATCCCAAAGACTTACATTGACGGAGTGTTCAAATGAACCAACACTCTTCAAACTCCCAGAATCCCTTGAGGCTCAATCAAGCTTCCCTTCTATGTACTATTTCTAATCCATTTAGACTCATTTAAGCTTCCAATCTAATATTTCTAATATTTCTAATCTATCTAGCTATCTAAATCATGCTAGCAACATGCTAGTAATTTGCTAATCATGCTAGCAACATGCTAGTAAATTGCTAATCATGTTAGAAATATGCTAACAACATTCTAGTAACATGCTAATCATGCTAACAACATGCTAATAACTTGCTAATCATGATAGAAACATGCTAGCAACGTGCTAGTAACATGCTAAGCATGCCAACAACATGTTAATTATGTTAGAAACATGCTAACAAAATGTTAGTAACATGCTAATCATGTTAGAAACATGAAACAACATGCTAATCAGCTTGTAGCATGCTAGTAACTTGCTAATCATGTTAGCAACATGCTAGTAACATGCTAATCATGTTAGAAACATGCTAACAACATGCTAATCAGCTTGCAGCATGCTAGTAACTTGCTAATCATGATAGAAAAATGCTAACAACGTGCTAGTAACATGCTAATCATGCTAACAACATGCTAGTAACTTGGTAATCATGCTAGCAACGTGCTAGTTACATGCTAATCATACTAGAAACATGCAAACATGCTAGTAGCGTGCTAATCATGCTAGCAACGTGCTAGTTACATGCTAATCATACTAGAAACATGCTAACAACATGTTAGTAAATAGCTAATCATGTTAGAAACATGCTACCAACATGCTAGTAACATGTTAATCATGCTAACAACTTGCTAATCATGCCAGAAACATGTTAGCAACCTGTTAATCATGCCAGAAACATGCTAGCGACATGCTAATCATGCTAGAAACATGCTAGCAACTTTGCTAATAATGCTAGAGACATGTTAACAACAAGCTAGTAACATGTTAGCCATGTTAAAAACACGCTAGTAACATGCTAATCATGTGCGAAACATGCTATCAACATGCTAATCAGCTTGCAGCATGCTAGTAACTTGCTAATCATGCTAGAAACATGCTAGTAATATGCTATTCATGATAGAAAAATGCTAACAACGTGCTAGTAACGTGCTAATCATGCTAGCAACGTGCTAGTTACATGCTAATCATACTAGAAACATGCTAACAACATGTTAGTAAATTGCTAATCATGTTAGAAACATGCTAGCAACATACTAGTGACATGCTAATCATGTTAACATCATGCTAATAACTTGCTAATCATGCCAGAAACATGTTAGCAACTTGTTAATCATGCTAGAAACATGCTAGCAACTTTGCTAATCATGCTAGAAACATGTTAACAACAAGCTGGTAACATGTTATCCATGTTAAAAACATGCTAGTAACATGCTAATCATGTGCGAAACATGCTATCAACATGCTAATCAGGCTAATCATGCTAACAACATTCTAGTAACTTGCAAATTATGATAACAACATGCTAATCATGCTAACAACATTGTAATCACCCTATAAAAATACAAGCAATAAGCTAATCATGCTAAAACATGTTAACAACACGTTAAATCAGGTATGCAATGTGTTAAATCATGCTAGCTGCTTCCATACTATTACAAGTGCTTCAAATTTTCAGGCTAGGCTTTCTCAAGCCAACTTAAAGTTTGTTCTCAAACTTTACTCATCTAGTTATATACTACTTCACATCTTTCCTGGGCTGTTATAGATTTAAAAACTTTATATCTCACCTGCATTGAGAAACTCTGTAAGCACATCTTTCTTTGTTTGAGGAACTCCATCTGACCCCACGGCCATGATGGATCTCCATAACTCAGAGAAGCGAATTCGTTTTTCTCTAGGAATGTAACTTCCGTGCCAGAGAGTTTTCATGGTATAATCTACGTTTATTAGTATCTGACCGACTTTTGTATCGTGATAAGCCGGTGGTAACTGACACGTGGAGCTCTGGTCATAGTTGGGTACCAAACTAATGGCGGGAACTTGATTAAAACCATAAATTCCCACAGTCAGCTCTCTCACAATCTGGTGGACCATTCTGTAATCCAAAGGCAAATTTGAGTCAAAGGGAGCCAGAATGATTATGTTGGGAGCTAAGATGTTTCTCATTTGTCTGATTATGCCAGGTGGTGCATCCACAGGTAGGTTGTGTTCCTCAGCACTGAGCAACCAGTTACAGGAGGTCAGGCTGAGCAGTTCTTGCAATTCTTTGCGGTCATATTTCTGAAGTAAAGACTGAGCGGTCAACGCAGCACGAACAGCCTTCTCGCTTCTCTGATCTGATGGGTTCGCCATCAAAACTTCATCTGTTTTTTTTTCTGATATAGACGATATGACTGTGGTAAAATGAAGGTAATTAATTTCCTTTCAAAAAAATACCGTTAAAGTTCCCCTCAGAAGATTGAGCTGTCCGATACAATTTGTGAGTTTGAAGAACGTTGCTCTTAGCAACCAGCGACGCACAGTGACGTTCTGCAATTCTTCATATTAACCGATAGATGACGCTGTTGCTCGCTTTCGTGGTCGGGTCAATGCAACATGCAGGATTACCTCAGAGTTTGGCTGTTTTTTTTTGTTTTTTTTTTTTAAATAATTGTTTTATTTAAAAGGCTATTTTTCATCTGTAATCCATGGACTGAATATTATAAAATTACCCTAAAACAAAAACAAATTGTAAAACAACTAAATACGTGCATGTACATAAGAAAAAAAATCTATATGCCAGGGGGTAAAAAAAAACTGTTAAACTAAATAAAACATTGGTTAAATTTATTTAACCAAAGTGACGTAGTGCTACTTAAATCTTTTTAGCTTTTCTGTTTCTAATATTGTACAAAGTAGTACCAATGTTCACAATTTGGCTTAGTGTTAGCCCGTTTCTTTAAATTAATATGATGTATTTCAAATAAAATAATTAGTTGTGAAAGAAAAGAAGTACTTTTAGTATCAGTGGTAGGCCCTATCTTACAAAAACAAATTTGACTTCATACATTTCGATTTATTATATATACTTTAATTTTCACGTTCTTTGTATATAGTGTATATATCTGTTATTGTGATCATCTATTCTGAGCTGTAAATGTGTGTTTACCTTTATGTATGTTCAGTAAAAATAATAAGAATTTTCACGTCTATGCACATATTTACGTCTATTGCGTAAATACGTCATGACGTAAAACAATCGCTAAACTGATCAAAAGATCCCATTCCCGTTTTTTAAATATTAGAGTATCACAAAAATATACATTATTAAAAAATAACAAAAATAAATGTACATACGTTATATATTACATATGACTAGGAAGGAAAGCACCAATAAATAAATAAGATAAAATTTAAAAAAATTACAACTCGACAAAATATTTTGTATCCTTTAAACCGGTTAATTAAACCCCATTCGCGTAAATAATTTAGACTTCCTATCACTTACCACTAACGAACAGAAACAGCACGGACAGAACTAGAGAGCTCCATAATAAACGCCCCCTACCGTACCATCCATGTAACGTATCGTTGCGTAATTAATATCCGTGAGCATCACGCTACGTAATTAATATTCATGAGCTCAGTAGGTTTCGCGGATGTGTGGAGTGCTTTGAAAACGTTGTGGAAAGTACTGCGCATGTGTGGGCCTGACTGAACAACATACAGCAACCTTTGGCCAAAAAACGTTTCTGGCGAAACTCTGCGAGCGTGTGAAACTTTACGGTTTTGGCTACTTATTTAAAATCACATGCTGATAAGAGCTGTTGTCACTTTTATTTTCAGCTGACAATGAAAGCTGTTATTTTAGCCGCAGGATATGGAACAAGACTGCAAAGGGATATCGAGAATGATACTACTGGAAGTTTCAAGCATCTGAGAGGCATTGCAAAGCCGCTGCTTCCGGTCGGTCCATGTGAACTTATCTCACACTGGGTTCAGGCACTGACCAAAACAGGATGTGTGGACACAGTTTATGTGGTTGTGAGTGTTTAATAAAAATATTTAGTTCTTTAAAAAATATGACCATATTGAGCTTTTACAGTCATAGTGTTTAACTTGCAAGATTATGCACAAAACAATTAATTGTATTAACTGCATCTATTGAACAGACAAATGATCTTTACCATGAAGCATTCCAGCAGTGGGCTCAGGAATTCCCCAATGTTAAAATCATAAATGATGGTACAAGAAGAAATGAGGTGAGCTGAGCTGAGCATCATGGAATGGAGCAATTTGCGTATGAAAAAGATAAAGTTTTTAACCCCTTTTACTTATTTCTGCAGGACAGACATGGTGCTGTTGCCTGTCTTCAGCTGACGGTTAAGTTGTGTGCTGTGGATGACAACTTACTAGTTATCGGAGGGTATAACCAGCCTCAGATTACAGTTAAAATCAAAAGTTTACATACACCTTGCAGAATCTGCAAAATGTTAATTATTTTACCAAAACAGGAGTGATCAAACAAAGTGCATGTTATTTTTAATTTAGTACTGACCTGAATAAGATATTTAGAAGACGTTTACATAGTCCACAAGAGAAAATAATAGATACATTTATAAAAATGACCCTGTTCAAAAGTTTACATACACTTGATTCATAATACTGTTGTTACCTGAATGAGCCACAGCAGTTTTTTTTTGTAATAGTTGTTCATGAGCCCCTTGTTTGCCCTGAACAGTTAAACTGCCCCCTGTTCTTCAGAAAAATCTCAGGCCCCACAAATTCTGTGGGTTTTTATCATTTTTGTGTATTTGAACCCTTTCCAACAATGACTGTATGTTTTTGAGATCCATCTTTTCACCCTGAGGACAACTGAGAGACTCATATGCAACTATTACAGAAGGTTCAAACGCTCACTGATGCTTCAGAAGGAAACACGATGCAGTATTAAAAATGTATGTAAACTTTTGAACAGGGTCATTTTTATAAATTCAACTTATTTTATCTTGTGGACTATATGTAAACACATTTTATGTGACATATCTTATCAGGTCAGTACTAAATAAAAATAACATGCATTTTGTATGACTTCTCTTATTTTGGTAAAATAATGAACATTTTGCAGACTCTACAAGGTATATGTAAACTTTTGACTTCAACTGTAAATAATGCACTCCAGGGAAAAGTTTGAAATGCCTTTAAAATGAGAAAAAAAAGCGTATTTTTCATTTTGCAGAGATACTTTATTCAAAGAGGATTTCAGCCTGAAGAAATTCACCGAGAGGTTCTTTGAAGTGCAAAATAAAGACAAAGAGAGCAACTTAGTGCTTTCATACCAATGCAAGGATGAGGGTAAGCAAAACAATATTTTTTAGCTTTGCTAAACATAGTCTGTAATTTTTAAAACCATTCTTATGTCATTTCCACCTTCAGAAACATCCAAGTATGGTATTCTGGAGTTGGATGAGGACCTTAAAGTACAGTGTATGAAGGAAAAACCTCTTTTGAGTGAAACAAGTTCACGTAATGCAGTATGTTTTCTTTTGTATTGCATGATACAGGATGACATTTCAGTAGTATTTGTCCTTATTATTAGAGTCAATATTTTAAAATGTTTTCCTTGATTTGCAGTGTCCTTGCTTTTACTTGTTTTCAAGAACCTCACTACCTCTTTTGGACATTTTTCTCAATGAGAAGAAGGTACAGTTTATCTATATTTATTTAGCTGTTATCTATCTTGTTATGTTTAATTATTCTAACTCTTTAACATGCAGAATGCACCCATTGAAGAGCGGGACGCACCAGGGACCTTTCTTTCATGGCTCATATTAAGGTTACTTATGTGCATTTAACAAGGCATTGTGTTTATTTCACATTCAATGACATTAATAACTCTTTGTTTATTTTAGGAGGCCTGTGTACGTGCACAGGATATCTGGTCGATTTGATGTTGGAAATCTTCCATCATACATAGAATGTGACAAATACTTCAAGGACCAACTTCAAAATCCATCTATTTATTTAATGTAGTACAATGACAATCAGAATAAAACCGACTATCAATTTTAGTTTCATTGTATCTTCTGAGTTATTGCCAATAAATGGGTTAATTGTACTCATTCCCAATGCCCCAAACCAATCATTTAAGGAGTATATTCTAATTTAAAAGAACAGAACCAGTACACAATTGTCAGAATATTAAATTAGGTGGTCACAAGCCTTTTGCACTTATCCGAAGCTTTCTCATGGTTGTCCTCTAACTTGGCGATTCTGGAGCCAAACTGCATGGCTCTCTTAGGCAAGAGAGCAGAGAGTCCCAATCCCAACTCAATAGCTGCTAACCTCAGTAACAGCTTTTCTCCAACTCCTCTAGGTAGAGACAAGTCAGCCTTCTCCGACACAGGTAGTCTGTTAAGGAAACTGACTACATCTTCATCCAAGTACGGGAATCTGATATAAAAGAAATATATGCATTATGAACAATACTATAGCATTTAAATTTTGTTAAATAGGTCCTTTAATCTTAAAGGTCCAGAGAAGTGCTTTGAAACACACTGCGTTATTCTGTTTGTTGACGTAATTTCAACTGAAACAGGAAGAAAAGGCAAAACATCAATCCACCCCCTTTTTTTAAATAGGCAATAGCGTTTTGTTTATATTAGTTTAGGCCAGAGCCGTTGAACTTGGTAAAGCTGCATTTGACAGTGTGCGATAGCCACAATCTCATCCATATTGCAAAAAAAATATAGCATTCTGTGTAGAATTCAAATGGATCCAATGTGTTCAAATGGATCCAATGCGCTGGTTCACATATATGATTCTGGCGGTTAGCATGATAGCGCAAACCCAGACTTCTTTCGCATCAACGAAAAGCATTTTTATACCGGCGTAAAAAAAGTATTTTTATATCATTCCTTACCCCCTATATAGTGCCCATTCACCGTACAGAAAATACAAATTCTCTAAACAAGTAACCGATTTCAGCTGCAGCTTCAGTGTCTATTTATAGTGTAGGGGGTGGGACTCTATGGATTCTAGAGAGCATTTCATTGGACAGAAAGTTTGACAAGAAGCTGAAGTGCAGGGTGATGTCATCAAAATCATTAATCCATATTGGCTCAAGTTAGAGACTGTAAGTTTTGAATGCTTATAGTTTTTAAATGCTTGTATCTTGTATTTTGAATGTAATGGATCTTGTAAATGTGAATTTTGTCATTGTTTTGGAGCACACTAGCTTATACATAACCTTAAGTCTAACATATTCATACTAAAAGCCAAAAAGTCAAGGGGAATTTAAATATTCCTTGAGCTGCAAAGTGTAATTCTTGCCTGGCCTCTTTTCCATGATCCCCAATGATTCGGTCATCCCTTCCAAGATTTCTTGAGGATATTCGTCCTAGTTCCATAGCCAGCTCTTTGACGAGTCCTTCCAGTCCTGAGTTCTTATACCTCACCCTGTGTCTGGAGTATCCCGCCAGCTGTTCATCTGCTCCAATGCCAGTCAAAACCACCTGCGAGAAGAAATTATAATTTTATACAGTGTGACCTAGGAAGTTTTCAGAAAGACATAATTCAAGTGCAAACCTTTGCTTCTGAAGTATAAAGCTCTTTAATGCCATCATTTATGACGCCAATTCCTCTGGCAGCAAACCAGACGGCACATCCAAGGCTGTCATCCAGAACAGTGTCCAAAGGGTGTACCAAATGACAGATGCGTTTCTGTCGCATTTCTTTAAGCTCCTCTTGAGTTACATTAATTTCAATAAAGTTCCACTTGCGCTTCGGATTGAGGTTTTTTAGCTCTTGCAGACCAGCTCTACCAGTTATTCTGTCTGGCACATCAAAGCAGTTAAAGCTCCGCTGATCCGATTGTGTTTTATCAGGATCACTGTCTTTCTTCTTATTTTTCCCTTTCTTCAAAGACTTAGGAGGCACTTTTATTTCTTGGATTTTGAAAGCAACATTAAGTAGGTCAATGGGTTTGTCTGCAGGGATGTGCTTATCAGCAAGGGCAGCTAAAATCATTGAATCAATTCCCCCAGAGAAAAGAACGCCAATATCAGCTTTTGCATGATTGGGGATCGCCATGTCATCTTGAGCTGGTAGGTACTGTACTCTCTTACGGACTGCCTCGCTTAGAACGTCAATGAGCGCGCTAACCATTGCTTTCTTTTTAGAGTTTGTTAGGAGTTCTTTCAGATTTTCAACAGTGATTTGGGAGACATTCTGATCTTGTTCAGTTGTAAGTGATGAAATGGATGTGTTCATTGGACAAATAGGGGAGGTCAGGTAAAGTCCAGAGCTATTTATGTTTACAGAGACAGATCTGGGAAGACCTTCGCATTTCAATTCCGGGCTTTCATTCGGCTCTTCGTCACTGTGGAAAACCCACGGATAAAGTTCAAATATAAATGTCCCTAGAGGTGGAGAGTCTGTTAGGTCAAACCTGTACACTCCACTAGGTGGTACTTCCTGCCAATGGGACTGAATATTATCCGCTGGTTGGGAAGCAACTGATGAAAGTGTGAAAGATGCACTTTCAGGGTTGAATTTCCAAAGCAGGCTTCTTCTTCCAAAAAAGTCTCTTCCAAACCAGATACAGTGCTCTACTTTTTGGTAATAGATAAAGGCCCAGGGTCCTTTGAGTTGTGATAGTAAAGATACCACATCTGAGGTGCTCTGCGCCTTTGAAAGGTGACGGAGAACAACTTCTGTGTCATTTTCTTCATGCTTTACACTCAGACCACCAAATACCTCTCCATTCCAGAGAAGCATGTTTCCATTGTCATCTTGAAGAGGCTGAGGTGTTAGGCAACCTCTCATGTGAAGCACATGTGCAGAGAAAAGGAGACTGCAGTTTGAGACCGTTTCTGTAATGTTAGAGCTAGAGTTGGGCCCTCTGTGTTTGAGATTTTCATAGACATGCTTTTCCAGTCGATCATGCGGTGTGGTCAAACTGACCACACAGCAGATCCCACACATGATCTCAAGGCACTATATATCTTGATATTCTTTTCTCATGTTATCCAGATCTTCTGTAAAAGACATGATGATGGCTGTATTAGGAAGCACTCAAATGGCACAATAATTATTTGTCATCTATGATTCATTATTTATTAAACTTACTTTTGCAAGCACTAAGGGTCTCTTCTTTGTCTGCCAGGAAGAATATATTGCTGTTGGGTTGCTGAGTGTACACTCTCTGTAAAAATAAGTTTATGAGTACCAGAACATGCATATACTAGCAAATTGATATAGTCTACAAATATGGGTCGTAATTCTTCAACAATGAAACTGAGCCCTATCCTCTTCATCTTGTGACCTTGAGGTACATGTTGATATCTCTTGCATGTTATTACATGTGAAATAAAAGCATTATTCTATAAAATTGTATTATCTGAATTACAGTGTTTTGGAAAATAGCAATAGATTATATGTGACTCTGGACCACAAAACCAGTCTTATATAGCATGGGTATATTTGTAGCAATAGCAAATACACTGTATAGGTCAAAATTATCTTTTTTTTTTTCTTTTACGCCAAAAATCATTAGGATATTAAGTAAAGATCATGTTGCATGAAGATATCTTGTAAATTTTCCTACCATAAATATATTTAATTTTTGATGAGTAATATGCATTAATAGGAACTTCATTTGGACAACTTAAAACTTGTCACTTATTTTGATTTTTTTGCACCCTCAGATTCCAGATATTTAAACGGTTGTATCATCTCAACCAAATATTGTCCTATCCTAACAAACCATAAACCAATGAAAAGCTTATTTATTCAGAAAGCCTATTTATGATGTGTAAATCTCAATTTCAAAAAATTGATCAGTTGATCAAAAAAATGACCGGTGACTGGTTTTGTGTCCCAAGGTCACATGTCTATAATTTACTGTTCCTACATAAGTAATGGTTAAATTTTATTTTCACTTATTTACTCATTTTATCACATTTTCTAATTGGAAAGATGTCTTAAAACATTACGAAGCAGTGACAAGAATATTCTCCTGCTTTCAAAATAAAGAGACTTCAAAATAATTGGAAATACTGATTTCTAAGATTATTGATTATACTATTACAGGTTTTAGTTTAAAGTTTTTTTAATTATATATGTCCTTCTACAGACCTGTGTAAACTGCAGTTTGTTTTTGTCATCTATAATGTGAAAGCATCTGCTACTCCAAACGTAATTGACTCATATAACATAATAATTAATATAACAAGACGACAAACATACCCTGTTTTTCTTCAAATTGCTCAACTCGTCAACAACAATCTTTTGCTCTTTTATCTGTGAATAAATCGTAAAGGTTTGTAAACACAGAATAAAAACATAAAACACCACCACGTACTTATTTACATTAAGTTATGATGAAGACATTATATATGCTATGCAACGTATTTTTGATAAGAAACCTTATTGTTCAGCTCCTCTTTTTGTGCGCGCTCTTCTTGAGCTCCAGGTTCCGTTCGCTGGCTGTTTTTAGAGGACATTTTTTACCAAAACGCTTCGGATGTTTAAGGAAACATTTCCACATGCAAGTGGCTCGTTCGTCGAACACGAATGACGTATGAGGGAGAGCAGACTGCGACGCTTTAAAAGTACGTCACGTAGTGTTTACGAAATTATTACCCAACACAATAATGCGTTACGTTATTAAACTCTTTAAAGGTAATGGCAACAGGGAATTGAAGATATCAACAAAAGACTGGAGCATTTTAACAAATAAATGTGGAATATGAATAAGTATGAAATGAATAAGTATGAGAGACTGAATAAGCTAATGGTTTAAATACTAGTTATGTGTCTTGAAAAATATGATATAAATTGTCCGTATATTGTCAACAATTACAGCTTCACAATATTGAACAATCATGAACTAAACAGCTGATATCTGTCTACAAATTATATAATCTGTTACCATACTATCTGATTTCCTACCATATGTATAGGACAAAACATTAATTCATGTAATAACTTGCCAAGTACAAGTTGATGCCTGTATAGAGCTGATATCTGATACTGGGGGTGATTATATCGTGCAGGTTAATAAAAATAATAATTAACATGATGTTACTCTTGGTTTACACAACATCTTTTCCAAAACCTATCCAAATATTTTTTTGCACTGTAACTGGATAGTTTTGCACAAAACATTACAAAGCTTATTGTTTGCATTTTAACCTTCAAGAAAAAAAAATAGTTTAAGCTGACAGGATTTTTACTGTCTTACTGTAAAAATGTTGAATCCATTGTGTACAGGTAGTGTTTAGTGTACAAAGAAGTCTTTTGATTTTTTTCCCCACAACACTAAATAGCCAACAGCCACAATCCTAAATCCTGAATCCAGACCCATGAGGTCATTGCTTGTGATAACAAAAGGTTTTGTAACACATTCCTGAAATGTATAAATACATGTATTGATACTGGTCAATATATTGCATTATACATCAGAACAGATTTTAGAATATTTTACACCTACACTGTAAAAAACAATTTGTTGAGTCAACTTAAAATAATTTGTTACCTGGCTGGCTTAAAATTTTAAGTTCAACTCAAATTAAAAAAAAGTTTATTCAACTTGAAATGTTAAATTATACTAAGTGACAACTTAGATATTTGAGTTGAATCAACTTAACATTTTAAGGCAGCTGGGTTACTTACCCATGTGTTAAGTTTAGCAAACACAAATATCTAAGTTGTTACTTAGTCCAGCTTAACATTTCAACTTGACTAAACTTATTTTAGTTGACTGAACTTAAAATTTTAAGGCAGCAGGGTAACAAATTATTTTAAGCTTACTCAACAAATTGTGTTTTTTTATTTTTTTACAGTGTAGGACAGCAACCAACTCTTAGAGTTTTTTCCATAACCAAAACAGCTGATATTATCCGATCCTATCTGATATCCAACCATACTTGAGGGAGGGGGTTAAACAAATAATATGATATCATAACTCTTAGTGTACATGATACTTACTTATCCAAATATTTTTGTTGCCCTGTAACTGGAGAGTTTTGCTCAAAACCTGTCAAAGCACATTGTTTGCATTTTAACCATGAGTGGTAATAAGTTTAGTCAAAGCTGACTGGCTTTTACTGTCTTACTCAAAAAATGCATTGAATCCAACGGATTCAAGCGGTATTTATGGTACAATGAAGCCTTTTGCAATTTTTCTCCACACTGTAAAATCCAATAGTTTACCTTACTTAGATATAATTAGTTATCTTTACTTAGATGCTATATTTACTAGGTTTTAGCAAGTTACATCTACTTTCAAGGCAAGTAAAACAATTTACTTACTACTTAGAAAAATATTCAAGTAGCCACAAAGGAACCAATGACATTAATAAACCAGTGAGAGGCAGCAGTGCACTAATATGTTGCTAATTTGCAAAATAAAAACAGAAGAAGAAGAAAAGAAAAGTTTTTGAGGTGGGGCAATTTTTAATCTGCAATTTTTTTTCACTAGTTATATTCACTCATTTCCCAAAGTCATCTTGAATGTTGTTTCAATACAACTGAAATATTTGGTAGAACATCATATAAGCTGACTTCATAAATTGATGTTGATTTTCGTAAAATGTGGGGGGTTTTGTCGTTGTTTTTTACTTACCATTATAGTGATTATAGTGATGTTCCCTTTGGTTGGGCACTTGGAACTTTATCTTGTTATAAAATTTTTTCTCTTGATGCAGCAATGCAACATGAAATCATAATTTTTGATTTCAAGGGAAGAAAAATAGTAAGTAGATTACTTTTAGAAGGTAATCCACTCATTTTTCTTAATTAATAACTTAATTAATTAGCTAATGTTTTTTAATATATTTATAAATGATCTTTAACAATTTCAATGTTCATCATAAACACCTTGAGAAACTTAATTAAAGTAAGACAATCCTTTGATATTTGTGGTAATGTGCTCTAGTCAAAGTGAGACTTTAACATTCAGCACGTGAATCACAACAATGGTAACAATTCAATTTTATTTATTTTTATTAATTGTAACAATAACTATTTTATTATTTTCTTTTCTTTTTTTTGTTGTGCTACTACTGACACAAAACAGTAAATAAAATTAGCAAATAAAAACAACAACAGTAAAACAAAGCAATTGCATAATTTATTCATGCCGCAATGCACTCTGGGAGTCAGTGAGTAGCTATACTAAGTCTAAAGTAAGTCTAAAGTAAAGGATCAAGTACCCCCTACAGTTCTTTTTTAGTTACTAGAACTCCCGTGTAAGTAAACTATACTAAGCATTTGTCAGTACAATATACTATTCCTATTTCACTTTACTTAGTTTTTTTAAGGCAATCGGTTTGCATGCTTTTTTTAAGTAAGCCCAACTAATTAGATTTTACAGTGCAGCAACACCCAACAACCATGAATAGTCAAATCAACAAACTTTCAGTACCTGCTAAATAAGTAAAAGATATTTTGGTGAGTAAACAGACTAAGGTGACCAGATTTCTGAAAGGTAAACCAGAGAGATTTCCTAGATCAGTAGTCAAATATTAATGAAATCTCACTTCTTGTTGTGGGTTGCATATACTATTGTGGGTTGCATATGTGACCCTGGACCACAAAACCAGTCAACAAGGGTAAATGTTTGATGTATGGTTTGTTGAGATAGGACAATATTTGGCTGAGAAACAACTATTTGAAAATCTGGAATCTGAGGGTGAAAAAAATTACAAATATTCAGAAAATCGCCTTTACAGTTGTCCAAATAAAGCTTTTAGCAATGCATATTACTATTCAAAAATTACGTTTTGATATATTTATGGTAAGAAATGTACAAAATATCCTCATGGAACAACATTATCATAATATCCCAACATTATCCTAAAAAAAAAAAAATCAATAATTTTTACCTATTCAATGCATTGTTGTCTACTGCTACAAATATACCCATGCTACTTAATGAAAGGTTTTGTGATCCAGGGTCACATATACTATTATTTTCATTAATACTATGATGTTTGCAGGTTTTACTGAACCTAAGTAATTTTTATACAATTCATCAAAAATTACACTATGAAAAATAGTAAATAGCAACCACTGCACAATGAAACAGATGAAATGAAACGAATACTCAGATGAGAAAAAAGTAAAAATAAATAAAATAAACATGAAATATACTGTATACAGTCATTATTTATTGCCTCATTTTTATTTATTTATTTATTTTTAATTTTTTTTTTTTGGAAGAGGATCTTTACTACTGGGCTTTTCATTTTGCATTTTAGGCTCATTTTGTGTTTAATTGATCATTTCTTTTAATACATATCAGGGTGTACTTTCACGCTGTTTAGATAAGTTGCAGTGTTTTCCCAGGTTTTTTTATATAAAATAAATAGAAAACGGGGACATTTCCAGGGACAATATACCAAAAAAAAAAAAAAAAAAAAAAAACAGTGACATTTGGTCTCCCTAAAGAGACCCTTCTATGTGCCACTACATATATATTTTTTATCTTTTTTTTTTATCTTCAACTTTTATCATTCATCTTCATTCTTTAGAAAAATTCCAAGAATACAAATAAATATTTTTAGCTTGTTTTGTGGAACCAGAAAACAAACAAACAAAAAATCCCTAATGTCTGATCAAAACTTGTCTGATGCATAGTACAGACAGACTATATTTTAAGATTTGAGTCATTGCAAGTGCACAGACGTGTACTTAATTATTCCAGTATTAAAAGCAAGCACCTGGAAGTCTTTTTAATCTGTTGTCTGTTGCTCTAAACATAGAATCCATTGGTTTTTGTAATCATACCTATTTTTAATACCAGTCAGATCCCATTCTTCGGTTTTGTAAACTTCTAACCTCATTCATGACACTGAAAACCTGCATTTACTGAATTACAGTGTTTGTGTTTGTGGTCCTGTTGATTGTGCATTAGCCCCTGTGCTGTACACTTCTGTTGAAATGTGTGGTCACCCATGAAAGGCTTAAGTGTTAAATGGACAGTGTCACATGGACAGTGTTTACTTGTGCTAATATCAGAAACACACTAGTTTGTTTAGATTCAGTCATGGTCATGGCACTAAGAGAACTCTTGTATTGATTCTAGACACCTGTGTAAAGTTTGGATCCTTATCAGATGAAAACTGTCAATATCCAGTGTTACTAAATATGTTGGAAAAGTTCCTCTATTGACTTGCCAGGTCAGAGAAAACCAAATTTAATTCAGTTTGCTGAATTTAACCTAGATACAGACCACAAATATGTGTTTATCACCCTGAAAACCATTAAAACACATTGTTGCTGTGTAATATTTTGATAAAGTCACTGTGTCAAATTATTTATTGATGTTATGTGATTAAATGACATAAAAAGGATATGAACAAGCAAGGTGTAAAGTTCATCGTCATGTTATGACACCAACAGAGTGATAGAGAACAATGCCAAGTCACTGACCTGAGCAATGTGGTTCCATGTCTCAAATTTCTGTGGATTGGATGGTTGTGTGTGCAGCATGACTCAGCTTTGAGCCTTCTGTGAATGGGATGGGTCCTAATCGTCAGACTTTTAAATCAACTCTGCAACCAGTTTTAGATGTTGCTCTGTCATTCCGTGCAAATGCTGCAGCAAGAAAATATAAGAATGACTAACAAAAAGCTATAACGGCACAATCCTCTGTGTTTGTTTTGTGAATAAATGTGACATCATTGCATCATGTTATTACATAACCAAACAGAGCAAAGCATTACTTCACTTTTTAAAAATTATCATGTCTCAAAATATGAAGATTAAATAGATAAGAAAAACATGCTGTGCACTTCTGCATATATGTTAAATGAAGAACATCCACTGAGGCTAGAACTTACTTCATAAATTAATTACTGAATTGCACATTTTGGTAGTTGCACGTACATGGTTTGGCAATAAATGTGTTGGAGAAGTGAGTGTGCAATAAAGCAACTTTCCTTCAGACTGAAAGCAGAAGGCAAAACCGTATTCCTGGACATACATAGCTTTTTGATAACTGTAGATTTTGGGTGTTTTTGATTTCACATTATGTTAAACTGTTGTGTGTTAGTAGTGACCGTAAGTACTGAATAAAATAAGTCTGGATACCATTGAAGAGCCATTCACTGCCAAGCTGTTGGGAAATAGCTGTCAGTGATCCAAAGTGCAACTGAGTAAAGCGAGAAAGAAAACTGTTCAAGAGCTGATTGTGAATGTTGAAAATAAAATCAAACACATCTGTCTATCTATCTATCTATCTATCTATCTATCTATCTATATATCTATCTATATATCTATCTGTCTGTCTATCTATCTATCTATACACTACCAGTCAAAAGTTTTTGAACAGTAAGATTTTTATGTTTTTAAAGAAATCTATTCTGCTCACCAAGCCTGCATTTATTTCATCCAAAGTAGGCTACAGCAAAAACAGTAAAATTTTGAAATATTTTTGCTATATAAAATACTTGTTTTCTATTTGAATATGTTTTAAAATGTAATTTATTCCTGATCAAAGCTACATTTTCAGCATCTAGTCATCAGTGCCACGTGATGCTTCATAAATCATTCTAATATGCTGATTTACTGTTCATAAAACATTTTATAATTATTACTATCAATATTTAAAGTAGTTAAGTGCATTTTTTTAGGATTATTTGATGAATAGAAAGATCCAAATATCAGCATTTATAATTTAAAAGCTTTAGTAACATTTTTCACAAGTTTGGAGTCAGTATCATTTATTTATTTATCTGCATTTATTTATTTATTTATTTGTGGGGGGGGGGGATTATAGAAATTAATATTTCTATTTAGCAAAAATCATTTAAATTAATCAAACAAATTTATAATGCTACAATCAGCTGATTTCAACATAATAATAATTACAATAATAATAATAATAATAATAATGTTTTTTGGCCAGCAAATCAGAATATTAGAATGATTTCTGAAGGATCATGTGACTGGAGTAGTGATGCTAAAAATTCAGCTTTGAAATCACAAGAATAAATTGCATTTTAAAATATATTCAAATAGAAAAAAGTTATTTTAAATAGTAAAAATATTTCAAAATGTTACTGTTTTTGCTGTATTTTGGATCAAATAAATGCAGGCTTGGTGAGCAGAAGAGACTTCTTTAAAAACATTAAAAAAAAAAAAAAAAACACTGTCCAAAAACTTTTGACAGATAGTGTATGTAATTTGAAATGCACAAAAAAGTAGTTATGATATGATATATAGTCTGGGGCTAGTTGTCACACCTCAGACACTGCAGAAAAAAAAAGAAAAAAAAAAAAAAAAAAATTGATTAAGCATTTCCACCATTATTACTCAATAGTAATGGTGGACAAGACTGAACATGTTTACATTTTGTGACAACATGCCCCACTAGCTTTTAATAATGTATGCTATTGTGGTTTCAGTTTGTTTACTTAATGAACAGCTATTGCAAATGTCAAATATGATAGTATTACGTTTTACTTTGACGGATAGAATTCAAAAACAATTTAAAAGGGGATTAAATAAACACATCTGCCCTATAATAATATCTATAGACTTTATATTTAGGTATATTTATATTTTTTATCTCAGCTGTATTTTGCAGATTCACCTAGTTGATTAGAATTTATGAGTTTGACCTTGTTAGACAAGCTCGTGTTATTAAATATCACGAAAACCCTGGTTCTCTCTCCCTGGGCGGAGTCTATTTTCGCTGTATATTAAGCAGCAGTGTGACCGAGGGGCTGTGTGGTAAACACGGTGCTCGGCTGCAGCCGTGAGCGCGGGTCTGGCCCTTTCGGGAATTATATGTTTTTACACATTTAGTCGTTCTAGAAGAGGTTATTTCTCTCCAACTTCAGCTACAGTGATAGCTAAGTTTGGAGAGGAGAGAAGGGAAATATTCGTGTTTTTTGCGCAGGAATTATTTGCATCGAGGATTTACTTTTCGCGTTGAACCCGAAACATACAAAGGAATTAATATCCTGACAAATACAACCGAACAAATACAATCGATTTTGACGCACAATGGACAGCGCTGCATCTAAAAAATCTTGCTGCGGTAAGTGTTTTACGAATATGTTTACCAGTAGGATCTGTGATAGGCGACCGTGAGAAGTGCGCTTTGCGCTTGACGGAAACAATAAATAACCTTGCGCATGAATTTCTGTCCCTTCAGAAAGAGTTCGCGAATTCTTCAAGTCTGCGAAATTCCTCATTTACCTCGGACATGCCCTGTCAACATGGGTAAGTCTCTTTAGGATCTGTGTTTGACATGCTGCTTCTTTTAATGCGTCAGTCACAACAACACTGATTATTTGCACCTGTTTATTTGTAGATATCGTATATATGTTATTACTTTTTATTATAACTTTATTACATTGTATTTATATTTTATATTTTACATACAAAGAGGAAGAAAAAAGATAGATACATTTTTTTTCCTAAATTTTAAGATAACTAAAGGGTTTGCAGAGGTTTTTGACTTAAAACTTTTTTTTTTTTGTATAAAAGCTTTATTACAATATTTCGTGCACAAATTTGTAATAACCCAAATCCATAACTTAAGTTATTTATCTATGATACTATAAAGAGATTATTATTATTAGAGATCAGTATGTGTTTGTGTATATATATATATATATATATATATATATATATATATGAAGAGTTAATTGTTTTCTTTTCATTGTGCATTCCTATTAATCTCAATGAAATTGTTGGGTTTTTTAATTAGGTAAAAAAATGACTAAAAAGTGCAGCTAACACAATAAAAATGTGATAACATCATAAAAACATTATTTTTGAAAATAAAATTATAAAAAAGTTATCTGTTTTGGCAAATGCACTCTTAATATATATATATATACATATATATAAAATACACAGATTATTGTGTGCATTATGCATTCTTTATTTTTATGTTGTCTTATATAAATATGTTGATCTATAACAGCCAATATGTGACCCTGGACCACAAAACCAGTCATAAGGGTCAATTTTTTGAAATTGAGATTTATACATCATCTGAAAGCTGAATAAATAAGCTTTCCATTGATGTATGGCTTGTTAGGATGGCGTATTTGACCAATATCTGGAATCTAAGGGTGGAAAAAAAAATCTAAATATTGAGAAAATTGCTTTTAAAGTTTCTTGGCAATGTGTATTACAAATCAAAAATTTTATTTTGATCGTTTTGACCCATACAATGTATCATTGGCTATTGCTACAAATATCTCCATGCTACTTAAGACTGCTTTTGTGGACCAGGGTCTCATATAAGCTGCCAAATATTTAAGACAACTAATTCCTTTGCATGAACTTCATAACACTGTAGTGATATTTCAGTCACGAAGTGATTTTAACTGATGATCATTGTGTTGTTGCAATGTTACAGGGGGATCGAATGTGGAATTTTGCTGTGGCTGTGTTTTTGGTGGAGCTGTATGGCAATAGTTTACTCCTGACAGCCGTGTATGGACTGGTGGTTGCGGGGTCCGTCCTCTTACTGGGCGCTATTATTGGTGACTGGGTGGACAAAAACCCCAGACTGAAAGGTAAATATGGCAAAGCTTCAACCACAGAGCATGCAGATTTATTGTGCAACCTGACAGATTACTAAAAGCGTGCATCAGTTCTCATTTCATTATGACAATTATTCTGGATTTCTTTCTCAATTTCAGTGGCGCAGACGTCTTTGGTTGTTCAGAACACTTCTGTCATTCTCTGTGGTGTCCTTCTGATGGCCGTTTTCCACTTTAAAGAACAGCTTTCTACCTTGTACAACGGATGGTTGCTGGTGAGTATTTAAAAAGGCGTGAGTTTGCTTCCTAGTAAAACTTTGGCACTATTCATCAGTACTTGCGGAATGTGTAAATAGTTCTGCAAAAGCATGCAGAACTGATCTAAATTCATGTACTAATAAAGAAAGTCTTCATTTCCAAGAGTAGAAGTTTCTTGCTCCATTTTTATGCAAATAGTTTCACTCTGAATTTGCCTCGCTGTTTAAAACATTTGAAAACAAGTTTTTCCTCATAGCCGGCAGTGGCTGATAATATCCTTATAACAAGATATTAAGTTATTCCAAGCTTCTTAATAATTTCTAACTTATATAGGAGGTAATGTCATCTAAAACATGCAGCTTTTTTCTATATTCTGCATGGACTCAACTTAAGTTCATGCAACTGAAACATGACACCTTGATAACAAAACGGTGACGTGGTGTCAGCAGAATCTAGGGTGGTCATGTGAGCAGAAAGCATGTTGCTTGCGCAATATTAGTCCTTTGAGTCTGTTAAAGGGCTGGAAAGCTTTAACTTTACATATAATAACAAACAAAACCTGCTGTTTGTCCCATTGTCACTGAGGTCGAGAACCCATACAGCAGATAAAATGGGGCTTGTTCAATGGACCATTTTTTTTTTGCTCTGGATTGTTCCTGAAAATCAAGTCAAGCTTTTTATGCCAGTAGACTAACAACAAATAACAATATTTGCTGCTATTTTAGACACAGTGATGTATAATTACATATTTAATTACATGTTCTTTGTCATTGCAGACTACATGCTACATTATGGTCATCACCATTGCTAACATCGCTAACCTGGCCAGCACAGCTATGTCCATCACCATCCAGAGGGACTGGGTTGTGGTTGTGGCTGGAGATGATCGGAGCAAATTGGCAGGTCAGGACCCCGTGTTTTACTTTCTTCAACCTTCATTACTTCATTACTTCATTACATTACAGTACAAATCTAAAACAAAAACAAAATTTCAAATAAATTTTAACCAACTAGTCTCATGGTGGTAAACACATCACATTTGACAACAGAAAAATTGTCTTTATTTTGACCAATATGCCTGTTATTGTGAAACTGAAAACTAATATAGTTTAGTAAATTGATTTTGTATATAATTTTTGATTTTACACATACTTTTCGATCATTGTATTGTCTATAAAACTTACTTCACCTAGTTACGGAAAACTCATAAAGTACATTACAACTCCATCAATCATCTTATCTTTACGGAGTGCTTAGATCAGCTGTCAGTATTTATGACTCTCATTTCAAACCCATCAATGTACCTAGTGAACCCAGTAACCTTCAGTAAATCCCTGAAAATTAGCAGCACAACTGTTTTCAACATTGATAATAATAAGAAATGTTTCCTGAGTACCAAACCAGCATATTAGCATAATTTCTGAAGGATCATGCGACACTTAAGACTGGAGTATTGGGAAAAAGGAATCACAGGAATACAATTCATTTGAAAATATATTAAAATAGAAAGTTATTATTTAAAATTGGGATAATATTTCACAATATTACTGCCTTGGTAAGCATAAGAGATCAGAATATATCAGTTGTTAACAATTATACTCCCTTTGTTTTCTATGTTTCTGTTTTGTTAGATATGAATGCAACTGTAAGAATAATCGACCAGTTAACCAACATTCTGGCTCCAATGCTTGTCGGCCAGATCATGGCATTTGGATCCCATTTCATCGGCTGTGGTTTTATCTCGGGCTGGAACCTGTTCTCCATGTGCATGGAGTACTTCCTGCTTTGGAAAGTTTATCAGAAGACTCCAGCACTTGCCTTCAAGGCAGGACAGAAGGAAGCTGATGATCAAGAGCTGAAGCATCTCAACGTACAAAAAGGTTTGTAATTCCAGCCGGATTCTTTTGGTCTGCCTTAAAACACTGATTTTCACCTGCCCTACTTTGCGCGCAACCCTGTTAACTATTGGTTTTCTCCCATTACAAAAAAATGTACATTCCTTAAAATTGTGACACCCTGGAAGCGAATAATCCATTTGATCAATAAGTTACTCAAACTGTAGTGTTCACTGCACTTGTCAAGCTCAACCTTCTAACCATATTACTAACTTCTATACAGTTGAAGTCAAAAAGTTTACATACACCTTGCAGAATCTGCAAAATGTTATTTTACCAAAATACGAGGGATCATACAAAATGCATGTGATTTTTTAATTTAGTACTGACCTGAATAAGATATTTCACATAAAGATGTTTACATGTAGTCCACAAGAGAAAATAGTAGTTGAATAAAAATTACCAGTTTAAAAGTTTACATACGCTTGATATTAAATACTGTGTTGTTACCTGAATGATCCACAGCTGTTTTATATTTTGTGATAGTTGTCCCTTGTTTGTCCTGAATGGTTAAACTGCCCGCTGTTCTTCAGAAAAATCCTTCAGGTCCCACAAATTCTTTGGGTTTATAGCATTTTTGTGTATTTGAACCCATTCCAACAATGACTGTATGGTTTTGAGATCCATCTTTTCACACTGAGGACAACTGAGGGACTCAGTTATTACTATTACAGAAGGTTCAAATGCTCATTGATGCTCCAGAAGGAAAAACAATGGATAAAGAGCCAGGGGTGTAAACTTTTGAACAGATTAAAGATGTGTACATTTTTCTTATTTTGCCTAAATATCATATTTTTTGTCATTTAGTACTGCCTTTCAGAAGCTACAGAAGATATTTGCATGTTTCCCAGAAGACAAAATAAGTTAAATTAACCTTAATCTTCAAATTCAAAAGTTTTCACCCCCCGACTCTTAATGCATTGTGTTTCCTTCTGACGTATCAGTGAGCATTTGAACCTTAACATGCATTTTGTATGATCCCTCTGAATTTGGGAAAATAAGTACCATTTTGCAGATTGTGCAAGGTGTATGTAAACTTTTGACTTCTGAGATTTTTTTTTCTTATCAGGCTTGTATGTTTTTAGGTTCAGTATTTTTTCATTAATGACAAAAACAGGTTATTAATTAGTATTTAAATGCCTTATTTGCAAATGATATTTTCATAGGAGCCTGATTTAAAATAAAAACTAATTTTAAAGAAAAATCTCAGATGGACAAAAAGTTTTGTGCATATGAGGCACCTTTTCACTGATCATTTGCTAAAAGAAAATGATAATATATGACTCATTTTACATTTGTGGTTTTCACTGTTGCAGAGATTGGAAATAATGAAAATCCAGTTGAAGGCTCCCAACTGATGAATGAAACCGCTGAGGTGAAGAAGAACACCAGTTGCTGCTACCAAATGACTGAACCAATCCGCACCTTTAAGGATGGCTGGGTGGCCTACTACAACCAGCCCATCTTCTTTGCTGGCATGTCTCTGGCGTTCCTCTACATGACCGTTCTGGGTTTCGACTGTATCACCACAGGCTACGCATACACTCAAGGCCTGAACGGCTCAGTGCTCAGCCTCCTCATGGGAGCTTCAGCTGTATCTGGAATCTGTGGAACAGTGGCCTTCACCTGGATCAGAAAGAAGTGCGGCCTGATCAGAACCGGCTTCATCGCTGGAGTCACCCAACTGTCTTGCCTCATGCTCTGCGTGGCATCTGTCTTCGCTCCCGGCAGCCCTTTCGATCTCAGCGTCTCACCCTTTGATGATGTTTTAAAACATCTGTTTGGAGACAGCGGCTCGCTGCGTGAGAGTCCTACACTTGTTTCTACAATTGAACCACAGATCGAGACCAACACCACTGTTTTTGAGGAAGCCCCACAAGTGGAGTCCTACATGTCTGTCAGTCTTCTTTTCGCCGGCGTTATTGCTGCTAGAGTCGGTGAGTAAATGAGCAACCAACAGGAAACCATAGAAATAGTCCTAATTTTCCATTATCTTTAAAAGGAAAATTATGATGATATCCATATCACCTGAAAGTTATAAAGCCAACCTTTGAGACCAAAAACAACCAGTCATGTTTGTGATAATTGTGCTGATGCTCTTCTGTGTGACAGGATGTGTTTTAATTGATTTTCCTATATTGCTTTCAGGTCTTTGGTCCTTTGATTTGACCGTGACCCAACTAATCCAAGAGAATGTGATTGAATCCGAGAGAGGTGTGATCAACGGTGTCCAGAACTCCATGAACTATCTTCTCGATCTCCTACACTTCATCATGGTCATCCTTGCACCAAATCCTGAGGCCTTTGGCCTTCTCGTGATCATCTCGGTTTCCTTCGTCGCTATGGGACATATGATGTATTTCAGGTTTGCCTACAAAAGCCTCCGGGGTCGACTCTTCCTGTTCTGCTCACCCGAGCAGAAGCCAGATCCCAATATTCCCTCACTTCCCAACTCCGTGTAACTCTTAAAGAGACCGTAGGCCAATTTCTGCTAGAGTATCGCATGCCGTGCTCTTCGAGAGCATCGCCAGGAACCAATTCCTTCCGTTTTACTAACATGCATGCTTTTGCTGCTTGCTGTGCTTATGCATTGAGTATATAGTGTTGCCATTAACTAAATTAACAAAAGAGCATCTCCTTAGCGTAGCTTAGAATAGAAAAATGTCAAAAAAGCATGCATTATGTTTTGTTGAAGGTGCTGTAAAAATGTGAGAACTAATCGTAGGGGGAAACATACAAACACATGGTTCTTATGGGTTAAACATGCTTTAAGTACTTCTGTAA
Source organism: Labeo rohita (assembly GCF_022985175.1). Classification (NCBI taxonomy): domain Eukaryota; kingdom Metazoa; phylum Chordata; class Actinopteri; order Cypriniformes; family Cyprinidae; genus Labeo; species Labeo rohita. The sequence continues at coordinate 27,549,533 of NC_066877.1, forward strand.
CAGCTCCAAAGCAAAAATGAGCATATTTATTCTACTTTTGCATATTTTCTTGGTTTTTCAGCTTTATAGTCGTAGTTAACCTTCAGACTAGGTATGTGAGTTTTGCAAAGCGCCCTGCTTAAGATAGCGTAGTCTCGTAATGCTTGTCGCCTGATGCTTTTTGCAAGTCATGGTTAAAGTCTCTTTAATAGTTATTTGGAGTTTGCTAGTTATTCATTCAGGTATGCTTATATAATGCTTATATATTTATATACATGTAGTCAGTATTCTGTATCTTAGCTTCGGTGGTGCTACATTGTTATTATAACCCTTCTGGAAAGCTATGCAGACATACATGGTTTGTACACATAACCAAAGTGGATTTTTTTTATCACTTTTGTGGAAGTGAGGGAATTGCAGCCATTAAACATTCCAAATAGATGTAGGCCCTGATACACTTGCCCCATTGCAACTTGAGTTTTTAGCACTAGATTTTTGTCCTGTTTGATTTGAAAGTGATTTTAGCATATAATTTTTGTTTTTGCAAAGATTGTTACGCAAGCACTTTACATGATTACACTTTATCCATTACAAATTAAGCGCAACAAGACACTTCAGGTATTACGATATTTGCACAAAATAGTAGCAGTCAAACTTGGAATTTATATATATTTTTTTGAACAAGATTCTCATATCTACTTCAAAATTGTGACAAAATGGGATTTTAGAACTACACCACCAGTCAAAAGTTTTTTAAAATTTTTAAAAAGATTTTTTATGTTTTTTTTTTTTTTTAAAAGTCTCTTCTCACCAAGCCTGCATGTATTTGATCCACAGTACAGCAAAAACAGTAGAATTTTGAAATATTTTAACTATTTAAAATAACTGCTTTCTATTTTAATATATTTTAAAATGTAATTTATTCCTGTGATTTCAAAGCTGAATTTTTAGCATTACTACAGGCACATGAACCATTAGAAATCATTCTAATATTCCGATTTGGTGCTCAAATTTATTATTATTACTATGTTGAAAACAGCTGAGTAGAATTTTTTCAGGTTTCTTTGATAAATAGAATGTTCAGAAGAACAATATTTTATTTAATATAGACATTTTTTGTAACATTATAAATGTCTTTATCATCACTTTTGATCAATTTAAAGCATCCTTGTAAGTATTAAATTCTATAATTTCTATTAAATTAAATTTAGCTTTGATAACAGTAATAAATTACATTTTAATATATATTAAAATTGAAAACGTTTTCATTTTAAACAGTAAAAATACTTTTGCTGTACTTCATATCAAATAAATGCAGGCTTGGTGAGCAGAAGAGACTTCTTCAAAATCTATTAAAACTCTTACTCTTCAGAAACTTTTGACTGGTAGTGTAGCTCAAACACTCGTGATTTTACTGCCCTGTAAGTGACGCCACACCTCAGTTTTCCCTTCATTCAAATCAAATGCTAATCTAAATGTTCCACAACACGAAGTAAACATTACACACCTGCCTTGAGCCACAAAAGCCAGGTACTAACATCCTTTTGACAACCACAGCTGGCTTGACATATATATGAAGTATGTTCTAATAGTTGTGTAATATTGATGTTGGACACCAGCGGGAATCCACCATATGCACAGAACAGAGAAGGGATTATTGAGTCCAGTGTGGACGGCTGGTTTGAAGTGCAGCTGGTTACAAACGCAGGTGCCAAGACTGGTTAAATAAGCATTTTTTACATTATATCATGAGGCCCTTATGAACTCGGTGTCAGTTATGAAACACTTAATTGCTTTAGTGCATACTGTCTGTCTTTCTGTGAATGTGAAGCCTTATTTACACCTGTAAAATATTTTTATATTCTTGTGTTGACTTGTTTTATTTGAATTCAGTTTTGTCCTCCTATATACACCACACAGATCTTACCCTTGATTACATAATGAAAATGAAACACTTTTGCAATAAATAGTACTTAAAACCCAACTGAATGTAATGTAAGAACAAACATTTTTTATCAGAGCATACTCCTGTTGTGTGGCATACTTGCAATGATTGTGGTTCACACACACTCCACTGTGGGGGAATATACAACTCAAGATTTGTACTGCATCTCACTTCAACTGAAATAAACAGATTTGTATCCAAATGCAATGTTTGAGTGATTGCAATAAGGTCGACCGTTAACACGGCAGGAGCTGGAACACATCCAGCGGCAATAGTACGGGGTCAAATTCCTCAGGAGGTTTTGCTGGTCATTTTCTCTAAAAGGCCCTTTCAGGTTTTTTAGTTAATGCACTGACTAAAAGCCAAGATCATGTTGGCTTGCATGAGAAGCAAAGACAAAGAACGACCTAATTATATGCCAGTGACCAACACAACGCCTGCCCTTCCGGGTGGGTGGCAAATCAGGACAATCTGCTGGGTCTAGAGATGAAATTTGAATGCAACTTTGTGTTTTTAGAAACAACACCTAGAAATATCTATTATGTTTATCAGGCAAAAATTTGAAGCTAGCATGTATTTGATTACACAGGTAAAACCTGCAGCAGATGTGGGAGCAAAGCTCAACTGAAGTTTGACTTTGCTTGAGCTAGAAATCCAGACACTGGTACGAGATAAGATATTTTCCATAGTGTTTCAAAAAAAAAAAAAAATGCGCACGTGAAGTAACTTGCGTCCCAAGCAATTCTTTCTGTACAGTATCAGTTTTTAAAAAAAACATAACCATGACCTTTGATACATTTCCTGGAAAGCAGTTCTGATACACGGAGGTTGACATTGTTTACCATGTCTAGTTTACATTAGCGCACAGAAAGACAAACAAAAAAACAACAGAATTAAAGTAACTCTGAGATGTGACCACTATATATACAGTATTATACACTACCAGTCAAAAGTTTTTTAATTATTATTATTATTTTTTTAAAAGAACCAAGCCTCTATTTATTTGATCCAAAACACAGCAAAAGCAGTGTTATTGTAAAATATTTTTACTGTTTAAAATAACTGCTTTCAATTTGAATATATTTTAAAATGTAATTTATTCCTGTGATGAAAGCTGAATTTTCAGCATCATTACACCAGCCTTCAGTGTCACGTGATCCTACAGAAATCTTTCTAATATGCTGATTTGCTGTTCAAGAGACATTTATATCAATATTTATTTATCATCAATATTTAAAGCAGTTTAGTAATTTTTTCAGGATTCTTTGACGAATAGAAAGATCCAAAGATTTTTATCATTATGCACTACGCCATTCAAAAGCTTGGAGTCAGTATACTTTTTTCTTTATACAGAAATTAATACTTCTATTTAGCAAGGATGCTTTAAATATCAAAAGTGATGATAAAGACATTTATAATGTTACAAAAGATTTATATTTCAAATAAAATTCTGTTCTTCTGAACTTTCTATTCAAAAGAAACCTGAAAAAAATTCTACTCACCTGTTTTCAACATAATAGTAATTAATGTTTTTTGAGCAGCAAATCAGAATATTATAATGATTTCTGAAGGATCATGTGACTGGAGTAATGATGCTTAAAATTCAGCTTTGAAATCACAGGAATTAATTAGATTTTAAAATATATTCAAATAGAAAACAGTTATTTTAAATAGTAAAAATATTTCAGTTTTTGCTGTACTTTCAAAATAAATTAAATAAATGACTTGGTTAGCAGAAGAGACTAAAAACATGAAAAATCTTACAGTTCAAAAACTTTTGACTGGTAGTGTCTATCAGCTATCATTTTTGTCTTGGTTTCCATTGCAATCAAGATGTGTTGACTTTAGAAGCAAAAATCACAAAAAAATGTTTTGAGACATTGTTAAAAAAAAAAAAAAAAAAAAAAAAAGTGAATTCACACTTAAAACAAGAACAAATATCTGCCAAAACACTCAGGAAAAAAACAACTCAATTCAACAAGACAAGTTTTCATACCCCTCTGACAAATACTTGATCTTGCTTCAATCATTAACTCACTTAATTTCTTCTTTTTGTTCAGTTTCTCAGAAAACAAGACATGTTCAATTTGCCTTTCAAGTAAATGCATTTTTAAGAAAATATTGAGCTGTCTGCTTAATAACAATATTTTTGAAATGTTTTAGGATAAATCATTCCACAGAAAGAGCACTGGTAAAAGTTCTAAATATTTTACAGAATCTCAATTCTGACAAGTATGCTACTTTGTTGCCGTTAGATTTAAGTGTGGCATTTGATGTAATTGACCATTATGTATGAATTCAGGGAAATGCTCTCAAAATCCTATTTTAATAATAGAAGGTTCTCTGTTAGTGTTGGTCAATTTACTTCAGATGCAACTTCTTTTACATGTGGTGTCCCTCAAGGCTCTAGTCTAGGTCTGATCTTATTCTCCATGTATATGCTCCACCTGGGATCAATCTTTAAGAAACACGCTATCTCCTTCCATTGTTACGTAGATGATACCGAAATACATTTTCCCATGGGATCTAATAACATGGGTTTGAATCCTCTGTTGACTAGTCTAGCGAATGTTAAGGCCTGGATGTCCCTAAACTTTCTGACCTAAATGAAGGCAAAACTGAGATTTTAGTTTTTGGACCTTTCAGAAGCTGCTCCCTGGTTTAAATGTTAGCCATTTGTCTTCATGTGTAAAACCACTAGTTTAACAATTTGGGTGTGTATTTTTGATTGGTCATTTTCAAAAAAAAAAATAAAATGAATATACTAGCTCTGCGACGCATGTCCACACATTACATAGTCACGTTGGAAAGGTCATGTGTGGTTAGTTCTTCGTCTGTGTACTTCGGATCAAAAAGATAGGGTAGGGCGAAAAACTTCCATCTCGTTTTCTCCTCCAACTTAAATATCATCCAATTCATTACAGAATTGATTTTAAAATCTTGTTGCTGGTTTTTAAAGCTAGATTAGCTCCGTATACATTTCTGAAACCGCGAGGAAACCAAGCTTTTGTCGCTGCCACACCGAAACTCTGGAAAGTTAAATTCATCATTAAAATGCACAAACATGTTGAAATAAATTCACCATCACAGTACATTGTTCAAAATGTTCTTTTTAAATTATTGTTGAAACTGGATGAACATTATAATAACATTCTGAGTTACAAAATCGCATTGTCGTCCTTGTTGTTCCAAAAAGAATCATTTATCAAACCACTAATGTGCTGCTGCAGTCCAAAAAAAAAAGAAAAAAGGCTAACCAACCACTGGTCTGGATCTGAAGCAATATTTATATATATAAAAACCCCCACAATAACAGGATTGTGAGATTGCTTCATCATGGTTTGGAGTCAATAAGGCCAGCCATCCAGCTAAAGTCAGTTTTTCTGACCCTTTTCAGTTCCTTCTCCTGCGCTTTAGAGAGCTTCGGCATCACCTCATCTACTGAACCCTGGGCTCTGAGCTCCTGCTGACTATCACATGCCTCCATTTCCTCCTCAGAGTCCCCTTCCTCTTTCTCACTGTCCATTTCCTGCTCTGAAGATTCCATTTCCTCTCTGAAAAAGCAAAAAGGAAAAATGTAACACTTATGTGCTTGCAGCACATGGAATCGCATGAAAAAAAGGGAAGGGAAACTGAAAAGTAGGCATGTTAACTGTCAAAGAAAACATATATTAAAAAATATTTATTATGCATGTGATCATAAAACCTAAGGGGGTCTTACCGGACTCCAGTGTTGGAGATCAGGAGGGAATTGACAAACATCGAGCACAGGACTGATGCAGCAGGTAGAACATGAGCTGGTGTGTGTAACAACTAAACAAAATTAAAAAAATTAAATGTCATTTATTCCTGTGATGGCAAAGCTGAATTTTCAGCAGCCATTACTCCAGTCTATAGTGTCACATGATCCTTCAGAAACATAATATGTGACCCAAAACCAGTCTTAAGTAGCACAGGTATATTTGTAGCAGTAGTCAAAAATATGGGTCAAAATTATCGATTTTTCTTTTATGCCAAAAATCATTAGGATATTAAGTAAAGATCATGTTCCATGAAGATATTTTGTGTATTTCCTACCGTAAATATATCAAAACGTATTTTTGATTAGTAATATGCATTGCTAAAAACTTCATTTGGACAACTTTAAAGGTGATTTTCTCAATATTTAGATTTGTTTGCACCCTCAGATTCCAGATTTTCAAATAGTTGCATCTCGGCCAAATATTGTTCTATCCTAACAAACCATACATCAGTAGAAAATGTATTTTGATGATGTTTAAATCTCAATTTTAAAAAATTGACATTTATGACTGGTTTTGTGGTCCAGGGTCACATATAACCAATAGTCTACTTGAAATGACCTACTTCTTTGATGGTAGCAGAGCCCTGTGTGTGTTGGGGTTTGTCAGCCCCTGAATAGGACGGTGTTGAGTTGAGTTTCTGCTGCTGTTGTCTGTGTTTTCCCAGCAGCAGGTAAAATGGTGTTACAGAAACGCTGTCATCAATGACAAGCTGCATCAAAGACACACAAGTGAAAAGTTACTTTGAGGGGCCTCAAAATAAATGAGAATAAGGATGGTGTAATAAAAAAAAAAAAATTTACCCGTTTACTTGAAGACAACATTCTGTCCTCCTCTGTTGCTGTGCTGAAGGTCAATAAATCCTGATAATTAAACGCAGTTCATTTTATTAGAAATATCAGGACACAGTATGCACAGTATAACATTCACAATTACTGCTATTACAAAGCAATTTAACCTACATCTACACTACCAGTCAAAAGTTTTTAAACCGTAAGATTTTTTTTTAATATATGGACGTTTTCAATATCTTTATTAGTATTTTATTTTATGAGCTATACTACCAGTCAATTATTTTTTTTGAACAGTAAGATTTTTAATGGTTTTAGAGAAGTCTCTTCTGCTCACCAAGCCATTTATTGTATCCAAAATACAGCAAAAGCGTTAATACTGTAAAATATTTTTACTATTTAAAATAACTGCTTTCTATTTCATTATATTTTAAAATGCAATTTATTTCTGTGACCAATTCTAAATTTTTAGCATCATTAGTCCAGTCTTCAGTGACAGCTGATTTGGCTGTTCAAGAAACATTTTTTTAATTATTATTATCAATATTTAAAACAGTTAAGTATCATTCTTTGATAAATAGAAAGATCTAAAGATCAGCATGTATCTGAAATAAAAAGCTTTTGTAACAATATTCACTATACCATTCACATATACTATACCTTTGAGTCTATATATATATCTTCTTTTTTTTTTGAGGGGAAGTAGTTACAGAAATTAATACTTTTATTTAAAGGATGCTTTAAATTGATTAAAAGTGATGATAACAACATTTCTAAGACATTCTTTGAAAACAGGAATAAATTACATTTTTAAATATATTCAAATAGAAAACAGTTAAATATTTTAAATAGTACAAATATTTAAAAATTGTACTGTTTTTTGCTGTACTTTGGATCAAATAAATGCAGGCTTGGTGAGCAAAAGAGACTTCTTTAAAAAAAAAAAAAAAAAAAAAAAAAAAAAAATTTACTTTTGGCTGGTAGTGTAGCTCATGAAATATACTGTTGTTTTTTATGATTCTTCATATTAAATTAGTTATTAATTTTTAATTATATATTTTAAAATATTTTAAATATTTAAAAAGCATTTGATAATTTAGTAAAATTGATCACTAAAACTATAATAAATTATAATTTATTATATATTTAAGAAACAATTTAAAAATTAAACATTTCTCTAATAAACTTCAACCTTAATTTTTAATATTTTCGGGAACTTTGCATTTAAATCTTGAGGAAAGACATGACATGCATGACAATAACAAAAAGCAAAAAACAAAAATACATTTACACAAATGAAACATTCTACGGTTATTTATATGTGTTTTCAGGTTGTTTGTGATTAGAAATACAACTGTAATACCATGTTTTGTGTGAGGAAGTACAGTTGAGATCTGTTGAGCCACTGAGAACTTTCATCACAATTGTTTAACGGCTCCTCTCGAGGAACAAAGACAGCACGGTGTACTTTCTCTGAACACACGTTCTTTTGGGTGAACAGAGGCCGCGGCTCGCTGGGCTTGAAAACAAACACTGCACAGACAGCAGAAAATACATTAAAACTAGCTTGTGCATGAGTCTGATACAAGAAACTAAAAGCCCAATTAATAAAAATACTGCTAAAACTACGATGACCTTTCAAACACTTACGGTCTGTATGTTTAGACTGGTATGAAAAGGCAGCCACATTTTCTGACAAGGGGTCCGGCTGCAGTTTGGAAACTTCCACAGATGTGCTCCACTCCACTGTTGGTAAAAGATTTGACGTTAAATAAAACTGACCTTGCAAAACCAAAGTGTGAATTAAACAAGACTGAGCAAGCTAAAAAGAAGCTAAAACACCTGGCATTTTACTGTTGTTTCAAACCTGCATGCTGGTATTTTCCCAAACGTTTACAGTTATCATGGCTGTCAAGCTCCTAAAAGGACCAAAAAGCCCTTGAAAATACCATAAAAGCTGTCCATTTGAGGGTTATTACAGTTAATACGCATCTAACGATATTATCAATATTGTGGTATCGCGATAGCAAAACTGTCTGGATATTATATAGGTCTTCTGGGCAAAACGTCTAGTTTTTGAAATGTATTTAAACTTCTTATTCTAACATAAGTTCTTTAAAGTTGTGTTTTTGGACAAACAAACTAAAACTAAAAGCACAATATGGCTTAATCTCTCCATCAATGCTGTTTTCGCTGCGCGTTTCAAAGCAAAGTCCAGTGTTTTTTACGCCTCACTTGAATGGAAACTCATTTCTTGCAATGTGCTGTAAATTTAGCACACATTTGGGAACGCAATGGCCACCAGTTATGCTTTATTTTCGCAGCAGATGATTACAGCATTTAATTAGATCTGTAGTGAGACGCGTTTTAGTAAGCCGGTTTTCACTGAAGCTGGAGTTTTCCATCAAAATAAAAGCTTGAAAGTGCAGTATGAATTGCTGGCAGCTAGTGATTAACATGGGTAACGTTACTGCAGTCCAAATTCAAAATATCTCTTTCAAGTGCAGAAATTAAGTATTGTAATATCCCTACTGTAGTGTAATGCACAATAATATACCTATATAATAGTGGTGTAACGGTACACAGATGTCACACAAATCTACTATGCTAGGTTTCTTTTCATTTATTTTAAACAGACAGTAGAACAAATTAAAATTTTGAAAAATACTAAATATTATATCTAATTAATGTCAAATATAGGCTATAAAATCTGCAGTACATATATACATACAAGGAATAAATACTTGAAATAAAAAAGAAAATAAGAAAGTTGATTTTGCTGGTATGAGGAAAGTTGAAGCAATCGCGCCGACACACATAAACACAAAACATTTCAGTTCCAGGCTTCCAGCATTGCTAACTTGACAGCGCAGTTGGTACTTCATCAAAATAAAACACAGTGAACCAAACATTAGCGCGCCCGCCTCACTGTGTCACCGTTAGAACGCGACTGAAGTACAAAGTCTACTTAAATAATAAATAATACTTTAGCATTTGGATGCATCGCAAATATGGAAATATTACAGAATATTTGGATTTGTGCCGAATGAGGGCGGTAGGATACAAGACCACAAAGCTCCATTTCGCAGACGGTTGAGTGCGCAAGTCTTTAAAGTAACGTTATACTCCGTTTTCAGTGAGAAACGCGTTCAGAATCAGCACATGATCACTGTCTAGTGGGCTTTGTTTTCAAATGCTCCTGGCATTCGCTGTTCTTCTGCCGGTGTTATGCCGAATTCCGACCCTTGCCAGATTACTACCCCCCTAGTATTGGTAGGTTTAGGATTGGGTGTGGGGGAGGGCTTTGGATTAGGCAATCAGATAGCAATTTCAATGAGAGGGGGTAATAATTTGGCGAAGGGGGTCGAAAATGGGCACAACACCGGCGGTTATCAAACAGAGTTGCATTACTGCGGGCGCCCCCTTCTGGATTGAGGGTGAATTGCCTGTATTCGTAAGGCCTCATGCACCGAACTGAGATGCCCGTACAGTGACAGTTCGGTATGAATACATGTATTGTTACACCCCTACTATATGATATTCATTTTCATTTATTTTACAGTGCAATTGTTTTACAATATATGGCTATTACTGTCTTTGTGGTTGTGATTATTATATTCTAATTTGTTTGCCTTCCTAAAACACCAGTGATGTAATTTAGACTGAGACAGTATATCACAACTAAAAAGAGGGTTGAGTCCCGGTTCAGGCACAAGTCAGTTCACTTTTTTTTCTGACTCAAGTTTTCTTAGTTAAGAAAGGGTTGGAGCTCTTTATTTTGAACTCTCAAAGTGCATTAGAATAATTTAACTTTAAAATGTACAAAATTTTCTTTATTTTCCCCCTATTTCTTCATTTGTGTTTTTTTTTTAACTATCGCAATAAATATTGCATTGTGGACTTCATATTGCGACATTATCGTGAACTTTTGATATTGCGGACTTCATATCACAATATTTAAGATTTTGATATTGTTACATATGTAATAGTTAACTAAAACCATTAAAAAAGGCTAAATAAAAATATAAATACCTACATAATCCAGTGGTTTGTTTTAGATCACTTAAGGGTGAGTGAATAATAACAATGTTCATTCTTGGGGGAACTGCAAACTGCAAACATGAAGCAAAATGAATGACTACTTACATGCACAAGTGAGGAGATTCCAGCAGCAGAGCAGGTTTCTGGTGGTCGTGCCAAGCAAGTATTTGGAGCAGCTTAATCGGCCGAAACAAAGGTCCCTGGTGGATCAAAGCAGCTGCCTTTAGTCGGTTTCACCAATTTCCAAGACCACCGTGATCAGCAAGAACCATGTCAGTTACATATTTTCATCAGATGGCTTAAATCTTTGTGTGTGTGTGCTAATTAAATCAAACATAGTACAAAGCTGCCAATGACTTGGCTCAATAAATCAGCATGAGAGGATTGGAAATACTGTACAAAGCAGATTTAGCACTCGCTGGAGTTCGTAATTACTGTAACTGCATATTCACCTACCATAGTTGATGATAGAGTAAAACAGTAACTTAAAGAGATAGTACACCCAAAAACAAAAATTGTCATTACTTACTTACCCTCATGTCGTTCCAAACCCATAAGACTTTCGTTCATCTTTGGAACACAAATTAAGATACTTTTGATGAAATCTGAGAGCTTTCTGACCCTGCATAGACAGCAATGCAACTAAAACATTCAAGGCCTAGAAAGATAGTAAGCACATAGTTAAAATAGTCCATGTGACATTAATGGTTCAACCATAATTTTATCAACCTATGAGAATATTTTTTGTGCACAGTTAGTCTTCATTCAGTTTGTGCTATGTAGGGCAGCCCCCTAACAGTCGACTAACCATTAGTCGACCAAAATACTAATGTTAACCTTTAAAAATGTGTGCTATTGAAGTGTCTGTGCGGCGTGTGGAAGCTGAACACTATCATGCTCACTGCATGACAGACCGGAGGCACCGGTGTGGTCACTTGCTCTTAAAGTCTCCACGTTTATTTTTGTGCACTCAGAACAACAACGAAACGTTGTGCTTTTGTAAAATAATTGACGCAAAAAGGATGCGCTTTCTGCTGTCTCAGTCTCTGTGAACTTGAGCGTAAAACCGTCTAAACTTGCCTTAAGGACATGAAGAATATATCTATAGAGAGTAAAATGTCTACTTCTATACGAACAAAGTCAAACAGAAAACAAAATTCTTAGATTATGTAATCCATATGAAACATGCATACAGGTGCTTCATTACTGCGGAGGTGACGAAAACAAAAAGCACTAGTTTATCAATAAATTATTAAAATGTTAAAGCAGTCACCTTGCTGTATTTCCCTGAAACATTCATAATTATTATATCTGTTGGTGCACTATGGCAAGTTTTTTTTTATGTGCGCTTGAGCGCTTATTAGGCTATGCAGGTAATTAAAGGCTCATTATTATGATTTATATGGTTTATTAATAAACAGTCAACTTATGCTTAAAATAAACGACTATTAGTCGACCAGAAAAAATCTTTAGTTGTGGGCAGCCCTAGTGCTAGGATTAGGGTTGAAGACTAAAACAGAGGAGAAAAAAAAATGTTAAATAAAGTCATTCATTTTGTTTTCTTTGTGCAAAAAGGTACTCTAGTAGCTTCAGAAAATTAAGGTTGATCCACTGATGTCACATGGACTATTTTATCAATGTCCTTACTACCTTTGTGGGCCTTGAACACTTTCTATGCAGGGTCAAAAAACTCTCAGATTTCATCAAAAATATCTTAATTTGTGTTCAGAAGATGAACGAAGGTCTTACAGGTTTTGGACGACATGAGGGTCCTCAAAAAAACCTGTCCTCATGTTCAATGAAAAAAAAAAAAAAAATACAGTTTATGCTTTTACATACAAATACAAAAAAAAAAAAAAAAAAAAAAAAAAAAAAAGACAAGAACAAGAACCAAATCAGTCTGAACCAGTTCACTGACTCAAAAGATGATTTGTTCACAAATGGAGTATTGCTTCTATTGTAATCACAGTACAATTGCTGCTTGCATTATACAGGAAGGTAAGGAAGAACTGAGAGCAGTTGTTGACAAGGAATGTCATGCACTTTTTACTGTGACTGACACCAGCTGCACCTAATGAACTTCCTTTTTTCAAAAACAATGATAGAGCGAAACTGTGTCCTTGCTGACCCTGCAGGTCTTGGCTTACGCCCAACTCTTTAGCAGGACTGAATCCTTATTCTGTCTGGCCACCATCTAAATCTTAATTACTAAGATACTACCATTCAGACTGTGCGAACAGTTTGAAGAGAGTTTAGTGAATGCTAATCCACTGCTCTGAATGGCACACACATCTAAAAGACCTTAAGAAACCTGTGCAACCCATTCCAAATGTTTCAGAAAGTGTTTGGACTGGCTGATTTGAAGACAGGGAACATTTACATCAGCCTAAGTGGTAAAACAACACGTCCCACCTTATTTCTCCAGGTGGTTGGCAGAGAGTGGTGAGCATCTCCCAGGTTTCCGGGCTCCATATGGTAATGACTTCTTGGAAGCTGACTGCCAGGAGAGAGCTATCGGCTGAGAAACTGCAGTTTGTGGGCTTTAGGTTATGGTAGCTGCCCACAAAATCACATGACCAGAAGTTCTGGTCCTCTAAAAGACAAATGGAAATTTTGCGGTGAGACAGGTATGTCTGGATTCAGACTCGTGACCTGTGGTGTTTAGTCCTTCTTAGTCCAATACTAACACCTTTGTGAATGTCTGAAGGGTTTGGACTCACGTTGTGTGTCTGCGTCAGCACCCTGACACCATGCTTTGAACTGGCCGTCTTCTGCTGTGGTCACCAGCATGGTGGTCTCCTCAGAAGAGCTGAAGCACATGGATATAATCCGATCCGTGTGGGCGGCAGTGATGGTAGTGTTCAGCACAAAACTAATGGGACAGAACAACACACCATTAGAGTCCAGAAAAATATTATCATTTGTACACTATCATTCAAAGGTTTGGAGTCAGTTACTTTTTTATTAAATTAAAAACAAAATAAAGACATTCAAAGGACTTCTATTTCAAATAAATGCTCTACTTTTGAACTTGATTTGAACTATTCAAAAAAAACCTTCTCTTTTCCACATTAAGCAGCACAACTGTTTTCAACATTGATAATAAGAGGCAATGTTTCTCAAGCACCAAATCAGCATATTATATTGCCTTCTGAAGATCATTTGACACTGACGTAAAGACAGATGAAAGCTCAGCTATTTTAAATTGTTATAATTTTGCATTATTACTATTTTCATTTAAACTCTTGAACTATATTGTATTAATATATATACATATATTTTGCAGGTAAAAAGTTCTATGGCAAATCTGTGACAAAAAAAAAAATTATATACACAAATACACACACACATACATATATATACATATAGACATGGATTTTTGTCCCAGACTCGCCATAGAACTTTTTGCCTGTTTAAAAAAAAAAAAAAGAAAGAGAAAAAAAGTAAAATGTTTTATTTATTTGGCAAAAAGTTCTATAGCAAACCAGTAATCTATACAATCTAAAAATATATTTAATTAATAATTAATTAAATTTAAATGCTTATATATGCTTATATACACACACACACACACACACACATACATATATATATATATATATATATATATATATATATATATATATATATATATATATATATATATATATATATATATATATATATATATATATATATATATATATAAAGATGAACAAAAAAACAATAAAGTAAAAAACATTTATATCTTAAAATTATACAGTTGTTTCATTGCTTAATAAATTGCTTTTAATTTATTTATTAAGAAATATCACTAATTTAGGACTTATAGTCATTAATTTTAATTCATATACAAAAAATAAAAATAAAAACGTAAATATACAATTTTCACAATTTTTTTAAAAATGGTGAGACACTGAAATATCAAAGAGTATTTAAAGAGTGTTTTTGTTATTACCAAGCATAATTTATTTGACATTTTATATAATTGCATATTTATATTCTGGTATTTAGTTTGTTTTTTTTTTTATTTAAAATTTTAACATTTAAAACTTTAATACATGTATGGTTTATGTGATAATGTCATGGCTAGGTTATCGATGGTGTGAATGCAATTATTTTTAACACTGATGAAGAACCAGTGTCAAAATGTTTGATTATTCTCCTAACAGTATTAATTAAATTGAAAGTGATTTGCAATATCTGCTTGTGGACCAAGAAAAATGTCAAATATCTAGTAAGATCATATATTTCTTGTATGAAACATATTTGCATTATTCAAATCTGCAATCTAGAATTAATACCTTTGCGTTTTTTCATCGAAAGCCCACAGTTTGAGGAAAAATTCTAAATCGGAGGACTTTTGTCCCCTTTCCTCCACTGTAGCAAGCCAGGACCCCTTTATGTCAAAAGCAGCCTTCACCACTTCAAACTGATCCAGACCGGCTTCATAAATATATTCTTGCTGCACTATGTCCAGCTGTGAATGCAACAGACAGACCGTTATACAAAAACCTATGCAAAACATGAACAATGTTTGACATGAAGAGGGGCCCACAGATCATGTGATTTCATCTGACATAATCTTGCAAAATTATATAACCCATGTCAGCAGAACGCACAAGAATGGAACTAATCCGCCAACATGTGATCCAACTTTTTCCAGTACATACTTCCCCATATGCTTGTTTATTTCAAAGATATTATCATAGTATAGACTGTGGCAGACTTACATCGTAGAGATGCTTGTCACGCAGAAGGGAGTAGAACTGCAGATGACCAGGTTTCCCATTCAGCACTAAAGCTTTACTGCGCGGGTCAATCATTAGATCGGTCAGAACATCATCTCCTGAAAGCATTAAAAGCATCGGAAGGAATAAACATTTACTGCGATAGTTGTGAAATTTAAATGGTTTGTGCAAATGAGCGTTTACAAACCTTTGACTAAACCCTGAATCGCCCCACACACTTTGAAGCTGCTCTCGATAACTGTGAGCTCTGAGGAGAAAAAAGAAAAAGGCGGCAAATGACAATCCAGATATATAGTTATGTATACATAGATATACCAGATATATACACACATAGTGAAATGTGTGGGTAAAAATGTACATATCATAAATCATCCACAAAACAACAGTATAACAATATTATTAAAAATCTGCATAAAGCAAGTGGAGCATTAAGGTTTTTTTTTTTTTTTTTTACATTATTGGTTATAGCATTATATTATTTTTGACACGTTTTCTACCCAAATTCTCATGAACTTTAAGGGAAAGTTCAGCCAAAAATGAAAACTGTCCCATGATTTACTCACCCTCAAGCCATCCTAGATGTATACGACTTTTCAGATTAATACAATCTGAGTTATATTAAAAGGCTCTTTAGGCCTTGCTTTAAGGTTCTTGTTTTACAATGGCAGTAAATGGCTGTTGAATTTTTGAAGTCCAATAAAGTGTACCCATCCATCATAAAAAGTGCTCCACATGCCTCCGGGTGGGTCAATAAAGGCCTTCTGATGTGAATTGATGCATTTGTGTAAAAAAAATAAAAAATATCCATCTGATCCGTTCGCCTACATTCGCTGGAATGCAATTCTCCCGTGAAGGTGAGATATTATGGTTTGTAAAGTTTTAAAAATGGATATTTTTCTTACACAAACGCATTGATTCACTTTAGAAAGCATTTATTAACCCCCAGGAGCCGTATGGACCACTTTTTTATAATGGATGCATGTACTTTATTAGACTTCAAAATCTCAACACCCATTCACTTCCATTACAAAGTCTGGAAGAGCCTGAAACAAGAAAGTCATATAAATCTAGGATGGGTTGAGGGTGTGTAAATCACAGGGTAATTCTCATTTTTTGTTGAAATATCCGTTTAATAAATGTCTTAACCCAATGTGAATTTTAAAACAAGTTGTACTGAACCCAAAACTGCTACATGAAGGATCCAGAAACAGCCAGTCAAAAAAAGAACCACCATTCAAAAATGTTTTCGAAAGAATTATCTTATGATAACAAGACTGTATTTAATTAACAAAAAAATACAGTCAACAAAAATAATATTATGAAATATTATTACAATTAAAAAAAAAAACCTTTTTTATTTATTTTTACTATATGGAGAAAATTCCTGAAGTTTTTTTCCTCAAGAAACAATTTCTTATCGACTAGAGAAATAAAGACACAAACATCTTGGATGACAAGAGAGTGAGTAAATTATCTGTAAATTTTTGTTCTGGAAGTGAACTTCTCCTTTAAGGTGTCGTTACACACATTACATGTACTTACTATTATAAAACAATTAATTATGCGTAATTACCCTAACCCTAACTATATAGTAAGTACATGTAGTTAATTAATATTACTCGGGACTTGTGTAATGTGCAATGTGTAACTACACTGTAACAATTACACCCCGAAATAAAGTGCAACCTAAAATAACTTTGCTTGTAGCTTAATTTTGGAGTGAAATCCCAGATCCACCCCAAGGCTAAAGACTTACTGTTGTCTGAATGAGAGGTGCAAAACAACTGCCCATCAGATGATGCTGATATATGTAAAATAGCTCCACCGAGACGGGGCAGGAACTCTTTTTTGTTGCCTGCCCCATACTTCCACTGGACAAGCACTGACTCAATGCCTCCACTCAGCAAATGAGTGCCTGTAGAGACATTAACAGTGTCAGAAGGGGACTGTAATGCACATTTAACACACATGAATAAGTGAAAGTGTGAAACACACCCAAGCTACGGTACTACCCACCTTCAGGAGTAAAACACAAAGTGTTCACAGCATTGTGATGCCAGTGCTGGGTGGAATATGTGTACTCTTTCTTTTGATCGAAGTTTCTCCTGTAGAAAAACAAACTTAATTTAAACCTCCAATTCTGATTACATGAGCTGCATATGAACTTAAACTGGATGGTGAACTCTGGTCTTACCAGAGGCGAATCTTTCCGTCTTCATGACCGGTGGCAATGCAGTCGTCTGTTGGGTGACAGGCTACGCAAGTGAATGCATTTTTGGCTCCTTTCTTATCTGTAGCTTTTAGAGAAAAACTACAAAGAGAGAGAAAAAAAAAAAAGAAATACTTCAACCAGAAATAAAAATACTCATTTACATTCACGATTCACTGACTTTCATTCACGATTCACTGACTTTCATTCAGCACAACAGCAAGAAGAGTAATAATAGTTAAATCAAAAACTCACTAGGTGCTATTTTTTAAAAACAACTCAAATTATGCTATTTGTTGGTAAACCAATAACCAAACTACTTGAAACGTGTAAATGCTAGTCATACCTTTTAAGTTCAATGAAAAAAGTCAAATGGTTTTTAAATGACTATGTATATGACAATTTTCATGGTGAGGTGAACTATGAGGTGTTGTCTCAAATGAAAAACACAAATGAAAAACCAACAAAAGCAAAGCCCAAACAAGCTACATGACATGTGTCTTGCTCCCTGAGGCCAGTAAATAAACAGTGCGGTTGGACACGTTCCTACATGTTCCGACCTTAAAAAGGCTATTTAGGATACAGCGGTTATTACCTGTATGTCTTCTGCTTCCTGAAGAAATAAACATTAAGTTGCAGATGCCTGGCAAAGGCTATAAACTCCCCCTAAAAAATTATAACATACAAAAAAACAATGTTAGGAAACAACTTCTTTTTCTCATTGGAAGGTTGCTGGTTTTATATCCTGAGCATACTCACAACCACCAAAAAAGTTGAGAAGTCATGCTGTGTAATGACTTTACCAAAACAACTAGTAAAGGTGCGACAGTCTACAAAAACACCAGCATGTGCCACACTAATTAACCTACAGGGGTTCAAACCATGTTTACCACATCAACACTTACATGGACAATGACTGTGCAGGAAGGCGACAAATGCATCCATAACAACCTGAGCAGGTATGACATAGTGTTCACCCAGAACAACCTTCCCACAGCCAGACATGAACTAACATTTAATATTACATTATAAAAAAAAGGCATACTTGTTGGATTTCAGGACCTCTTTGGCAGGGAGATAGTAATACAGATTTTTCCAAGTAATTTTAAACCTTATTTAAAAGTTCTGGCCTTAATATCAAACATTGGCCAAAACTGAATATTTTATTGTGCATGCTTATTTTCGATATTTTACACTTAGGTTAACTTTGACGCCATCTAATGTTTACATTTAAAAACAGTAATAATTTAACTAATACAGTTCACATCAATATTCACATCAAATGTGACCCTGGACCACAAAAGCAGTCTTAAGTAGCACGGGTATATTTGTAGCAATAACCAAAAAAACACTGTATGGGTCACAATGATCAATTTTTCTTTTAAGCCAAAATCATTAGGATATTAAGTAAAGATTATGCTCCATGACGATATTTTGTACATTTCCTACCATGAATATATCAAAACTTAATTTTTGATTAGTAATATATATATAAATATATATTGCTAAGAAGTAAGAACTTCATTTGGACAACTTTAAAGGCGATTTTCTCAATATTTTGATTTTTTTGCACCCTCAGATTACAGATTTTCAAATAGTTAGATCTCGCACAAATATGGTCCTAACAAACCATACCAATCAATAGAAAAGCTTATTTATTCAGCTTTCAGATGATTTATTAATCTCAATTTTAAAAAAAAAAAAAAAAAGACCCTTATGACTGGTTTTGTGGTCCAGGGTGACAAATATTCTAAATTTCTAGATTTTGCAGAATTTTCATTTATTAAAGTTTTAGTGTTTTATTTTTATTTATTTAGACAAAACAGTATACCATTTTAATTTTGCCCATAACATAAAAATATTTATCAGTTAATCTGTATCAGCTAGAAACGTATTCTATTATATAGATAATGTTAAAATAAAATGTTATTTTATGCGTTGTTGCTCAAGATTAATACAGAGGAGGTCTTTTAGTGTTTAATCTTCTGGTACACAAAGCATTTTAATGGAGTTTACAGTTTATTTGTACATTAAGAAATATTCTTTTTTTTAGTGACTTCAAATGAAATAAGTCCACAGTACTCATGTCTATTGGTTTCTAAAAGTCTACACACTAACTTGTTGGGTTTTAGAGTATAATACACTTATTTATTACTATATTATAACATGATCTTTTTGTATTGGTGAAAGCAAGATTTTATCATCTTTTTTTTTTTTTAAATAAAATTATTATTTATTATTATTATTTTTTTTTAAAGAAAACACATTGAAAAGGACCTGCACTTTGGAAAAGAGTAACATCAGCTACATATAAATGCAAGATTTGTGTTTGTAAGGCCTAGCGATGTAAAGTAGATATTAAAATCTAGTTTCACCAAATTCTCTGGTTTCACAGACAAGGCTTAAGCCTAGCTCCAGACTAAAATTTAAGTCTGAGCTGTTTCAGCTGAAAAAGCTTGCACTGATTGATCTTAAAAAATGCCAGTGCTTTTGTTTTGTCTTAAGGTGCAAACCAGTAATGTTTTTTCTAAGGCACGCTTATAAAAATAACTTAAATGTCCTAATTGAACTATGGCCTAATCTTGTCTTAGTACAGGCCCTGTCTGTGAAACCAGGCCTACATCACCTAATCTTAGACTAAAAAGCGTTGCAGACAGATGCCTCAAGGTTATGCTAAAACTGAAATGATTTCAAGAAATCAATCAACAGCCAAATCAATAAAAAGGGATGCAATAACCACCCTGAAAGAAAATGCTGAGCGAGCTCTTACCCCTCTACCAAAGGCCGTGCAGCTGGGGTTGGAGCTGATATTACTGCAAACAGCAGACAGCTCTTTGGCCTCCACCTCCTGCTCTGCTGACTTGGGCAGATGTACAGCAACCAACTGGAAAGTCTCTGAACATGCAGACACACAAAGCCTGAAGCTCAGAAAAAAAATGTACTATGCAATGGCCTTCAACTGTTTCATGCACTTATACCTCATTAAACAAATTGATAGGATCTTGAATGTTACAGCTGAGGTTCAGAGATATGAACCGTTTGGCACGGTTAAGTTTGTTTTTTGCTGCTGCTTCAAGGTTAGTACTGTCCAAGCTATTTGTTGTAGAGTCTCAGCCTCAGACAGTGCAATCACAGATTGACCACATTAGGCTTTTTTCACACAAAAACATCTGACTGACTGGCTTAACTTAGGTCCACCTGGAAACCACAGCTGTGTTTGCAAGGTTTGGGGATTAAAACATTCAGCTCTAAAGGACAAACTAATCTTTGAATGAACAAACATTCATTTTTATTAATACTGTGTTTTTTCCAGAAACATTCACTGGGATTTTTTCTGTCTTTATTGTACTAAAGACAATAGATTTTTTTGAATGGTTTAAATGTCTAAAGCAAGGTCTGTGGTTAGTACAATCTCAAGATATTTTCTTGTTTTGTTATACAACATAAAATACATTAATAATACATACGTTTTTACGTGTCTTGAAAAAGGCAGTTGCTAACAAGTGGCTAAATGGGACTAGAGAGGTTGTCGGGGACCCTAAATGTCATCACAGCGTGCAAATAAACTCATTCTTTCTAATCCATTTTTATAGCCTCATGTGTTTATAATCACACTCCTGCAAACTATCCTAAACTTTCAGGTAAAATGCAATGTGGAAAAGCCTGGCTATGCTCAATATTAATTTTTGTTTTTAAATTTGGGATAAGTTTGGGATCAGTAAGATTTTTAATGTCTTTTTTTTTTTTTTTTTTTTTTTTTTAAAGAAGTCTCTTTTGCTAATCAAAGTTCCATTTATTTGAACAAAAAACAAAAACACAGAAAAAAGTAATATTATGAAATATGCCTGCAATTTAAAATGACCATTTGCTATTTTATTATACTTTAAAATTGAATTTATTTATGTGATGCAAAGCTGAATTTTCATCAGCCATTACTCCAGTCTTCAGTGTCACACGATCCTTGAGAAATGATTCTAATATGCTGATTTATTATCAATGTTGGAAACTGAGATACTTTTTTTTTTTTTTTTTTCAGGATTCTTTGATAAATAAAAAGTTAAAAAGAACAGCATTTATTCAAAACAGAAATATTTTCTAACAATATAAGTCTTAACCATCTATTTTTATAGACTGAACACATCCTTGCTGAATAAATGTATTGATTTCTTTAAAAAAAAAAAATAATAATCTCCTTAATGTTTATATATGTATATATATAAAAATAAATAAATTTTATATATATATATATATATATATATATATATATATATATACACACACACACACACACATATATAGAGAGAGAGAGAGGGAGAGAGAGCGAGGGAGAGAGAGAGCAGCACAAATGTTTCCAACACTGATAATAAATCAGCATATTAGAATGATTTCTCAAGGATCATGTGACACTGATGACTGGATGCTGAAAATTCAGCTTTGCATCACAGGAATATATTTTATTTTAAAGTATATTTAAATAGAACATCACCATTTTAAATTGCAATAATATTTCACAACATTACAGCTTTTTCTGTATTTTTAATCAAATAAACACAGCCTTGATGAGCAGAAGAATCTTCTTAAAAAAACATAAAAAAATCTTACTGATCCCAAACTCAAGTCAGAAGTCAATTTAAGTCAGTTTTCTTCATACTGTATTGGTGAAGAGTGTCTGCTCCTAATCATTGCATCACAGTAATATACATGACTTAGAACTGCATTTGGCACTGTGTAATACATACCATTTTTGGAACCTGTAGCCATGGAAAGATGAAGAAAAACGATTCCCTCATGTTTCTCGGACAAACATATTGCAAACAAAGGGTATCCAATGACAAATGTCTGAAAAAAGTAATAAAACAACATGAAAGAAATGAAAATATTTACTGCAACAGTGGCTTTGGTTTTACTCAGTGCACCAACAGTACCTTGATGAGGATGCCATCAATGAAGTCCCATAATTTAACAGTGCCATCTGCTGAGCAAGAGTAAACCTGCATGCAGAATGAATAAATAGATTAAAGAATAAATTCTGCTGTTTAAAAAGCTTTAAAATTTAACTAACAGCCATTTACAAGCCATTCAAAATACGTCCAATAAGGAGAACAGGAGGTTTACTTCTAAGTCAAAAAGATCGTTTTGCAACAAAACAGTTGTTAAAATGCATGAAAGACTATAGGACATTTTTCCACGATAATAAAATACACCTCAAATACCACAACATCAGGCATGTGCAAACAATTTTAACTGTTGACTTTAAAGAAACCTCAGACAGAATTCAAACTTGTCTGAATAGTTTTTGGAATGCAAAAAGCTACAAACCAGCCGGTTAAGAATTCATTTGAATGCTGACAAAAGGAGAACAATCAAAACTTATCAACTATCTCATGCTTTCTATACAAATGAGCTCAAGTGATGCACTGACCTGCAGGTGATTGGTAGGATTCAAGGCGATGCCTGTCACTTGGTTGGTGTGGCCCTGTAGACTATGGAGCCATTCTTCTGTGCGTGTGCTGTAGACCTTCACTGAATCTCCAGAGGCGCACAGCACAAACCTGCAACCATGATACAACTTTACATTTAAGTGATACAGAAAATGCCTCTGCATTTTACACCTGGCATTCACAGACACCCAACAGGTCGCTTAAAATTAATTCATATAAATACACCACATACAAATGATCACAACACTCACAAATGTGACCCTGGACTACAAGACTTATAAGTATCAAAATCACTGTTTTCTCCTTCTCACACACCCAGACTTTTAAACTTCAACAATGAAAGTTTAAAAATATGACTTATCTGGTAACTATTAATGTACCTGAATTAAGCACTAGTAAAATAATTAAAATACATAATAGTATTTAATGTGAGACCACTATCAATATTACTTTTTATACAAAATATAACTGTCACACGGCATTGGTGTCATTTCCACCACAACACTGTAAGATCCCTGTAAAACGTTTGTGTGAAAGATTGTTTAGGTGGTTTCTATGGAAATGTTCAGTGACATCAGAGCACATGTTGGACATGGAGGGAATTTAAATTTTCATCAACAATATATTTAATATATTTATTTTATATCATTTCCAAACATGCTGTACCATCAAGGGTGCTTTTAAAAAGCTAAAAATTTTAAGTTAAATAAGAGTATTTGAATGTGTACAGAATGTGGTGGAAATGACATTTATGGTTACAAAGTACAGTACAGTAATACTTTTTATACTATAATATATTACAATACGTTTTATATTTATATTATGATATTATTTTTATTTCTAAATTACTTTTATAATAATTGATTTTATTTTTCATCCATTTTTAAGATGCCACCTACAACAAAAGAAAAGTCACAGGCCTATAGGAACAAAATAGAAGTTGACCCTGACCTCTCACAATTGTATAACCTCATAATTATCTCACATGTTGAAATTTTGATGCATCATTTATTGCTTATATTTTTTCCTTTCCATCAGTTGTGTCAGTTATTTACAGTATGCACTGTAACCGTTCATCTGTGAGACAAATCAGTTTTACACATCAAACTCAGCATTAATTTACATTAATTCATTGCCATTTCCACCACAACACACATTTTTAAAAAAATTTCATCACACATTAAAAATTTATCCACAATTTATGAGATCATGCTCTACTTAATATAAAAATTCAAATGATTTATTATCTAAAAAGCTCTTGCCCAAACCAATATTTAATTTCAAAGAGTGATAGGTGTACAGTTCATCATTTGGTCCTAAGGGCAGTTAATTTATCTCATTGACAAATGTATTATTATTGTGGAAAAACTGGTAAAACTAGTTACAAAAATGATCTTAGACAATTCTTGAGTGGCATAAGTTATTCTATTTTTAAATAACAGCTGTATATTGAGATGTGGTGGAAATTACATTTATTCATTGCAGGTCAGAAAAAAAATGTAAAATATGAACAACTTCTCTTGTATATATATATATATATATATATATATATATATATATATATATATATATACACATACATATATACATACATACATATACATACATATATATATACACATACATATACACTACCGTTCAAAAGTTTGGGGTCAGTACATTTTTTTTTTTTTTTTTAAATAATACTTTTATTCACCAAGGATGTATTAAGTTAATAATTAAAAGTTTATTAAAAGTTAATAATAAATAATTTACATTGTTATAAAATATTTATATTTTGAATAAACACTGTACTTTTTAAACTTGTTATTCATGAAAGAATCCTGAAAAAAAAAAAAAAAAAAAAAAACAAACAAACAAAAAAAACACTGGTTCCAAAAAATATTTGGCAGTACAACTGTTGATATTATCCAACATTGATCATTCTAATAATAAATCCGCATATTAGAATGATTTCTGAAGGATCATGTGACACTTAAGACTGGAGTAACAGCTGATAAAAATTCAGCTTTTCATCACAGGAATAAATTCTTTTTTAAAGTATGTTAAAATAAAAAACATTATTTTATATTGTAAAAACATTTTGCAATATTACTGTTTTTTATCTATATTTTTAATCAAATAAATGCAGCCTTGATGAGCATAAGAGACTTCTTTAAAGACTATTACAAGTCTTACTGACCCCAAACTTTTAAACGGTAGTGTATATATATATACACACATATATATATATATATATATATATACACATACATACAATGCAAGATTACAGCTAACTAAAAGCATAAACACATACTCATTGCTGTTATTTGCCAAAACAACATTTTTAATTTCCATTTAGTTTAACTTGATTTTCTAAAATTACTAAAACTGGAATAAAGATAGATTCAAAAATTAAAACTAAAAAAACACTACACTAAAAAACTGAAATAAGATTCTAAAAATTAATAAAAACTATAATAGTATCTCAGTGATACTAAAATAACACTAGTGCAGTAACAAACTAACTACATTTTTAAAAACAGTACATATTGGAGCCATGATGCATACTATTGTTTTACACAATATAGATGTGTATTTTTGGCATGAAATGAAACAGCTTTCTTTTATTTTAAGAAGAAGCCCTTTCAATGGGCCCATTATTTTGAGGGGTCCTTGGAAGTGTGAAAACCCTCAGCAACACAGAGTGGTTGCAGAAAACAAAGTCTGACAGATCTGTAATATCACTGCTGTACTTTAACGCCAGAATAATGTGATTTACATTATTATAGATATTTTTCGTAAAGTAACATGCCCGATATGTGTCTAGAACAATGATTACTGCCTTAGAGAGATATCTGTATCTTTCAAAACAAAACCAGCAACACTAACACATTCATCAGCAGTGTAAACAATCGCTTAAGTTTCTGACACTTTAAAGATGCGGTTGAACCTGTCATTCCCGCAAGTGTTTAGACACACATATAGAATAATTTAGATTTTATTTTGCTCTCTGGCTGATCATGCATCCCTTTGGGAACTTCATTCCCTCCAAAACGGATCAATGTTTAAGGTGGTACATTTAGAGAATATACAGACAGAACCAGACACAAAGTTCACATGATTTAGCGGATACCTGGAGTCAACGGAGAAGATCGAAGGTCTAAGGTTTATTTTGCTGCCACCGCAGCGAACCACGCGGATGTCACTCTTCTCCACCATGTTTTTCTGCCTCTCTGAACATCACATGTGGCCGCTGCGCGTTTCTTCTTCGTCTGTAGTGAAAAGAAACTAAAGGAGCACAACGCCATCACGCGGCCGGGCGTTTAGTTACTGCGAGAACACGGTTAAGTCATTATAGTTACAGAAAAAAGGGGTAACACTGTACAAGAAGCTGTCATTTGTTAACATTAGTTAATGTATTAACTAACACTACTGAACAATACATTTTATACACTATTTATTAATCAATAGTCGTTTTTCACAGTGCATTCACTAATGTTAACAAACACAACTTGTGATTTTAATGCATTAGTAAATGCTCAAATTAACATTAAGCTTAAAAAATTTTGTAGAAGTATTGTTCATTCTTAGTTCATGTTAACTAATGTAGGTAACTAATGCTAAATAATTAATCTTATTGTAAAGTGTTACCAAAAATGTTAAAGAATATAAAAAACATGTAAATTGGTTTAGAAACAAAAGCATGCAATTTCACCGTAAAATCTGGTAGAAACAGAAGTAAAATGTTTGGATTAGTGAACTACTTATCAGGAAAACGTAGATTGTATTTAAAATGGCAGTATTTTTTAACTGTAAAATTTTGTTAGTAAACTATGAAGTAAATAAAGTAAAAAGGCATGATAGTTTTCAAAATAATACATGCAGTTATACTGTAAAGTATTGGAAAGGAATAGAAGTAATAGTTTTTTTTAAGAAAATGTACATTATATTTAACATGGCAGTAAGTTTCACTAAAATGTTGTTTAAATTCTGTTTAAAATGTAAATATAGTAAAAATAATTGTATTATTGTTTTAAAAAGAATACGTGTAATTATACTGTATGGATTCATGTATTATTTAAAAAAACAATATGCATAGCCTACATTCATTGTAAAATATGTTAGAATGTTAGAATAATGTTAGAATTTAGTTTGAAATAATTGGATTCCATCCATCCATCCATCCATTTTCACCCGCTTATCCGGAACCGGGTCGCGGGGGCAGAGACGCCCAGACTTCCCTCTCCCCAGACACTTCCTCCAGCTCTTCCGGCGGAACACCGAGGCGTTCCCAGGCCAGCCGAGAGACATAGTCCCTCCAGCGTGTCCTGGGTCTTCCCCGGGGCCTCCTCCCGGTGGGACATGCCCGGAACACCTCCCCAGGGAGGCGTCCAGGAGGCATCCGGAACAGATGCCCGAGCCACCTCAACTGGCCTCTCTCGATGTGAAGGAGCAGCGGGTCTACTCCGAGCTCCTCCCGAGTGACCGAGCTCCTCACCCTATCTCTAAGGGAGCGCCCAGCCACCCTACGGAGAAAACTCATTTCGGCCGCCTGTATCCGGGATCTTATCCTTTCGGTCATGACCCAAAACTCATGACCATAGGTGAGAGTAGGAACGTAGATCGACCGGTAAATCAAGAGCTTCGCCTTACAGCTCAGCTCTTTCTTCACCACGACAGACCGGTACAGCGACCGCATTACTGCAGAAGCTGCACCGATCCGTCTGTCGATCTCCCGCTCCATCCTTCCCTCACTCGTGAACAAGACCCCCAGATACTTAAACTCCTCCACCTGGGGCAGGGACTCCCCACCAACCTGAAGAGGACAAGCCACCCTTTTCCGACTGAGAACCATGACCTCAGACTTAGAGGTGCTGATTCCCATCCCAGCCGCTTCACACTGAACTGCAAACCGCCCCAGTGCCCGCTGTAGGTCCTGGTTCAAGGAAGCCAACAGGACAACATCGTCCGCAAAAAGCAGAGATGAGATCCTGTGGTCCCCAAACCAGACCCCCTCCGGCCCCTGGCTGCGCCTAGAAATCCTGTCCATAAAAATAATGAACAGGACCGGTGACAAAGGGCAGCCTTGCCGGAGTCCAACACGCACCGGGAACAGGTCCGACTTACTGCCAGCAATGCGAACCAGACTCCTGCTCCGGTCATACAGGGACCGGACAGCCCTTAACAAAGGACCCCGGACCCCATACTCCCAGAGCACCCTCCACAGGACACCGCGAGGGACACGGTCGAATGCCTTCTCCAGATCCACAAAACACATGTGGACTGGTTGAGCAAACTCCCATGAACCCTCCAGCACCCTGAAGAGGGTATAGAGCTGGTCCATTGTTCCACGACCAGGACGAAAACCGCATTGTTCCTCTTGAATCCGAGGTTCGACTATCGGACGAATTCTCCTCTCCAGTACCCTGGCGTAGACCTTCCCGGGGAGGCTGAGAAGTGTGATCCCCCTATAGTTGGAACACACTCTCTGGTCCCCCTTCTTAAAAAGAGGGGCCACCACCCCGGTCTGCCAATCCAGAGGCACTGTCCCCAGACTCCACGCGATGTTGCAAAGGCGTGTCAACCAAGACAGCCCTACAACATCCAGAGACTTTAGGTACTCAGGGCGGATCTCATCCACCCCCAGGGCCTTGCCACCGGGCAGCTTCTCAACTACCTCGGCAACTTCAGCCCGGGAGATGGTCGAGTCCGCCTCTGAACCCCCGGCCTCTGCTTCCTCATGTTATTGTCTTCCTCAATGGAAGGCGTGTTGACGGAATTGAGGAGATCCTCGAAGTATTCCTTCCACCGCCCGACAATGTCCCCAGTTGAGGTCAGCAGATTCCCACCCCCACTGTACACAGTGTTGGTAGGGCACTGCTTCCCCCTCCTGAGGCGCCGGACGGTTTGCCAGAAACTCTTCGAGGCCGACCGATAGTCCTTCTCCATGGCCTCGCCGAACTCTTCCCAGACCCGAGTTTTTGCCTCCACAACCACCCGGGCTGCCGTCCGCTTGGCCCACCGGTACCTCTCAGCTGCTTCTGGAGTCCCACGAACCAACCAGGCTCGATAGGACTCCTTCTTCAGCCTGACGGCATCCCTTACTTCCGATGTCCACCACCGGGTTCGGGGGTTGCCGCCACGAGAGGCACCAGAGACCCTACAGCCACAGCCCCGAACAGCCGCGTTGAAAATGGAGGCGGAGAACATAGTCCATTCGGACTCAATGTCTCCATCCTCCCTCGGAATCTGGTTAAAGCTCTGCCGGAGATGAGAGTTGAAGACCTCTCTGACAGGGGGCTCTGCCAAGCTTTCCCAACAGACCCTCACAGTACGTTTGGGCCTGCCGAGTCTGTCCAGCTTCCTCCCCCGCCAACGGATCCAACTCACCACCAGGTGGTGATCAGTTGACAGCTCCGCCCCTCTTTTCACCCGAGTGTCCAAGACATACGGCCGGAGGTCAGACGAAACAACCACAAAGTCGATCATCGACCTCCGCCCCAGGGTGTCCTGGTACCACGTGTACTGATGGACACCCTTATGCTCGAACATGGTGTTCGT
Source organism: Labeo rohita (assembly GCF_022985175.1). Lineage (NCBI taxonomy): Eukaryota > Metazoa > Chordata > Actinopteri > Cypriniformes > Cyprinidae > Labeo > Labeo rohita. The sequence continues at coordinate 27,579,012 of NC_066877.1, forward strand.
TATGGACAAACCGTGACTAGCACAGAAGTCCAACAACAAAACACCATTCGGGTTCAGATCAGGGGGACCGTTCCTCCCAATCACGCCCCTCCAGGTATCACTAGAATCGCCCACGTGAGCGTTGAAGTCCCCCAGTAGAACAACGGAGTCCCCGGTCGGAGAGCTTTCCAGCACCCCTCCCAGTGACTCCAGAAAGGCCGGGTACTCTACACTGCCATTCGGCCCGTAGGCACAAACGACCGTGAGAGACCTATCCCCAACCCGAAGGCGCAGGGAAACGACCCTCTCGTCCACTGGGGTAAACTCCAACACATGGCGGCTAAGCTGGGGGGCTATAAGCAAGCCCACACCAGCCCACCTCCTCTCACCGCAGGCGACTCCAGAATAGTGAAGAGTCCATTCCCTTTCAAGGAGTTGGGTTCCAGAGCCCAAGATGTGCGTGGAGGCGAGCCCGACTATCTCTAGTCGGTATCTCTCAACCTCCCGCACCAACTCTGGCTCCTTCCCCCCCAGTGAGGTAACATTCCATGTTCCTATAGCCAGATTCTGCGTCCGAGGATTGGGTCGCCGAGGCCCCCGCCTTCGACCGCCACCCATCCCACAATGCACCGGTCCCATATGGTCCCTCCCGCAGGTGGTGGGCCCACGGGGGGGCGGCCCCACGTCGCTTTTTCGGGCTAAGCCCGGCCGGGCCCCGTGGGGTAAGGCCCGTCCACCAGACGCTCGCATACGAGCCCCAACCCCAGGCCTGGCTCCAGGGTGGGGCCCCGGCTGCGCCATACCGGGCGACGTTCTTTTTTTAAAAAAAGAATGCATGCAATTATACCGTAAAACATGTTAAAGGAATAGAATTAAAAAGTATGAATAACTCTTTTTTTAAGAAAATTTACTAATTAAACATGACAATTAGTTTAACTATGAAATATTGTTTAAATTATGTTTAAAATGTAAAGTAAATATAGTAAAATTAAATTATTATTATTTAAAAAAGAATACATGCATTATACTGAATAAATTAATGTATTATTTTTAAAGGAAAGTATCATATATTTAACAATATGTATATTTTCTTTGTAAAATATTGTTAGAATTATGTTTGAAATGTAAAGTAAATATGAAAAAATATATATTTTTGTTTTTAAAAAAGTGCATGCAATTACACCGTAAAATATGTATAGAAGTAAAAAGTGTGAATTTTTTTTTTTTTTTTTTAAATGGACGCTGTATTTAACATGGCAGTAAGTTTTACTGTCAAATATTGTTTAAGTTGTTTAAAATGTAAAGTAAATAAAATTGTATTATTGTTTAAAAAAAGAATACATTAGGAAGCAATTATACTGTATAAATTAATGTACTATGTTTAAAGAAAACGTATCATATATTTAACAATATGTATACTTTCTTTGTAAAATATTGTTAGAATTATGTTTGAAATGTAAAGTAAATATGGAGAAAACAATTGTATTGTTCTTTTTTAAAAAAAGTGCATGCAATTATACTGTAAAATATGTTAAAGGAATAGAAGTAAAAAGTATAAATAACTTTTTTTTTAAAGAAAATGGACATTGTATTCAACATGGTAAGTTTTACTGTAAAATATTGTTTAAATGATGTTTAAAATGTAAAGTAAATATAGTAAAATTGTATTATTGTTTAAAAAAGAATACATGCAATTAGAATTATATTTAGAATTATTAAGTAACTACAGTAAAAATAACTGTATTGTTTGTTTTAAAAAAAAGAATACACACAATTATACTGTAAAAGATGTTAAAGGATTAGAAATAGAAAGTATGAATTACTGTAGAATTCATGAAGAAAATATGCAATTACAGCCTATTTAACAGCGCAAAAAATTTACTCATACGGTTAGAATTATGTTTAAAATATAAATGCAGTAAAATGTTTTATTGTTGTTAAAAAAAACACAAGCAATTACAAATTATGGTGAAGAAATAGAAATGAATGAAGAAAATGCATTATATTTAACATGGTAATACATATGCCTTCACTGTGAAATACAGTTCAAATCATAGGTAAAACTCTGTAAAAAGTAAGAATTCATAGGCTATTCACCTTTTTCTTCCAGTAAGAGTGGGCGCTGCCATTTGTAAATTTTATGTGTCTGGTTTCCATCTGCGTCTAGCTATTTATAGCTGTACAAAACAGTTTATTTTGCTGCTTGATATTGCAAATGGGTGTGTCTCACCATACTATTTTAATGTATTATCTTAATTATGAGCACACTGGTTTGTAGTGCAAACTTTTTTACCGTTTACTGCACGTTATTTCTCTACAACGGTTAATGAACCGGAAGTTTTGCCCATAGACCTCCGCGTTAAAGAAAAAGGTGGATATACATTAAAAAATGTTGTTTTTCCTGTTATGTACATAAGGATGTTTCAAGTTGCATGTTATGTTATTTAGTTAATGTTCATTGCATTCTTTTATTGACGTGTCCTCATGGTTATGTAGGGTTTCCTGGTGAAAAAACCAGCATATGCTGGTAGGTATGTTTTGATGCTGGAATGCTGGTTAGGTAGGTTTTGATGCTGCTTTAAGCTGGTCCTTAGCTGGTTTATGCTGGTCCTTTGCTGGTTCATGCTGGTCCTTGACCAGCAACATGACCAGCAAAAACCAGCAAAGGACCAGTTTAAACCAGCTAAGGACCAGCATTAACCAGCAAAGGACCAGCTTGGGTTGTGTTTTACTGAACCTATTAGATCTCATAATCGGTTTAGTAAAACACTGTCATCTGTGTTATCAGGATTATGTGACGGGAGGAATGATGCTAAAAATCAGCTTTGAAATTACATTTTAAATATATTCAAATAGAAAACAGTTATTTTAAATGGTAAAAATATTTCTAAATGTTACTGTTTTTGCTCTACTTTGGTGAGCAGAAGAGACTTCTTTAAAAACATTAAAAATCTTACTGTCCAAAAACTTTTGACTGGTAGAGTAACAAAAAAATGGGGGAGATTAAATTTATGACAGCTAATAATCTGGGAACAGCAAACACATGCTGCATAATAATCTATAATGTTTTTACAATTATAAGCAGATACTTTAGTGTTTGTTTATTCATTTACTTATTTATTATTAATAAATAACATGATAAAAGGTCCTTGACCAGCAAAAACCAGCAAAGGACCAGCTTAAACCAGCTAAGGACCAGCATAAACCAGCAAAGGACCAGCCTGGGTTGTGTTTTACTGAACCTATTAGATCTCATAATCGGTTTAGTAAAACACTGTGTCACTGTGTCATCTGTGTTATCAGAATGTATAACAATATCACGTTTTTTTTATGACATTAAAGTATATTAAAAGTGAATTAATAGATAATTTGGCAAATTATGACTAGCATGAGTATAAGTCAGTGCATGATACAAGTCCATTGAAGAACAACACTCTCCATTCTAAAGGTGTGAGTCAGAGTCAATCAATATAAAATGCCCTATGAACACTCTTGCGATCGTATAGGGGAGTTCCCCTTGTGCTTTTTTCTAAAGCTACGTTTCCGTGTTCGCGAAGTGCTCAACATTTCCTTGAAGAGCCCACCTGTTTACCCGTTCAGTCATGATCGCTGGATAAGATAGCTGCCCTGAAAGAATTCATTCATGAGAAGAAACGGCACCGTACAACTACCTCCAGACGTCTAGGAACATTTGAAACGCCTCTCGCTGGATAAGGTCTGTAGTCTGCGGGCAAGACTCTTGAGGAACTGCATCTGGTTAAAACGCGTGGCTGCTGGTTACTCTAAAAACATCACGTTTAGCAGGTGCATCTTGTAAACGTCTCGGGAGCGTAAGAGCAGCAGGTAAATCTTTAGACATTAGATTCGGTATTAAGCAAATATTACAAATGAAAGACCTGACATTTGTATTCGAGTTGTTTGTTAAAGTTGGTTTATAAACTGTGTATGGTGTGTTGACATATTTATGATGTTTATATGAAAGGTAGCCTACTGTATACACTACCAGTCAAAAGTTTTTGAACAGTAAGATTTGTAATGTTTAATGTTTAAAGAATTATCTTCTGCTCACCCAGCCTGCATTTATTTGATTCGAAATACAAAAATATCTTTACTATTTAAAATAATTGCTTTCTATTTGAATATATTTTAAAATGTAATTTATTAAAGCTGAATTTTTAGCATCATTACTCCAGTCTTCTTTACGTGATTCTTCAGAAATCATTCTAATATGCTCATCTGCTGTTCAAGAAACATTTTTTTATTATTACTATTATTATTAATATTTATAACAGTTGAGTACATTTTGCTTTTGTAACGCTATACACTATATCATTCAAAAGCTTGGGGTCTAAGATTTCAATTTCAGATAAATGCTGTTCTTCTGAACCATGGATTCATCAAAGAAACCTAAAAAAAATCCACTCAGCTGTTTTCATAATAATAATAATAATAATAATAATAAATGTTTCTGAGCAGCAAATCAGAATATTAGTGTGATTTCTGAAGGATTATGTGACGGGAGGAATGATGCTAACAATTCAGCTTTGAAATTACGTTTTAAATGTATTCAAATAAAAAACAGTTATTTTAAATTTTAAAAATATTTCTAAATTTTACTGTTTTTGCTCTACTTTGGTGAGCAGAAGAGACTTCTTTAAAAACATTAAAAATCTTACTGTTCAAAAACTTTTGACTGGTAGAGTAACAAAAAAATGGGGGAGATTAAATTTATGACAGCTAATAATCTGGGAACAGCAAACATGCTGCATAGTAATCTATAATGTTTTTACAATTATTAGCAGACACTTTAGTGTTTGTTTATTCATTTACTTATTTATTTTTAATAAATAACATGATAAAAGGTCAGTTTGTAAACCAGACATGAAATTTACTTTTGTGCACTTTTTATTTATTTATTTGTGGTCATGTAAATCTCATATTTTACACAGAGCCTTACAAACTCTGTCACCTCAAGAGAATGATGGTCTTGTTTGATAGTGGTTTCACCCCGTAGCTTATTTCTAATGGGTTACACAAATGATGTCAAAACACTTCCTGATCTCTCTAGGTTATTTTTCATTCATGTCATGTAGCGCAGTACATTTTTATTCATAGATTACCTAAAGCAACATCAAATGATATCCATTGTATTTTTCCTCCCAGCACCACTATGAGTCAATGGAAACAAATCCAGCAACTGGATATTAAGTTCCTCGAACAGGTGGACTATTTTTATGATGACAACTTTCCAATGGAGCTGAGGCAGGTGCTGGCCAACTGGATTGAAAGCCAGGACTGGTATGTGGCTGTTTTTACACACTGAGCCAAATTTGTATTTTTAATGTTTATTAATCCACATTTTGAAATTCCAGTTTAACAACCACCCTAAAATATTCTGTAGTTCATAATATGAATTATGCATTTGCAACACAACTCTAATGCATAAGCGAATGCATCCTCCTGAAGCATCTTTGTCTTATCGCCTCAGGGAAACAGCTTCAAACCATGAATCTATGGCTACTGTACTCTTCAATAACTTCCTTATTCAACTGGAAAGACAGTGTTCACAGGAGCAGAACTTTCTTCACAGACACAACCTCAAGAGAATATTTCATCAGATACAGGTAACCACACATCTGATGCATCCCCGAGTGTCATATCCACACTGAAAAAATTATTTTTCACATTTACTAGAGTACATTTTACAAGGATATACTATCTCAATCTTTACACTTCAAAACCATGTTTATTTCAATGTGTTATTAGCAATTTCTAAGTGAAAATTTCCACACCATTTTTTTGCACGCTGAATAAATGTTGCACATCAAAAACAGTTTCGTTCAGTGATGCCTCCATGCCTATTTTTACACACCTGCTTTAAACGAGAACTGAGAGGAAAGGAATGTGCACACGCATGTACAAGCATGTGACTGTTTATTTTTACGATTTGCATACTTTTATTTTCTATTATAAGGACATTAGCAGGACATTATCTAAAGCTTAGTATTGAGATTCACAGTAATAGGCATCATGGTAATTGCATAGAATCTTTGTGCAATTTATAACTCTGTGACAGTTGTGTAAATTATTTCAAGCACGTGTTTGGTTGTCAACGGAAGTTTGTGCACTGAGATGTGGTTTTTGCTATTTTTTCAATGATTTCAGTGGAAACAGCCCTAACCAATATTTAGCACCTAAGGTCACTTGCCTCACATAGAGTTAACCACATTTAGTAAGGAAGAACATTAACCAGCAGTCTGTAAGCAATAGCTGACATGTTTTGATGTACTAGCTGTAGTTACAATAGTGTGTGTTACTTTACTAAGGAAAATAAGAGTTGAGGTTGCCAAACCCCCTAAATTCACTGACAAATGCTGACTGGCAGAACTCTCAGTAGTTTAAGACTGCTGAACACATTTTTTTTTTTTTTTCGTTTATGCAGTGTTTTCATGAGTGGGTGCTGTGGGGATTTCTCGCTTGATAAATGTGAAGAAAAACTTCCACAGTAGAATTAAATGTCGGGGGTTTCGCTTGGTTAAAAAAATTACATCTGTCTGTAGCTGGTGTTGTGTGCCACCCCAGAAAAAAAAAATGACAGAGCATAGCGTGGGGAAGACTATTTTTTCTTTTTCACATAAACTGTATTTAGGACAGCTGCAAAAATTCTAGTTTTTTCTTTCGCTCTTGCATCGTTTGTTTTGTTTCGAAAAAACCTATGGAAATATCATTGTCAATATTGCATGAAAAAAAAAAAACACCTAGACGAAACGCCCACAGTAGTGTTTTGACTAACGTTAAAATTCAAATAACACATCTGATTATTTTCCATAACTTCTAACAAATATCATAAACCCCCGAACTATATCAAAACCTCGATCTGCGAAGTGTGCACTTTAAGAAAAAAATTCACTTAAAAATGAATGCCATATATACAATTGTATGCTTTCATATCATATTTGTGTGATCATTATATGCTTTCAAATCAAATTTGAAACATTAATTATAACCAGTGTTGGAAAGGTTACTTTGGAAATGTAATAGGTTACAGATTACAAGTTACCCTATTCAAAATTTTATAAGTAGTGTAACTATTTCAGTTAGTTTATCAAAGTAATGTAACTGATTACATTTTATTACTTTTCTAAATTTCTAAAGAATGTCATTCATTTTGAAACACTTATAACAGGCAGGGTTCACTTTATAGTAGTACTCAAAACATTACTGTCAGACTTTCAAAATCCTTGATCATTTGATTTAAGATTATAAGTTCATTTTAAAACACAGGCACCACAAAATCACACTTTAGTGCCTCTTTTTACTTTGAGATTGTTCTGAGGTCAAAATGCTTATTTAAAATCATAATATGTAGCTTAATAGCTATGATGCTGTTTTTGAAATCAAATCTTTGCATAGCTATGACATGAAAGGAAGCACTGGCATGTAACAACGCCTTGGAAAAAAACAGTCAGTCTAAAATAAACCATATGCATAAAACCAAACAGGAAATAAAACGATTATCAAATAACCAATACTTTCCAACACAGATTATAACATAAAACGTCATTGTTTTGCATCTCATGACTTAAATGTTTTCAAAAACATTGTGTGTGAGATCCTAACCATCAACTGTTTCATTTACATCAGTGGTTGCTTGTTTGAACTTTCACTTTCCAAGGTTACTTCCCTCCTTGTAATGCCACATTCCTTATGAAGTATGATTCCTGTAAAGGGTGATGAGTTTTTACTTGTCAGGCAAATTTCTGTAGAACTCCAGGTACTTTCATTATATGTATGTATTAGTGTTGTCAAATTGATTTTACGCAATTAATCACATCCAAAATAAAAGTTTGTGTTTACATAACATATGTGCATGTGCTGTATTTATATGTACAGTCATGTGAAAAAGTACAGCCAAGATGGAAAGGCCATGTGTGACAAAGTTAGGACACCCTATGAGTCAATTTCCTGTAGATCCACTTTTAGCAGCAATAACTTGAAGCATTAATTTTTTGTGTGACTTTATCAGTCTCTCACATCGTTCTGGAGGAATTTGGACCACTCTTCTTTTCAACGTTGCTCCAGTTTATTGAGGTTTGTGGGCATTTGTTCATGCACAGCTCTCACCACAGCATTTGAGCCAGGATGAGCTCTAGACATGGACTGGACTATTGCAACACCTTGATTCTTTTCTTTTCAGCCATTCTGTTGTAGATTTGCTGGTGGGCTTGAGATCATTGTCCTGTTGCATGACCCAATTTTGGCCCAACTTTAGATGTCGGACAGATGCCCTCACATTTGACTATAGAATGCTTTGATATACAGAGGAGTTGATGGCCAACTCAATGACTGTGAGGTGCCCAGGACTTGTGGCTACAAATCAAGCCCAAAATGATCAGGCCTCCTCCATCATGTTTGTCTTTTGGTATGAGGTGTTTGTGCTGATATGCTTTTTAGGTTTTCACCAAACTTGGCGTTGTGCATTATGGCCAAACATCTCCACTTCGGTCTCGTCTGTTCAAAGGACATTACTCTAGAAGACTTGTGTTTTGTTCAGATGCAACTTTGCAGACCTAAACTGTGCTGCAATGTTTTTTTTTTTAGATAGAAGAGGCTTTCTTCTGCCAAGCCTTCCAAACATGCCATTTTTGTCCCATATTTTTCTAATTGTATTGTCATGAAATTTATTATTTGACATGTTAACTGAGGCCTGTAGAGTCTGAGGTGTAGTTCTTGGGTTGTCTGCCATTTCTCTGAGCTTTACACAGTCTGATCTTGGGGTGAATTTTCTGGGACGTCCACTCCTGGAAGGAGAGGTGTCTGTTTTAAATGTATCCCACTTGTGAATAAACTTCAGATTGTTTGGAAATGGCCGTATTACACTTCTCAGATTGATGGCAGCAACAATTGCTTGATGATTTCTGATGTCTTACCTCCTTGGCATTGTGTTAACACACACCTGAAGGCTCCAGACCAGCAAACTACCAAAGCTTATGCTTTTAAAGAGGCGCTCAGACTTGCCGATGATCAGTTAATCAAAGGTATTTAATTATCAGTGCTTGACTGTGATTTACCCTCTTAATTCCAATGTTAACAGTAAGGGTGTCCTAACTTTGTCACACATGGCTTTTCCATTTTGGCTTTATTTTTGTTCAGTAAATAATGACATGGTGCAATTTCCCATGTGTTTTTGTTCATCTGAGGTTTTATTTTCAAAATTTCAAGACCAGCCAAGGACCAGTTTTTTTAATGATGTCCTGATACGGAAAACCATGGAATTCAATAGGGTGTCCAAACGTTTTCACATGACTGTATATATAAATATGCACACATACATAATAATAAATGTAATATATATATATATATATATATATATATATATATGTGTAAATTATACATAAATATGAATACATATGTGTAAATACTTCTTAAATATATACATGTATGTTTGTGTATTTATATGTACATGTAAATATACACAGTGCACACACGTTATCCAAACACAGACTTTTCTTTTGGATGTGATTAATCGTGATTAATCGATTTGACATCAATAGATGTATATATGTGTGTGTGTATACATATATACACAGTTGAGGTCAAAAGTTTACATACACCTTGCAGAATCTGCAAAATGTTAATTATTTTACCGAATTAAGAGGGATCATACAAATTGCATGTTATTTTTTATTTAGTACTGACCTGAATATTTCACAAAAAAGACGTTTACATATAGTCCTCAAAAGAAAATAATGGTTGAATTTATAAAAATGACCCCGTTCAAAAGTTTACATACGCTTGATTCTTAACACTGTGTTGTTACCTGAATGATCCACAGCTGTTTTTTGTTTTGTTTTTTTTGTTTGGTGATATTTGTTCATGAGTCCTTTGTTAAACTGTTGTTAAACAGTCAAACTGGCCACTGTTCATCAGAAAAATCCATCAGGTCCGACAAATTCTTTGGTTGTTCAGCATTTTGTATATTGAAACCCTTTCCAACAATGACTGTATGATTTTGTAGATCCATCTTTTCATACTGACGACAACTGAGGGACTCATATGCAACTATTACAGAAGGTTCAAACACTCACTGATGCTCCAAAAGGGAAAACAAAGCATTTAAAGCCAGGGGGTGAAAACTTTTGAACAGAATGAAGATGTGTACATTTTTCTTATTTTGCCTAAATATCAAAATTTTGTCATTTAGTACTGCCCTTCAGAAGCTACAAAAGATACTTACATGGTTTCCAGAAGACAAAATAAGTTCAATATACCCTGATCTTCAAATTCTAAAAGTTTTCACCCCCCGGCTCTTAAAGGAGAAGTTCATGTCCAGAAAAAAAAATTACAGATAATTTACTAACCCCCCTTGTCATCCAATATGTTTGTCTTTTTTTTCTTCAGTCGTAAAGAAATTACGTTTTTTAGGAAAACATTTCAGGAATTATCTCCATATAGTGGACTTCAGTGGTGCCCGCGAGTTTAAAGTTTTAAAAATAGTTTAAATGCAACTTCAAAGGGCTCTAAATGATCCCATCCAAGAAGAAGGGTCTTATCTAGCAAAACAGTAAAAAACTTTTTAACCTCAAATAGGTTTACAATGCTCTACAATGTGCGTGCATACTCTGTGAACCCCAGTTCAATACATTTAGTGTAGTTTGAAAAACTCACATCTCAACTTCAAAATTGTCCTTCATCGCTGTTTTACCTTTTTTTTTTTTGACCTTCTTTGCACATTCACTTTGTAAACACTGGGGCGGTACTTCTGCAGCGATGTGGGATGATTTTGAAGTTGGAGGAGATTTTTTCAACATACCCAGTTTTTCAACTGTATTGAATCGGACAAACAAAAATAAGTGTAGATCTTTCAAAGTTATATTGATTTTAAACCTCTGCATAACACCACTTCTGCTTTTTTCCCACCAGGATTCACAGTCACCTGCTTTTTACACTTCACACACATAAAACGCCTTCATGCTGAATAGACATTAACCGTTTTTTTCACCAGTGTGCTTTGTGGTATGACTAGAAATTCCCGGTCTCACATTAGTCAGTAATTGCAGTTGCATCGCTCTTTCAGGTAAAATACAAAGCAAATCCTCTACACATGGCCGCTGTCATCTGTAACTGCCTGAGGGAAGAAAGACGCATCTTATCCACGGCCAGCATGCAAGAACAGGTACTGCAAAGACACACGTGACAAACAGCAAGCAAAAACCACAAATACCCCATGCAACTACGCTGTTAACCAAGCTATATTGTTTTGCAATGTACTCACATGATATTACAGTTTACCAGTGTGGGATCCAAAAGATGCTTCACTATGACCTATTTAACCAGTGTTAAAAATGCACCTGTTTGATTGTGACCTAGAATTAATTCATGTTTTAGATGTATACATTTACTTTACATTTAGATCTTTTGTTTGCCATGTTTACATTTCATTAATGGCAGGGACCACTTGAGAAGTCAATGCAAAACTCAGCCGCCTTGGAGAAGCAGAAAGTTCTTGACAACAAAGTGGCAGTCATAAGAAGCAGCGTTCAGGTAATTTGCGTCCAGTATTGCTTTCTATTATCCAAGGGGGTTTAGCTATGAAAACGTCCAGTGTGTGACATGTGCCATTATTTTCTACATGCTTTTATCAGATGCTGGACCAGGGTGTGAAGTATCTGGAGGACATGCAGGACGATTTTGACTTTCGCTACAAAACACTTCAACTTCGAGGTGAGCCACCCTAAAAAATGCCATATTTTTATGATATATTAAACCTAATAATATAATATGCGCATATAAGAGAGAGTTTTTGATATTAAAAAACAACTTTATATAATATCCTGTAGATCCAGTTGAGAGAAACTCTTTAACAATGAAGCAAGAAGTCACTACACTTCAGGAAATACTGAACCGTCTGGATTTCAAAAGAAAGGTAAGTGTATACAGTCACAGTTTCAATGTTTTACTTCACAACCATTTCCTTTTCTTCTTGTTTGTTAAAGGTTTTGTTTACTTAGATTGCATTATACTTTTTGAACTAGCCTGGGAACTTCCTGTCTCAGAAAGGTCGCTTTGAGTGGTTTTCACACATCTTTGGTATATTTTGCTCAGGTGTGACACCACCATACATGTTGTTGTTGGCTGGTCATTGTTAACCACTGTGTTTGCACTTTGTTTTACCTGCACAGGAGATTTTGTCAAAGATTGCAGATGTTATAAAGGAGATCGATGCCCTGATTTCCTCCCAGCTCAACCCTGAGCTTAAGGAATGGAAACGGAGACAACAGATCGCCTGCATCGGAGGACCGGTTCTCATCGGACTGGACCAGCTCCAGAACTGGTATAACCCTTATGATAGTGAAACATAATAAAAATATACAATTTAAGTTATGCTGTTATAGATTACTGTTTTAAATGTTCTAATGCTAATAAAACTGTCACAATGCTCACAGTCTTCATATTTTGTTATGTTGCTGCCTTATGTTAAACTGCTTTAAATGACTTTTTTTCTGCATCAATCTACACTCCATACACAATAATGACAAAGCACAAAACAGGTTTTTAACATCTTTGCGAATTTATTAAAAATAAAAAACTTAAGTGATTCTATTGCATAGGTGTTCATACCCTTATCTGGGACAGTTGAAATGTAGCTCAGGAGCATTCAAATTGCTTCTAGATGTTACTACACTTCGAGTGAAGTTAACCTGTGGCAAATTCAATTGAATGGGTATGATTTGGAAAGGCACACACCTCTCAGAAAAGATCTAACAGCTGAAAATGCACATCACGGCAAAAACCAAGCCCTGAGGTAAAAAAAAACAACTGCCTGTAGAGCTCAGAGACAGGATTCCATCAAGCCACACATATGGGGAAGAATCAGAGAAAAATTCTGCTGGATTGAAGGTTCACAGAAGCATGTAGTCACCGTTAACCTTAATGGAAGAAATCTGAAACAACCACGACTCTTCCTAGAGCTGGCCTCCTGGCCAAACTGAGCAATTGTTGGAGAAGGGCCTTGGTTAGGCTGGTGACCTAGAAGCTGATGGTCACTCTAGTTGAGCTCCATGATCTTATATGCAGATGGGAGAAACTTACAGAAGGACAAACATCACTGCAACACTCCACCGACCTGGGCTTTATGGCGGTGTGGCAAGACTGAATCTTCTCTTCAGTGAAGACACATGAAAACCCACTTGGGATTTGCAAAAAAGCACCTAAACGACCCACAGACTGTGAGAAACAAGATTCTCTGGTGTGATGAACCTCACTTCCAAGCATCATGTTTAAACGAAACCAGTAATGTGGTGGTTGCAGCCTCATGCTGTGGGGCTGTTTTTCAGCGGGAGGGACTGAAGGACTCGTCAGAGTAGAAGTAAAGCTCAGTGCACCAAAATATTGAGATGGCCTTAATGAAAACTCAGTCCAGAGCATTCAGAACCTCAGACTAGGTGGAAGGTTCACCTTCCAACAAGCACACAACAAGAGTGGCTTATAGACAACTCTGTGAATGTCCTTGAGTGGCTCAGCCAGAGCCTTGCCTTGAACCTAATCAAACATTTCTGGAGAAACCTGAAAATGTCAGCCAGCCCCCATCCAAGCTGACAGAGCTTGAGAGGTGAAGAGGTGAGGCGAAGAATGGCATATAATTGCCAAGGGTTGTTGCATCATACCCAAAAACATTTGAGGCTGTAAAGGTGCTTCAGCTAGGTACTGAGTTAAGGGTATGAACACTTATGCAATGTATGTTTTCCAGTTTTTTATTTTTTTAATAAATTTATGAAGTTGTGACAGTTCTGTTTTTGCTTTGTAATTATGGTGCATGGGGTATAGACTGATGTGGACAAAAGTATTTAACATAAGGCAGCAACATAAAACGTGAAAAAAGGGGGTATGAATACTTTTGCAAGGCACTGTAAATGCTGTATCACTGTTAATAAGAAATGTTGATATTAAGACATTAATCATTAAGAAATATTTTTCTTATGCTTTGTGACACATGCTTTGTGAAGGATAATGTGACATTGAAGACTGCTGAAAATTCAGCTTTGCCATTACAGGAGTAATTTTAATTAAACATATATACGCCTAATTTTTGTGTGAAATCACTTTTACAGGTTTACCCTGACAGCCCAGAGTCTTTTCCAGATTAAAAGACAGCTGGACAAACTGGGTGAGCTGATCCTCAAAGTCACTTACGAGAGTGATCCAATCCCTCTCCAGAGACCTCAAATGGAGGAGCAAGTCAAATACCTCATCTATCACCTCATTAAAAGGTAACAGGTGAACAATTAAGGCACAACAGTTCACTTTGTGTGAATAATACATGAATGCAACATAATAGAAAGGCTGTGCTGGGTTGACCAGGAAACCTGGGTAATCTGTCTTGGTCATATTTGCAGCTCATTTGTTGTGGAGAAGCAGCCCTGCATGCCTACACACCCCCAGAAACCTCTAATCATCAAAACACAGGTGCAGTTTACCACCAAGGTCAGGTATGAACAACAGCCTCTATCAAACTCTTCACGTAAACAAGTCTAATTTTACAAAGAGTTGACTGCCTTTGGTCGCCCATTTAATTTCACTTTTTTCTTTTTTAGATTACTGGTTAAACTACCTGAGGTGGATTATCAACTCAAAGTCAAGACGACATTCGATAAGTATGTTTCCTGAATTATGTCTACATCTTATTTTTATAACCTGGGTCATTCATGTTATGCAATAGATTTACAATACATGTGCTATACATAAACTTGTTAACTTATTGAAAAGAAATATGCTTGTGATGTAATATGAGGAAATGTGTGAAAGGGTAAAGCAGACTTAAATAAGTATGATCTGATTATTAAAACTCATTAATTTTAACATGTTTGCTTACAAAATGACAAATTTAAGTGTGTGGATCATAAGATTGAAAAATATGTATCCTACAGATAAGTGTTAGTCTGAAGTTAATACTGATATTATTTTACATTTGTTAATGTTTAGATGTTATCATACAGATTATTATTATCAGATAGAGATAAACCAACTAGTGCCACAATACACCACATAATATTGATCATAATCGCTTATTCATCAGCAATTACTGATGTTGTGCTGTTGTTTTCCAACCACACATGATGTCACTTCCTGTAAGATGATGTCAATGAACTTGTTAAAAAGTAAAATCTCAAATAAATAAATAAAATAAAGTTAATAATAATAATAATAATTATTATTATTATTATTATTATTATTATTATTATTATTATTATCTTTTATATTAATTAATTAATTAAATAAATAAATAGTTATCTTTTTACATAAAATAAATATATATCTTTTATATTAGGGCATTTTATATATATATATATATATATATATATATATATATATATATGTGCTGTTGTTTTCCTACCACACATGATGTCACTTCCTGTAAGATGATGTATATGAACTTGCTTTTGTCCAAGTAAAATCTCAAATAAATAAATAAAATAAAGTAAATAATAATAATTATCTTTTATAATAATTAAATAAATAAATAATCTTAATAATTATCCAAAACAATATCCCAATAATACTATGCTTTGTTTACTTCATTTTGATTATTAAAAAAGTAAATAAATAAATAAAACAACTGGAATATTTATTTCATTACATTAATGCAACATCCACACAAATTAAATTAACAGTTAAATTATTGAAAATTATCTTCCAAAATAGTAATAATCTCTAATATGAATTGCACTACTACGGTTGCGAATATGTATTATGATATTTATGATAGGGACATGAAAACAATGCACGCTAGGAATGACCCAGCTATGATTATGTCTTTTTTCCATTGTTTACAAGCCATGCAAGTAATGTTTGTATCACAGGTGCAATTAGCCCAACGTGACCATGTTTTTCTACTCTTTTCTATTTATGTGTGTGCAGAGACCTTCCACCAGGCAAAGTGTGAGTGCACTCAACCTCAAACAGAAGAACCAACTTCCTGTTGTTTATTTAGGCCAAATCTCAAAATGAGTTTTGTGTGTGGGGGGAGGGGGATAGCAGTGTTTTACAAGCTAAATGGTACAAATTGTACATAGGAAATTACTGTAATTTACAGTAAAGTGGAAGTTGTGACTAAACAGAAGATATCAAAACTAACATTATTGATATTTCCTTGCAGGAACAGACAGTTCTTCATCCTCACCAACAACACCAAAGTAATGGATGTTGAGGAGTCGACCGGATGTCTTTCTGTAGAGTTCAGGCATCTGGTACTTCACTCTGAATTCTACCATTATTCAAGAAAAATACTATCTGTTACGAAGGCTTTGGTGTTAAATATATTTAAATGAGTTCACCCACTGTAGGAAAATTCTCTAGTCATTATTTACGTACTGTCATGTTGCTCCAAACCCACATTTGGTTATTTTTTCCATGCAACATAAAACGAGCAATTTTTAAAGCTTTTGTCCCATACAAGGACAGCTGGTAGTAATCATGGCTTCAAAAAGTGAATAACTTAATCTGTTCCTCACATAAAATTAACAGATGTCAGAAGACTTGAAATAATTTAGTATTTTGTGTATGTGTAAGTGTCCTTTTTCAAGTTTGACAACTGTGATAACTATGAACTGTTGTTAGAAAGAGCTGTGTGAAAATTAACTTTCATTTTTGGGTGAACTATCTTTTCAAGAGAGAGGAGATATTTAATGAAGTCTTTGTGTTTTGCAGCAGCTGAAAGAAAGAAAGTGTCCTACAGGAGGAAAAGGGAATGAGGTAAGACAGGATTATTTTTTAACATCTTGCTGCTTTCTTTACAAGAGTATCTCTTTCTAGTGGCCCATCTTTAAATCTTAAAAGGCCTATGCCATGGCTTGAGTCTGGTTGCATGTTGTTATTCAGTGTGAAATATGTCATCTTGCCAACAGAGGGCAGCCTCACACAGTATGTGCTGGATCATGGCATTGAAACGTAATCATATTATGTCTCTCCATTGCAGGGTCCTCTGTCAGTAACAGAGGAGTTACACTCTCTCAATTTCGAGGCCATGCTGATGTTACAGGGCCTGGATATTGATCTTGAGGTATGTTTTAGTGTCTATGTAAAACTTCACTGAAAATGGTAATATACAGTATTTTTGTCTATAATGTGTGTGTGTGTGTATGTATGTGTGTGAAAGTGTTTGTGTACTTGTTTTTGCTACATTGTACACAAGGATAGTAAAAGCTGAAATTTTTGACATGGTGGGGACCGGCCTACGGGCCCCACAATGTAAAAAAAAAAATATTAAAAATAGTAATGATGTTTATCTGAAAATGTAACAATACAAACATGTTTTCTGTAAGGGGTAGGTTTAGGGTTAGGGGTGGGTTAGGGGATATATAAAACTATCTTTATCTGTCTATATAAATAAATAAATAACTATATGTACATAGACATACACACTACCAGTCAAACATTTTTAAACAGTAAGGTTTTTTTTAATGTTTTTTAATGTTGTGTCATTTCCCACCAAACCTGCATTTATTTGATCCAAAATACAGCGAAAACTGTAAAATTTTGAAAGTTTGAATATATTTTAAAATGTAATTGTGACTGTGTAACTGTGATTTTAAAACTGAATTTTTAGCATCATTACTCCAGTCACATGATTCTTCAGAAATCATTCTAATATTCTAATATTCTGATTCTGATTTAAAAAAAAACATTATTATTATTATTATTTTATTATTTTCAGGTATCTTGATGAAAATAAAGTTTCTGAAGAACAGCATTTATCTGAAATAGAAATCTTTTGTAACATTATAAATGTCTTTATCATCACTTTTGATTAAATTAAATCAAATAAAGTATCCTTATTATTTTTTTCCCCAAAATAAATAAATAAATGACGCCACGTTTTTGAATAGTATAGTGCATAATGTTACAAGGGCTTTTTATTTCAGATAAATGCTAATTTTTCGATCTTTCTATTCATCATGAATAGAATCATGAAAAAATCATGAAAAAACTGTTTTAAATTATGATAATAATATGTATGTGTATGGTATATACACGTGTATATATAAACATTACAGACAATTTTCAGTAAGCTTTAAATAAGCTTTATAAAAGCTTACTGAGACAGCATTTACTTAATGATAAAATACTGTAAAAACAGTATGATTATGAAATGTTATTACAATTTAAATTAATTGTTTACTGACCCCATTGTACATAAATACATGAGATATTACATATATTATTCCATTTCAATGTTGAGAAAGTAATAATAAAACTACTACTATTACTATAACCATTACTACTACTACTAATTTATTATTTAGTAAGACCTACAGTTAAAATACAATATAAAACACCTCTGTAATCATTTGTATTGGAAATTGCTGTGCTAATATATAGCTTTTTTTATGGTTTTCTTAATGTTTCTCATGATACCACTCACTGAGTTTTATATTTTTGTATTATTTTGTGCAGACTTGCTCTTTGCCACTGGTGGTCATTTCCAACGTCAGTCAGCTTCCAGGAGGCTGGGCCTCTGTCATGTGGTATAACCTGCTAACTGATGACCCCAAGGTGAGCTTCTGATCCATTTGCAATAGAATGAACGTCTAGATTATACTATCTTGTTTATAGCTTGCAGCACTTGCAGTCAAAACATGCTTAAGGTCTGCATTTGATCTATTCCTGTATTATGACTAAAATAACTAGAGGTCATAGTTTTAATCAGTGGCAAGCCTTGACATAGTATTATATGAATTTCTCTGACACGTTTAGAACCTTGGATTCTTCAGTAACCCTTTGCGGGCAAGCTGGAGTCAACTCTCAGAGGTACTCAGCTGGCAGTTCTCAAGTTTCGCAGGCCGAGGACTTAACAAAGAGCAGCTTAACATGCTGGGGGATAAACTACTGGGTATGTTTTCTATAAACTTTATAGACACCACAAACTATATAAACTATGTTTATGTGACATGAAAGTATTGTTATGTCATTGTCTGTTGCATTACACTATGTTTGATTTACTCTAATGTTTTTTTTCATAAAAATGCTGATACCACAGTTTTGTGAATGTATGTTGGCCTCCATCTTATAGTGTTTTATAATTGCTTCTGAAGGTCAACATGCTTCTTATAATGACTGCCAAGTTACTTGGTCCAAGTTCTGGAAGGTAAAATGGAATAAATATTATATACTCTTGCTATTCTCAAATTGCAACAACAATAATCCAATGTGGGTTTTTTTCTATTGCTTTCAGGAAAACATTCCTGGCAAGTCATTTAGTTTTTGGCTGTGGCTGGACTCGATCTTGGATCTTATTAAGAAACATTTACTTCCTGTTTGGATTGATGGGTCAGTGTCCTTGTTGTGACATTCAGATGCATGATAAATAAATGTAACACATATTAGCTCTGTTATTCTGATAAGCATGTAATAAATAACAAATGCAACTACTGGATAGAATAGTTAATTTTTATTAAATGTTTTATCAGTATGTTTACCAGTAAATTTATAATTGAGATTTCTGCCATGCTATTTTCTGCTTCTCAATGGATTATGCTATTTTTTGGTTCTCAGTTACATAATGGGATTTGTGAGTAAAGAGATGGAACGTGCTTTACTGAAGGAGAAGGAGCCAGGGACATTTCTGCTACGCTTTAGTGAAAGTCACCTTGGAGGAATCACCTTTACTTGGGTTGAGCAGGATGAAAATGGTTTGTCTGCTATATGTCATTATATTTTAAAGAAACAGTTCATTCAAAAATGAGCATGTGCTGAAAGTGTACTCATCCTAAGGCCATCCAAAATGTAGATGCATTTGTTTTCCCATCAGAACAGATTTGAAGAATTTAGCATTACATCACTTGCACACCAATGGATCCTCTGCAGTGAATGGGTGCCGTCAGAATGAGAGCCCAAAACAGCTGATAAAAACATCACATTAATCCACAAGTAAATCACACAGTTCCAATCCAGTCATTTAATGTCTTGTGAAGTAATCATAGAGATATTTTGAACTTTGAACTTTTGAACCATTGCTTCTGGTCAAAATACAAGTCCATAATCCATAAAAACACATCCTCCAGTGAGAAAGTCTGTCTGTTAAGTCTTGGTTGTTCTCCAGAGACATATTTGTTTAGAACTCTTTTGGACTGTTTTCACTTGTAAACAGTGTAGGGCTGCCCCCTAATAGTCAACTAACCATCAGTCGACGAGAATAATTTTATTAGTCGCTTAGTCATAGAAAAAAAAGTCATGCAGTCTGTGACAGACAGATCACTAATGGCTGGTCTATGTGGTAATACAGTACATTGGGCAGGACATCCAAACGCTTGCCTATCATTCATTGACCTCAAATATGGCTTTTCATGTCAAATATGTAAGTAGTAGCAACTTTACACGGCAGCTCAATCTAATGTTAACTAAAAAAGGTGCGCTATTTTTGGTCATACAGATAAGAGTAATACATATTTTGAATCTGTAAAGTCTCTACGTCTATTCGTGTGCACTTACAATAACAACAAAACATTGCACTTTTGTAAAATAATGAAAGCAAACAGGATGAACTTTCTGTCTCTGTGAACTTGAGCACGTCACTTCGAAACTCCATGTATTCCTTCCTTACAGACATGAAAAAATATATCTATAGAGAGCGAAATGTCTACTTTTAAATGAACCAATTTAAACTGAAAACAAATATTCTCAGATTATGTAATCAGTATGAAACATGCATACAGGCAGTACTGCAGAAATGATGAGTCAGTATCGCCGACTTCATCTCATAAGCTGAAAACAAAAAAAGCACTAGTTTATCAATACATTATTATTAAGGTAATGCAACCTCCTTAGTGTTTTTCCCTGACACATTCATAATCATTACTTCTGGCAAGCTTTATGTGTGTGCTTGAGCACTTATTAGGCAATTAAAGGCTCATTATTTAATGGTTTATTAATAAACATGCAATTACTTGACTAATGCTTAAAATGTCTAATGGTTTAACGACTACTACTCGACCAGAAAAATCTTTAGTCAAGGGCAGCCCTAAAACGGTGTTTGATCTGTGCATATTTCTCCCCTGATTCAAACAAAATGGCTTTTTCACTGGAGAAAGCTTTGATATGAATAGAGTCATATTTTAGGCAGAAGCAGCAGTTTGAAGTTAAAAACATGTTAATGATGGATTTGTTTCATACAAACATGCAGCTTTTCACATCACAAGACATTAATTGATGGACTGGAGCCATGTGGATTACTTGTATATTATTATGTTTTTATAAGCTGTTTGGTTCTCGTTCTGACAGCACCAATTCACCACAGATATTCAAAATTTCCTGTTCTGATGTAGAAACAAACTCATCTATGACTTGGATAGCCTGGGTAAATTTTAAACAATTTTTTCATTTCTCATTTTGTACCTAATGCATTTAATTGTGTGGAAGTAGTGCTAAAGTCCAACTAAAGATATATACTTTTGATGTATACTTTAGGTACACTGTAAATATGTTGCACTGAAAGACTGATATTATTTAAAGATCATACAAACCTCATTAACAGTGACATTAAAAGCTTAATATTAATATTAAGTGACATTTAGGCTTAATATTAAGAAATTGTGCAAAAGTAGCACCCCAAATAAAGTTTAATTACGATTTTTAATATCAGTAAGTCTTGAGTGAAATGTCAGTAAATATGTTAACACACTTGAACTACACTTAGTATAAAATCAATGCATTTTAAATCTATTACTTGTTTACTAGGGTAACGCAGGAGACATTATGTTGCAAGTGTCCAGTTGTAAAACAAAGACAACAATATAAGAATCCAAGTTCATCCAAGCAGTGAATAGTTAAAATGCTCTGTTTGCAAGTCCACACAGGTTAAAGGTTTTAAAGCTAAGGAACTCTTGCCAGGTTAGGCAATTACTGTAAGTTCCATGCTGATACAATGTCTTGTGTTTGCTGAGGGAAATTCCAGCCTGGAGAGGTTCCAAAAATTAGCAGATGCCCATTATCCTTTTGTAGATTTAATTTGTGTTTACTTATTTTTAGTGTGCAGTTGAGAGTTGAATTGTTTAGATTGAATAATGCCTTCGTGAAAGAGCTCCTCTTATGTCTGGCTGTTTTGATGCTTCTTCATGTCTGTATTGTATTAAATATGTTGGTAAATAATCTTAAGCACATGTATTCTGCCTACAGGAGACCCAAAGTTCATCTCTGTAGAGCCATACACGAAAAACCGTCTCAACGCCTTGCCCATTGCTGATATAATACGGGACTATAAAGTCATTGCAGATGGTGTTGTCCCAGAGAATCCTCTGAAGTTCCTTTACCCTGACATTCCAAAAGATGAGGCTTTTGGGAAACATTACAACAGCCAGCAAAACAAAGGTTAGATGTCTGTAAATTTATCAGATTCTTCCTATTTTAGTTGTGTCCTATATTTTGTTTACACCCCTGTTACTTATACTGCACTACAGACCAGAGGTCACATTAAGCAGAGCGCTGGATCCAGAACAAAAACGTAACTGTCACAAATGTTTTCCTATGCATTTGATTAGGTACAGTCGAGTACACAGAAGCTACAATGATCTATCACGCCACATTAAAGAGCGCCAAAATGGTATTTATTGCTTGAATTTGACCAAAAGATCGACTGTGATTTAAGAATCGATTTTGGTTCATTAAAATGAGAATATATTAAAATCGAGAAATCTGTTTTTTTTGTTTGTTTGTTTACCCAGCTCTAGCATATTTTGTTGTTTTTAAACACTTCACTGTCGTCCTGTAGGTTCATGATTAATAATGAAAATGTGAACAAAAAATAAAAGCAATTAAATGTTTTATTCTAATTAAAATATAAAAAAATATATATTGACAGGTAATAATAGATTATGATGGAATTTTTATGACCCTGTCCGTTAAAATGACGGACAATGTTAAAGTCTAGCGCAACCTCTGCTACAGACACACAAAAAAGTTGCATGCCTTTTTTTTTTTTGGAAAGTTCAGATTATAAATATCATATGCTAAAATGTTAAATGTTCTTTTTTTGTCTTTCACAGTTTGCCCTTACATTCAAACGCAGTTAGTTCCAATTTCCCATCGGAAGTGAGTATCAATTTCTTTCGACAAGATTTAATTTAATAGTTTCTTGAATGAACCTTTTTTTTTAGTTTTTTTCCTTTCTCTCTTCAATGTCCTCAATTCTCAGTGGTCCAGTCCAAAATGCATGTTCCTCTCCTGAACCCCCCCATGTCCCCTGGAATGTTTGAAATTATCACCCAGCACCTCAGTCCCTTTGAGTTTGAAAGCGCTGTAAGTAACACTTTAACATATTTGAAACCCTGCTTTGATGCGGTCATGTGATAATCATCCATCATGATTTTATAATAACTCAAAGAGCACAACATACTTCATTAAAAGTAACCTGACCTGAGTCAGTCGCACTTAGTGACTTTCATTCTCATAAGCCTAAAATTTTGTATATTTACATTCAACATGGTCTCAGACTTTTAAACCCAGCTGTGTACAGTTTACATACACCTTGCAGAATCTGCAAAATGTTAATTATCTTACCAAAATAAGAGGGATCATACAAAATGTTTTTTTTTTATTTAGTACTGACCTGAATAAGATATTTCACATAAAAGATGTTTACATATAGTCTACAAGAGAAAATAATAGTTGAATTTATAAAAATGACCTTGTTCAAAAGTTTACATATGCATGATTATTAATACTGTGTTATTACCTAAATGATCCACAGCTTTTGTTTGTCCCGTGTTTGTTCTGAACAGTTAAACTGCCTGCTGTTCTTCAGAAAAACCCTTCAGGTCCCACAGATTCTTTTGTTCTTCAGCATTTTTGTGCATTTGAACCCTTTCCAACAATGACTGTATGATTTTGGGATCCATCTTTTAACACTAAGGACAACTGAGGGACTCGTATGCAACTATTACAGAAGGTTCAAACACTCACTGATACGTCAGAAGAAAAAAAACACATTAAAGGGTGTAAACTTTTGAACAAAAAGAAGATGCGTACGTTTTTCTTATTTTGCCTGCATATCGTACTTTTTTAATTTAGTACTGCCCTTCAAAAGCTACAGAAGATACTTGCATGTCTCCCAGAAGACAAAATAAATTAAATTTACCCTGATCTTGAAATTAAAAAAGTTTTCACCCTTAATGCATCGTTTTTTTCTTCTTCTGAAGCATCAGTGAGCGTTTAAACCCTCTGTAATAGTTGCATATGAGTCCCTCAGTTGTCCTCAGTGTGAAAAGATGAATCTCAAAATCATATAGTTATTGTTGGAAAGTGTTCAAATACACAAAAATGCTGAAAAAACCAAAGAATTTGTGGGACCTGAAGGATCTTTGTGAAGAACAAACTGTTCAGGACAAACAAGGGACTCATGAACAACTATCACTAAACAAAAAAACGACACAGCTGTGGATCAGGTAACAACACAGTATTAACAATCAAGTGTATGTAAACTTTTGAAAGGGGTCATTTTTATGAACTCTTTTTTCTCTTGTGGACTATATGTAAACATCTTTTATGTTAAATATCTTATTCATGTCAGTATGTATGATCCAACAACATGCATTTTGTATGATCCCTCTTATTTTGGTAAAACAATGAACATTTTGCAGATTCTTCAAGGTGTACGTAAACTTTTGCCCTCAGCTGTAAATTATTAACTTAGTTGCTCAGAATCATATTTTGTGGGTAATTTTGGGCTGTCACTAATAAGCAGAGATTATCTGAACATTATTCTGTCACTAAAAAATGACATGACACTTTTTCTTGTTCACATTGCAGATGAGTTCACCCTAGTAAGGGTAACAGCCACAGTTCACTTGGATCCAAGATTATGGATGGGTTAAAATATTTTCATCTTTATATTTTGGTTTCTTTTGCTGTTTTTCCACTTTTCTTGCTCTGTGCCACTATAATGCATCATGTCTCTATTTTCATTTGCTGACAGAGAATGTATATTCAAAAATACTGTCATTATGAAAATGTATCAGGTGTATTACTATATGTATGTCATCATTCTAAATTACAACAATTTATCATCTACCTGTAAAACTCTTAGTCTGCCTTAATATTATTCCCATTTTAGTGTTCTGTATATATTATAACAAGCATATTATTTTTTTTAAATAAAGAATTTTATGGTTTATCTTTGGTACTATCTTTATTATTGGTAGTAGTAATATGCACGCTTAAAATACCATGCAACATCTGCTAGGAATTGTGGTTGTTCACAATATGAGGATGGAAATGTTGTTGAGTAGGCAGAAGCCAACATGTTCTTAGTAACATGGGAAAGGCTTGCACCCACACTCTTCCTGTCAGCATATATGAAGTTTTTGCACAAAGAATCAAGCAGTTTAGAGCTAGAAGTAGAAACACGCTTTATCGTGTGTATATTAACCTTCATATTGTAGTCTGTGACTACATGCACTATGTGCCTGCAATATGATTTGTTAATTAAATATCTATTTTACCTGTCTGAAAGCAAATAAGACATAAGACATGCAAAATATGACGTTAAGTCTTCTGTATTTCTGCAACTAAATAGGCTAACAATTTGACATCTATTTCATTCCCTTTGGTTTGGCATGCTGCTGCGGAGAAAAAAAAGCTGATGTCTATCAAAATGTCATCAAACAAAAGTGTTTACAGGACTATGAATCATACGCTCATAAGTTGAGTTTCGTTTCTGTAATAGTCTAGACAATACCACAGAATACCTTTTTTCCCTGTCCCTGTCATACTGTCTTTATATATTGAATAAAATATCAAAATTACAGTTTAAAAGGTAGAAATCACATTAGTTTTTATCTCAAAATAATAAAGCGATAGTTCACCCAAAAATGAAACTGATGACAATGAAAATGTACTCATCCTCATTTTGTTTCAAACCTCCTTGAGTTTCTTTCTGTTGAACACAAAAGGGGATATTTTAAACCAAACAGCTGACGGTAGCCATTGAGTTCCATTTTTTTTTGAGTATTTTTTTTTTCAGTGGTTAGCTGGCTACCCACAGTTTTCAAAATTTTTTGCGCAACACGAGAAAGAAACACACCATTTTGGAACGACATGAGGGTGAGTAAACGATGACTGAATTTCATTTCGGGTGAACTATCACTTAATGGGTTAATTTTTAACAATTTCATTACTGTAATTTTTGCCATGTCCATGAATGCTACACAATGTCCTTTAAAAGGGGTCATCGGATGCTAAGTTCACTTTTACATGTTGTTTGAACATTAATGTGTGTTGGCAGTGTATGTACACATCTTCCCCTTTAATGATAAAATGAATCTGTAAAAATAATATTCCCTTTTTCAAATCGAGCCATTCTCAGATGGCTGTCGGTGTGGCGTCACATCGACAGAGGCCGCTCCCACAATAGTTGATCAGATCAGCTGTAACAGTCCAACCTCTTTGTTTTGATGCCGGAGCAGGGCTGTAAGTTAGACAAGAATATCTCTGATTGAGCGATTGAGGTGTTGTGTTGCTGGATGTAATAATGAACATAGAGGTCGTCATTTACTCCCGATATCTGAGCCACTGAAGATGCAGTGGATTACTTTTGTTTGTGAAGGGAATGCGCCTCCCGATCTACATATATCTGTCTATGTTTGCACGAATCCATTCCATTCATGATCAAGCTTCACTTACAGCAGAAGTGTGTATAAGGGTTTTTTTATGAATATTTGCGATCGCCTTTCCTAAAAATGTGCTAATTAGCAAGTTTAGCGGCTAAATGCGGCTAAAGTAAACAGGCTCGTCTCTCCACAGAGAGAAAAGAGGGGCGGGGCGAGCAGAGCTCATTTGCATTTAAGCAGCCTCGACCAGAATGAGATGATTTTTGCAGAGCTCATTTTGACAAGGTAAAAGGGTGTTGTTTTACACAACCATTGAGAATTTTTAACCAAAGTATATTATAGATTTTTTATTAAGACCCTAAAGAATCATATCAACTTGTGGAAAATGGGCATCCGATGACCCCTTTAAAAAAAAGAAAAAAAATGCCATTTATCCAGAACTATTCTGCGTAATCAATCAGCCATATTCACGGCACTGAATGTAAACAATGAAACTGAACCGATCAAAACTTGCATATTTTGCTGTTTATTGCTGCTGAAAAATGGTCAGTTATTGTCATGTTTTAGGCTGTACTAATCGATCAAACCAGGAAAAACATTTAGTGTACTACAGACTGCCAAAAGTTAGAACAAATCAAGGAGAAGAGCAAAAAACTGTCTGAGGAACAAAAGGCGTTTGTGGTTAGCCAAACTGAACCAGGATTTCCAGAGCAAGAATTTTGACAACATTCCTGTTTGTTCAGTCAGGTAGGTGAAATATTAGGCTAATATCTTAATACTGATTGTATGTATCTTTACCACCTATTAACTTAGTCTTACCACCTATTAACTTAGTTTTGTCAAAATATTGCACACTTTCCTGCTTACTAAGTCCATCTCTATATGATTTAGCAGCTTCTGCATGTTTTTTCTGTGGCTTAGACAGCATAAATTAGTAGAACAACATATTCAGTACTAGTACATTAACCATGCAATTCATGCTGTTGTTTACATCCGAGTATCTTCAGTATGGCCGCATATCCAGGTAACTGACAAAAAACCGTGACGCAAGTGCAAACCCCCTTCTGGGTTGTATTTCATATCGCTTTAACTCACTTGTTTATTTTATAGCAAGTCTTTTTTTTAACTTGGGGGATTTGTTGCAATCTGGCCCAGTTTCTAAATGACATACTTTTTGAGGAAGTGACATCATTTTCTTGGTTAAACAACAGTATAAACATTATATTCGCAAAGGGTTTTGTGATGGTATCTAAATCTGCATCTTCCTTTCTTCTTCCTTATGTGTTGTTTTTATTTTTTTTATTATTATCAATATTTAACCCAATTTTCATTATCATACTGGTATAGTTTGTTATTTCAAATAATCAAATTGTTAAAAAAAAAGTGGTATACCAATTCCACTTATTTAAATTTCAACACAAACATTTATTTATTCAAAGTTTTTAGAACTAGAACTAGAATGACTCGTATTTCATATTAAGAAACTAAACAAGCGTCGTATAAGTTTCTATCCGTCTGTGCCTCATTTTAAACAAAGCACATAACGACATATCCTTAAAATATCCAGTAGCTCGTAGTAAAATAATAGGGAATTGACGTAAATCCTAGTTTCGTTTCTCAGTTTCATTCCTGCGCTTTAACTCTCGCTTTCTCAGAAAACGCGTGCTTCCCTGCTGGCTGTGCCTTGAGTTTCACAACCCCCCCGCCCACACCAGAGTTGTGTCAGCATAAAATATATCAAATATAGTATTCATAAACAAGAGGTGTCTATTTATTTGTCTTTCAACAAAGAAACAACCGTTGCTTATTAGTTTACTATGAAGGGCTTTTATTAATTTGATACTATTCTAGCTCCTCGCTAAGTTTCTGTTTTCACATCAGTTCCTATTCTGTATTCGGCGTGTCAGTAAAGGGAGGGCTGCACTTGCCGAGAACAGCCATTACCCAAAAGGGGCGCGACTTAGCGTACGCACTGGAAAATGATTGGTTATAATCGCTGATGTATTTGCATATGGTAATTAGAGCAATCTGATTGGTTTACAGTGCCGGTGGGGGCTGTAACCTGCGTAAACATTTCATATTTTACCATGATGGGGTCAGTGAAGAGAATATAAATGTGAAGCAGATAGACGGATACTGTTTACTTACTTGTATCTTGTGTCTCTACCTGAGATATACTGCTTTTGTGCCTTGACCCACCTTCTATGTTGAAAGGTAATTTTCTGCTATGTTATCTGGCGTTTTATCAATTCTTTTTGTAAAAGGGAAAACTGACGAATGTAATGGAATGACATGTAAAGCATATTGCTCTGTTTATAATGTATAGAATACATAGTATACAATTGTTCATTTTTCACAGACAGCTTTAAAAAGAATGGATGTGTTAAATATGGATTGCATAGAATAGAAGCATTTAATCAATGTGTAAAATAATATTTTGCTCTGACATAAGGTGCGATCATACTTACTACACTTAATTCTATACATATGCGAATGCGGGTAAACGGAAACGCAAGTTTATGCAAAGTTTCTCATTTCACTGCGCTTAAGTTCAAGATGGACCTGAAGAAAGAATCGGTGCGAATTTTTAAGGGTTTGATGACCCTCATATATGTGCATACAAAATTGTCTCTTTAAGAGGTAAATTTATAAACAGCTGTCTGAAATCTAGTGTGACTGTGGGCAAAATATGTGCACGGCATCAATACTCTAATATTATTTAATTATGAACCATGTTTTAGTAAAATATTACAATTCTTCTTTTTTTGTATTTTTGTAGTGTGCTCAATTATTAAATATACACTTGTGCTTTTTATAACACATTATTATACACTAGTCAAAAGATGTTTAATGTGTTTTAAAGTCTTTTTTGCTCACCTGCATTTATTTGATCCAAAGTATAGAAAAACAGAAAAAAATGTGAAATAATTTTACTATATAAAATAACTGCTTTCTATTTGAATATATTTTAAAATGTAATTTATTCCTGTGATTTCAAAGCTGAATTTTTAGCATCATTACTGCAGTCACACGATCCTTCAGAAATCATTCTAATATTCTGATTTGTATTCTCAGAAAACATTATTACGTTGAAAAACGGCTGAGTAAAATTTGTTAAGGTTTCTTCGATGAATAAAAAGTTCATAAGAACAGCATTTATCTTAATTAGAATTTTTTTTGTAACAATATAAATGTCTTTATAATCACTTTTGATCAATTTAAAGCATCCTTGCAAAAGAAAAGTATTAATTTCTAGAATTTCTTTCCAAAAAAAATCTTTCGATTCATTAAATATTGATAATAATAATAATAAATGTTTCTTGAATAGTAAATCAGCATATTAGAATGATTTCTGAAGGATCATGTGACACTGAAGACTGGGGAAATGATGCTGAAAATTTAGCTTTGATCACAGGAATAAATTACGTTTTAAAATATATTCAAAGAACATTTATTTTAAACAGTAAAATATTTCACAATATTACTGCTTTTGTTGTACTTTGGATCAAATAAATGATGAGCAGAAGGGAATTCTTTAAAAAACATTACTGTTCAAACATTTTTGACTGGTAATCTAACTATTATTATTGCCTTAGTGCCATATGTGCAAACACAACTGCACATAAAACAAGGTGTTAGATGATGTCAAAACGTACAGGATGTTGCACCTAAACTCTCTTCGGTATTTCATAGGAGATTGTGTTTTATGTCTTTAGATGTCACTCTGGAGCCAGCTGCAGCTGCTGGACTCTCTGTATTTAGAGCAGGTAGACCAGCTTTACGATGAGGCTTTTCCAATGGAAATCCGACAGTATCTCAGTCAGTGGATTGAGAGTCATGACTGGTGAGATTTATTTTAAAACTATCCAGTTGCTCTTTTGAATTTATGCATCATGAATTGCTGCAATCGTCACATCTTATTATTAACATATTATTGTTGGTTGCAGGGAATCCGTTGCAAGTAACGTGTCTTTGGCAACCCTGCGCTTCCATGAACTCTTGAACCAACTGGATGAGCACTACAGCCGTCTCGGCCTAGGGAACAACTTTCTTTTACAGCATAACATACGCAAAATCAAGCGCAACCTACAGGTGCAATTTTTTACAGTGTTTTTCTAACAATATTACATTCAATATACATTTATGCACTTGATTTCATTATTCTAAAATAAGCTAATAAAGATAATCATCTCCCATTAGGAGCACTTCCAGGAGGATCCTGTTCACATGGCTATGATCATAGCTAGCACTCTGAACGAAGAGAGAAAGATACTGCAAGCTGCACTTAGTTCTCAAGTAAGGCTTTTATTCTTGCATCACAGCTGTCATTTCAGCTGCACATGTGTTTATCATTCATCAATTTTGCCTTTAGGCTACAGGTGGCTCATCAACGGGGAGTATCACGATGGAACAGCAAAATGTGTTGGGCAATAAAGTCAACAATTTGAAAACGACTGTGCAGGTAAATCATCTCAGTGAAATAATGATGAGGAACCCTACAAGTAGCTACAATGTTTCAAACAGCTGCGATTTTGGAATATTTCTTTGCTTCTAGGAAATAGAACAGAATATTCAGGTTCTGGAGGATGTGCAAGATGAGTACGACTTCAAGAGAAACACCCTGCAAAGTCGAGGTAACACAAGATAACATTTTTAGCATTTTGCTGCGGGTATTAACTCAGTTAAATCTATGTTGTGGTCTAAATGAACATAAATGGTGTGCATTTACATGAATGAGAAATGGTATGGATTTGTTTTTTTACATTTTCAGTGGAACACGAAATGAACGGCCAGATAACAAAAGAGATCCAGCAGGAGGAAATGGCAATTAAACAAATGTTTGTTGGGCTGAGTATGAAAAGACAGGTATGTCAAGATTTCACTAATGCACCTCTACACAGAGCTGCAAGGAATATTCACATCTATCCACCTTTTTTGGTAATGTGTGAGACTTTTGGTTCATAAGCCGCTGTAGGGAAATTAGAGATGAATAACGCAGTGCAGTAAACAGTAAAACTGTTTGCACTACAAACCATTGTGTTCATAATTAAAGGAGACGTCCACTTCCAGAACAATTTACAGATAATGTACTCACCCCCTTGACATCCAAGATGTTCATGTCTTCAGCTGTATAAGAAATTGTGTTTTTTGACTGATATGGTGCCCCAAGTTTGAACTTCCAAAATACAGTTTAAATGTGGCTTCAAACGATCCCAAATGCTGTTATAAATGATCCCAGCCGAGGAAGAAGGGTCTTATCTAGCGAAACAATCAGTTATTTTCATAAAAAAATACAATTTAAATACTTTTTAATCTGGAACGCTTGTCTTGCTCTGCCTAAACTCTGTGTATTCTGGCTCAAGACAGTTAGGGTATGTCGAAAAACATATTTTCTCCCTCAACTTAAAAAATCATTTCAAAAACTGCATTTTGGAAGTTCAAACTTGGGGCACCATAGCAGTCCATTATATGGAGAAAAATGCTGAAATGTTTTCAATATGGTAAAACACACCAGCTTGCAATATCAAGCTGCAAAAAAGCTGTTACTGCACAGCTAAAAGTAGCTGGACGTGGATGAGACTGGAAGCCAGATCAATAAAATTTACAAATGACTGCACCCACTCTTACGGGAAAAAATAAGGTGGATAGGAGTGTGCTTAAAGAACTTGCAATAGTCTTTTCCTTTCTATTGTGACGTTAATATAAGCCTGCAGTGTTAGCAAAAAAAGCATAACACGAGACCAAAGGCCAGTTATGCTGAATAAACTGCATTTGTGGGAGAACAGCTTATCAAACAGCTAATCTTTAACACGTTTGACATGAAACTTTCATTTTGGATTGATCTCTGTTTTTAGAGTTTACACCAATTAAAATACTGTTTTATAAGAGAAGTCACAAAATTTGCAACAGATAGGACGCAGTTCATGGTATCACCATTTTTATGGTATCTGCAAAAAGTGACAACTCTGACAGAATTGACTTCAAGGCTATAAAGTAATTGACTATCAAGTTGGCTGTTATGCTTTCTCATATGGTAGATCCGCGGACTTTGGTATCTCAATAAAAAGACCATCTCTTGTTTCTCAAACACGAACAGATGTAGGCGGGACTTGATTTTGTCCATCAGGTATTGATTGAATCAATTTAGTGTTGCAGATTTTCTTAAATACAGCATGTATGTGTGCGCAGTTGGTGATAAAAGACATCGCTAATGCACTGACTCTAGCGGAGCAGATCCAGCTCACACTCATATCAGATGAGTTACCTGAGTGGAAGAAGAGACAGCAGATGGCTTGCATCGGTGGGCCACCGAATGCCTGTCTGGACCAATTGCAGAGCTGGTGAGAACCTCTAGGGGGTGCCTCAAATGACCTGTAATGCAACTGAAGACAAAGCAATAACAAAATAAAATAAAGATTTCATATTTGATATATAATTTTTTTTTTTTTAATTTTATTAAAATTTATATTATTTAATTATAAAGAAATTACAAGTTGTTCCAAAAGGCTATTAATATAGTATTTCCATATCCTACATAGTCTCAAGCTGTCCGTTTGTTTGTTTTAGTGCTGTCCATTATTTTAGAACTAGCTAATACATGAATTACACTCCAGGTTCACGGTGGTGGCGGAGTGTCTGCAGCAGATCCGTCAGCAGCTGAAGAAAGTTCAAGAATTGGTGCAGAAATTCACCTACAACAACGACCCCCTCACTCTGGGCAAGAGCCAGCTGGATGAGCAGGCTCTTTCACTCTTCAGAAACATTATATTAAAGTGAGACATGACACTCTTCTGTGTCTTTATATGTAGAGCGCAAGTTGTAGATAGAGAAACACTTGGTTAGGATTTGTGGCCTTAAAGGTTCACAGGGGAATTTGAATAGTTTTTGTGGTGTGCGTCACTTCTGAGAGATTGTAGTCTTGAACAGGATGGCAGCGGTTGTGTTGTGTCTTTCAGTTCTCTTGTGGTGGAGAGACAGCCTTGTATGCCTACACATCCTCAGAGACCCTTGGTGATAAAAACAGGAGTTCAATTCACAGTCAAGATCAGGTGGGTGTGTGAAGTCACCGTCAATAACAGTAATGTCACTTATTTTAATTGCTGATGTGTATCTAAAATACCATCCGTTTTATTATTTTGAAGATCACTAGTTAAACTCCCTGAACTGAACTGTCAGCTCAAAATAAAAGTCTCTATTGACAAGTAAGTCAAATTTCTCTATCTGCTTGTCTATCTGCCAGAGTCTATCTATCTGTACTCATACAGTATATTTGTTTTTCTCCTGTAGAGATTTAACAGAGAAAGACACAGTAAAAGGGTATGTAACGTAAATGTTATTTATTAGTATAATGTGATGTTTTGAATGAGTCAATGCATAGTTGAAGTCAAAAGTTTACATACACATTGCAGAACCTGCAAAATGTTATTTATTCTACTAGAATTAGAGGGATCATACAAAATGCATGTGTACTGACCTGAATAAGATATTTCACATGAAAGACGTTTACATATAGTCCACAAGAGAAAATAACAGCTGTTTTCTCTCTTTTTTTTTAGTGATAGTTGTTCATGAATTCCTTGTTTGTCCTGAACAGTTAAACTTCTCAATTTTCAGAAAAATTCTTTAGGTCCCGCAAATTTTTTGTGTATTTGAACCCTTTCCAACAATGTATGATTTTGAGATCCATCTTTTCACACTGAGGACAACTGAGGGACTCAAATGCAACTATTACAGAAGGTTCAAACGCTCACTGATGCTTCAGAAAGAAAAAGGATGCATTAAGAGCCAGGGGTGTAAACTTTTGAATGGAATGAGAATGTGATGGAAACTTTCTGAATTTGAAGATCAGGGTAAATTGAACTTATCTTGTCTTCTAGGAAACATGTAAGTATCTTCTGTAGCTTCTGAAGGGCAGTACTAAATGGAAAAAGTTTGATATTTAGACAAAAGAAAAATGTACACATCCTCATTCCATTCAAAAGTTTACACCCCTGGCTCTTAATGCATCCTTTTTTCTTCTAAAGTGAGCATTTTAACCTTCTGTAATAGTTGCATATGAGTCCCTCAGTTGTCCTCAGTGTGAACAGATGGATCTCAAAATCACACAGTCTTTGAAAGGTTTAAATACACAAAAATGCTTGAAAACCAAAGCCTTGAAAGATTTTTGTAAAGAACAGCTGACAGTTAACTGTTCAGGAGAAATAAGGGACTCAAGAACAACTACCACGCAAAAAATAAAATAAAAAAATTATATATATATATATATATACATATATATATATATATATATATATATGTATATATATATACACTACCGTTCAAAAGTTTGGGGTCAGTAAGACTTGTAATAGTCTTTAAAGAAGTCTCTTATGCTCATCAAGGCTGCATTTATTTGATTAAAAATATAGAAAAAAACAGTAATATTGCAAAATGTTTTTACAATATAAAATAATGTTTTTTATTTTAACATACTTTAAAAAAGAATTTATTCCTGTGATGAAAAGCTGAATTTTTATCAGCTGTTACTCCAGTCTTAAGTGTCACATGATCCTTCAGAAATCATTCTAATATGCGGATTTATTATTAGAATGATCAATGTTGGATAATATCAACAGTTGTGCTGCCAAATATTTTTTGGAACCTGTGATTTTTTTTTTCAGGATTCTTTCATGAATAACAAGTTTAAAAAGTACAGTGTTTATTCAAAATATAAATATTTTATAACAATGTAAATTATTTATTATTAACTTTTAATAAACTTTTAATTATTAACTTAATACATCCTTGGTGAATAAAAGTATTAATTTCTTAAAAAAAAAAAAGAAACAATAAAAATGTACTGACCCCAAACTTTTGAACGGTAGTGTATATACACACACAGCTGTGGATCATTCAGGTAACGACGCATTATTAATAATCAAGTGTATGTAAACTTTTGAACAGGGTGATTTTTTGTAAAAATTTAACCATTATTTTCTCTTGTGGGCTATATGTAAACATCTTTTATGTGAAATACCTTATTTACGTCAGTATTAAAAATAACATGCATTTTGTATGATCCCTCTTATTTTGCTAAAATAATTAACATTTTGCAGATTCTGCAAGGTGTATGTAAACTTTTGACGTCAACTGTATTTAGATACATAGCAAGTACAAGTTACCACATTTAATAGCCTGTGGTCCAGTCAACAACCACAAAAATGTCTGCATTTGACAAATGTCCAAACCTGCAGCTGTATTACTGTACAGTAACACAATGATCATTATAATAATCAGAAGATATTGAGCTTGAAATGCATAATGAAAACTCTAATTATTAAATAATTCTTTATTGTTTTGATTTAAGTATTTTAACAATTTATGCATCAACATGCTAAGCAGTTTTACGCATGCTACCAAAGTTAAAATAATCTAAATGTCTGTTTTTTGGTGTCTTAGATGTAGGAAATTCAACATTTTAGGAACGTTTTCTAAAATTATGAACTTAGAGGAATCCAGTGGATGTCTAGCAGCTGAATTTCGTCATTTGGTAAGATGTGAAAAACAAACAGATATTCTTCCACATAATAAATATAATGTCTAATTGAGAATTTATTGTTGATTTTTCCTTACCGCAGCAATTGAAAGAGATGAAATGCAACAACAGAACCAATGAGGTAGGCCAAAACCATACAGTGATGTCAAATAAAACTGAAGGACTAAAACTAAAGGAATTGCTGATGTTTTTTCTTCTTTTATTTACAGGCTCCTCTCATCATTTCTGAGGAGCTGCATATACTTAACTTTGAAACGGAACTCATTCAGCCAGAACTGTGTGTTGATTTATCGGTAAAGTACTCTGAAATGTAGCTACTGTACCAGTTGTGAAATACTGGAGATAAACTGGAGATCAGACCAGTAATTCTAACCGGACCTGTTTTATTTAACAGATCACATCTCTTCCTATTGTGGTGATCTCCCACGTGAATCAGTTACCTAGCGCTTGGGGCTCCATTTTATGGTACAACATGTGCTGCAGTGAACCCCACGTATGGCCATTTCCCATTATTAATGTTTTTGCTCTCAATTGAGGTTTCCCTTCTGACTAGTTCTGTCCATCTCACCCTCTCTCAGAATCTGACGTTCTTCTTAAATCCGCCACCAGTGAAATGGGGGCAGTTTTCGAAGATCTTAAGCTGGCAGTTTTCTTCTGTGACTAAACGAGCGCTAAACTCTGAGCAGCTGACAACACTAGCTGACAAACTTCTTGGTGAGTTTATTCAAACTTTTTTGAAATAGGAGTAAATGCTAATAGTTACAATATATAGCACTTTTTAAAAAGATTTTGTATCTCTTTTCAGGTCCTGAAGCCCAAGGCGACCATGAAGGACTCATCAACTGGAATACATTTTGTAAGGTGAGTTAAAGAAAAGTGCTAAAACAAAGACAGGAAAACTGCTTTCACTTTCCTTAACCAACATCGCTCTTGTTTGTTCCTGTGCTTGTCACCACATGATTTACTGCTAAAACAAAACTTAGCGAGACTGTGGAAAAACCTGATACCATAGAGAACAGCTGGGCTTTTAGATCTTGAAACTAACTGAATATCTTTTGCATTATTTTCATTATAATTGTTATAAAGTAAATAACTTGTTTGTTTTCACCTAGATGTCTCCTAATGAGAGGGGTGTACCATTCTGGCTGTGGATAGATGGAATTTTAGACCTTATTAAAAGACACCTGCTCAACATCTGGAATGATGGGTAAGAGTTGTACCTCATAGATATATATCTGTCTGCTGTATATTAGAATCTGTTCCATTTTATATGTGCACAATCAGCCAATGGTTCTTTTTTTAAATACTAGAATTCTAAAAATGTTTACGTTTTTAAATTTTTAAATGAACAAATTAACCAATTGAAATTTTAAAGTCACCATGACATCACTGTTCACCCCATTTTCACTCATCTTTCTGGTCTTATTGTGTACAATTCATCAGTCTGCTTTATTCCAAAGAAAAAAAAAAGTTTTTCTAAAAAGGCACCTATTTTGCAGAATTCACTTTTGCATGTTGTTTGAGCGTAAACGTGTGTTGGCAGTTTGTGTACACAACCATCCTGTAATGATAAAAATCCACCCACTCACAAGCAGTGTCTCAGAACAAGCCGTTCACAGAATCCGTAAAAGCCCCGCCCACAACTTCTGATGGACACGTATTAGCAGAGCCCCCACCCTGAGTGACCCGCACACAATCCGCCATGTTTATCTTCATGCTAGAGCATTTAAAAGCTGCATTTAAGTAAGAAATGTTTTCTTATTACAGCTATAGAAGTTCTTCAAGCCAGAGCAGTGAGTGATTTTCTGTTTGTATTTATTGTTTGGGTCATATTAGCAGCGCTGACAGCAGTACAGGTACTTATAGGTATAGGTTAATACACAGATCTAATATAAACATGCAATTTATTTCCCTGCTGTTTATAAGATATGAAAGAGAACTTAGTTTAGTACTCACAAGCCACGTGACAGCCACTTTCCATGCGTTCGCTTTGGATGTGTGCGCTCAGAATACCCTATATCAGAAATTTAAACTGACCTGGCTTTAAAACGTGTGATTTCAGCGTGATAGATTAGGGATGGCTCGATAATTTTGTCTTCGGTACGATACCAGAATGATACTAAATAGATACCATAGGTAACAAATAACCAGCCTCAAAAGATAAATGAATTGAAAACAATTTAGTAAGTAATATTAACATACAAACATGTATTAGTTTATTT
Source organism: Labeo rohita (assembly GCF_022985175.1). NCBI lineage: Eukaryota > Metazoa > Chordata > Actinopteri > Cypriniformes > Cyprinidae > Labeo > Labeo rohita. The sequence goes on from NC_066877.1 coordinate 27,617,345, forward strand.
ATCATTTATAACGAATTATTGACCTAAAACAATAAGTGCTGCAATATAGTTAGGTCAGCTTACCTAATGAATTTTAACAAAGTTTGCTTTACTGTAAAGTGTTATTCTAACAGTAAAAGTATTCAAAATCACATTATTATCTCTCTCTCTCTCTCTCTCTGATTGTTTTCAGATTTCAGACTCAGAGAAAGAAAAAGCATTAAATATAAATGTCTCTTACGCTATCTCAGCTGCTTTATATTAGCGGTCGCCGGCAGCGTTTCCAGGTTTTCACAATAAAACTTGCCCAACTGCTACTCAAAACTAGCCGAAACTAGCCCAGTCACGTTTTGAGGGGGGTAAAATACACGGTTTTTGGCGGGGTTCCTGTGGTAAAATTGGCATTCCAGGGGCTAAATATTACGTTATTGGGGTCACTTCAACCCGCGGACATGAAAAACAATCCGCGGCAACAGTGTTAAAGGGGTCATCGGATGCAAAGTTTATTTTTTCATGTTGTTTGAACATTAATGTGTGTTGGCAGTGCATGTACAAATCTACCCTATAATGATAAAAATCCATGCAGTGGTTTTTAATTAATATGTAAAAACAATATCCCCTTTTTCAAATCCAATTCTCAGATGCCTGTTGGTGTGGCGTCACACCAAAAGAGGCCACTCCCACGATAGTTGATTGACATGAGCACCTCACCTCAGACCCGCCCTAAAACAGTTGTAATAGTCCGAGTGCCATTGTTTCGATGCCGGAGCAGGGATGTAAATTAGATTTAGCAATTGAGGTGTTGTGTTGCTGGATGTAATAATGAACGTAGTGGTCGTCATACTCCCGACATGTGAGCCGCTGAAGATGCAGTGGATTACATTTCTTTGTGAAGGGAATCCAGATCTACATACATCCACCTGTGTTCGCGCGAATCATTTGTTATCCAGCTTCACTTACAGCAGAAGTGCGTATAATGTTTTTTTTTTATGAATCTTTGCGATCGCCTTTACTCATAACGTGGTAGTTAGGAAGTTTAGTGGCTAAACGCGGCTAAATGCGGCTAAAGTAAACAGGCTTGTCACTCCACAGAGAGAAGAGAGGGGTGGGGTGAGCAGAGCTTATTTGCATTTAAACGAACAACCCCTGAGAATGAGATGATTATTGCAGAGCTGATTTTGACAAGGTAAAAAGGGTGTTGTTTTACATAACCATTGAGAATTTTTAACCAAAGTATATTATAGACTTTTCATTAAGGCCCAAAAGAATCATACCAACTTGTGGAAAATGGGCATCCGATGACCCCTTTAAAGTAGCCCAATTCCACGGGAGAACTTCATTTTACTGATACTAAAATTAATATAGCAAAACTCTTGCTTCATTCAAATTCAATTCATATTTGATTGTTTGAAATGCAAGTGCAAATATCATGTGAACAAAGCTAAACTGGTTCTAGCATATCAAGCACATTTGAGCTTTCGTGCTTACTCTGTGCTTACTCTTACTCTTAGGTATGTGCGTTGATCAGTGGTGAATAAAATTTAATTAAAACTGAGTTTATGAATGATAAACTCACCTGTCAATCTCTACATTTATGTTAAAGATCAAGATGAGTAAATTACAAATGACAAATGCTGGGCAAGATTTGATGTGTTGCCTTCTGTGGCAACATGGTGGCAAAACATGATTTATAGCAAAGCTTTCATACAGGTGCAGTAAGGTCAGCTGTTCACCTTTATCATCTGTTTTGCCATAGTTCACTTCTACAGCAGCGTATAAAATACAGAACTGATCAAAATGATAGTATCGAACTGTTTAAAATAAAATACATACCAGTATTTTTCCAGTATATACCATACATCCCAATGATAAGACATGATAATTAAAACCAAACAGATGCTTTTTAGCAGAGAATCCATAATACGAGCTGTAAAAGCACAGCCCTATTCTGAAAAAGGGGGCAGTTCATTTGCGTTTAAAAAGACACGCACGAACACAGCGTGTTTCTGCTTCCACTTAAAATAGGCATTTTCAAAATGATATAATAAATGATTTGTGGGGTATTTTGAGCTGAAACTTCACAAGACACATTCTGGGGACACCTGAGACCTATGTTACATAATGTAAAAGAGGGCATAATAGGTGGCCTTTATATATGCTTTATAGATAAATAACCCTTACATATAACCCTTTGATATTTTTTTTTCTTTTGAAAATCTGATTTCACACAAAAATATGTAAGATACTGCTTCAAGTCAACTTTAACTAAAAACAACATAATAATACGCCAAAATCTCTAAATCTATTCCAAGTTATAGTATGTACTGCCACAAGCATATAAATTTGACATTTTTATCCAGTCCAATTTATCCATTTTTTCTCTCACATATATACAGGTATATTATAGGGTTTCTGAGTAAAGAGCGAGAGAAAGCTTTGCTGAGAGACAAACTCCCGGGCACTTTCCTTCTGCGCTTCAGTGAAACCTGTAGAGACGGAGGAATCACCATCACATGGGTGGAGTGTTCACAGGATGGTGTGTGCTGGTTTGAATTGGAGTATTTTAGCATTTATTTAATTATTTAAAAAAACGGCATCTCTCTGGCAGTCTTTAAATGTACGTGAATGACTGTCATCAAATACAGGTGAACCTAAGACGCATTCAGTGAAGCCCTACACTAAATCAGATCTTGCGTCCATTTCCTTGCCTAACGTCATCCGCGACTACACCCTCACTGCTGCAGAGAAGATTCCAGTCAATCCCCTCATCTACCTTTTCCCAGATATTCCAAAAGAGGAAGCCTTTGGTCGCTACTATACCAGCTCTTCTGATGGTAGATATCCTTTATTTAACCATCCACTCGTATGATGCAAATCTTAAGGGTACAACATCACCACATCACAAAATAAATACACTGTATGTATTGTAATATATTACAGGACATTTTCCTAAATGTATACAGTGTATGGTGATGTCATTGCGTTACATAACAAAATGTTGAACCAAGTGCCATTTATTTATGTCAAACCTTACAAATTTCTAATTTGTCATGGTAGAAAACTATTTGGGGATGTTGCTGTTGTAAAATGTTAGTGGAACTTGCTCAAAAACGTTTTAACAGTATGTTTGAGAGCATGTCTATGTGTATTGTTAATATCGACATGCCTTACTTTATTGATCTTTCGTCCCTCAGATACAGAAGAGATGGAGATAGACACACCTAGGTCATATATCAGGCCATATATTGGCAGACGCATGATTTCTGTGTCAAATGAGTAAGTTATTACTTTTCTTTTTTTCTACTACTTCATATATTTCTGTTACTGAAAAACAATATTCATGTCTTATTTATCTGTGTTTTTAGACCTTTTTCAAGACCCCATAAGTGTTAGAGGAAAAGTATATGAGGAAAGTTTCTCCACCAGTGCATCCAAATTTAATCCAGAGCTTTTTATGAAGGAAAACAAATCTTTTTTTAGAAGGATTGTATCTGGCACACAGATATCTGTTATGAATAATGGAAACAAATAGTGAGACCCAAATGATTTGTTTTTGCGTGGATTTTCTCTGTACTATATTAGTGGATCTACTACATTTATTTTCCACTTGTGTGAAGAAGAGGAGCCATTTTCTTCTGTCATGTTACAGAATACACTTAAAACAGTGTAATCCTGTTCTTTTTGTTATTTTGTTTGTTTGTTTTTATATAAAAAACATATGATAAAGAAACTTGCATGTTGCATGGATTTAAATTTTCTGTAGTCACTCAGATAAAGATACTGTTGTAATGGATATACAAATACTCTGAAAAGCTGTTTCTGTGAAGACATCTGTTGTGAAAAGGACATTCTTCTCCATCGTGTGAAGCTCTTATTTATTTTTGCACATTTACATACAATTGCCTTAATTGCACATGTACACAGACACCAGCCAGATATTGTCGGAAATAAGCGGAAATAAAACTCAACATACTTTCTACAGTCAGAGATATTGCTACATATCCAAGCCAGGTACAACAGATAGTGTTACATAATGTGAAGTACTAATAAAGACTATTAAATGTTTTGTGTTCATGTATTATACTCATGTATTTGTCTTTTTCATCCATCTTTTTCTCCCGATGGCAATCTTTATGAAGCTTAAAGATAAAGTATGCAAGTCTGGTGCTAAACAGATCTGAATATATAATGATTGTTTCCAAACATGTCAAAAGCCTGCATTTCTAATTCTTTGAGTGTTTTTACTACTTTATATTACTTTTGTATTTCATACTAATCCAAGATAAATAAATGAAATGACTGTATTGAACATCTGTAATATTTTTCCTATTAATTTTATCAGTTTAAATTCATGGGGACATGAAAATGTCCTGAGAAGGAGCAAAAATGATTTTATTTTATTTATTTATTATTTTTATTACTTCTTATTTTCAATATTGTTAACGAATTGATAATTACATTTCATAATCCACACACTGAATATTCATTTTTAAATGCAATGCATTTACAAGCTTAACTTTAAATGAAGAATTACTTAACACTTAAAATGTGCCAAATGAAAATTAATAATGGTTTGATAAATGGGAACACACAAATTGGTTGATATTACAATGAAAACAAATACTTACTATTTTTTTTATTATTATTAATGCATTTCACACTAATCCATGATAAATAAATCATGTGACTGCTTTCAGTATCTGTACTTTTTCCTATTAATTTTATCAATTTAAGGTCATGGGGACATTTTAAAAAGTCCTGAGAAGGAGCAAAAAAAACTTTATTTTATTTATTTAGTATTTATTATTATCATTTGTTATTTTCAATATTATTAATGTTTTGATAGTTACATTTTATAATCCATGCACTGAATATTCATTTTTAAATGCAATGCATTTACAAGCTTAACTTTAAATGGAGAATTACTTAACATTTAAAATGTCCAAAAGGAAAATTAATAATGGTTTGATAAATGGGAACACACAAATTGGTTGATATTACAATGAAAACAAATACTTAGTATTTTTTAAAATTATTTTTACATTTCACACTAATCCGTGGTAAATAAATCATGTGACTGCTTTCAGTATCTGTACTTTTTCCTATTAATTTTACCAATTTAAAGTCATGGGAACATTAAAAAACATCCTGAGAAGGAGCAAAAAACCCTTTATTTTGTTTTATTTATTTGGTATTTATTTTTATTATTTATTATTTTCAATATTATTAAAGATTTGATAATTACACTTCATAATCCATGCACTGAATATTTATTTTAAACGCAATGCATTTACAAGCTTAACTTTAAATGAAGAATTATTTAATACTTAAAATGTGCCAAATGAAAATTAATAATGGTTTGATAAATGGGAAGACACAAACTGGTTGATATTAAAAAGTACTTACTATACTTACAAATACTTACTATTTTTTTATTATTATTATTATTTTTGCATTTCACACTAATCCAAGATAAATAAATCATGTGACTGCGTTCAGTATCTGTAATTATTCATATTAATGTTTATCAGTTTAAAGTCATGGGGACATAAAGTTCTGTGAACGAGCAAAATAAATAATTTTATTTTGTTTATTTATTTTCAAAAGAAATGCAGTACTAACTAAAATTCAACAGATTTATTAAGTATCCCTGCTTGTAGAAGTACGGTAGTATTTTATTCTAAACATACATACCATGACTGTACTCTCATATTCTGCAAAAACTTCCTGGTACAGCAAACCTAAACAAAACCGAGCAACTACAACATACAGGTACACAATGCCTTTCTGCTCTGTTTTCTCTAAATATTGCCTTTAAGATTTAATAAATATAATTTTATTTTGTGTAGCACTTTGGACAACAAATCCTTTTTTTAAGTTTTGTACAGACATTTACTGAAGTACATGTGTGATTATGTTTAGGGTAAAACTAAATCATCACAGGAAAGTAGGATGGAACAAGAAAAAGAATTGGACCATAAAGTAAACATCCTGAAGAAGAATGTGCTGGTATGTTATTCAAATTACTATGGCACTTTATTCTCACATTCACTTATTTTTAAAACATGAAGAAGAGGAGTATTTTGAGGTATTTCACTGTGTGAACTATGTGAAGGTATCTTGAAAGTTTCACTAGAGTAGCTTCATTTTTCATCAGGAAATAGAACAGGACATTCAGGTTTTGGAAGATCTGCAATACGAGTATGACTTGAAGTATGAAGGTCAAGGTAAAATAGAGAAATATTAACTATTTCTGCTCTGCTCTGTACGGATATCAAATGACAGTGCACATCAACAGTTTTGTTCAAAAGTGTACAACTATCTAGGCTACACTGGAAATATGTGGCACCTGAAATATGAAAAGCCTAAATATTAATAATTTATTCTAAAGAAATGTTTCACAGAGGACAGTTGTGTACATTATCATTCTTTATATTTTCAGTCGAGGCTGAAACAACGGGTCAAACAACAAAAGAGAGCCAACAGGAGGAAATGGCCACTGAACAAATGTTTACTGACCTAAACATAAAAAGAGAGGTAGGTCAGCAAATACACTTGCAGGCAGAACTAGCTGCAAGTTTGGCCTTGTGAATATTAATATCTTTTATATAGAACAGCATCCTGTATACATATTGTGTGCAGGTGGTGATGAAAGAAATCGCTAATGTACTGACTGTAGCAGAGCAGATCCAGATAACAGTCATATCAGAAGAGTTGGAAGAAGAGACAGCAGATGTCTTGTATTGGAAGTCCCCACAACACTTGTCTGCAGCAGCTGCAAAGCTGGTGAGAACCTCTAGCAGGCGCTGTTCATAATATTTCCCGGACAGAAAATACCCTATAATGACAATTATTATAATGCTACTGTTTTTGTGTAATTTACTCACTCTCATGTTTTGAAAAAGGTGAATTTCTGAAGGACTTCCACATGCACATATATAATTACATTGACTGATGACAGGCTGCCAAGCTCCAAAAGTACAAAAAGTATCATAACAGCAGTCTGTATGACTTTTCTCACATTTCCGGGTTTCTCATAGCGGAAGTCGTCATAGTTAGGTAAAATCCGAGAGCAGTAAATATATTTATTTAGAGCACAAATATATTTTTTGCATTCCCATTTGCTCAAATAGCAAAAGAAAAACTACACGATCGTGTTTTCACGACTTTAAATCAAAGGAAAAAAATTGAGCTAGACTGATATCGGCAGTCAGAAGAGAGAACAATGTCAAATTTACTGTCCCTCCCATAGCGTTAAGTAGTTTTTTGTAACTTGATGAAAAGGTGATATAATACAAAGTACACTCAAAAAAATGATTCTTTAAACCTACTTAATTCAATTATGGACAGTGGTTCCACACAACCAAATTGTTTTTGATGAACATGAATGGAATTTTTTGAATCTATGCAAACTCTTTGTGTTGTGACAACACAGCTGAATGAGGAAGAATTTATGTGAAATAGTAATGTCCAACCAACTCAATTTATTCACTTCCCTGTAACTTAAACCGGTTAAGTTTAGTGAACATGTTTTGGTTTATTAAAAACTGGCTAAATATGTTTCACTTTATCAACATAAGGAAGTTTGTTTCAGACAACTCATTTAAATTATGGACAGCGGTTCCATCCAATTGGTTCTAGTTACTTTAACTAAATGATTTCAAGTTAAAGTTACTCCCTTCAACAAAGCATTTTTGTGTGATTATTTTGCAATGAATCACAAAAGACAAGATGTCACAAATTATCAAGTGTATTTGTTAAACAAGAGCAACAATTACAGTTACAACCACATTACAAAATTACAGAAATATTAAACTACTGTCATTTTCTAATTGGCATATAAAGGTAACCAATCAAACCTTAATCCAGGAACAGGAACTGGCTCCAGAAATAACTTCTGCAGTACTCCAAATGTGTACCTGATTTCAGGAGTTCAAGTTTAGTCCATATATCAGTCCCAGCAACATGTTTTTTCATAGGGTTTACTGCTAAGGTCCTGAAGAACTTTATCTTCCAACACTCCAACATCTGCTGTGCTGTCTTCAATGTCTGCACCTTCAAATCGTATGACATAGATTCCCATGATTCCTCTGGATCACCTCCTGAGTGTTGCCAACGTCTGTATCCTAGAGAGGATATTTAAAAGAATAGAGTACTCAAATTCTTAAATTTACTGTAAATTCTTAAATTTACCTTAGCATTTATCATCCTTGAAAATACCAATAAATAAATAAATAAAACAACTTACCATATACTCCATAATAACACTGCTAGTGTCTTCATTTGGGTACTTCAACGTCATTAGTCTAAAGATGCAGACAACAACAAAATTCATGAGATTTAGCCTTTACATTTTTCTTAAAAAAAAAAAAAAAAAAAAAAAAACACATTTGAAAAATGTCATTATTATTCTGTCTGATCATTTCCTTACGGGAAATACAGGCAAGATGTCCAGATGGAATTCTAACTAACATTACAGTGGACAATGAAACTATAACAGTACTGGACCAGATCAGCACAGAAAGTCACTGTCCTGCAGAGTTTAGCAATATTCCCAATTAAAGGGATAGTTCACCCAAAAATGAAAATTCTGTCATTAATTACTCACCCTCATGTCGTTCCAAACCCACAAGACGTTCATTCATCTTCAGAACACAAATTAAGATATTTTTGATGAAATCTGAGAGCTTTCTGACCCGGCATAGACAGTAATGCAACTGAAATGCTCCCAGACCCAGAAACGTAATAAGGACACCAGTAAAACAGTGTAAAAATCAGTGGTTCAACCATAATTTTACAAAGCAGCGAGAATACTTTTTGTGTGCAAAGAAAACAAAAATATTGACTTTATTCAACAATTCTTCTCCAAGTTACGTCTTCTACCATTATCGAGAGTACCTCTTTGCATAACGCATGCGTGTGATTCTGCTGACGTAGAACATGCATGCGCTGGGCCTTGTTTGCTTGCAGAGGAAAGCAATGTGCATGCATCGTGATACTCTCCATAATGGCAAAATACGTGATTTGGAGGAGAAGAATTGTTGAATAAAGTAGTTATTTTTGTTTTCTTTACCCATAAAAAGTATTCTTGTAGCTTTGTAAAATTATGGTTGAACCACTGATGTCACATGGACTATTATAGCGAAGTCCTTACTACGTTTCGGGGCTTGGGAATATTTCAGTTGCGTTGATGTCTATGCAGGGTCAGAAAGCTCTCTGATTTTATCAAAAAATATCTTAATTTGTATTTTGAAGATGAACGAAGGTCTTACAGGTTTGCTAATCAAAGTCTTACTAAAAGTTCCAGGCAGGGGTGTTGGAGCTAAACTCCAGAACACTGTCTCTCCAAGAGCAGGTTTGGCACGCCTGCCTTGCTTTAGAATGTATTGTTTTTGGGAAGTTAATGTATTCGCAATATCTGTCAGTTTACAGTAATACCATATATTTTATATTTACTATATTAATAACCCAATTCTTATTATATCTGTCTTTTTTGTTAATGCCTATGACCATAACCCTAAAACTCAGTGGCTGGTGAGACAATGTTTTAAAGGGGTCATCTGATCCAAAACTCACTTTTACATGTTGTTTGAACATATATGCATGTTGGCAGTATGTGTACACAACCACCCTATAATGATAAAAATCCACCCAGTGGTATTTTTTAATCATTATAAGTAATATGCCTTTTTTCAAATCAGGTCATTCTCAGCTTCTAGTTGGTGTGACGTCACACCGATCAAGGCCGCTCCCACATTAGTTGATTTACATGACCGTCTTATCTTAGACCTGCCCTAAATGAGCCGAGTGAGAGCTGAGAATAGTCTGACCACCATTATTGTATTTAAAGGAACATGCAACAGAATGGCCCACTCTGAAAAGGGCTGATTTTGATATGGTAAAATGGGTGTTTTTTACACTACCACTGAGAAATTTTAACAAAAGTATGCTATGGACTTCTCATTAAGACTCTAAAGAATCATATCAACAGCATCTGATGACCCCTTTAACATGATTACAAAAGTTTTTGTTGAGTGTAGCTGTTCTTACCTGTGTAGCGGGGACCAAGAGGGTTTAATGCTTTGTCCAAGGACTCTTCTTCGGTTTGCAATCATCTTCATAAGTTTTGCAGTGTGGATCCACCCATTGGCAAAGACAGCTGACACTAATGGACCTATGGTTATTCTGCACAAATCTGTAAACACATGAAGTACAATTTGTTACAAGAGCACCCATATATAGTTTAACAGCAAAGACAAATTCAGTGATCAAAAGATTTGTGTGATTATTGTCATGTATATTATTCCAAAAGGGTGGACATGATCTGGAGCATATTTAAAGTCATAAAATGACTGTAAAAAGCATGATTTATAGTTCAGGCACAGCTTTTCACAAAAACATTAAGTTTATAAAATGATAAACATCACATTTCTGCATTCAAACCATTTTTAAGAAAAAGAATGAGTTAAAAGTACCCATTAAATACACACAAACATATACATATGAAGAGTTCATTTGCAAAAACAAATAAATCCGTTTTTATTAATATTCATAAAACGTTTTTTATTGTAAGTGTGTTGTTGTTTTTTTTTTGTTTGTTTTTTTGTGTTTTATTGTGTTAGTTAGCTGTATTTTTGAGCTATTAATATTCATTCAAAATAAACCAACCACAGTTTGATTGATATTACTTGGAATGCAGAATAATTATTTAAAAAAAAAAAAAAAAAAAAACAGTTATCTGTTCTTGCAAATTAACTCTTAATATATACAAATATACACATGAACTCTTCATATACACACACACGCACAAATACATGCATACATAAATTTATTAACATATAACATATCAATATATCTTAGTGTCTTACTTGTTTAGATTTCTAGAAGACACATCAGCTTCTTAACCATCCACCAGTTCACACTGACAACTGCGTGCATTCCTCTAAAAGTGAAAATGCAAAATACCCTTATTACTTTTGTTTATAAAGGATGAAAAGGCAATACAGCGGTTCACTTACCTTAGCCAAAACTTTTTTTCTCCGTCAGTAAAGTTGTGCCATTCCTTCATTTCGCCAAAATTAGGCAGCGATGAAGAAACCCGTGATCAAACTCATGCTGTTATAAAAACGAATAGCAGATAAAATGTTAAAAGTATGCAGCAGTCGAATGTGGCATTATTTGTACTTGCTTTCGTGCTTTAGCTAACGCTAATTTTACTGGGACTTGAGTAGCCTAGAAAGAGCACAGGAAGGTTTTATTTAACTGCCTATATATCATTAATAAGACGGAAAAGCACTAATTTTAATATTTCGCCGCATCCTCTGTTCCACAAGCACACGTACAAATACACTACAGTCCATATGCGCGTTCACATCCCAACCGCACGAAATCATCTATTAACGGCGCAATATACCAGTTACACTCGTCTGCAAAACAACACTAAAAGCATACTAAAACACTTACAGAAATTAAAGACTTTGACTTAACACAAAGAAGTCTTTAGATTTTCTTACCTGACTGGTACTTCTAGCTCCGACGCCATGATACACCTCCTTCGCGCCGTCTTCATAAAATGCGTTGGAAACGTCATATCCGGTTTTTTGAACGGCGAAATTAAACCGTTTACGTTAGTTTAACGATTGATAATCAAGTAAAATGGAAACTTAAACAGTTTAAATTAATAGAGCTCAATACAATAGTGTTTTGGTGGAAAAACAAATACACTTGTGTTGTTTTAACAATAAATACCTGGGTAAAATGAACAGTGGCACAAAACCATTTTTTTGAGTGTATAGTGTTATAAATGTACATACATATTTTTAAAAAATTAAAATATAAAAAACTGTAAAGGATTTATGATGACGATGACCGTTGAAACGCGTCATCACAGGCTTGTGAAAAGGGTCCATGAGGGATTTTTTTTTTTTCAAATAGCTTATAAATTTAAATGAAGTTCTAAACGTAGGTTCGGGAGGAGCCTAATCATTCAGTCCTGTCAATCATCATTACAAGCCTATATAAGCAGCTCTCATTGCACCGTCCCAGCCTCCGTTCTTCTGGCATCCCTCCACCTCCCCTTCTCCTCCATTGTTTCTGTTATTCTCCCTCTAGGTAATATCGCATTGGGGGGGTCCGAACTCTGCGCTCAAGCCGAGCCTCGGGTTCGAGCCTCTATTAAGGACAATAAGCCAAGTTTGTTTACCATTGCCCATTGTGACTGGATGGGCAGGCGAACTCGTGAAATATTTGTTTCATTCATTGAAAGCATTTCTTAATCATGTTCAGATCTATTGGCGATACTCGGATGTAAACAACAGCATAGACTGCAGAGTTAATGTACTACAGAATACCTTGTTCTGCTAATTTATGCTGTCTAAAAATGATGAAATTATTTTGAATTATGCTGGGAAAAAAACGAAAAGAGAGTCCTCTCTATCAAGAGTCTCGACTCGCGAGAATATGGGGCTTAAATTGAAATTAATTTTCCCAAAACGTACTTATTCTACCCACTAAAACAATAAGTTAAGATAAATAAAATGAAAAAATGGCTCTCATCGTGACTGTTTCGCGTTTCATTTACACTGAATCAAAACAGTATTGCGTCGCCTTTGATACTAGGGACTGAGGCGGGTCAGACCCGGCATATTTTAGGTCTGCTTTAATGCGGCATTGCGTCTTTACAATGAATTCTGAGCCGACACAGACCCGCTTTAGAGCAGCCTTAAATCGGCTGTGTAAAGATGCCTTAAACCACAGAAAAACGTGTAGAAGCTTCTAAGTCATATAGAGAAGGACTTCGCAAGCAGGAAATGGCATAATATTTGACAAACTAAGGTTAATAGGTGGTAAAGATGTGTACCAGCAGTGTTAATTAAGATATTAGCCTAATATTTCACCTACCTGGCCGGAAATGATAACACAAAAAGATTCTTGTTCTGGAAATCCTGGTTCAGTTTGGCCAACCACAAATGCTTTTTGTTCCTCAGACAGTTTTTTGCACTCTTCTCTTTGATTTGTTATAACTTTTGGCAGTCTATAATACTTCAAATGTTTTTCCCAGTCTGAATGATTAGTACCACCTGGCAATAATTGACCATTTTCAGCAGCAATAAGCAGCAAAATATGCGAGTTTGGTTCGATTCAGATTCATTGTTTGCGTTCCGCGCCACCAGTATGGCCGATTGCTGACATGACGTCAAAACACTCTATTAAGGAATGAATTGTAATTATGATCTAATGGCTCTTCAGGTTCACGGTGGTGGCGGAGTGTCTGCAGCGGATCCGTCACCAGCTGAAGAAAGTTCAGGAATTGGTGCAGAAACTCACCTACAACAACGACCCCCTCACTCTTGGCAAGAGCCACCTGGATGAGCAGGCTCTTTCACTCTTCAAAAACCTTATATCAAAGTGAGACTCAACATCTTTCTGTGTCTTTATATGTAGAGCACAAGCTGTAGAAAGAAAAACATTTGCATTTTGTGGTGTGTGTCACTTCTGAAAGATTACAGACCTGGAAATGAAATCTGTTGTGATGTGTCTTTTAGTTCTCTTGTGGTGGAGAGACAGCCTTATATGCCTATACAACCCAAGAGACCCTTGGTGATAAAAACAGGAATTCAAATCACAGTCAAGATAAGGTGAGTTTTAGAGATTGTTATATCAACAAACACTGTAATGGCACTGATTTTAATAGACTGCAATTGTCATTGCTTTACCATACTATAGACTACTTGTCAAACTCCCTGAACTCAACTCTCAACCCAAGGCCAAAATCTATATTGACAAGTAAGAATATCTATCTATCTATTTATTTAATGTTTCTGAATAGTTTATTCTATAAAAATCTCTGACAAATTAAATTTGAATGTGTTTATGGATATTTTTCTCATTTAGAGGTTTTTCTGAGATGGATACAGTGAAAGGGTATGTAACATTACATTAACCAAAAGAGCACAGATAATTGCCAATTACAGTTATTGAATTAGCTCGTAATTAAAAATGCATATATAGAGCAATATATATATATATATTTTTTTTTTTATGCATGTCACAGGTCTTCACTGATGCAAGGACTTGTTGTGTAATGTCCTAGATGTAGAAATTTCCTTTTCTTAGGTACTGTTAACAAAGTTATGACTTTGGATGAATCTAGAGGATGCTTAGCAGCTGAGTTCCGTCATTTGGTATGATGATAAACACTAAGATATTACAACAGATAATAAATATATGATCATTTTTAATTACTGACTTCATTTTTCTCAATTTCCTCTTTTAATTAATCAAGACCTTAAGGGAGAAGAGACCTAGCAGCAAAAGTAAAGAGGTAGGACAAAATAATACGCAAAAGTCACCTAAAGTGAACTGCCAATTATTGCTATTTAGTTGGGTTTATTTTTTTTCTCCAGTTTTCACTCAATATGTATGAGGAGCTGCACTTAATCAGCTTTGACACGCAGCTCGTCCTGCCTGAACTATGCATCGATTTATCGGTAAAGTTTCTGCTGAAAACAAGTTTAAAATACAGTATTTATTTGAAACAATGATAACTGCAACATCAGATCATATGTTTAAACAGATCACATGTCTTCCTGTGGTGGTGTTGTTCGGTGGTTGGTTACCTAGTGCATGGGGCTACATCTTATGGTACAACATGTGCTGCAGTGAACCCCACGTATGGCCATTTCCCATCATCAGTGTTTTTGCATTCTGTTGAGGTCTCCATTTTGACTCTCGCTGTCCATCTGACTCTCTCTTTTAGAATCTGTTGTTCTTCTTGAGTCCGCCACCAGTGAAATGAGGGCAGCTTTCAGAGGTCTTAAGCTGGCAGTTTTCTTCTGTGACTAAACAAACGCTGAACTCTGAGCAGCTGAGAACGCTGGCCGACAAACTTCTTGGTGAGTTCATTTGTGACCCTGGACCACAAAACCAGTCTTCAGTAGCACAGGTATATTTGTAACAATAGCCAGAAATACATGGTATGGGTCAAAATGATCAATTTTTCTTTTATGCCAAAAATCATTAGGATATTAAGTAAAGATCATGTTCCATAAAGATATTTAGTAAAATTCCTACCGTAAATATATTAACTAAACGTAATTATTGATTAGTAATATGCATTGCTAAGACCTTCATTTGGACAACTTTTATGGTTCAGGTTTTCAAATAGTTGTATCTCGGCCAAATATTGTAATATCCTAACAAACCATACATCAATGGAAAGCTTATTTATTCTGCTCAATTTTCAAAATTGACTGACCCTTATGACTGGTTTTGTGGTCCTGGGTCACATTTGTGTTTGAGTAAATGCTCACAGATCAATGAAAAACACATTTAATTATGTTCATTTTTTTTTTTTTAATTTTCAGGTCATGAAGCCCAAGGTGACCCTGAAGGACTCATCCAGTGGAATACATTTTATAAAGTGAGTTTCTACAAATGATTCAAACAAAGACAGTAAGGTTGCTTTTGCTTTCTTTAACAACCTCACATTTGTGTTCCTCTGCTGTCACCACATGATTTACTGCTAAACAAAACACAATACTGCAAAGGGCAGATAATAACTAAAGACTTTTATAATATGTGTGATGCTTTGTAATGTAAAATAACTTTATAAATGACAAGGTGAAGCAGTAGTTTTTTTATTATCATGCTATATTGTGGAATAACTTTTGTGTTTTCATCTAGGCATCTGCTGAGTCTGGTGATTCATTCTGGCGGTGGATATATGAACATTTGGAACTTACTCAAAAATATGTGTTCAACATCTGGAATGATGGGTAGGAAATCTAAAGGTGTTTAACCTTCACCATCTAAATGTTGCTCTTGTGTCATTCATGTGAAAACCAATGCCATTGAACATCTCTGACATCAAAACTGGCTCAGAAGATGGCAGATGCTCAAGAGCAAAGCTGCTATATGGTTTCAAAAGACTTGTAATATAGAGCATGAGTCACGCTGACTACTTTTATATAAACATTCATTATGTACAGGTACATTATTGGGTTTTTGAGTAAGGAGAGAGAGAAGGCTTTGTTGAGAGACAAACTCCCCGGTACTTTCCTTCTGCGCTTCAATGAAAACTCTCGATGTGGAGGAATCATCATCACATGGGTGGAGCGTTCACAGGATGGTTTGTACTGGAATCTTCAATGTTGTGATAAATACCTTGGTGTGTCTGAAAAATCTCTGATGAGATTATCATGTCAGCACAGGTGAACCTGTGATACATTCAACAGAGCCTTACACTACAATGGATCTGAACAGAATGTCTTTACCAAACATCATCCGTGACTATACCATCACTGATGGAGAGAAGGATCCAGTGAATCCCCTCATCTACCTTTACCCAGACATCCCAAGAGACGTTGCCTTTGGTCGCTACTATACCAGCACATCTGATGGTAAAGACTTTTACATTCACATCTACACACTTCATATTTTAATAAGCCATTATTGACCATTGATCTCCAACTTGAACTAACAGGAAAGAAAATAAGATAAGCTTAATCATGAAACAATAGTTTTACTAAGCCAATATTTCCAAGTTCATCCTGTCAGGAAATTGATAACAAATCAAAATAATAATAAATAATAAATAGATAAAAAAATCACCAAATAATAAAGTTAAAAATTGTAATATCTTACACTCTAAAAAACGCTGGGTTGTTTTTTCAACCCAAATGCTGGGTTGAGACCGCTGGGTAAGAAAGTTGGGTTAATTTAACCCAATTTTGGGTTAAAACTGGTCTTAATTTATAACCCAGCGGTGCTGGGTTAGGAACGCGGACTCGAGAGAGAGCAGGCACGTCGTGTCCACCGTACGTCAAAAAGTGCGAGAAGCGGCCATTTTCTCAGCGTCTGCAGATGGAAGCGAGTGAAGGACGATTTTCGGTAAGTAAAGATTAAAAATGTAAAGTCATCATTCATTATGTGTGTCCGGGAGTATTTTAAGACTTGGAACGCGGGAAAAGTCGGAAAAGAGCTTTTATTGTAAAATACGCTGACGCGGTTTTCGCCTCAGAAATAGTCTTAACGGCCTCTTAGCTTTAGATAGCTCTTAGCTAGAGAGATAGCTTTAATACAACGTCTGTGAGTTTCATATGTCATATTTACACAAGATTTAGGTGTTAATAGAGGATTGTTAACCGATTTACATGTTAATTCGTGAACTTTTTTTTCCCGCGATTAAACTTAAAGTAGTTTCCTAAAGAAAACGGCGTCGTGTAATGAAGACTAGCTTAATTATTTTAAGGCTCATTAAGTTTTAATTGTTAAAAGTAATGTTTTGCATGTAATATTTCAGACTTGTTGAACTTTGAATCTTCATTGTGCCGGCACCGGGAGTTAACGACACAGAAGACCGCGTGTGAGAGCAGGCGATCGGCTCGGCTTCTTCAGAAGAGACGGAAAGACGGTATAAAGGTTATAATTCCATATAATATAACCTTTTTTTTACTATTAGTAAAAGAATGGTTGCATTTTTTAGAGATTGAAAGCCAGGGACATAGGAGAGCTTCATTCTTTCAGGATTAATGCTTATTTATTAGAATTTTTTAGAAAATGCGTGTTTCTGTTGTCTCCTGCCTGTTTACTTATACATTTTGATACAACAACAGTATGATGCCTTGTTCACATTTTATTTAAACCATTGATGTCCGTTTTTTGCAGAACTCAACTTTGGGGCTAACACCACAGGCAACTACTTGTGTGAGGAGGCAATTTTTTCTGAGCTTTAGAAAAGAGGGAAAGGTGATTTAAGGCAAGTAAAGGTAATAATTTAATGTTATCTTTTATTTGATTTATTTATTTATTTATTTATTTGTCTAAGAGTAAAAATATGTTTTATGTAGATGTTCAAAGCCAGAATGAGGATAGATTCATTTTTTTTTTATTGATACAAGCTATTTGTAGAAAATAAATGTTTCCATTGTCTTCTGCCTGTTTACTTAATATTTTGATGCAAAAATAGTATGATTACTTGTTCACATTTTAATCAAATAAATGATGTGCATATTTTTCATTGCAGAACTCAAACCAGCTCTGGAGTTAACGGCACAGAAGGCCGCGTGTGGGAGGAGGCGATCTCCTCAGCTTCTTCAGAAGAGACGGAAAGACGGTATAAGGCAAGTAAAGGTCATAATGTTATAATTACATATTATATATTTTTTTTGACTAGTAGTAAAAGAATGTTTACTTTTTTGTAGATGTTGAAAGCCGGAGACATAGGAAAGCTTCATTCTCAGGATTGATGTGAGTTATTTTTGAAAATACATGTTTCTGTTGTCTTCTGCCTGTTTGCTTCACATTTTGAACCGTATGATGACTTGTTCACATTTTATTTAAACCATTGGTGTCCGTGTTTTTCATTGCAGAACTCAAACCAACTTTGGAGTTAATGACACAGAATCCTACTTGTGTGAGGAGGTGATCTTCCCAGCTTCTTCATAAGAGAGGGAAAGGCGGTTTAAGGCAAGTAAAGGTCATAATGTTCTCAGTTTTTTTTTTTTTTTTGTCTAAGAACAAAAAACATTTTATGTAGGTGAGCCAGAGACATAGGTGAGCACTTAATTCTTTTGAGATTGATGCAGGTTATTTGTAGAAAATACATGTTTCTGTTGTCTCCTGTTTGTTTGCTTCACATTTTGAACCGTATGATGACATTTTAATTAAACCACTGATGTCTGTGTTTTTAATTGCAGAACCTAAACCAACTTTGGAGTTAATGACACAGAATCCTGCTTATGTGAGGAGGTGATATTTTCAGCTCGTTCATAAGAAAGGGAAAGGTGGTTTAAGGCAAGTAAAGGTCATATTTTTTTTTTTTGTTTTGTTTGACTAAGGGTAAAAAAAATTATGTAGAGGTTAAAAGGGCAGAGACATAAGAGAGCTTCATTCTTTTAAGATTGATGGGAATTATGTTTTAGAAAATAAATGTTACCGTTGTCTGCTACTGTAGTATTCTAAAGCACTGTGGTAGACAAAGACAATAAACAACCACACAATATGGTTGAAATTATAAAACAGTCTAGTTACCCATCCTTACAGAATTGGATGCACCTCTGTTTGAAAATGGTTACATTTGAACTAAATGTTTTCTTTTTTAAATGTTTTTCTCTTTTAGGCCACTGATGAAGAGCAAGTGGTGACTGGGATGAATGCTGGACAAAGAGGAGAAATGATCTTTCCCCCAAACTGATGCAACAGTGGTTTTAAAGGAGGAGGCCACCTCGGATAATGTCAAAGATGTTGCACGCCTTTGCTGAGCTGATGGGACTTCATGACCACATCAGTTATCTTAAAGAGATAATGAAAATTGGCAGTGATGCATTTTCTGTATGTGATCATGGACTATGAAACAAGCCGTAAGTGTATAGTCTGTAAAAACAAAATGTCAAATGCTTGTTCTGTGTTGTTCAGTAGAAATGGAGTTCACATTCATTCATACACATGCTCACAATACTTCACACATTTGCTTGTGTTAAATGTTATAATGTCAGTGTTAATGTTGTGGTTTTATTTTTAGTTTGTGTTTTAAAAAAAAAAAAAAAGAAAGAAACTATTAACTAATTGTACAATTATTGTACAGTAGTGTTTTTGTACAGTAGTTTTATACAAAATACAAAATTTACCAGACAAAATAGTCAGCAGATATTCAGTGCTTCATTTATAAACTCAGTACCTGCTAATGCCACTTTTTCTGCATTTCTTTTCACATGCATGTTACTTTTGAATGTTTTCTCTTGTTGTAGTTTTTAATAAACATTTATCTTTTGATAGTCATTCTGTGTGTGTTAAAGTGACTTTATAATGATCAAGATTTGTAGATTTAATGCCTAGCTCAATTTTGGGTTCATTTTAGCCTAGCAGTGTAGTAATTTTAAACCATAAAAAAAAGCAACCCAGCATGCTGGGTCAATAATCCAACCCAACTTGCTGGGTCAAAACAACCCAGCGTTGGGTTCGTCCCTTTTTTACCCAGCGCTGGGTTGCCAAAATAACCCAAATTGGGTTGTTTTTAACCCAGCATTTTTTAGAGTGTACAATAAAACAGCTTTGTGCCTGTTTAGAGACTCTTATATGTTTGTGTTTTTGTCCTGGTATTTGCTCACCATTTTTACATTTTGAATGCAGTCAAATTCTGTTCTTTTTTTAGTGAATGAAGACAGACTTTCTGATTTGAAAATCCAAGATGGTACAACAGCATGTCAATGAAGACCACGGGTTGGACATGACTGAACATGATCTGTCAGACTCATCTGATCTAGAGAATTTAGGCTTTGAACTGGTAGAGAATGAGGGTAGAAATGCAAATGGGTTTGATTCCCGGAGAACTGATCAAACGTATAGCTTGAATGCACTGCAAGTTGTTTAGGATAAAATGCATACATACAGGAAAATATTCTTGTGAGTGTGCTAGACATGCATCACTGGTACATGCATCATGGTTAGTATTATATTTCGGTGCATCATTCATCCTGCATCCTGTTTCAGCTTGAACACGACTTCAGCTCATTATTGATGTTATTGTGTTATATTACTTTTGAGATATATGTTAGAATTCAGAATAATTGCAACATTTTTAGAAGTCAGTATTTTAGTGTTCTATGGCGTTTTATCTACTGTTTGTATAATGTATGAGTAAAATTACATCCTTTTAATTACTAACCCAATTTTAATAGCACACGTCACACACCAACTTCAGTAAGCCAGATACAGTATAATAGAAATCATCAAGAAATATCTGCTTCAGTGAATACTGGATAGTGCTAATGTGTCATTAAAACAGTTTACATTCATGAACAGTTTACATTGTTTGGTCTGAATGAACAGGTTTGACATCATCTTTCCACTGCTGAAACAACTGTCTTACAGTAGAAACTAAATTTAACACTTCATAAAATATAAGTAAATGCACAGTTTGCACAAAGGCATTGTCTTTTGTTTATTAATAATGAGTATTTATAATCTTTTTTTCATACACCAATAGCCTTGTGGGCAGCACGCTGACCTATAGCGCAGTTGTGCTTCAGATCTATAGATCTATCTATCTATCTATCTATCTATCTATCTATCTATCTATCTATCTACATACACACACTTTTTTCAGAAATCCAATTTAACCCATTAAAAAAGTGTTGATAAATGGGAACATACAAACTGATTGATATTACGATTTTTTTTTTTCTTTTGCATTTCACATTAATCCCAGATAAATAAATCAAATCATGTAACTGCATTCAGTATCTGTAATTATTCCTATTATTTTGATCAGTTTTAAGTCATGGAGACATTAGAAAAACGTCCTGAGAAAGAGTAAAATGTGTTTATTTTATTTTATGCATGTACGTATTTATTTATTTATTGGTAGAAATGCTGTACTCACTAATATCTGCTTCATCAGATATATTTAGTGTCTATGCTTGTAGAAGTAATATGGTAGCATTTTATTTCAAGCATATGTATCATCACTCATATGCTTCAACAGCTTCCTGGTACAGCAAACCAAAACAAAACCATGCACAGACAACATACAGGTACACAGTCTTTCTTCTCTGTTTTTTCTAAATAATGTATTTAAGATACAATAAAAAATATTTTATTTTGTGTAGCACTTTGGACAAATTCCACCTATTATAAAAACTTGTAGGAGGAACTTGTTCACATGGTTATAATCGTTTCCAACACCCTGAATGAGGAGAAAGCGCTTGATTCTCAAGTATGTTATTCATCCTTTTTTAAAAAAAAAAAAAAAAAAAAACAAAGTTTTGTATACACATTCATCAAAGTGCATATTTGATATTGTGTTCAGGGTAAAGCTGACTCATCACAGGGGAGCAGGATGGAACAAGAAAAAGAGTTGGACCATAAAGTAAACATCCTGAAGAAGAGTGTGCAGGTATGTTACTCGAATTACTATGAAACTATTCTCACATTCACTCATTTTTAAAACATGAGACCTAAATTACTCAACATTGACTGGATATTTCACATTAACTATGTAAAGATACTTTGAACTTTTACCTATATCACAGTAACTGCCTTTTTTCATCAGGTAATAGAACAGGACATTCAGGTTTTGGAAGATCTGCAACACAAGTATGACTTAAAGAGAAAGTCTTCAGAAGGTCAAGGTAAAATAAGAGAAAGTATTTTTGCTCTGTAAAACAAAATGGATATCAAATGACAGTGCTCATCAAAATGTTGTGTTCAAAAGTGTACAACTATCTTTACTTGGAATATGTGGGACTTGGAATATGATAAGCCTAAAAATTTATGATTTATTTTAAAGAAATGTTTCATTCTTTATATTTTCAGTCAAGGCTGAAACAATGGGTCATACAACAAAAGAGAGCCAACAGGAGGAAATGGCCACTGAACAAATGTTTACTGACCTAAACATAAAAAGAGAGGTAGGTCAGCAAATACACTTGCAGGGAGAACTAGCTGCAAGTTTGGCCTCGTGGATATTAAAATCTGTAGGAATGTGTTTTAGCATAGCTACATTTACTGATCTGTAATGTTATACACATAGTTGTAGCATGATAGCATCCTGTATACGTATTGTGGGCAGATGGTGAAGAAAGAAATTGCTAATGCACTGATTCTAGTGGAGCAGATTCAGCTCACACTCATATCAGAAGAGTTACCTGAGTGGAAGAAGAGACAGCAGATGGCTTGTATTGGAGGTCCACACAACACTTGTCTGGAGCAGCTGCAAAGCTGGTGAGAACCTCTAGCAGGCGCTGTTCATAATATTTCCTGGACAGAAAATAGCCTAGTGACAAACAAAACAGAGCAATTATTATAATGCTACTATTTTGTGTTATTTACTCACTCTCATGTTTTGAAAAAAGTGAATTTCTAAAGGACATCTACATCAAAAATATAATTACATTGACTT
Source organism: Labeo rohita (assembly GCF_022985175.1). Taxonomy (NCBI): domain Eukaryota; kingdom Metazoa; phylum Chordata; class Actinopteri; order Cypriniformes; family Cyprinidae; genus Labeo; species Labeo rohita. Next base: position 27,640,224 of record NC_066877.1, read on the forward strand.
ACTACTGGGCTACCAAGATTAGAATGGTTGTCCAAAAATGAAATTAATTAGCCTAAAAAATATTTATGTCTTTTTCTTTTATTCACTAATTAAAATTCTGATACAGTTACGTCGTTGTACCAGAGTGATGCTGTATACAGAGACTTGCTTACATTCATGTTTATCGTTTATTTATTTATGGCCAAGAACAATGTTGCTTTGTGTTTATGATTAAGGAATGACTTGTTATTATGATCTAATTGCTCTTCAGGTTCACGGTGGTGGCTGAGTGTCTGCAGCAGATGCATCAGCAGCTGAAAAAAGTTCAGGAATTGGTGCAGAAACTCACTTACAAAAATGACCCCCTCGCTCTCCAGCTGGATGAGCAGGCCCTTTCGCTCTACAAAAACCTTATATCAAAGTGAGACACAACACCTTCATCATGGGGGATTTTTAATATATTTTGTGGTGTGTGTTACTTCTGAAAGATTACAGACCTGAAAATGAAATCTGTTGTGATGTGTCTTTCAGTTCTCTTGTGGTGGAGAGACAGCCTTATATGCTGTGGCATCCCCGGAGACCGTTGGTGTTAAAAAATATAGTTCAGTTCACAGTTAAGATCAGGTGGGTTTCACAAATTTTTGTTACAATCAACAGACACTGCAATGGCACTCATTTTAATAGACAGCAATTGTCATTGCTTTAATTCTGCTTTATGATACTATAGACTACTAGTCAAACTCCCTGAACTGAACTCTCAACCCAAAGTCAAAATCTCTATTGACAAGTAAGTAAATATCTGTCTATCTATCTATAGACTGATCAATAAAACATTCGATCTATCTATCGTTTGTTTTTTACGGATATTTTATCTAATTTAGAGGTTTTTCTGAGATGGATACAGTGAAAGGGTATGTATCATTTTACATTAATCCAAAGAACACAAATAAATGCAAATTTCAATTATTAAATTAGCTTATATCTCACAGTTTGTAATTTAAAAAAAACCAAAAACATACAATTGGGGTCCAAAGTTTACATACACCTTGCAGTGCCAGCAAAATGTTAATTATTTTACCAGAATAAGAGGGAATAAGATATTTCACATAAAAGGCGTTTACATATAGTTCGCAAGAGAAAATAATAGTTCAAAAACTGTTCAAAAGTTTACATACACTTGATTCTTAATACTGCGTCGTTACCTGAATGATCCACAGCTGTGTTTTTGTTTAGTGATAGTTGTTTATGAGTCCCTTGTTTGTCCTGAACAGTTAAACTGCCCGTTGTTCTTCAGAAAAATCCTTTAGATCCCACAAATGCTAAGGTTTTTCAGCATTTTTGAACCTTTCCAGCAATGACTGTATGATTTTGAGATCCATCTTTTCACACTGAGGACAACTGAGGCACCCATATGCAACTACTACAGAAGGTTCAAATGATACATTAAGATCCCGGGGGGTGAAAACTTTTGAACAGAAAATGTGTACATTTTTCTTATTTTGCCTAAATGTATATATATATATATATTATTAAATAAGTACAAAATAAGTTACATTTGTTTTTCCTTCTGAAGCATCAGTGAGTGTTTAAACCTTCTGTAATAGTTGCATACGAGTCCCTCAGTTGTTCTCAGTGTGAAAAGATGGATCTCAAAATCATACAATCATTGTTGAAAAGTGTTCAAATACATAAAAATGCTGAAAAACCAATGAATAAGTGGGACCTAAAGGATTTTTCTGAAGAACAGCAGGCAGTTTAACTGTTCAGGACAAACAAGGGACTCATGAACAACTATCACTAAACAAACAAACAAAAAACAACAACAACAACAACAACAACAACAAAAACTTTTGAACGGGGTAATTTTTATAAATTTAACTGTTGTTTTCTCTTGTGGACTATTTGTCATTGCCTTTTATGTGAAATACCTCACATAAATGCCTTTATGTGAAATACCTAATATTCAGGTCAGTACTAAATTAAAAATAACATGCATTTTGTACGATCCCAGGTATTTTGGTAAAATAATTAACATTTTGCATATTCTGCAAGGTGTATGTAAACTTTTGACGTCAACTGTATATAGTTTTGTATGCATGTCACAGGTCCTCATTGATGCAGTGGCTTGTTGTTTGATGTCCTAGATTTCGGGAATTTCATTCTCCTCGGTCTTGGAATCAAAGTTATGACTTTGGATGAATCTAGTGGATGCTTAGCAGCTGAGTTCCGTCATGTGGTATGATGATAAACACTCAGATATTACAACATATAATAAATATATGATCATTTATAATTACTGACTTCATTTTTCTCAATTTCCCCTTCTAATTAACCCAGGTCATAAAGGAGAAGAGACCTAGCAACAGAAGTAAAGAGGTAGGACAAAATAATAAGTAAAATCCCCTCAAGTGAACTAACGATTATTACTATTTAGGTGGCTTTCTTTTTTATTCCCCCCCCCCCCAGTTGTCTATCACGGTGTACGAGGAGCTGCACTTAATCAGCTTTGACATGCAGCTCATTCTGCCTGAACTATGCATTGATTTATCGGTAAAGTTTCTGCTACACGTAGAGTTTTGAAATACAGTATTTACAGTGTTTGAGACAAAGGTACAACATCAAACTCTTGTAACTGCAACATCAGATCATATGTTCAAACAGATCACATGTCTTCCTGTGGTGTTGATCAATCCTATATGTCGTCTATCTAGCGCTTTGGGCTCCATCTTATGGTACAACATGTGCTGCAGTGAACCCCACGTATGGCCATTTCCCATTATCAGTGTTTTTGTCCTCTATTCATGTTTCCATTCTGACTCTCGCTGTCCATCTGACTCTCTCTCTCAGAATCTATTGTTCTTCTTAAATCCACCACTAGTGAAATGGGGGCAGCTTTCAGAGGTCTTAAGCTGGCAGTTTTCTTCTATGACTAAACGAGCGCTGAACTCTGAGCAGCTGAGAACGCTGACTGACAAAATTCTTGGTGAGTTTATTTGAACTTTCGTTTACCTCTTGAAATGGGAGTTAATACTCATAGTTCAATAAACAGCATGTTTCTTTCTCTTTTTTAATTAATTTTCAGGTCCTGAAGCCCAAGGTGACCCTGAAGCACTCATCTCCTGGAATACATTTTATAAAGTGAGTTCTACAAATGATTGAAACAAAGACAGGAAAGTTGCTTTCACTTTCAAACCTCACTTTTGTGTTCCTCTGCTGTCACCACATGATTTACTGCTAAAACAAAACTTAGTGAGAACACGATACTGCAAAGAGCAGACATTAAAGGAGAAGTCCTCTTTCAAAACAAAGATTCACATATAATGTACTCACCCCCTTGTCATCCAAGATGTTCATGTCTTTCTTTCTTCAGTCGTAAAGAAATTGTTTTTTTAAGGAAAACATTTCAGCGTTTTTCTCCATATAATGGACTGATATGGTGCCCCAATTTTAAACTTCCAAAATGCAGTTTAAATGCAGCTTCAAATGATCCCAAATGAGGTTGTAAACCAACCAGCCAAGAAAGAAGGGTCTTATCTAGGGAAACGATTGGTTATTTTCATAAAAATAATACAATTTATATACTTTTCATTGTCATGTCTTATCTTGTCATGATCTGCCTGGACTGATTTTTCCGGTTCATGACAGTTTGGGTATGTCGAAAAACTCCCATCTCATGTTCTCCCTCAACTTCAAAATCGTCCTATATAGCAGTTTTATCTTTTTTGTTAGCATTAGTTCAGCTTTTTTTCTCCATATAATGGACTGATATGGTGCCCCCGATTTTGAACTTCCAAAATGCAGTTTAAATGCAGCTTCAAACGATCCCAGCTGAGGAAGAAGGGTCTTATCTAGCGAAATGATTGATTATTTTTATTTTAAAAAATACAATTGAAATACTTTTTAATCTCAAACGCTCGTCTTGCCTTGCTCTGTGTATTCTGGCTCAAGACAGTTAGGGTATGTCGAAAAACTCTGATCGTATTTTCTCCCTTCAAAGTCATCCTACATCGCTGCAGAAGTACAGACACAGTCTTTGCAAAGTGAACATGCAAAGAAGATCAAACACCCTCTACAGAAAAAGATAAAACTGTGATATAGGACGATTTTGAAGTTGAGGAAGAACATGAGATGGGAGTTTTTCAACATACCCTAACTGTCATGGACCGTAAAAAACAGTCCAGGCAGATTAAGACAAGACGAGCGTTTGACAATGTAAAGTATATAAATTGTATTATTTTCATGAAAGTAACCGATCGTTTGGCTAGATAAGACCCTTCTTTCTTGGCTGGGATCGTTTACAACCGCATTTGGGATCGTTTGAAGCCGCATTTAAACTGCATTTTGGAAGTTCAAAATCGGGGCACCATATCAGTCCATTAAATGGAGAAAAATGCTGAAATGTTTTCCTCAAAAAACAATTTCTTTACGACTGAAGAAAGAAAGACATGAACATCTCGGATAACAAGGGGGTGAGTACGTTATATGTGAATCTTTGTTTTGGAAGTGGACTTCTCCTTTAACTAAATGCTATTACAGGACGTGATGCTTTGTGAATTAACTTGATAAATGACAAGGTGAAGCAACTGTTTTTTTTATTGCATAGAATAACTTGTGTGTATTCATCTAGGCATCTACTGAATCTGGTGATTCACTCTGGCAGTGGATATATGAACATTTGGAACTTACTCAAAAATTTGTGCTCAACATCTGGAATGATGGGTAAGAAATCTGAAGGAGTTTAATCTTCACCATCTCAATGTTGCTCTTGTTTAATTCAAGCGAAAGCCAATGTCATTGAACATCTCTGATGGAAAGCTTCATCCGTTATGTACAGGTATGTTATAGGGTTTTTGAGTAGAGAGAGAGAGGCGGCTTTGTTGAGAGACAAACTCCCCGGTACTTTCCTTCTGCGCTTCAGTGAAAACTCTCGATGTGGAGGAATCATCATCACATGGGTGGAGCGTTCACAGGATGGTTTGTACTGGAATCTTCAATGTTGTGATAAATATCTTGGTGTGTCTGAAAAATCTCTGATGAGATTATCATGTCAGCACAGGTGAACCTGTGATACATTCAACAAAGCCTTACACTAGAACAGATCTGAACAGAATGTCTTTACCAAACATCATCCGTGACTATACCATCAGTGATGGAGAGAAGGATCCAGTGAATCCCCTCATCTACCTTTACCCAGACATCCCAAGAGACGTTGCCTTCGGTCGCTACTATACCAGCGCATCTGATGGTAAAAACTTTTACATTCACATCTACACACTTCATATTTTTAATGAGCCATTATTGACCATTTATCTCCCACTTGAACTAACACAGTAAAGAAAATAAGAGTTTAACCATGAAACAACTGTTTTACTAAGCCAACATTTCCCAGTTCATCCTATCAAGCAAAGAAAACAAAGCACACACACAAAAAACAATCAGTGGAAGATGCAATATTTTATAATAAAAAGAAACATCTAACAATTTGCACACCATCCAGGATATTTGGAATACAGTCAAATTCTGTTCTGTTTTAACTCTAGGAGAGATGAATAAAGACAGACTTTTGGTTTGAAAATCCAAGATGGTACAAAAGTATTGCATGTGGTCTGTCAGACTCATCCGACATAAAGGATTTAATTATCGAACTGGCAGAGCATGAGGGTGGAAATGCAAAGATCATGGGTTTGATTTCCAGGTAATTGAAAAAATGTATACCCCGAATGCATGTACAGTATGTAGGAAAATAATCTTGTTATTATGCTAGACATGACTTTTATAGTTGCTTATGGTTAGTATTTCTGTGCATACCTCATCCTGCACCGTTTCAGCATGAACATGACTTGTGCTGATTGTTATAACTTTTGAGATATATATTTGAATTCAGGTTAACGGACATTTTTTCCAGTCAGAATTTCAGTGTTGTAGAGTTCTAGAGTAGAGAATTTGTCTACTGTACGTATAACGTTTGAGTGAATTTACACCTGTTTAATTACTAACACAATTTTATTCATTATTGCACATCAAAGATGAATCTTTATATACCATTGCTTTATTTGCACATGTACACACACACAGTCTTACACAGAAATCAGCAAGAAATATCTGCTTCAATGAATACTGAGTAGTGCTAAAGTGACATTCAAATAGTTTACATTCATGAACTGAATTTTTGTTCAACTGACTTTTTTTTTTTTTTTTTTTAGTTTGGTCCAAGTGAACAGGTTTGACATCATATTTCCACTGCTAAAACAACTGTCTTACAATAGAAACTACATTTAACACTTCATAAAATATAATGCACTGATGGTTTGCACAAATACACTGTTTTTTATTTATAAATAATGATAGTTTAATGGTATCTGATAATGAGTAAGCTGCTATTGATGATTTAAATGAAATATAGTTTATAATGTGATTTTTATGACTTACCTTTTTTCCTATCATCTAGTAAACTTATTTTTGTTCGCTTTTGTTCTCAGATTACAACATTTTGTACATAATGCAGTCATTTTGAGGGCTCTGCACGTAAATACGAAAATACGACTTTACATTGAAGAATACACGATATTTGTGTGATACGGTAAAAACTAACAAAAATAATGTCTTTGGCAGTGGTTAAAATGTATAATAATGAGGTATAATACAATAAAAGTGATATACTGGTAAATAAAATGCATGCAATGACTTAATAATTCCTCCTTTACACAGGACACATTCTTGCATTGTTGAGATTTTTCAACGCAGATTTAACCCTGTGGGTGACTTCCGGTTCACCGTGCTGTAAACGTTAAACTGTTGAACTACAAACCAGTGTGTTCATAATCCAGATAATACATCAAAATAATGTTAGGACACACCAATTTGCAATATCAAGCAGCAAAAATAGCAGGACCCGGATGAGACCGGTGAACACCGGAAGTCAGAGCCATAAAGCCCGCTCTTACAGCAAAAACAAGGTGGTAAGCTAAATAATTGTACTGCTTTGTGGGATACTTGATTCTGATTTGTCAATCTGTTTTAGCGATCTGTTTTAATAATCATCTTTCATGGCAACGTTTGACCGATGTTTGGTAATGTAAATACAATAGACTTTTCCATGAAAGATTTAATATAGTAAGTTATATATAAGGGACGTTATAAGACTCAAAATATGCAGACATGAAAAACTTACTTTTTAGTATAAGCAGAAAATAGTCCAACACACATAATACAAACGTGCCTCGAGTTTCATTCCGTTCTGCTAAGCTATCTTTTTGTTTATGATTAACACAGCATAAACAAAGAAGATATGTTGGCCAGCAGCCTTTCAATGTCGTGAGCGTTCGCGCAACCGTGCCAAATCTCGCCGTTTTTAATGCAAGAACACGTCCTGCCTGAACGGCTCCTAAATTCCTAAACAGGATTGTTTCGTAACATTCCATACTATAGCCGTTTGCCCTCCGGACAATTATAGCATTGCTCTTCATTGCCCACGCCTCTATCAAATTTCCACAGGCAACAAAAGGATACAATTATACCGTCTTTTGAGAGTTGTTTTGCACAATGGCCATCACCATAACTCACACCCTGTCTTGCCAGGAAGAAGTTGGGAACAAGCCAAAATGTCTTACAACTGCATATACATCAAGGCAAACGAAAAAAGTACACAAGTTTTGAGGAAAAAGAACACTGATATTAAGAAGGAACAGTTACAGAAAAGTGTCCTCTAGTGGTCGTGGAAAAGTTACGTCTCCAGCATCCCATCCAGGTTTTTCTCAGTGCTCTCTTTATCTGCGCCACCGTTCACCGGTGGGTTGTATTTATTGTTGTACTCCTGTAGAAGCGCAAGCACCTCATGATGACCGAAGTGTGTCGCCTCAACAATTGGTGTGTTGCCCCACCTGGAGGACATAAATGTTAGTTTATTTTTATGGTTTCCTTATCTTGTCTGCAACTCTTCCAGCTGTATGATTACTGTATAAATATTAGATGATAATAATAATAATGGTAATATAAATTATTATTAATGCTAAGACAGAAATGTTTCCATTGCAATGCAAGTGTAAAATGAATTTGCAATACAACTGTAAAATGTAAAGTGAACAGTATTAAATTTAAACTTTAACATTTCTACAATGTTAGAAATGTAAATCTCCACTTATATATAAATGATAAAATATATAAAATATAATAAACATAACTTTTTATATATTCTAAATTATTAATTTTATTCATTTTTAAAAAAAAATCAATCTCACCCCCATTTTATTGTTACAATAACAATATAAATCTGTTATATATCTAATATATTATACTCTGTTAATAAATTTAGATTTAACTGTATATGAAATTTAATATCAAAATGCATTAAGTAATTGTACACATATTGCACTCACAAAGAGAAAGTTCTACCTGATTCTTGTTAGAAATCAACTGGTGGCTTGTACATGACTTTTAGGATTTTATCAACATTTTAATTCCTGAAATGTTTTCCAAGACCATCATGGGAAACCTGATGTCTTACAATAATTTATTTTTTAAATAAAAATGGCTAAGAATTTTTTTTTTTTTTAACTGTAAAATTAAAAGCAACAGCAAGCAGCGATTACCGGGGTTCAAGCGCTTTAGGGCATTTAAGCATATATGAAAAATAACATTATTTAGCAAGCCTGTAACCACCTAAATCAATGATTTTTTAAAAAAAGCATTTTTGGCAAAAATATTATGTTTTCTAACGTTTATGACTGTTATAGCGGCAGCTGTGGTCTGATCTTCTTAAAACTTTGCATGCTTATGTAGCATCACCTGTTGCATGTGCTCAGCAGGTTTCCTTTTAGATTTATAGGATTTTGGGTAAATTTGGACAGGCCCCTTTTTTAAACAACCCTGTTATAGCTTCCCAAAGCGTAAATGTCAAAATCTTTTTGATACATATTGACCTAGGGAGTCCAGAGAATTGTACTGCAGTGTTTTTTCCCAAGCGTTTAACTCGTAAATACAATCTATCCGACATGACTTGAACGCACCATAATTGGCAAAAGTAGGATTTTTACATCTTCTCAATCATTTAACAAACAATTTGATTGACAGCAGTGGTTCTAGAGGCAAAGCTGTTTGGAATGAGGAGCTCTATTGTATGATTCGAATATCGCGTGTATGTGTAAAAAAACGTGCAATAACAAAAATGTTATATATGTCCTTATAGACACTTGTGGCACATGGGACCAAGACCGTGCACAGTGTCGGTATAGCCATTTGTAAGTTTTTTCCCTCTTATAGTGCCACCAAGTGGCCAAGCGCTTGCAATTTTTGTCCTGTGACCTCAGATTGAGCTCTTACATACATGTCCGAGTATGGTGAAGATATCTCATTCTGCTCAGGAGTTGTAAGCATTTTACTAAAAGTGGCCCTGCCCCTTTCAAACGTTTTGCCATCCCTTTGTGATGGTGAGTCGAAAATGAAACTTTTTTTTTAAAATAATTATTGATATTCATTCTTCAGAGAATCTTTCTGCACTGTTTTGGTTCTGATCAGGTGAAAAAAATCCAAAATACGTGAAATATGCGACTGACAGTTTAGAAGTTATGAGTGATTTCGTACTTTTGATCGCTGTAACGCTCTCATCAGGCCGACTGGGGTGAGCCCTGGTCAAGTTGTAGTCAGTGCGAGTACTACCATACCTCCAAGTTTCAAGTCTCTACAACTTATGGTTGGGTCTGCACAGTTTACGTGGAGATTGCTGATCCTTGGCCATTCTAACAATTAGAATAAGGTTTCAGCACTACACGCTTGAACCCCTAATGAAGCAGGCATTGGTGGTTGAATGTTTTGAGTTTTTTCTTACCTGTCCTTGGGACCAGGATTGACCTTGCAGGCCTCTAACAGAAAGCGCACAACCTCAATATGTCCTAAAATAAAAAGGAATAGCGTATTTATGCAACACACACTGTAGATAGAATTTTAGATAGAAATATAGTATTATGGTATTTGAGGACTTATATTTATAGTGATTAAACTAGAATGAGAAGATATAAATACAAATTACAGCTGCAAAGTATATGCACCTTGTAAGGTTGGGCAGCATTGCTAATTGCCATTGTTTAAAACATTACCCCTTTTGACCACCAAGTGGCGCTGATCAAACATATGTGGCATTTAAGGCCCAGTTGCAATGTTATGCACATTTTGAGTCAAAATGCAAAATACAGCCTCACTATCTGTTTTTGTTACCCTGGAGTTCATCAACTACCAGCAATAAGACAAACAATCAGACACCAAACTTAACAGACACCACTGGTTCTTCATCCTTAATAAGTGACAAACTAAAGTAACAGCATGTGCAGTGTTGTACCCTCAGCAGCTGCTACGTGTAGTGCCGTCCTGGAGTCATAGTCCCGCTGCTCCATGTCCATGGAGGACAGTGCAAACCTGCAGTCACATAAAATTAAAACGTTACAGAACCAGAACAGAAAGCACTTCAGAAACTTGTAGGAAATAAAGTACCTTCTGAGAGCAGAAACATCTCCTGTGTAGGCAGCAAAGAGGAGGTTGATGACAGATTTCACCTGGAATGATAGAAAAGAGCCTTTGTGGAATAGAAATAAGTTATTATGGACAGATGGTGGGCAGAAACGGAGGCCTCCAGAGTGTGTCCTTTAGCTCTAGCAGACAGAAATGAATAGAGAGAGAACTGCTGAGAGGAAACACCAAATAGACAATGAGATATTAAATCAAGTGCAATGAAATATGTACACTTGAATTCAAAGGGCACCTACATTTTTAATACTTTTCAAGTGGATTGAGTGAAAGGGAAATGACCCAGTTTAATACTGTATAAAACTGAAGATTGCATTTTAAGTCTGGCGTATAGAATCAGATTTGATATTTTATAGACAGAGTTACACCTTCTAAAAAATAAAATTAATGTCCATGACTTTAAATTACTGTGATTTTAATATTATTAAAATGTACGGGAACCCTGCAAAGGTATTATTATTATTCTGGGCGCCAAAATAGCGAGACTTCCGATTTATTAGCCGCTATAACGAGATGTAAACTGTATGTTCATAACAAAGATAACACATTAAAATAATATTGTAAGACTCACCAATTTGCAATATCAAGTAGCAAAACAAGCTTTATTGTACAGCTCATAATAGCCGGAAACGGATGAGACCGGAAGCCAGACCTATAACATTTACAAATTGCGCGGCTGCTCTTACGGAAAATAAGGCGGATAAGCGCAATGTGACATTCAGCTGAACTTTCGCTTTCTTAATTTGTTGGACGTTTAAATAATACTGTATTTTTGTTAAGCACTTATTACCACAATTTGAAATCAAACAATGAATGGCAGAACACACGCAACACCCTGTATTAAAGAAGACCCTTGCCTCAGTCAAAACTAAATGATTTAATTTGATTTAGTAGCAGAGGGATGAATTTGATTTGAATCAGCAACGTATTACATAAATTAGCCAAGCAAGACATGCAAAAAAAAAACTCATGCAGTTTACCATGATGCAAAAATTAAAGCAAGTGTTGGTGAAAGACAGAAAGACACCACTAGGGGGCATCAGCAACACTTCATGTTAAGCAAACCCTAAAGACAACAAATACAGACTTACAAAAAAGGGCCCATCTTGTTGCAATACCACTTTCTGTGCCATTCTTAGTAAGTTTTGTACAAAAAAGTGATTATAATGCAGCCAAAACCATCAATTTATAACAATCAGATGTTTGAATACAAATATGACCAGTTTTACAACACATAAAAAAGTACATTTTACATAAAGAAGACATAAAAATGAATATGTAATAACTTAAATATCTCACTATGCATATCTCCTAATATGCAGTATTTTTGCTTTTCTTTCCCACAAACATTCAAAGTTTGTCTTTTGACCCAAAAGATCATCCAAGGAACATCAGAGTCTCTCTGCGTGTGTGTTTAATTATAATCTCTATCAATCTAATTACATCCAAGTCAGTTTAAAGTCTTAAATAGAAGAGCCAAACACTATTCCTGTCTGGTAATGTGTAATTATTTTCCAGAAATGTGTATGTTAATTTCAGATCAAGTCAACTGGAAAACCTAGGCAAACTTGCTTGTTTAAAACTGCCTGAAGGTTACTTTGAAGGTTATGTACATCTTATGTTGCTTTGAAGGTTTTTCTAAGCTGTTGCAAGCTAGCAAGTGATAAAGTAAACAAGATAGATGAGGTGAAGTGTCATCTGTATATTAAGTTACGCTGTGCTATCAGCATGTGACCCACATGCACTGACAACCACTGCTGCATGAATGAACACGCAATGCGAGTCAGTGTTTATGTACAGTTTGAACAGCTGACTAAAAAGAACATACAGTTGAAGTCAAAAGTTTACATACACCTTGTAGAATCTGCAAAATGTTAATTATTTTACCAAAATAAAAGGGATCATACAAAATGCATGTTTTTTTATTTAGTACTGTCTCGAATAAGATAATTCACATATCAGACGTTTACATGTAGTCCACGAAAGAAAATAATAGTTGAATTTATAAAAATGACCCTGTTCAAAAGTTTACATACACTTGATTCTTAATACTGTGTTGTTACCTGAATGATCCACAGCTGTGGGGGGTTTTTTTAGTGATAGTTCATGAGTCCCTTGTTTGTCCTGAACAGTTCAACTGCCTGCTATTCTTCAGAAAAATCCCCTCAGGTTCCACAAATTCTTTGATTTTTTTTTTCAGCATTTTTGTTTATTTGAACCCTTTCAAATGCAACTATTACAGAAGGTTCAAATGCTCACTGATGCTTCAGAAGGAAACACAATGCATTAAGTGCATTTTGAATTTGAAGATCAGGGTAAATTTAACTTATTTTATCTTCTAGGAAACATGTAGGTATCTTCTGTAGATTTTGAAAGGCTGTACTAAATAAAAAAAAAAAGAAAGAAAGAAAATAAAAATAAGAAAAATGTAGACATCTTCATACTGTTCAAAAGTTTTCACCCCTGCTTCTAATGCATTGTGTTTCCTTCTGAAGCATCAGTGAGTGTTTGAACCTTCTGTAATAGCTGCAGTTGAGTCCCTCAGTTGTCCTCAGTGTGAAAAGATGAATCTCAAAATCATACAGTCATTGTTGGAAAGGGTTCAAATACACAAAAATGCTAAAAACCAAAGAATTTGGAACTCACTAAACAAAACACAGCTGTGGGTCATTCAGGTAACAACACAGTATTAAGAATCAAGTGTATGTAAACTTTTGAACGGGGTAATTTTTATAAATTCAACTATTATTTTCTCTTGTGGATTATATGTAAATGTCTTTTATGTGAAATATCTTAATCAGGTCAGTACTAAATAAAAATAACATGTATTTTGTATGATCCCTCTTATTATGGTAAAATAATTAACATTTTGCAGATTCTGCAAGGTGTATGTACACTTGTGACTTCAACTGTACCGTTTCATGCCAAATCATCAATCAACTACAACATGAGAGGTGTAAAAAATCATTTCACAGAGATATTGTCTGTTCTGTTTGTGGTTTTCATGGAAGCTGTAGCCAAACAGGCCTTTTAAAGTAAAGCCATGTCAGTAAAGCAATCAAGTATGATTTTTTGAGACAAACCGTGTCAGAATACAAACTACTAAAATGATGAAGGAACACGTTCCTTCATCATTTTCCAAAACACACACACAACAGCAACAAATGGAACACAACTGATTTCAGGTAACAATGAGATTAGATTAAATACATTTATTAATGATACAAAAAAAGAAAACCAGAACAAGTTACATAAATACACAATGAGAAAACAATAGAAAATAAACAGAACTGTTATGACATTGAGTAAAATCGGATGATAATATATTGTGATGAAGCATTTGACAGCTGTTCTGTTAGACTCAGGACAGTTCAAGTAATCAGAGCGAGCTGTGATAAACTCATACAGTGACTGTTAAAGCTGTCAGTGAGCATGAGAAACACTTCTCCAATAAAGCAGCACAAAAACAAGACATGAAAACAATACAAAAACACACACGCGCAAAACTCGTGAAACTAAGCAACAAAACCCAGAAATACACAAGCCTGTGAAAGCACAAAGCAAGTCATGCAAAAATAAAATGAGCGTTTATATTTAAAAGATTTTAAAACATTTTGCAACACGCATATAAAACAAAAATAGATAATACTTAACTTCCTGATAAGGGCAGCATCTTTCCACCAATAAAACAACTTCAGAAGCTTAGTTTGATATAAACTAACGTTGTGAACTATCAATAAGGTGCATAAATGTTTCTAGCAATAATAAATGAGAATATACTGAGTGAAACAGAACTAAGTTCAAGCGAAAGAGTGGAAGGTTTGTAACATTACTGACTGATTTCACTGCAAAGATGGTCTGGCAGCAGGTTTCAACTGGCTGCTGAGCAGTACAAGTGCGGCTCTATGATGCAACCAATGCACATTATAACAACAACAGTCCTCAAAGGACACACAGTCACCAAAACAAGCAATTCAGTAGGAATGCATCATGACAGATCTACAAATTAATAACTCATTTGCAACATGAGGTGCTTTTTAACAGGTAGTTTACCCAAAAATGAAAATTCAGTTTTTGATTACTCACCCTCATGTCGTTACATGCCAAGAGACCTTCGTTCATCTTTAGAACACAAATTAAGATATTTTTGTTGAAATCCGAGATGCAACTCAGGGCTTTACTGTGTGACCGAAAACTACTGCATGTGACTATGAAAAAATATTTAGGAGCACCAGTGCGCCTGACCCGATCAGCATATTTGTGTTTGTGCTGAGGGGAGCTTCTAAGGTTTCTATGTGTTTTTGTAAGGTATCACAGGCATATCTCATGAATCCTTTCATAAACAAAGTGCAGAGAGAGTGTAAATAATATGAGTGACAGCTTTTGATGATTTTTAAGGGAGTTTGTAAATGAGATATTAATTTAATACAACAGTTAAATAAACAAGAAGTTAATATTAAGTGACTTACATTGTCTGACTATAACACTATTGCCTGATTTTGCTCTATTTCGTCGTCAAAAATAGTCTGAAAAGTCAAACCTGAGCTGCTGCACATCTCCATTCAAACACAGCGGTGTTTCGTTTATGAATGAATGTGCGTTTTTAAATGAATCAATCAGTCAATGATTCAATTTCCCATTCATAAAGACAGTCACTTGCTTTATTCCTGAATGAATCAGCCGTTCGAACGAATCAAATGAATGATTCAGTAATTAAATCAGTGACTTCCCATCACCTACTGGCAGTTTTAGTTTTATTTTTAAAGTATCTTTTCAGTTATTTAAATCATATAATATTTTTATATTCAAAAGTTTATATTCAAAACATTAATCTCAACATAAATTTAAGAATTTGCACTCATGCCACCTCTGAGCCTCATTAAACATGAAAATACACCTACAAGCCACTTTTGTGTTCTTCTGTGCCACCTCTGTAATACAAATTAATTTTGTTAATACTGATTCCATTTGATTGGTAACTTAAGTTCTTATTTTAAAAAGCTTATAAAATATAATAAAATAAAATTGACATAAAAGGTGACATACTTTTAATAAAGTTAGAAAAATGCCATTACAAAGGTAAAAACAAAATTCCCATGTAAACCACTTTAAGGAGTCAAATATAACCTCATAATGATCAGATTTTTTGATTACTGATTAGAAGGTGCTCCTGAAATTTTGACTGTGCTCCTAAATTAAAGTTACTTTCCGAAAAAGGAAAGTAAGCACAGAGCCCTGCAACTGATACGTTCAAGGCCCAGAAAGGTAGTAAGGACATCGATACAATAGTCATTTTATGAAGCTGAATAAAGCTATTTTTGTTTTCTTTGCACAAAAAGTATTCTCATCGCTTCATAAAATTAAGGTTGAACCACTGATGTCACATGGACTATTTTAATGATATCCATACTACCTTTCTGGGCCTTGAACATGTCTTTTGCTGCCTATACAGGGTCAGAAAGCTCTCAGATTTCATCAAAAATATCTTAATTTGTGTTCTGAAGATGAACAAGGTTTGAAAAGACATGAGGGTGAATAATTAATGACAGAATTTTAACTTTTGGGTAAACAATTCCTTTAAATGTGCGTCTTCTGAGTGAACTTTTGCTTTTATTTGGAGTGAAGGTCATCCTTACTGCCATTAACTGAGCTATACAGTACGTCTTGCAAAAAGTTCCGAGGACATCCATGCGCTTGTGACATTAAGTTAAAGGCCTCACTGAAGACTCTGCGTGTGGTAAGGACGAGGTTAATTATGCATGACCACAACATTCAGTTGTAGTGTAGAACCACCTGCAGTCTCTGTTCAGCAACCAATCCTCAACTCCAAACGAAAAAAAAAAACAAAAAAAAAAAAAAAAAAACACTTGCTGTCTATCTGTTGTCTGTCACACTGCACCTAAAGTCAATGTAGTCCAAGTGAAGAATAAAACCCTCTGCTATGCTTAAGCGTTAGCACAGATAGATAAAACAGAAGCTTTAGACCATATCCTCTACCGCAGTCATTACTACGTAGACTCACCAAGACTCGTGAAGAACCAACATGTGCCCAGAGATTCAGTGAAAATAAATAACTGTTAAAATACATAAATATATACTGTTAAAGAGCTTGCTGAGTGGAGTCAGATCCGTTTTAGTTGCCATCTGTGATATTCTCCATCCTATAGACTACAGTAGTAGAGCTGTCTTCATTGCACTCAGTGGGTGAGACTTTTGTCCACACAGTGTCTTTGAGAGCCAGCTCTTTCTGAAGGCTCTCGTAATCCAGGGGTCCGAAGGTGTACTGCTGTGTTGAGCAACATGGAGAACAGATTAGTTTTTTAGGGGCCTCCCTAAAAAAATGTGTGACTTACACTGTTCAATATGCTGACGTGTGAACAGATTTCAAAGTCAACAAAACAGAGTTACAAAGAGAGCCCTCGTATTCACACAGCTGGGAAAATGTCACATTTTTCAGCAACAGCAAAAATAAACATAACAGGTCTGTCTTGTCACAGAAATTGCACATGCCTCATTTAAGATGCAGTAGTCTGATTTAAGTCATGATTGTTATGAACAGATGACCAGACCCACACGGAATCTGTGCATGCAGGCTTATAATAATAATTTTTAAAAAATTTTTTAGATATAAATAACAGTAATATAAAATATTTATTTGCAATAATAATTTTTTTTTTTATTAATAATTGTATTATTATTGAGTCAACTGATAATGTTCCCCCTAGTATATTTTGTATTTGTAAAAAGCTTTTTAATTTATTTTTCACATTTTAATTTGCAACATACTTTTTTATTAGGAAAAGTCTCTGTTGCATTGTAGAGTGTAGAGACAGGGATCTTCTCATGTAATTTTTTTTAAAATCAGGTTTGTATTCAGGTTTAAAAATGTAAATCTGTTTATCTTTTCAGATACAGGTAAGAGTATTTTCAGTGAAGTTGAACTCATTTTTCCATGTTTAAATCCATTCCACAGATTTTTTTTTTTGTTTTTTTTTTTTAAACGTGGAAAAAGTCTACAAATACCGTCTGGACCTGTTGATTATAAATCTGAGGATGCAGACTGCAGACATCAAAACAGAGACAATCTCTTCCGGATAAACTGCGTAAAGCATGTAGTGAAGCTGTCCTCTTTGTGCTCAGTAGGCCAGACTTTTCTCCACACATTGTCTTTGAGAGCCAGCTCTTTTGAAAGGCTCTCGTTATCCTGCGGTCCGAAGGTGTACTGCTGTGTTGAGCAACACAGAGAACAGATTAGTTTTGGGGGCCTCTAAGAGAGCCCTAATATTCAGACATCTGAGAAAATTTTACATTTATTATTTAAATAAAAAATCTTATAATAACGGCACATGCCTCTTTTAAGGTTGCACTAGTCTCATTTATATCACGATCATTATTGTCTGTGTGATCATACATCAAACAGATACCACATTAAATAATAATAATAATAATAATAATAATAATAATACTATAAAATAATATATTTTAGATTCTACTTTTAATATACATGTAATTAATAATATAGAAATATTAAATATAGTAATAATTGTATTATTATTACAGTAAAAACTTCACTGGGTTTGCACAAGTCACATAAATTACATATTCAAAAGCCTCAGCTGACATGACCACAGACCCTATAATCTGTCCTTGCAGTTTTCTTGTGCCAAATGATACTATATTTTATAACAAATGCTATTTTTATTTATTTATTTAATTATTTTTTAAAGGGAGCCCTGGGTATTAAGAATTGTATGGTTTAATATAACGTAAATAATGTCTCTTACTGAAATATGTAGGGCTGCCCCCTAAGAATCGACAGTTAGTCGATGAGAAGAGGCAGAAAAAAAAAATCCACAGGAAGTGGCGAAATCACTCGGCCCATGACGGACAGATCGTTAACGGCTGGTCTATATGGTAATACAGTACATTCAAACACTCACCTATCATTCATCGACCTCAATCATGGCTTTTCATCTGAAGGATGTAAGTAGTAGCAACTTTACATGGCATCTAATGTTAATCTAGAAAAATGTGTGCTATTCAAGTGTCTGTCCAGAGTGTGGAAGCTAAAAAGTAGCACTGCATGATCAATGAAGAAGGCGCCGGTGCAGTTACTTGCCCTTAAAATACTTTTTTAAAAAATACTTCATTTTTTGTTATACAGATAAGTGTAATACATTTTCGAATCTGTAAAGACTCTACGTTTATTTGTGTGCACTCAGAATAACAACAAAACGTTGCGCTTTTGTAAAATAATGAAAGCAAACAGGATGTGCTTTCTGCCGTCTCGGTTTCTGTGAACTTGAGCACGAAACTTCAAAACTCTTTAAACTTTAAAAATATATCTATAGAGAGCAAAATGTCTACTTTTAAATGAACCAATTTAAATGAAAACAAATATTCTCCGGTTATGTAATCTGTATGAAACATGCATACAGGTGCATCACTACTGTGGAGGTGATAAGTCAGTGTCACAGACTTCATTTCTTAAGCTGAAAACAAAGAAAGCACTAGTTTATCAATAAATTATTAAAACGTTAATGCAATCTTCTAGATGTTTGTCCCTGACACATTCATAATTCTTATATTTGCCGGTGCAGTGTGGTAAGCTTTTTTTTGTGCTTGAGCTCTTATTAGGCTATGCAAGCAAATAAAGTCTCATTATTATGATTTATATGGTTTATTAATAAACGTGCAACTAATATTTTACTAATGCTTAAAATGAACGACTACTAGTCGACCAAAAAAAATCATTAGTCAAGGGCACCCCTAGAAATATGTATTAGAAAACCCATGAAAGATTTATGCATATTTTGGACTATGTGGGCGCCACTTGTTTTTAACCGCAACACAACATGGAAAATAAAGTACTGATCCGATGACCAAAGCTACTGAAAGAGCTTACAGGTAACTTACTAAATGCCCCAGATATAGAGTGAAATCTGCACTAAGAATCTCTTTCAGTGGCTGCGGCGTCAAATGTCGGCATGTTTACATCCTGTCAGGATGGCATCTAGCGTTTCTTGTCTCTGCCGTTTGTGAGCTCTTTCAGTAGCTGTGGTCTACCAAAAGCCTCGAAGACATCAGAGCTAAAGTGGAGAGAACAAAGACGTAGGTCTTTAGGAAGTTTATGTATCTTCCTATTATTTTCTCCTCTTTTTACATCACCTCTCTTTTTGCCCTTCGACTGAAAATGACAACCAAACACCACATAATGTGGCATCATATCAGTATTTTATTTTCTGAGTTGCTTATTCAAAGTCGTGTTGTGGTAAAAATACCAACAGGTAGCACAAGTAGCTCACCGAGCGCAACGATTTCACGCCATCGAAATAATGGCGCCCCCCATAGTCCAAAATATATATAAAACAATGTCGATTTTTTTAAATAATGGAGGTCTTTCATGGGTTTTCTACTACATATTTCAGTAAGAGACATTTCCTTTGCCCTTGCTGTATCTGTATTCAGGTTTAAATATTTGAGCTAATCTGTTTTTTTTTTTTTTGTTTTTTTTTAAAGCTATAGATAATAGTACGCTCAGCTACGCGTAGCACATTTTATCATGTTTACATCCATTCCAGGTTATTTGAAATGTGGAAAAAGTCTACAG
Organism: Labeo rohita; assembly: GCF_022985175.1. Taxonomy (NCBI): domain Eukaryota; kingdom Metazoa; phylum Chordata; class Actinopteri; order Cypriniformes; family Cyprinidae; genus Labeo; species Labeo rohita. The sequence continues at coordinate 27,660,328 of NC_066877.1, forward strand.
ATTCCGTCTGGGCCTTCTTATTACAAATCTGAAAATGCAGACTGAAGCAAGCCAAACAGAAACAGTCTCTTGGGATAAAACGGCATAACACATGGCAAATCAAGACATGCAAAATTAGAATCTCATGCACAGCTGAGAACTTTGATGACGAATCAACCGCTGCTCTTTACTCGCTGCTTTAGCTGTGAGAACAGCAAAAACAGTCGCAAAACCAACTACGCTTTTCGGGTCGTAATGTAGCTTCCTAACTAGGCATGTAGTGTCAAAATGCTCCTGCAGGAGGCGTGATTGTACACGGCTGACCACAGGCCCTATAGCAGGCGTTTAGAGGAAATATGCTTCCTCTGTGGTATTCTCAGCTTCAGAGTCTTGAGTAAATAATTACGTGCAGTCATTCATACAAGACGTGGTGTAACGCTTCGATGGGGCACGTGGGGAGGGCAAGCCTGGCGGGCAAATGGAAGAGGGCACTCACCCGCTGGTCCCCTCCCTCTCGGCGTGGATCGAGCTTCTTGGCGAAGTGCCTGAGGTTGTCATAGTTGTGGAAGTTGAACAAGGACACCAGGTCCTACAGCAGGAGAGAAAGACACAAGAGTCAGCCTCAGAGGTCAAAGACTTAGCGCACACACACACATTGAAGGACTGTGTTGAGTGTCTGAAGGTGGTCTGCTAGTGACAGGAGAGTGTGCCGTGCATAAAAAAGCCGCCTGCTTTAATTAAAGCCCTTTGAACCATGATAATACAGAAATGAATCTCCTTCACAATGTCATTAAACTTAAACAGGTTTCTGTTTTTTTCAGGTTCAGTGAGGTTTAGTCAATGTGATAATTTTTAATAGTTTTTGAAGGTGACATTTCTAGGTTTAATAGTGTGCGGTTGCTCAGAAAATTATGCGGTTCTGTCTTAAAACACAGAATTTATAAGTTACAGTTGCCTTGCCCCATAGACTTCCATTAAAAATATATTTTATTGTGTTTTCAGGGTTAGGAGCAACCAGTGATTTTCTTTTAAAGATATCTAGTTGTTGAGTATATCAGGTTTATGTGCGCTCTTGTTTTTTTTTCCTTTCTTAAAAAGTCTTTATTGGGAACAGAGAAGCAAATTAACGTGCTACATTTCTGTTTTAGTCTTTTAGCTAAGATGTTTTTGTATAGCTTTTGTACAAATAAACTATTATTATTATTATTATTATTATTATTAAATTACTACTACTACTACTCATTTGTTTTTGCTATTACACTACCAGTCAAAAGTTTTTGAACAGTAAGATTTTAGATTTTTCATGCTTTTTAAATAAGTCTCTTATGCTCACCAAGCCTGCATTTATTTAATCTAAAGTATAGCAAAAGTAGTAAAATAGTAAATATTTTGAAATATTTTTATTGTTTAATATAACTGTTTTCTATTTGAATATATTTTTAAATTTAATTTATTCCTGTGATTTCAACGCTGAATTTTTAGCATCATTACTCCAGTCATATGATCCTTCAGAAATCATTCTAATATTCTGTTTTGCTGCTCCAAAAAAAATTTAGCTTTAGCTTAGATCACAAGAATAACTTAATTTTTGAAGAAAGTTATTTTAAATAGTAAACATTTAAAAAAAAAAAAAAAGTAAAATAATATTCTAAATTTGACTGTTTTTGCTGTACTTTGGATAATAATAATAATAATAATAATAATAATAATAATAATAATAATAATAATACTGGCACTGTCATATCAATTATGGTTTGCTATCAGTGGGCAAAAACCCATATTTATTCTTTTAAAGTCTTTTCTTCCCTATTGTGACATATTGCAGTATCTACTGTAAATTATTTGTTTTGCATTTTTTCATTATACCTGGTATATTCCATAAACATTCCATTCTGATTTCATGTTGACTCAGGTTTGTGTAATGTGCAGTTAAACCTGACCTTGCAACTCTATTTCACCTTATAAACCATGACTGGAAGGGTTCATACATTCAGGACACTTGAATTTGTTAGAAATTAGAAAGAGTTGACATGACTGTCTGAATGTCTAATATTACGCCACTTCCTGTCTTGTGACCCTGTGACTTGCCAGTTCTTACTGTTCTTTTGGCACAACAACCAAGATCACAGAACAGAGGCTTTTAATTATCACTGTGGCTCTGAATTCACTACTGGATGTGCTACTGTACAAATCTGTCAAACTGTTCAAATAAATGATACCAAATTCTAGTCACAGTGCCCACCCCAGAATTAACTCTACCAATTACATGTAGCTCTGGTCTCTTTGCTGGGGCCAGACTATCAACACTAATGAGTCAAAGGCATGGGTTGTGGCTGCACCGATTTCCTTAGGACACACGTGGAGTAATTATAGACTCCTTGACCTTTAACAAGGGTCTGAGAGGCTGTACTAATATTCAGACTCTATTCAGAAGTGCTGCTTCTCACAGAGACCTAAAATAACACAGATAGATTCTGATCATTTCACAAGTACATGATGACAAGCACTCACGATGGACAGGATCATAGGATCAAAACTACAACAAACAGTTGACGCTTGTGGAGTTTGCAGCCTCTGCTGCCTCAAAATATAAGTACATAAACACAAACACAGTCTCTTGAACTGCTCCGAGAGTCACTTCACAAAAATTTTACCATTTCTTTTGAAAAAAATCTATTGTTTTATCATATATAAACTTCTGAGCAACCCGTCAAAAAGTCCTTTTTAACTTGAAACTGTGACAGAAATGTATTACTTAATGGAGTGATAGTACTACAACTACCACCAATAAAATTATAAAAACATTATTATAAAGGAATAATTATTAATAACAATAACAATAACAATTATTTACCAGAATTTATTTAGCAGAAAAATGTAAATACAGTATTTCTGAAGTATTTCTGGAAAAAACAAAAAGAGATTTAAAAAAAATATATAAAATAATAATAAATTAAATCAGAGGTGCTTTTCAATTATTAAAATATAATGAAACCATTAAAATGGAATTCAGAACATTAATGAAAAAAAAGAATTTGGTCAAAATAAACCTGAATTAAAAAAAATAAAAAATAAAAAATAAAATCAGGGCCCTAAAACTGTAATTTCTGTTAAACTTTTAATAAATTGGAGTTATATATTATACATTTTATGATTTCAATAATTAGACATGTTTTTAATACAGCTTATTTTAACTATTAAATTAGAGTTTAGACAAATGGAAAAAAAAAATATATAAAAATAAATAGATTTCATAGGGCCCTAAAAATGTAATTTTTGTGAAATTAGAAAAATTAAAACAGGAAAAAAAACAACAAAACAAAAAGAATCCATAAAAATTAAAATGGAAAAAACGGAATTTGGGAAAAAATACAACAGAATTTGCAAAAAATAAAATGGATTTCATAGGGCCCTGTACAGCTTAAAGTAACAGAAACATATTTTGAGAATTTTTATACAATTTTCTTTTTTGACTATTTTACACTTTTTTCTTTGATGGCAGAGTTTAATTTTATTACATGCTCCTTCAAAAATCATTCTAATATGCCGATGTGATTCTCAAGAATATTTTTTTATTATTATCAATGTTAAAAATATTTGTGCTGCTTAATATTATTGAGGAACCTTTTTTTTTTTTTTTTTTTTTTTTTTTTTTTATCCTCAAATGTTTGAACGGCAGTGAATATTTACAGTATTGCAGTATAAGGTTCCAGTACATAACTTCATAAGAAACAGAAGTGTTTATGTGTGTTAAGGTGTGTCAGCAAACAAGAACATTCAATTACCGTGCAGAACTGGATGCCCCGGACACTGTTGCCTAGTTTGTCCAACGGAGGAGACCAGCACATGATACCCATCACATTGGGCACAACCAGCAGAATACCACCAGACACACCTGATTTGGCTGGAAGACCCACCTGAACAAAATACAATACCATTAAAAAAAATATATATACTGTATACACAGATAAATAGGACAACCGTAACTGAATAAGTTCTGGGTGGGGTTCACTAAGAATAAATAGCCTGGTTTATTTTCATGTTATACAAAGAGCTTGATTTACATTTAAAAATAAGGTGTGTTTGCCCATAAAAAACGACTGCAAACCACAGTTAAGTTGTACTACAGGAAGCCTGGAAATAGGTAACAGGTTTTTGTCCTGAAATACTGCATGCTAACGTGGTTAGTGAAACTGACTTTGAATTTGAAATCAGTACACTTTAATTCTAAAAAAAAAAAATACACAAATATTCACTACAACGAGTCTGTGGACTTTGAGAGGATATAAAAAAATGTTTGCATTTGGACAAAGCAATTCAGTATTTAAAAATATTTATTTTTTATGTTGTTCTCAATTTCTGAAAGCTGATTAGATTTAATTTGATAAACAATGACTTAATGAGCACAGGGAACATTTAAAAGCTTATTTTAAAAGTTAATGGAAAGAATGACAAAATAAATGTGAAACGGAAAGGAAAAACAGGAAAGCTCACATGATATGGTGAAACGGTGCTCCAAAATAACAGAAAGTGAGTCAAATCAACTGTTTTGATTCTGTTTGCACATGTAAATCTGCATGCACACACACTTACATGAAAGGCGAACTGTCCGGAGAAGTCATACATGCCGCAGGAGTGCATGAGGCTGAGGGTGTCTCGCACGGCCTCAGGGCTCAGCACACGCTCGCCTGTGATTGGACAGAAGCCGCCGTTGGCCAGTGTGGCAGCCATGACGCTAGCGCTCTCACAATTTACCTCAATGGAGCACAGCTGCACATATGGACGCAAACACAAATAAAGACATATGCATAAGAAATATTATCACATTTTTTTAACATGCTTCGTGTGGCAGCTTTCCTTGCGGATATTACTGAAAACAACACCTTAAGAATTTGACCGTGTGTGTGTGTAGGAGAAAGCCATCAGCTGCACTATCCCATTACATGGTGCATGATCTCATAGGCACATGACAGAAGTCAAGGGACAGAGTCACCAGACTGCAGTCCTGCCATGCTTGTGCCATGTCAAACTAAGCCAGAACCATTCGTGCCAGCAAATCAACTTTCTAAGTGCTCCAATAACCATTCAGTTGTAGTGTATCAATAGTAACTGACAGATTTCTGATTCTGTGATTCTGATTCGTAAGCAATTGCTTTGAATCGATTCTGCTTTTGATGTGATTTCTTTATATATTGATTAATTTGGTAATATACAGTACCAGTCAAAAGTTTTTGGACAGTAAGATTTTTATTGTTTTTAAAGAAGTCTCTTCTGCTCACCAGACCTGCATTTATCTGATCCAAAGTACAGGAAAAACAGTACATTTTTAAGATATTTTTACTATTTCAAATAACTGCTTTCTATTTGAATATATTTTAGAATTTTATTTATTCTAGTGATCAAAGCTACATTTTCAGCATCATTACTCCAGTCTTCAGTGTCACATGATCCTTCAGAAATCATTCAAATATGCTGATTTGCCGTTCAAGAAACATTTATTATTATTATCAATATTTAAAACAAAGAGTACTTTTTTTTAGGATTCTTTGATGAATATAAAGATCCAAAGATCAGCTTTTATCTGAAATAAAAAGCTTTTGTAACATTATAAACTATACCATTCAAACTATTTTTTTTTTTTTTTTAAGGGAAAGAAATTCTAGAAAATAATACTTTTATTTAGCAAGGATGCTTCAAATTGATCAAAAGATAATGATAAAGACATTTATAATGTTACAAAAGATTTATATTTCAGATAAATGCTGTTCTGAACTTTCTATTCATCAAAGAAACCTGAAAAAAATTCTACTCAGCTGTTTTCAACATTATAATAATAATAAAAATAATAATAATAAATGCTTTTTGAGCAGCAAATCAGAATATTAGAACGATTTCTGAAGGATCATGTGACTGGAGTAATGATGCTAAAAAATCAGCTTTAAAATCACAGGAATAAATTACATTTTAAAATATATTCAAATAGAAAACAGTTATTTTACATAATAAAAATATTAGAAAATTTTACTGCTTTTGATCTGGCCGGTAGTGTACTACCATTCAAAAAGTTTAGAAAACTTTTTTTTTTTTTTAAAGAAATCTATATTTTTTAATCAGCAGGGATGCATTGAATTGATCAAAAGTAAAAACATTGTTAAGTGTTACTACTTATGTGAAATTCAATTTCAAATAAAATTTGTTTACAACGTCCAATTCATCAAAGAATCCTGGAGGGAAAAAAAGTTTACACAAAAATATTAAGCAGTTTTTAACATTGATAATAATAGAAAAATCACCAAATCAACATAACATATAATGATTTCTGAAGAATCATGTGACACTGAAAACTGCAGTAAAGATGCTGAAAAGTCAGCTTTGCCATAACTGGAATAAATTACATTTGAAAATAGATTAAATCATTTTTTAAAAATACTGCAATATAATAATTGTATTTATTATGTAAAATAGAATTTTAAACTGCAATAACATTTCACAATATTAGTTTTTATTGTACTTCAAATCAAATTAATGCATTAAAAAACACATTTAAACGTTCAAACGTTTAAACAATAGTGTATATTGGTTACAAGGTCAACATTTCAGAAGCCAATCCCAGAATGCATTGCACCAAGCTCATAACTCTTATGCTGCAATCTGACAGTGACTCAGTAATGAAAGGCATCTCTATACACACCTGAAAGTACAAGTCCAGAACAGCAGTCATGTCTGTTCCATCTGGAAAGCACTGCATACAAAAGAAATTCAGATCAAAACAAGGAACCACTCCAGTAAGTACACATTAAAAGAGACCATTCATTCAGAGCACATTTTAAATTTCGCTGTGCTACTCTTCCATTGTTCTTCTATGCATTACATACAGAAATCTTTGACAGTTGTGTTTGCGTCTGGCATCTTTTGCAGAATCTCAAGCCTGACATGGCATTCAAAAAACACAGCCCTCAAATTAAAAGTTCAATGTGTCTTGAGACCTTACTTCTCGTTTTGTTTTCAAAGCAAAAACGTGTTCTGTGTGAATGGCTCTACTGAAATCACTGTATACAAAATGTTTAAGACGTGAAGGTGAGAAACAGAGAAATGACTGGGTGCAATAAATCAGCTGCTTGATATACTAACCTTCTTTTCTTTCAGGTAGTAGCCAATAGCGAAATTCCTGTCTCCTGACTCACGCTCCGACTGGAATCTAGGACGGTTGATACAATAAAAGTTGCCTCAACTGAACCCAAAATCTTAAATTATGCATAACTTAAAAACAGATACTCGACGTACTGAAGAGTAATATTTATATTGACTGTTCTCCAGCCCTATCTATGATTAAACTACAGAACTGGTAGCTCAACATACGTGGCATTGCTGAAACCAACATATTCATTTCCTGCCATCTTCTTCAAGAAGCACATCAACTGCAAGAGAGAACAGAACAGGTAAATCAAACTTAAAAACAACAATTCATTTGAAAAAAAAAAAAAATGTTGTAAATATGTTTTAATAAGTGACTTACATAATCAAACTTCTCAGCATTGCTTGCACCTTGCTGAAAGACACAGGAAAACATAAAAGACATAAATATTTTGTCCTTCAAACATAAAATAGATAAACACACATTTTAAAAAGTAGCATCATGGGGAAAAAATATAATAAGAACAGTAGCTAACTCATACGGATTAGCAGTAAGGAAATGGATAATTTCATTCCTTAAATATTACCAGTAGAATGCTAAAATCATCTGTTAGTAATCTGTTGTTAGAAATCAATGAGAAGATCATAATCATTTCATGTGCGTACTACGGTAAAGTACTGTTACGCTCTACAAAGGAAATGATGATGAACCGCTACAGAGCAAAGACTGGAGTTAAACGTGTACATGGAGACCTGTAGGCCAAACAGAGAAGTGGGTCAAAAAACAGAGTGGATGTGAATCAGCAGGGTTGGTAACGTCTTAAGATGATGTGTGAGGAGGATCTGTGCATTGTGTGTTGATGCGTTTTTGAGTGAGTGTGGATCAGTGTGCATTAAACTACAACTTCCTGCCAGACTGAGCGTGGGTTGAGGTACACATCAAATTAATGCAAAGAGAGACATGGAGCTTGATTGCATTATTGCCATAAATGAACCGTGACTAATGCAGGGGTGCTCAACCCTGTTCCTGGAGATCTACCCTCCTGCAGAGCTCCAATACCTGATCCAACTAATTAGGATCTGAAGGACCACTTGATAATTACAGACAGGTGTGTTTGATCAGGGTTGGAACTAAACTCTGCAGGAAGGTAGATCTCCAGGAACAGAGTTGGGCACCCCTGGACTAATGTGTTTGACTGTCTGATAGACTGCTGAACATCAGGGGTGTAAAGTACTGAAATAACTGCACTTAATTACTATATTTATGTATTATTTTGGGAAAACTGTATTCTTAACCAATTACATTTCCAAAGAGATAAAAAAAAAAACATACAATTGCATTAAACCTGGACAATACATTTGCATTTGTGTTGTATTGGATAAACACTATCATTCAAAAGTTTGGGTGAGATTTTTGTTGTTGTTGTTGAAAGTAATGTTTTTATTCAGAAAGAATACATGAAACTGATCAAAACCTATTGTAGACTTTTAAACTGCAACAAAAACCAAATGTATTTCAATTAAATATATATATATATATATATAAATAATTTTTTTTTTTTTATTTAACAATTTTAGAAAATGGTCAATTCAATTTATTTGTTTTGTGGTTTTTATAATATCCACTTTCAAAGCACTTTCATAGATTTTTTTTTAAATAATACAAATATAAATAGAAAACAACTTTTAAGTTTTTGAGCATTAAAAGTAAAAACACTTAAAAAATGAATTAAATGGGGATTAAATATGGAATTAAATGTGGAAAGGGATAGTCCACCTTAAAATGAAAATCGTCACTGAAAATTGTTTTATAAAACCATATGATTATGCTTTTGGTACAGTACCTATAAAAAAATCATCATACCCCTTGAAATAGTTACTTTATTTATTATACAGCCTGAAATCAAACCCCATTCCAAATAAATATTCCAGCTTTATTTACAATTTTGGTTTATTTGGTTATGAAACCAATAAAAGGAAAACCAACAGTTCTGCAAATTAATTAAAAAACAAAAAAACAAAAAAAAACCTAGAATAACAGGGTTGGAAAAGTCATCAATCCATTGATAGACTTCATAGAGCCCCAGTTGACTTTAATAACAGCCATCTGTCTTTTTGGATATGTCTGTACTAGCTTTGCACATCTTAATTGCCGAAAGTTTGCCCATTTTTCCTTGCAGAATTGTTCAAGTTCAGTCACATTCTGTGGTGAGCGGCAATGGACTGCTCTCTTCAAATCCATCCACAGATTTTCAAGTGGATTTAGGTCAGGGGTCTGACTTGTCCACTCAAGGACATTCACCTTCTTAGCTTTAAGCCATTTCGTTGTTGTTTTGGCAGTATGTTTAGGGTCACTGCCATGTTGGAAGGTGAATGACCTGCCCATCTTCAGCTGTCTAGCAGAGGGACACAGGTTTTCCTCAAGAATTTGGATGTACTGGGCAGCATCCATGTTCCCTTTAATCCTGACCAATCGCCCAGTCCCAGCTGAAGAGAAACACCCCCACAACATAATGCCACCACCACCATTCTTCACAGTATGTATGGTGTGTTTTGGGTGGTGTGCTGTGTTTGCTTTTCGCCAAACATAGCGCTTGGAGTTCAGTCCGAAAAGGTCAATATTGGTCTCGTCAGACCATAGCACCTTTTGCCAGAAGGTATCAGACTCTTCCAAATGTGTTTCTGAATAGCGCAAACGAGACTGAGTGTGGCACTTTTTTAGAAAAGGCTTCTTTTGTGCCACCCTACCATACAGGCCAGCTTTGTGTAAAGCTTGGGAGATAGTTGTCACATGCACAAACTGACCAGACCCAGCCATAAAGTCTTGTAAGTCCTTCAAAGATGCCTTTGGCCTCCTGGTAGCTTCTTTTATCAACGTCCTCCTGGCTCTGTCGTCCACTTTGGACGGACGGCCTGATTTAGGCAATGTGCTGGTGGTGCCATACGCTTTCCACTTCTTAATGATGCTCTGAAAAGTACTCAGATAGCTAAAGCGTTTGAAATGTTTTTGTAGCATTCTCCTAACTTGTGCCTTTCCACAACTTTATCCCAGAGGTCTTTTAAAAGCACTTTCCCAACCATGGTGAATTCTTTGCAGTACCATGCAATACTAACAGTGGAGTCTTCAAGAAACAACTTGGTAAAAGTAAAGGTTTTCATAGGGTATGATGATTTTCTGTAGGCACTGTACTTTATTTGAACTAATTATTATTTCCTCTTATTATTGCTATTATATATTTGAAGTAATTTTAAAGGCTGTTGTTTTCTTTGGCCTATTTTTATTACTTTAAAAAAAGTAATTATACTTATTTGAGTACTCGATTAATCGTCAGAATAATCGACTAATTACTCGATTGCCAAAATGATTGTTAGTGACAGCCTTACCCTAAAGTCGTTCCAAACGCGCAAGACCATCGTTCATCTTCGGAACACAAATTAAGATATTTCTGATGAAATCTAAGAGCTTTCTGATGCGCCTTCAGTTGATGCATTTTGGGTTAACTATCCCTTTAAATACATTTAAATACATAAATAAGTAAAAATCACAGTACCTATAACTCAATGCAAACAATTTCTCTATACATTTTACACCCCTGCTGAACAGTATTTAAGGTGTATGAAAAAGCACTGAATGTATTGCAAACCCAGTTTACTTCAGAAACCCACAAAGGCCATGCATCAATACTTCTGCAGCGAGATCATAGGAAAGAGGTAGAATAAACTAATGCATGGCCTTTATGGGGTTCCACAGTTTCCGGCACTAAAGACCATTTTGGTCCTGCACAGATGCTCTATTTTATGCAGTCGCCGCCTTACTAAGGAACACAATGGCACTACTGATATTTTAGTATCCAGGCTTGTTCATGGGGAGGGAGGAAAAATGGAAAGGAAAAATTACCAACGTCATTGACCTGCAGCAGTGGTCAAAAAATCCCACAGATCCTACGTCTGCAAAATATGCAACAACATAAAACAGCACACAGAGCCTTCAACAGCATATCACACGCTTTTAGTACACGCTCATGGCGGTGCTCAAGTACTCGGAAGGAAAGGGAGGAAATGGTGTCATGCGTTACGTAGGTGCAAAGGAAACCGACAGGCACGACTTACATTCAGCACTGACCTACCGGAACACATCAAAAGGGTGAAAGACATTTTGCGTCACACCGATTTCATTCACAGGAGAACAATGTGAGAAGAGCAATCACAATGGCTGAGTTTAGGTGTGATGGAGATGTGAGGTTGAACTTCACGGCTGTGTTGTTCACAGGATGCCCAACATTCGTCACGCAGGGTGACGGTGCATCCTTTTAATGTGTGGACTGGTGCAGGGTTAAAATAAATTCAAGGGCTGTCAAATTAATTATATTGGTTTGCAACAAATTAATTGCAAATTTGCTGAGAAAAGCCTCTAAATGAAGATTTTACAGATTAAAGTATTGATTAGACATTACAAAAAGTGCCTTTAGACATTAATATAGTTTTTTCCCCCCACAGTGCTTGCTCTTGCAATCAAGTTTATTAGTCTCTCCAAAGTACAGCATATTTGTTTTGTCCATCTGCAGTGTTTTTCTATGTAAACAGGCACTAGATAAATAGCTGAGGTCAGAAGTTTGCATACACCTTGCAGAATCTTATTTTATTTTACCAAAATAAAAGGGATCATACAAAATGCATGTTATTTTTTTATTTAGTAATGGCCTGAATAAGATATTTCACATGAAAGACATTTACATAAAGTCCACAAGAGAAAATAATAGTTGAATTTATAAAAATAACCCTGTTCAAAAGTTTACATACACTTGATTCTTAAAAATGTGTACTTGAATGATCCACAGCTGTGGATTTTGTGTTTAGTGATAAAAGTCCTTTGTTTGTCCTAAACAGTTAAAACTGTCCACTGTTCTTCAGAGAAATCCTTCAGTTCTCACAAATTCTTTGGTTTTTCAGCATTTTTGTGTATTTGAACCAACAATGACTGTATGATTTTGAGATCCATCTTTTCACATTGAAGACAACCGAGGGACTCATATGCAACTATTACAGAAGGTTCAAAAGCTCACTGATGCTCCAGAAGGAAAAACAATGCATTAAGTGAAATGCATTGGGGGGTGAAAACCTTTTGAATTTGAAGATCAGGATAAACTGAACTTATTTTGTCTCCTGAGAAACATGCAAATATCTTCTGTAGCTTCTGAAGAGCTTACTAAATGAAAAAAAATGATATTTAGGCAAAATAGGAAACATGTACACATCTTCATTCAGTTCAAAAGTCTTCATCCCCTGTCTCTTAATGCATTGTGTTTGCTTCTGGAGCATCAGTGAGCATTTGAACCTTCTCTGATATTGCATACGAGTCCCTCAGTTGTCCTCAGTGTGAAAAGATGGATCTCAAAAATCATACAGTCATTGTTGGAAAGGGTTCAAATACACAAAAATGCTGAAAAACCAGCTGAAAGAATTTGTGGGACCTGAAAAATAGTGGGCAGTTTAACTGTTCAGGACAAACAAGGAACTCATGAACAACTATCACTAAGCAAACAAACAAAAAAACAGCTGTGGATCATTCAGGTAACAACACAGTATTAAGAATCAAGTGTATGCAGACTTTTAAACGGTCATTTTCTCTTGTTGACTACATGTAAACGTCTTATGTGAAATATCTTATTCAGGTCAGTACTAAATAAAGAAATAACATGCATTTTGTATGACCCCTCTTATTTTGGTAAAATTTAATTATTTTCATTTTGCAGATTCTGCAAGGTGTATGTAAATTTCGGACTTCAACTGTACATCATTGACAGTAGTTCATCTAAAACAACATGTTAAATTGACAGCCCTAATGAATGTATAAAAATATAAACTGTTTTTCTTAACTGAACTTGTCAAAGCAGAGAATGATAATACGTTTTATGTCCTAGAAATGTGTATGTGCATTTGTATGTGTGTGTTGTTTAGAAATGATCACTCTGCATAAAACGCACACATGCATACTGTATACAAGGGCTCAACTGTGAGCATGTAGTACAGTGTCAACTTTACATAAGGCAATAAGAACCTTTGAATCTACAACATCCACATTACAAAACCAGCTGGAGTGTTTTTCTTGTCTTGTGTGTTTGCACATGGATCAAAACACATAAAAGACTGAGGTGCATTCGCTGTAACACACAAACACAACCAAAAAGTGCAAACAACTCCAAGAAATACCAGTCAGGCTTCATAAAACCACTACAAATACTCTGAATATATAATATGATGCATTTTATGGTCTACGGAGAATATATATATTTAATAGGGCACAAGTAGGGCTGGGCGATATATCCAATATTCACAATATATCTGCAATGATTTTTCCTGTGATGTAAAATCAAGCAACACTGTGAATATCTTACAGTTTTTCTCAATTGCTAAAACACTATAACCAGTCTTTTGAACTAAAAATTCAAAACTATAATGCCATTTTTCAAAAAGCACACCCATTTCCCTGAACTACAAACACTCTTACCATGCCTTAACACATCAGTCAGATTTGGTGAACTGTTACTGCAAAACGCTGCACACAAATCCAGACATTTCTCAGTGCTAACACCATGTGGTCATTTAGAAAGCACTAGCATTCAATATTGTTCACTCAAGTCTGCAAAGTTTGAGCTCAATTAGCACACGATTACTCATTAGCTCATCGTATATGTCTTTGCAGTAAATGCAAAATTTTTGATCTAGTTGTCATAAACTGTCACGCATATTCTACACATTTCTATTAGACTTTTTGTAAATTTGACATGAATTGTACAAGTGAATATTGGCTTTCACTAATGTAGAGTCTACAGATTAACCAATGATAAAGCAGTTCCCGGAAATAGCTCAAAGGTACATCAACATCTCATGAACCTTTAATTGGAAACATATATAGACAGAGGACAACACAAGACTTACAAATTCTGACAGTGTACTTTCTAATTAATATTTCTGCCTTTGCCCATATTTCCTTTTTCTTTTTTTTATTTCACAATGACTTTGTAATGCATTTATATTTCATTTTATTTTTTTATGTTGATATATATATATATATTTTTGTTTTTGTTTTCGTCAGACCACTAGTAAAAGCGTAACTGTGAATCCTATCCGGTCTTTTCCAATCAATATCAGTATGTGGGTACAGTAATATGCAATTTCAAAGACGAAGAGTAGGAGGTAAAAGAGTAAGAGGAGGAGGAGAAGGAGGACAACGACGACAACAATGTGGAAGAGAAATATAAAGGGCAAGTGCAAGAAAATAACCAGTCTTATATATTTTAGTTGATGCGTGCCAGGGTTGGGTCAGGCATGCAAGAGGATTTTACCCCTGCTGCCTGTCCAGGGCCAATTTAGTTGGTGATGTTGAGGAGGTTCTTTGGCCTGTCCCAGACCAAAGACAGGATGCTGGGGCAGAATAATTATTTTTGTTGTTGTTTGCTGTTTTGTGCTGTACTCTACAGTACAATAAACTAAGGTTTAAAACACTTGCAAATGCATACAATTGTTGTGTTCATCATGTGAGTTTTTTTTCCCCAAGTTTTACCAGTTTTCATAGTATTGTTTTGAATTGACCTCATCAGTGTGTAAAACTGTGTTGTAATGTGTGTGTTTTTGAGGGTTTGTGTTATGTCTGAGAGCAAAGTTTGTTTTTTTTCAGCAAGATTGAGTTGTTTTGAGTGGAGAGCTTCATTTTGACCTGAATATAGTAAGTTTGGGGAATTGAGTTAGAAGTTACGGATTTGTGTTTAGAGTTTCGCAAAAGCAAGGCATAATTTCAAGAAATATGTTTAAGCATTTGAGAAAAACTGTAAATAGTTTCCTAAGTTTCTTAAAAAATGTTTAATAGCATCTTAAGTAGTAAAAATGACACTGGGTTTGGTAAGATTCATTTCCACAAATCAGTTTAAGCTATCTGATTCACAACTTTAATTCAATAAAATATACACACACAGTAGTCAACATTTGAAAAAATGTCAAAATTGTCCTGAGACAAGAACGTGTATTGTCTTGTTACAGGACAACTTTTCTGAAAGTTTTTGATCCACTTCAAAAATGTTGACTACTATATATAGTAGTCAACATTTTTGAAGTGGATCAAAAACTTTCAGAAAAGTTGTTAGAAGATCTTTATTAAAAAAAAAACATTTCATTATAGAAAATATCACATTAGAATTAAAAAACAAAAGTCTGAAAGAATATCAATAAAAATATATTTTATTACATTTTATCTGAAAAACAATAAATCATAAATAAACCATAAATAAAAATAAATAAATAATAAAAAAAAAAAAATAAATTAAATTACATTTAAAAAAATAAATTTGGGCCTAATTAACACTTAGAGAAGCATTTAAATGAAACATAGACCACTCTTCTCAGGATCTATAACATCTCATTAAGAAAGCACTTAATAATTACATATGATTTAGGCTACTGAATGGGCTCTATTATGTAAATCTGATCATTTTTAAATCATTTTTGTGCGACTTTTGTTTAAACCATTTATTTATTTTGCTTTATCACCCAGCCCAAGTCACAAAAAAAAAAATGTAGAGAATAGAAAGTCTGAATGAATTTTACTTAAAATTCATTGCAAACAGACTTCTAACCATAATGGTCCTGAAAACAGGATGAACTCCACACATTTAGTTTACAATGAGAGTGGAGGCCTTGAGTAGGTGTACTGTGTACAGCAATAACACACAGAGAAAAGACTAGAAGCACCTAGAAAAAACACTAATGGTCAATTGGTCTTAGGCAGCACTGCTCACAATCACTTATTCAATATACAACTACAGCCAAAACCTCTTAAAATGATTACTGCAACGTATTACTCAACAATCTTCTGGCCAATACCAAACATTATAATCTGTTCTGGCTAATTCAAATCAGGAGAATGTAAGTACAGTTAGGAGGAGTATTCAAAAACAACTTCTAAACTGAATATGAAATAAAAACAAGTGGAAAATGCTTACCTTGATAAGAGAGGTACACACGATTGCACCAGCATTCACCATTGGATTATGGGGTTTATCTGTGGAAAAACAGATAAAATTCAAGACAAATGCTGAAACTGTTTCCTGTTTGTAGAAGAAAGCAGTCATGCTGAAGCTGATGGTTATAATCCTTACCTTCCTCATTCAGGAAGAGCTTGTTGAAGCGTAAGCCGCTGGGCTCTTTCCCAATGAATCGGTGCACATATTCAGTGCCGTGGTCATGCACGGCAATAGCGTACTTGAGCGGCTTCACGCACGACTGCAGGCAAAATGGCACTTTAGTGTCGCCCACTGTGTGTCTGTGCAAAAGAGTAAACAGAGATCAGAATGGTCCATATATGCAAACTAACAAAAATAATGATTCTAAAGCTGAACCTAACAGCCACATGGTGACACTAACATATGAAGATGTTTAAAAATACTACTAAAAAAAAAAAAAAAGTCATGGACCTGATTAAAGGATCAGGCCCGAGATGTTCAGATAATGTACTCACCCCCTTGTCATCCAAGATGTTCATGTCTTTCTTCAGTCGTAAAGAAATTATGTTTTTTGAGGAAAACATTTCAGGATTTTTCTCCATATAATGGACTTCTATGGTGCCCCAGAGTTTGAACTTCCAAAATGCTGTTTAAACGCAGTTTCAAAGGGCCCCCAGCTGAGAAAAAAGGATCTTATCTAGCGAAACTATCAGTTACTTTCTAAAAAAATGTACAATTTATATACTTTTTAACCTCAAACGCTCATCTTTTCTAGCTCTAGGTGAACTCTGTGTATTCCGGTTCAAGACAGTTAGGGTATGACGAAAAACTCCCATCTCATTTTCTTCTCCAACTTCAAAAACATCCTACATCATCATTTCACCTTTTTTTGTAAGTGTGTTTGACCTTCTTTGCATGTTAACTTTGTAAACACTGGGTCAGTACTTTTCTGCAGCGATGTAGGACGATTTTGAAGTTGGACAAGAAAATGAGATGGGAGTTTTTCTAATACCCTGACATAACGGTCATGAACCGGAATACACAGAGTTCACGCACAGCTAGAGAAGACAAGTGTTTGAGGTTAAAAAGTATATAAATTGTAATTTATTTATTTATTTTTTTTTAGAAAATATCGTTTATGATCGTTTCACCCTTCTTAGACCCTTCTTCCTCGGCTGCGATCATTTAGAGCCCTTTGAAGCTGCATTTAAACTACATTTTGGAAGTTCAAATCTGGGGGTACCATAGAAGTCCATTATATGGAGAGAAATCCTGAAAAATCTAATTTCTTTACAAAAGAAGAAAAAAAGAAATGAACATCTTGGATGACAAGGGGGTGAGTACATTATCTGCAAATTTTTGTTCTGGAAGTGCACTTCTCTTTTAACAAAGAGACTCAAAGGCACTGAAAATCTGTTGCAAATTTGCTATAACGAAACTATCAGAGTTAATTCAGTCAATCAGGCACTTTGTGTAAAGTATAGACCAATTATAGGTTTGTAAACATTCAGGATGTGCGCGCATCCATGCAACCATGGTTGCAGAAAACCCCTGAGAGATCGCCTTTACGGCTAGAGAATTACATTGATACGGTACCGAATAGTTAAACTTAAAAAGATTATAGATTATATTGATTAGATGTAAGTTTCAAAATATTCTCAGCATAATACAAGAGCTTGTCACCCAGCGATAAGCACTGTTATTCAACGTAATTTACGTTAGATAGTGGGATAGTCTTACAGACCCGAAACAGGGATGACATTTTTTGTGGGCGGAGCCTATCTGGTGGCAGAAAATGACTGTTTTCTAGTGGCAGTCTATGGAGCCATGGAATAAAAGAATTAAAAAAAAAATACACTTTTTTATTTTAAAATTTTGATTTTATTCTTGCAAGATTATATCTTACAATTCTAATAAGGAAAGACAACTTGTCATTCTCTCTTTCCCCCTCGGCTCAGAATAGGAGCTTATATCTCACACTTCTGGCTTTTTTCCCTCAGAATTGCAAACTCATTATTTTTGAGTTACATCAAGTTATAAAGTCCGAATTAGAAGATATAAACTCGCATTTTTGAGAAAAAAAGTCAGATTTGTGAGATAAAATAAATAAATGTTATGTAAAAATGTTAATAGTAATAGGTTTAAATAATGTTTCATGCTGTAACTGTAGGGCTAATACAATACGTCCCCTATGAACAGCATATGTGAATATTATGTAGACCTATTGTTTAAATCAAATTTATGCTTTAAAAGTAGAGTAATTACAGCAGTTTTCATGTACGTTTAAACATATGCGTTTAACTTCAAATGGCGTCTTTGTCGACAGTATTCTATAAAAACTATTTGCATTCTGATCCTGGCATCATAAGGCACTAAATTTGTTTTCTCTTATTCCATGGATTTTACCCGTTTACCTCCACTTGTTACCAGTGTTTTTCTGCAACGACTACGCACGCACAGCTGCAAGTGACGTAACTGTGACGTCTACACCAAATTTGTCTATAATGACTGATGTTAGTCCATCAATTTTTGTCAATAGGTCAAGGCTCTGGCACAGTGTTGTTGACTAAAAGAGCTAGTTACTGTGTAACTGGTGAATGACCATAGTAATCAAAGAGGTATGTAGGCACTCTGTGTATCTTTACAACAAATCCTAAACCATTGGGTAAAAACATACAGATTGTATCTTAGTAGGTCCTAAATATCAAAGATCAAAGGATGTACCATGACACATGGGTCTAAGTATTAAGGGAAACATTAATGACTGTGAGTTTACAGTCCTGTTATCAATGATTCTCAAATAAGAGGATTAACACTAGCACATTTTATCTTCACTGAGTGACTAGTCGAGGAGATATGTTGAGCATTTATTAAACGACAAGATTAGCTGCCACTTTATCTGATGTTTTTATTACCTATATATATATATATATATATATAAGTATTTCTGGTACTTGTCAATGTACATTTCTGGTACTTGTCAATGTACATAGTGAACGGTTATTGGTTAGTGCAATTCAACTGCTTGCTGAAATATGAAAACCGTAACACTCTGAAGCAAAGCCAAAGCTTTTTAAGTAACAAATGTAGTGGAATTAGTCATTAGCCAGGTTTCCATCCAAGGATTTTTTGCAATAAAATATTTAGCGCTTCAAAATTGTTACCGATATAGCTGATGGGAATGCCATTTATCAAAAAAAAAAATTCTCATGTGTCGTTCTTTTTCCGTTTAACTTTAGCGCATAAATTCTATATCGATAGCTCAAATGTCACAAAAATTAGTTTGGAAACACTTTTTGTGAGAAAAGGGCTTTAATGCAAACACATTTGGTGTCACATGACAGAATTAGCCTATAGGCAGCATCCGTGTTTGTGGTGTTGCTCACGTTAAAGCACAGTTTCTCTGTCTTTCAAAAGCACATTAAATCAATAAATACCCTTCAAACATACATATCTTAATTTGATGTTCCTTTAGTACACTGCAAGTTAAAACTGATTCATTTTGTACAAAAAAGTACAATATATTACATTCATTCGTTTTGGCTTGTTAGCTTATGTTTTCATTCTTGTTTTGTTCTCAGTTCTGCTCTACCGTTAAATTTAAAGGATTTGTTGTGGAGTGAGTGGAAGTAAAAAGTGGATAAAAGTGGAAACGACTTACAATACTCCTTTTGTGGTCATATAAGAGTAAGAAATTATTCAAAATAATTGTAAATATTTCTTTGTGTACATTTACAATAAAAGCAAAAGATTGTGCTTTTGTAAAATAAAGGAAACATGCCGCTTTCTCAAGAACGTATCACAAAATGAAACAAAATTCTGCATATATTCTGCATCTTTTGTTTTGTTAGTTTAGAAAAAATATATATTTTGTATATAAGCCTATTTGTTTCTTTTATATATAGCTATAGATGTTCTTCTCCGTTCACAGAAGTGCTGCAGGTGCGTGATGTGACCATGTAAATCCTCACGTTCTGCTGTTTATGCTGCTTTTTGACAAATGTAGGTTTTTTTTAATGGGTCACAGCCACGTAATTTATTTGTAATTTAACATAATCTTGCCGGTTAACGGTTAATAATGTCTTAACGACTGTTGGTTGTTGGTTAGAAGAAATAAAATAACCGAAATGAACATTCCTATCCAGAACAGTCTAATAAAAGTTAATCAGAAAAATAATAATAATACAACAGCACCTGTGTATGAATTTTACTTGATGCTTAAGTATCTAAATCTAAGTCTACAGAATCACGATACTTGTTAATACAATTAATTTTATGTAGGCATATACAATTAAATAATAGCCTATATAATAAAGTTTTGTTTCAAAAGAATCAAGAACAGGCTACTAGTCTAAGTAATTTGCGCAAAAGGTGAATTATGTATGGAAATAGCTCAAGGGCAATTTTTTTTTTTGTGTGATACACTTATGCAACATCATCACTGACACCATTTTATCGGTAAAAAGGGATGGAAACAGGCTAGAGACAGCAAATTTTACTTTGTCGATAACAAAACATCGCAAAAAAACTGGATGAAAATTTGGCTAATGTTCCTTTTGGTAGATGAAGCTTAATCTCCTGCTAAAATAAGTAGTTGTCAGTAGATGAAGGTGTATGACTCATACCTTTGTCCATCTACTGTGCAAAGGGAAACGGCCCACAAATCCGGGCTGAATTTGGCAAGCTGGGGAATGTAGTCAGCAACCTATGAGCAGATGAAACAAGTGATCAGAAACAAAGGCTGTGTCAAGTAGAAAAGAATCACTGAGAGTTATTATTTCCATTTCTCTCATCTTACCAGCCCCCCGGTGAGTTTTTTGCCCTTCTCATAAAGTGTATCGATGTGGGCGGCAAAAGACTGAAAATCTGGGATGACAAATTTCTTCCGGAAGGCCTGTGTTAGGAGAACAATGTTGCTCTGGACACACCTGGACAAACAAAAAAAGGACAGAGCTGAAGAATTTACCTACTAGTGGGTTGGTCATCATTTATAGTAGAAAGTACATCCTTGTGTCCATTTGTTTATTATTTTCTCCTCCGTAATTATATGACAAATATCAGAGATGAAATAACTTAAATGACACAAAACGCCATTATTAGCTTTACTATATGATTAATTATCCTCAGGCTCAGGCATATGTTTAGGCTCAATCGTGCTGTCTACTTGTAAATAATTTTTAAAAAGTGTGCATTTTAAAGAGAAAAGTGTTTAAAATGCAACACTAAATAAAATGTTTTTTTTTGGTTAAAGATCAAAATATTAATGGTGTTAGAAAAAAAAAAAGTCATTGCTGGTTTCAAAGAGTTGGTTTATTCACTTCCACTAAAGCAGAGGGAATTGAATCATCCACAGGCATCATAAACACAGACCTGTTCAGTGACTGTGTGTGAAATATTGGTCCAGTTGCTTCACCAAGGTCACTGAATGGACAGACAAGCTCAAAATAGCTGCGAACAGTGCTGCTGTTCAGATTTATGTGGATGTAAATTTTCAAAAGGTAATATATTACTTGCTGTCTGTAAGGCAGGGAAGCTAAAAAGGAGCCCATATGTTTGGAACAGTGTACTAGCATAGTACAATTACTGCATAGTACTACTGTGTGCTCCATGAAAAAAAAATGCATGCACAGAATACCTGAATGACTTGTGCACTTAACTCTGAAAAAAACTCTGTAAAAAAGCACATATTCTGAACAATTTCTCAATTCATTATTTGATTGAACAAAAACATTTGTACAGAATGTGAGATTTCAAAAATGTGAAATCATCTATTTTTGATTGCACATCATACACTAAATTAAACATGTACTGGAAATTGAGTTTATATCTCAAAATTCTCTTTTTTCCTCAGAATTCTAAGTTTACATCTTAATTTTTTTTTAACTTTTTCTCTAAATTCTAAATTCTGAATTCTGAGTTTACATGTTGAAATTATGTTGGTTTTTTCCACCACAGAATAACAATTAAATAAGGTTATTTTAACTTACAATACTGACTTTTTTCTTGCAATTGCGAGTATATATGTCTCACAATACAGATCTGAAAAAAATCTGAACTGTGAGATATAAACTCAGAATTTTGACATAAAAAGTCATAATTACCTTATTTATGCTTTTATCCCATGACAGAAAGTTGGAAACAAGTTTCGACACATCTAAATCTCTTAAGTGAACATTTTCATCATGTGTTGAAAGTGCTGTTTAATTCTTTCTTTAAAATGATTTTAAAAATTTCAATTTTAAGTGGTATGGTAGGTATTCAGTTCTAAACACCTCTTTATGGCCCTATCATGCAAGGTCACTCACTGCCATAATTTATCAAGCTGACAGAACTGCACCCATCTCTTGTCTGTAAGTCTGTAATGAAGCTGTCAGTGCGAGCCGGATCGACCGGGCACTAAACACAGCACCAACAGCAGAGAATCTGAAAAGTAGACATCTATCAGGCTGGTTACGGAGGAAGGTATTATGGATGATGTCTGAGGAGTGACACACAGCTAGAGGAAGCAGATTGTCGGGGTTTGCTCATAAATAAGATGTAGAGTACCGTCCACCAATCACAACTTCTATACAATGTATAATATAAACAATCATAGATAGTTTAGTATCTAAATGTGCATGAGAAATGTACATTTCCTCTCTCTTCTTAACTCCAGGGAATTATTTTAGCCAGCAGAATTTCTCACCTTGATTTTCCAGGCTAATTGCCTTTGGGCTAATTATAGTAACAGGAATAACAGGTGCACTTCTGTGGTAAATAGCTTGTAGCATGCATACATTATAATACGTATTTTATGGATGCATGGATGACCATCCACATTTGCAGATTTCAATGCAACAAGCTGAATTAAATTGACTTCGGAAACTATCTTAATCCATTTGATGACCAACCAGGTTTACTAGGAAAAAAAAACATGCTGATTTACAAACATTTTTTTGCTTTTATTTCTATTTTTATCCAAAGGCCATCAGCACTGAACCAGCATGGAAATTGAATTTTATTCACAAGGAAGCATTAAATAGACAGTAAAGACATGTACAATGTAAAAAATGCATCATGCTTTCCACAAAAATATTAAGCAGCACAACTGTTTAACATTTAATAATAATAAATGTTTCTTGAGCACCAATCGTCATATTAAAATGACTTCCAAAGGATCATGTGACACTGAAGACCGGCGTAATGGCTGCTGAAAATTCAGCTTTGCATCAAAAAAAAATTACATTTTAAAATATATTCATATAGAAAACTTGTTTTAAATTGCAATAATATTTCTACAATTTTTTTTACTGTATGATCAAACAAATGCAACCCTGGTAAGCAAAAGAGCCTTCATTTAAATACGTTGTACCCCAAATTTGTACACACACCTTGCTGCTTTGCCTTTTTTTATTTTACTAACCATTCTAGGCTTAAAAAACTACAACTTCTTGAAAAAAACAAATACGCTAGTGTCATCTTACTTTTTGAACAGGTGCCGGTCCAGCATCACGCCATCTGACGTGGATTTGAGGGTGACTTTCAACATGTCCATACATTCTTTCAGCCGTGGATCTCCCGTTCGAAGTCCAGTGGCCTTCAGTGCCTGAATGCATACACAAACAAGAGATTTCCATGAGCACAAATAAGAGTTAACAGCTAACTGTCGATGGCATTAAGCATTACTACCATCAATCATAACACTCTTATCAGGGGATTTTACTTCCTTTGTCAGTGAGGTTTGATAAGATAGCCTTGGTGTAATAAAACATGGCTATGTGCCCCATTTAGTGGTGCAGATAACAGCAAGAATTGTGCACACTGACTCTTCGGTCATACTATCACAAGGTGCAGGTGACCTACTAGCAGGAGCTGTACACAAAGCATGCTACAGTCTATAATATCTGTCCTTGCAAACAGAAACTATGTAAGGGGAGCATTGTCACTCACGGTAATGAATTTGTGAGCTGGGATCTTCTCCTGGCCTTCTGCAATACTGTAAAACAGCAGGTCTTCCAAGCTGGGCAGGATGCCAGCCTTCCTTCTCCTGAAACAAGAGAGAAAAGTGCATTGACATTGAGTGATGTGACCTTAATCAACGACTTCTACCATGATAGAAACTACCACAATCTGCAGTTACAAGACAAGTATTAGATCAGCCTGAAGTGTATTTTAACATTTAACTATAAACTGTTAAAATAATTTAGTTAGTTGGGAAAGAGAAAGTGGCTAACACACAGAAAGATGCCATGCAACAAAGATTAACAGAAAAAAAGAGCCAGTGAAAAGTTAAAGAGCCCATGAAAGTACTTGATTTAATTCTTGTGCCCTCATTTTTTAAACAAACTTGGGACCAGATATTGGGCTTGGGCTTAATAGCAAAGATATACAATTACATTTATATTTTTGATATATTTTACTAACAACTTAGAATAATCATTTATAATACTGTTACAATTAATTACATTATATATTACTAATTATTGTTACTAATCATAAGAAAAAATAATGAAATTACTGCATTGACAATTAAAAAAGTAAATACATTTATAAACCAATAAAATAATAATAATAATTAATAAATAATATATCACTACGCAATGTTATAGTTCGCTAAAGAAAGACTGTAAATTAAAAAAAAAAAAAAATTCACAATTATCACATATACAAAACAGGTAAATATTACGACTGGCGAATGATTAATCGCGATTAATCACATACAAAATAAAAGTTTGAGTTTGCCTAATACATGTGTGTGTACTGTGTAATTATTATGTACATATAAACACAAGCACAATCATGTATATATTTAAGAAAGTATATGCATTTATTATCATTTTTCTAGAATTTACATTATACATAAATAAAAATATTTTGTACATAAATAACATATTTCTCTTAAATGTATACATTACTTTGTGTGTATTTATATAAAAAAATAAACACACATATATATGGGTTAAGATTTTTCTTTTATGCCAATAATGATCAGGATATTAAGTAAAGATCATGTTCCATCAAGATATTTTGGAAATTTTCTACTATAAATATATCAAAACGTAATTTTGGATTAGTAATATGCATACCTAAGAACTTCATTTGGACAAGGTGATTTAAAAGGTGATTTTCTCAATATTTTGATCTTTTTGCACCCTCAGATTCCAGATTTTCAAATATTCTCAGCCAAATATTGTCCTATCCTAACAAACCATACATCAAAGCTTATTTAACAAAGCTTATTTATTCAGCTTTCAGATCAAAAATCCAAAAATTGACCTTATGACTGGTTTGTGGTCCAGTGTCACATATATATTTAGGTTTCTAAATTGTTACATCTGGGAAAAAATGAAATGGCTATTTATTGCTTCTATTAAAATATGACAACACATATATTAACCGTGCTGATAGGTCTTCTGCAAACACGCATTAGCATTGCACAATACACGAGTGCAGCTTCACTCTTGCCAAGTTCTATTAAGAGGCAACCTAACTTAGCCATTGCATTATCACATTTAGATGGCTTTGAGTCTAATGGAGCTCTTCGTAAGCTGCTGTGGCAATGAGCCACAACACAGTCTGGCCAGGACTGTAATTCCCAGCGCCTACTAAAACATCCTCTATCACAGAGCACCAACGGCCCCACCTTCCCACCACATCACACACCACAAACATTTCCTTTACTTCATTTACATGTGCTTTATTTTCCTAGAGATTATTTGATTACGATTTAGACGCTTTATAATTTAAATACAGGTGTCATGGGAACTGCACAACAAGATTACTTTGATCTTTTTGGTTCATTGTGAGGATTATGAAACATAGAAAGGGAATTTGTTGAGAAAGGATTGATATGGTTAGACTAGAGGTGAAAAACTCCATGTGACAATTCAAATCATACTTACACACACATAAACAGCAGGCAGAGCAATGAGGGAGAGAAAAACATGCAGAATGAATGAGAAACATACAATACACAGATTAATCAAATCAATTATGACAAACAAAATTAATGAAATATAATCAAGAATCTTACATGATGCATAATGTTTTACAGATAGTTGACTATATATATGGTATTTCTCAGTCTGTCATGCCAAACAAGAGTCAACCTGCTTTATGGGATCATGAAACTAAAACAAAAAAAGATCTGATATAACAGAAACTATCACACCAGTCCCATGATGCCAACAGTTATTTGGCTTAAGTTTATTAAGTATTTTACCCCTAGTATCACAGACAAAATGTAAGTCTGAGCTGTTTCAACTGGAAGAAACTTGTACTGACTGATCTTAAAATATATCAGTGCCTTTGTTTTGTCTCAGGACGTATCACAGACAAAATGTAAGTCTGGTTTAGCTGTGTTGCAAGAACTGATTCTGAGGGCATGGCTGTACTCTGTCTGTTTTCTTCAATTAAACTGATTCTGCGGCTGTACTATGCTACAACGGTGTTTCAGTGCCACGTTAATAAAAAAAAAAAAAACTAATATTATAAGATTAAAGTCATAATATTTTGAGAATAAAGTAGAAACACTATGAGAATAGTCAAAATATTTCAAGAATAAAGTTGATATATTTCAAGAATAAAGTCGAAATATTTCAAAAATAAAGCCAAAATATTTCCAAAAATAAAGTCTAAATATTTCAAGAATAACGTTGAAATATTTTGAAAATAAAGTCGAAATACTACAAGAATAAAGTCGTAATATTTAGAGAATAAAGTCAAATTATCTAGAGAATAAAGTCATAATTTCGACAATAAAGTCGAAATGTTTCGAGAATAAAGCTGAAAGTACGAGAATAAATAAAATTGTTGCTTTTAATATAACACAGCTGAGCTTTCAAAATCTATACATTTTTTCACAAACTACAAATTATAAATGTTATTTCAAGTTTATAGCTAGAAAAAAAAAGGAAGAAACATCAGAAAGCATGAAAAAAAAAATCAGTATAGCCTAAATGAATGAAATTAATCTCATAACCTTAATCTCGTAATTGCTACAAATTAATTCTCGTAATTTTAATTTTATTTTCGAAACATATTGACTTTATTCTCGTAATATTTTGACTTTATTCTCCAAATATTTGGACTTTATTTTTGTAATTTCAACTTTATTCTCGAAACATTTCGACTTCATTCTTGTAATATTTAGACTTTATTCTCATAATATTTTGACTTTATTCTTGAAACATTTCAACTTTATTCTCGAAACATTATGACTTTATTTAGCCATAATAATACAATAATAAGGTATAGAATAAAGTTGTGAAGTCGAATAAATATTATGACTTTAATCTCGAAAACGCAGACTTTTTCAAAAAATGTTTAACGTGGCACTAAAACACAGTCGTACTATCCAGACACAGCACTGAACAAAAATAACTTTCATTTAATTCAAAGTGAGGTCACTTGAAGTAAACAGTCAACAACCTACGTTATGTGACAGAAAATCAACTGTGCGCTCATCAGAATTGCGGTATCAGCTTGCAGCTTGTCTAATGAAAGCAAAAAATCCCTAAAAAGGGAAATGGGTGAATCAGGGGCGTAGGACCTTTGGGATCTAATTTGCACTAAAGGTCTTTTATGTTATAAAATGGCTCGTCTGCCTGACTCCGGCACATTCTCTTCTCCTTTCATCACTCATCTCTCCGTCTCTGCAGTACATGTGTAATCCTACATGGGATTCCAGGGATTCTCAGAGAGCCTCATCGCCCTCCTGCAGACTTAATAAAACAAACATTGAGCGCCTATTCACACACCACTGACCGCTCACAGAAGACAGGCACAGCACGTAACCAAAAACGACAGGCTGTGCAGACACTGGGACCTGACAGCGGGGATTGTGGGTTTATTTTAAAGGGAAAGTTGTCCCAAAAATGAAAATTCTGTCATTAATTACTCACTCCTGTGTTGTTCCGAACCTGTAAGACCTTTGTTCATCGTTGGAAAATAAATTAAGATATTTCTGGTGAAATCAGAGAGAAAAAAGAATTCTAGCAGCTTCATAAAATTATGTTTGATGTCACATGGACTATTTTATCAGTGTCCTTACTACCTTTCTGGGCCTTGAACGTGTTAGTCGTGTTGCTGTCTACGCAGGGTCAGAAAACAATCGGATTTCATCAAAAATATCTTAATTTGTGTCCCAAAGATGAACAAAGGTCTTGGTTTGGAACGACATGAGGGTGAGTAATTAACAACAGATTTTTATTTTTGGGTGAACTTTCCCTTCAGTACTTCAGTGGTCAATTATGGGTTAAAGGAACCTGCCAAAACTTGCATCCGCACCACCAAAGCCTCTCGGACACGTGATCACCAGTGAATCAGCCATTCCAGGCATAAAGGCCACTATTTACAAGGAAAAAGGACAAACGCATTATATAACTGACTTTGCTTTAGTTACATCTGAGCCAAAACACAAATGAGAGGAAGTATCCGCATTGATGAGGCAATGTGAAGCTGAAACTATGTATTCACTCTATGGCTAATTATGTAGAACTAGTTTCGTGTCACTGAACACATGGAACACATCACGCAAACATAACAGTTGTTTATTGGCCTAAAAGGCTTGATCTTCATTAAAGGAGACTATGACCCTCAGGGTAAGTTTGTTAAACCTCCCGGTGGTATTACTGGACACTTGATGCTATATACAGCTTCTGTTCTTCCTGTCTGTGAATTCGCACAGTTACTGCTGGCCCTCAATTCAAAGATTCTCCAACAGAAGGTCTCGATTTTAATTCACTATAAAGCATATGAATTCCATAGGCCTTGACAAAATAACAGTTTTCATTTTGGACTGAACTGGTTACTAGAATATACTTTGTTACAAAAGAGCTTCCTTAAAAATTGTTTTACAAATTCAATAACTCGCTTTCCAGAAGCCTACAGAGCTGCTGTCTAAATTATGTTCAGCTGACAGCTCTAACTAAAATGACCCTGGTGCATTAGCCACTGTGTAAAACGGTCAGTCTAGGCTCATGGTCAAGTGTTTGCTCTTCAGAGTGCAGGGGGCAGGTGGGGGATATGAACAGGACAGACTGTATTCTACAATTACTGCTGCTGACACAGCGGTATGCTGCTCTAGACCATGTGCCATGTGGAAATATGTATTCTGGATATAGAGACAGACACTGTAGTACATGAGGTGAGAATTTAGCACTGAGACTTAAAACATTAGCACTTTCCTTTTAATATGGAAAACAATTCTGTAACTGAATACTTGCAATTTGAGTGATATATCCATTATTCACTATATATTCACAATGATTTTGCTAGCCATATAAAATGTAACATTGTAACATTTTAAATATTTGATTCATTTATGTGAAGTCAGTGAATCAGTTCAAAACTTAGATTCAGCAGAATTCCATTTCATCACTCAAAAGTGCCATTTTTCATTATTCATTGACAAAGGGTAGGGTGAACATGCCTTAATTATTTTACCAGATTTTTATTATAATTTACTTGCATTAAAAAAATGTATCTACTTGCTTGTTTGGTTGAAATGATGTTCTGTAATGTTCTACAATATTCTTCAGAAAATCTTGTTCTTAAAAAATAATTATGTAAAAAAATAAACTGATTTCCTATTATCAATTTTGAAAACAGTAGTTCAGCTTAATATTTTTAGGAAACCCTACACATTTTTTTCAGGATTCTTGGATTAATAGAAAGTTCTAAAACATTTTTAAAAAATTGTTTTTTATTAATGTAATTAGGGCTGCAATGATTCCTCGATTCTATTCAAGTATTTGCATTTGCATTTTGGACGTGTCGAGTAACTGGCAAAATACCAGAAGTGGCGTATTCCACATATTAAACCCGTTTGAAAATCATAATAAAGCATAAAGCTAGTATGAATTCACAAATGCTATGATTTAATTCAATAAGTATATGTGACGCAGGTTTATTACATGCGCTTTCATTATTTCCATGTGTGTAGGTTATGTATGTGCATCTCAGAGCGGATCCATTCACAGTAAATGCTCCTACACAAATTGTTATCATTTACATGTATGGAGGTTCTTAATCTCTGCATGTTGTTGTGCGTTTGGGTTTATTATAACGTTCATCTGGTAATGCAACGTCCGCTATTTCATCAGATTTGGGAGGTAAATAATTTATAAACCTACACAAACACAGGAGAATATATCAATATCTTTCTCAATATGCTAACTGTTCATTGTGATTTCAAAATAAAAGTTTAAACCCTCACTCTGAGTTTACACATTTTGATGTCCACATATTCAAGAAATTACAGAGGCTGTAGTTTTCTATCATAAAGAAATGGTCAAATATTAAAGATTAAGTGGACATTTGAATGAAATGTTGTTGAGTCAATATTAAACAAGAATTAGATCGCACAGTAAAGTGTAAAAACAATTGTTAGGCCGTTGGCGCCTAAATGAGCTCTGCAAAAATCATCTCATTCTAAGAGGATGTTTCTTTAAATGCAAATGAGCTCTGCTCGCCCCGCCCCTCTCTTCTCTCTGTGGAGTGAGGAGCCTGTTTACTTTAGCCGCATTTAGCCGCATTTAGCCGCATTTAGCTGTTAAACTTCCTAAAAACCACGTTATAAGGAAAGGCGATCGCAATTCATAAAAAAAATTGATTCATAAAAAAAAACCTTATACGCACTTCTGCTGTAAGTGAAGGTGCATCACGAATGATTTACACAAACATAGATGGGTATATGTAGATCGGGCGCCGCATTCCCTTCACAAACAAACGTAATCCACTGCATCTTCAGCGGCTCAGATGTCGGGAGTAAATGACGACTACAATGTTCATTATTACATCCAGCAACACAACACCTCAATCGCTCAATCTAACTTGCATCCCTGCTCCGGCATCGAAACTATGGAGGTTACTGGACTGCGACAGCTGGTCTGAGGTAAGACACTCATGTCAATCAACTATTATGGGAGCGGCCTCTGTTGGTGCGGCGGCACACCGACAGGCATCTGAGAATGGCTCGATTTGAAAAAGGGGATATTATTTTTACAGATTAATTAAAAACCACTGCATGGATTTTTATCATTATAGGGTAGGTTTGTACATACACTGCCAACACACATTAATGTTCAAACAACATGAAAAAGTGTTTAACATCTCCCATTATTCGCATGAACCCTTCTTCTCCACAAGTCAAAAACCACCTCAAGCGAGCGTAAAAACTTTTTGGTGAATTAAGGGATTATTATTCGCATTTCCATTAGTCGTTTCTAATGCGATACTTCAAAATGCACATAAAAACAGGGAAATGGAAACATTGCTACTGTCTTTGCCCTGCCATTATCATTTAAAAAACTGCAATGTTACAGTCCTGTGCCAAGTGCCATTTGAAGCTCTCTAGAGGATTGTGGAAACTTCTGTTGCACTTCTGTGGGGCCCTAGTGGTGAGATAAGCACGCACCTCTGCACCACGTGCTATTCAGAAGAACAGTCTCTGTAGGTTTCAGGTGTCAGATAACTTCACTGCACCTGCCTTACAGACAGCAAAGACTGGCAGATCAACCTAATATATAGCTATAATAGCTATAATTGCAGGTTTATTCACCTTTTGGCAAAAATATTGCCAGCAATTTGTTTACAGACTTTTGAGATTATGGGATTAGTTTCTACTGACATGCCAGATCAGTTACTGCTAAGAATTGTGGAAAACTGAAAGCAACTGCCTAATCAGTCTGATTCAGTCAGAAAGCATGTGCAACATACTGGATTACAGAGAAGTGCATGTGACAAAATGACAAAAACCTCATAGATCATTGTTAAAATCAAGTTGCCTTTGCAAATTTTTAACAATGATGAATATCAGATCAATATTCAGAGTCAAACTCCAGGTCCTTTAAGGCCAGATGGAGCCATGTTTGACAGCTTTTAGCAACACTTTCAGTGATTTGGAAAACAAGCTACCCGGCAGACAAGGACAAGAGCTCAGTCAATTTTTTGCACTCCGTCGCCTTGGACACAATTAGCTGAACCGTCAGAGAAAGCCTGAGCGCACCTATTTAACTCATTAGACAGGAGTTGTCAGTGGTGAATCAGATGGTGGCGTTCCAACAACAATTGTCATGACTCAACCAGTACAGTGAAAGTTAGAGCTTCAAACAAATGTTTGATAAAAGGTGTTCTTTAGTGATCAAGTGCACAGATGACTGGCAAACAGACCATCATCCATCTTTTTATTCTTAGCCTATAGAGTTAATACATATAACCCATCACAGTCTTCGCTGATATTTTCAAAGACAACATGTTCAGTTATTTCTACCTCCTGGAGATAGCTGACCTGTGTCGTGCTGAAAGAGTCATGCATCATGTTACACACAAGCAGAGAGAGACAATAAACATCAAGGCTTATGTCTTCAGAACTTCATATTAAACACTCATTGTTTAACAATTGCATATGTGCTAGACTGTCATTGAAAATGACTTGCATATTGTTGATGAATGAGGCTCTTTGAACGGCTGTGTTCTAAAACCTTGTGAGCTGCCTTGTTGCCTGTTCCCTACATGGCAGCAAGCACCTGCAAGACTTCACTACAGATTTTCACTACAGAGAATGGTATAATATTCTATTTATCACAAAAACACATTATGGGATTGCTTTACAAAGGGTGGAGAATTAGAATTAGGCCAACGAAAGGTTTATAAGAACGAACAGTCCTTTTTTTAGCTGGGTTTCCATTCAAAGTTGCAAATTCAACTTATGCACAAAATTGGAATATTCATTTGCAAATAAGCATTGTTTCCATCTTACGGGTCAAAGAGAACAAAACTGCCACTTCTGATAAACTGGCACTAAATATCACTAAGAAAAGTAAATGAATTGCTTGCATCTCAGAGCGAGCAGATGAAACACAATAAATGCGGTCATTTCTTTCGGAGGTGGATGCCTGCTGTTTGGAAACGAGTCGTGTAAGATAATTCTGGGAGGCAATTATACAGAAACACTTTGACGACAGACTTTGCATGGGCATTTAAGAACGACCATAACTTTTGAAATGCTGTGCAACAAGATTGGTCCGCTGATTAGTCAAGTTATGCCGTCCCATTGTGCAGTCACATGACTTTTTTGATATGCAATTATGCATGGAGGAATTTATTCGCCAAATGCTTTTCCATCTCCTATTATTTGTATTAAGTCTAAAACCACCTCAAGTGAGTGTAAAAACTAGAGGTTGACCGATGTATCGGTTTTGCCGATTAATCGGCACCGATAGTTGATTGGCAGAACTATCGGTTATCGGCAAAAATCCATGCCGATAGTTTTTTCCGGGTTGGGTTCGTTGCTGGAGCGGCTAAGCAAAGCCCCTATAGTCTTTGTTATACAGCACGAGAGTGGCCTCTAGTGGCGGAAATCACTGACAGCACGTGCTGTTTGTTTAGACACAGGACACAGAGCGGGACACTTTAAAGGCGGATTTAAAACATCGACAACGAAATGGTGTGTACAGTATACTGTAGTGCATGTTTTCATGTCATTACTAAGCGATGAATTTGTTGACTAGATGTTGCATTAGTGGAGAAAGGACAGCAGTTTCCTTTTGCCCGTTTGGTGATCAAATAAAGTCTTGTAAACAAGCACTTGAATTGAATGCGACGCTTCCAGTGTGTGTGATACCGGATAGCTGTGAGTACTTCTAGACGCGACGCTGCACTTTTGCCCGTTGTGTGATTAACATATTTTTATATTTTGATTAGATAACCACAAATGTTCTGGAATAGAAGCAGTTAAATTGTAAAAGTACACAATATCCATATGTATTCAATTTCAATATTGTGGCCTTTGTGTTGATATTTAAAGATGGCCATCTTTAGCTTGGTTGTTGATGTAATAGTAACACTTTACAATATGAGTCCATTTGTAACATTCAGATCGATAAAAGCTGTAGAATAGAAGTATTGTTCTTTGTTAGAGTGTGTTCATTTCAGCATTTACTGATATATTTAAAAAATTTTAGTTGCTTTTGTTAACATTAATGAACAATGAACTAACTGAACTGTAATGATCAATATATAATTAATATCAATATTTTTATTCATTTACAAAGTATGGTTCAGTAGGCTACTTTTTTTTTTTTTTTTTAAATAGCAGAGCACTATTTATTTTCCGTTCAATATCCAGTTTATATCAATATCAGTCGATTAATCGGTATCGGCCAGTGTGGTCTAACCTAGTTAAGATAAAATCCAATATTGCTCGACCTCTAGTAAAAATTGCAAATTAAGGTATTTTTCCCCCAATTTGGCATTTCCATTACTCGTTTCTGACGCAATACTTCAAATTGCACATAAAAACAGAGTGATGAAAACATAACTTGTACAAGCGCACATCATTTCTTAAAGTTAGCATGAAACAGAAACTTACCCTATGTATTTTCTAAATGCATCTGATTGTCAAAACCTGATCTTCCAGTTTAGTCCATTTAAACCTCACTAATTTCTCACAACATTAAACTGCTGTCTAGCAGTTTATGTTGTAATAGTTAGAAGAACCGCACTTTCAATGGATGCTTTTTAGAGTACATAGCATTTCTGGTCTCAAGTTACACAGCCACCACACCCATCATGATGAAACATTACAACTACAAAAGCGGAATAAAAAAAAAAAAATCAGCAAAGTGTTGTAATATAATGATTAGAGTGCTTTGACACACACAAGGATTGAAATCTGTTAAAGAGTTAGTTCATCTAAAAATAAAAGTTCTGTCATTAATTACTCACCCTCATGTTGTTCCACACCTGTAAGGCCTTTGTTCTATGGAACACAAACTAGGATGATGAAATCCGAGAGTTTTCTAACCCTCCATAGACACAAATGCAACTATCATGTTCAAAACCCAGAAAGGTAGGAAGGACATTGTTAAAACAGTCCATGTGACATCAGTGTTTAACCGTAATCTTATGAAGCTACAAAAACAATTTTTGTTCACAAAGAAAACAAAAATAACTTTATTCAACAATTTCTTCTCTTCCCTGTCAGTCTCCGACATGCATTCATGACAGTACCATAAAATTAAAGTTGAACCACTAACGTCACTTGGACTGTTTTATCCATATCCTTACTGGCCGTTGAACGTGTCAGTTGCATTTCTGTCTATGCAGGATTATACAAACTCGCACATTTCATTAAAAATATCTTAATTTGTCTTCCTAAGTTGAACAAAGGTCTTACAGGGACAAGGTCTTCTTTGGAACGACATGAGGGTGAGTAATCAGTGACAGAATTTTCATTTTTAGATGAACTACCTCTTTAAAACAGGCCACTCACATAGTACGTCATTCCACAAGAGCCAATCCATCAAAGATGGAGAGCAGAAAGGCCTTCTGGGATCCCCAAGAGATAACC
Source organism: Labeo rohita (assembly GCF_022985175.1). NCBI lineage: Eukaryota > Metazoa > Chordata > Actinopteri > Cypriniformes > Cyprinidae > Labeo > Labeo rohita. The sequence continues at coordinate 27,695,770 of NC_066877.1, forward strand.
TGACATCCCAAAGATCAATAAGAGAAGCCTAATGTGTGACCTTCAGAACGTCCTTGCTGAAAATAAGGATGTGCAGTATGAAGAAAATGCCCACAACGTAGTTTTCATATTAAATATCCATGTGATAATGCATATTTTTGCATAATCCACTGAACTAAATACTGTACAAATGAAAGGAACTTCATCTTTTGATTATTACTCACTCAACTGAAGTCAGATCTAGCCATTAAATAAAAACACTACATTAGCAGAGTGATATCCGAGCCTATATCAGAGCAATTCCTGAAACATCGCTCTCACACCTTATAACCTGTTAGTCTTGTTGTCAAGGCAACAGCACTACTGTGAAGCTCGGAGAGTCCGTGACAGCATGAGTCTGGTGTCTGTGATCAGCTTCACGACCAAACCAGCAGCCTGTAACCGTGCTTTCACCCATAACATCAGCAGCAGAGCATTCAACTCTCCCCAGCTTCTTTAAACACTAGGAACGAATAGAATATCCCCATGACAACACAACAATCGATATCAAATTACCATAGGAATGCAGAATTGATTGCTTTTAAGCGGACGTGTCAGTTCGCAGCTTCTCACTTCATGTATAAGGCTATTTAATGAGATGAGGAAACACTGCAAGGCCATGACAGGCTAAGTTAAAACATTCAGTTTATATGAAGTTATATCATGATTACATTTCTCAAATTACCATTCTTCTCTCTAGATATCATTAACACCCATTCAACTCACATCAGTTAAAAGAAAAGTCCACTTCCAGAACAACAATTTACAAATAATATACTCACCGCCTTGTCATCCAAGATGTTCATGTCTTTCTGTCTTCAGTCGTAAAGAAATTATGGTTTTTGAGGAAAACATTTCAGAATTTTTCTTCATATAATGGACTTGATTGGTGCCCTGATTTTGAACTTCCAAAATGTAGTTTAAATGCAGCCTCAAAAGGCTCTAAATGATCCCAGCCGAGGAAGAATGATCTTATCTAGTGAAACAATCGGTCATTTTTTAAAAAAAATAAAATTTGTATACTTTTTAAGGACAAAAGCTCATGTAGCACAGGCTCTGGGATGTGCATCCACGATGCTACAAATTAGTGATGAGTCATTCTTGAACGATTCATTCATTTTGAACAAATCTTTAATGTGACTCGGGAAGAACGAGTCATCTTGGGGAGTGATTCGTTCAGTTGCGCACACTGGAATTAGTTCACCTGTTTCGAGTCTTCTAGTTTTTCGAGTCATTCGTTCATCTTATGGGGCTGTCACATGATGAACGAACAGCTCGAACCCGAAGACTCGAGAGATGAACTAATCAATTCTTTTTATGACTAACACTGCATTGGTTGAGCTTATGGGGCTGTCACATGATGAACGAACGACTCAACCCCGAAAACTTGTCAGATAAGAGGTGAGGTGAGCGAATCATAGACTAAAGACCCAGGTAAACGATGAATTAATCTTTTCTGTTTCTTATAGCATTATAGTTTTGTCTTGTTTGTAGTGTAATCAACATTTGTGTTAGTAGTATATGTGTTAGGAAAGTAACACGTAACATTTATTATATTTTGCTAAAAGGAATGAAATGACTCGAAAAAAGGTCCGAGTCGGTAAAATGATCCGAACCTCCCATCACTACTACGAATCACGTCTAAGCTTTTGTGCTCGTGTAGCACAGGTATACAAAAGTATATTTTTATTTTCCGAAAAAAAAAGACTGATCGTTTCGTTAGATAAGACACTTCTTCCTTGGCTGGGATTGTTTAGAGCCCTTTGAAGCTGCATTTAAACTACATTTGTTTAATGTTCAAAATCAGGGGCACCAATCAAGTCCATTATATTAAGAAAAATGCTGAAATGCTTTCCTCAAAAACCATAATTTCTTTACGACTGAAGACAGAAAGACATGAACATCTTAGATGACAAGGGGGTGAGTAAATTATTTGTGAATTGTTGCTCTGGAAGTGGACTTCTCCTTTAACTATCAGACTGCACTCATTTCATTATGACCTTCCAGCACTTTTAATTGTGTAATCTGCTGTAGTCCAACACATTACCCATTAGTCCAGGTCTGACACGTCACTAAACAGGATCATACGTCATTAACTTATTTATGCCAGCTGAACAAATGCCCAGCGTTTCATTAACGGTAAGTAAAAGTCAGTCCTACAGACAAATCTTGCAGAAAATTATTCTTAACTTGTCAGATTGTCTGGAAAACGGTGGTCATGATGCCCATCGTGAGACAGAGCAGCATTCATGAGAGGATGAACAGACAAGCTCTCGATTAGAGTCTCTCTGCAGGGACAGCACGAGCCTTCTGCGTCATCTTATAAATAATCCATATGGACAGACGAGCGATGAGTCACGCACACCGTGTGAACCGCGAGCAAACAGGAGAGCGTGAGGAAAAGATCGATTGCACTGCCAGGGAGGTTTTTTTAAGCTTTCATATATATATAAATATGGAGAAAACTGCTGCACTGAAAACAGTGCAGAGTTTTAATGATCTCCCCATGCACTCAATGCCTGTTTGTGAAAGGGTATTATTGACATTCCACAGATGCCATATGAATGGCGTCATAATCTAGCAGCTGATAGAGCTGCTGCCACTCCCATTCCCAACTTCCACAATGTAAACAAAAATAGTTGTTTCACTTTGATTCAACCCAGTGACTTAAATCTTTCATATCTGTTAATTAAAAAAGTTCCAGTGGCCCTTTCAGCAAGTCACATTATTATGCATCAGGTGATAACATGTCTTTGTTATGAGAGTGAGCCACTAAACCATTTTTTTTTTTTTTAAACACTAAGGTGTTCACGCCCAAAACAACTCTCATTATGCATATAATAATACTGATTTATCTATACATCTACTATGACTCCAGGAGTATTCAATCATTATTACCTCACTTTAGAATGACTTTCACCAAACTATAAAAACAGGAGTAGCCTTCATAAATTAAGACATTCAATAACACATTGAACATATTTCGAATTGTTAAGCTCATGCTGTGGAAAACTAAGAACAATAACTTGGGCTGGGTTGACAATACTGATTATGTCTTAATCTATCTTCATTTTGATGAACCAGTATTCTAGAATTCCAAAAATCAGTCTTTTTAGATGCTTTCTGTTAATGCTTGAACAAAACTTAACTAAATATTATTTGTAGCATGCCTCCCATCCAATAACAATATGCATTGTGCTTTCTTACATTTGAAATATGTAATAGGTGCAATAGGTGATTGTCTTTAGAAACATTTTTGTTATGCTGGTTGAAAGTCTCTGCACATCCCGTTAGCAATCATTAAGTTAAGGGGTCTAAATGTATTTCTATGTATTTATATATTCTGTGGAAGGCATAGGATCAAGAAATGTTCGTTCGGCTTTCCTACCTGCCTGTCAAATATGTATTTGCATACCTCTGCGCACCCTGTTCTTGTGTACATTTTTCCTTGCTCGATCCCCATGCATGTGGACAAGTGTGACGTGAGCCGTTTTATTAAACTCTGGGAAAATACACCATCTTCTCGTCTCACGTGCATTATTAGCACCACACAGTTTTCCTATCTGGGCTGCTGAACATTTCAACTCGGTGTTACAATGTATTGTAGTAATGTTGTCTCTGGTCGTATAGTCTGTGTGCGTTCATGCGTTCAGGGGGCGTGGCTTTGGACGGTGATTTGCAGGGAGGGTGGGACATTCACTTTTAGTGTTATCAGGCTAAAGTTAGCATTTTCAAAGATGTCCTATTGCACCTTTAAGCTTGTAAATTCTGTCAGTTTTATCAATAAATGATGCTCTTTAATGTGGTGTAAGATCTACGTTCAAGAGCATGCGTGAACATTCATCTTTTCCTCTTTACTACTAGTTATAGCATGAAATAAACATTAATGAAACAATAATGAAGCTTTGTTTGGATATATGTGACCCTGGATCACAAAACCAGTCATAAGAGTCATTTTTTTTAAATTGAAAGATTTTTATTGATATATAGTTCGTTAGGATAGGACAATATTTGGCCGAGATACAACTATTTAAAAATCAGGAATTTGAGGGTGCAAAAAAATCAAAGTACTGAGAAAATCATCTTTAAAGTTCTTCAAATAATGTTCATAACAATGTATATTACTAATCAAAAATTAAGTTTTCATACATTTACAGTAGGAATTTTACAAAATATCTTTATGGAATATGATCTTTACTTAATTTCCTAATGATTTTTGCCATAAAAGAAAAATCAGTAATTTTGACCCATACAATGTATTTTTGGCTATTGCTGCAAATATACCCCAGCGACTTAAGACTGTTTTTGTGGTCCAGGGTCACATATATACGTTGTTTATTACCAGCATTCGCTGCAGTTCTGCTCCTTGTCGCTTTAAATGCTCAAGTTCTTTAAAGTCGGGTGGATTCTGGCTGCTTGTAAATGTTTATCATTCCTTATCTGGAAAATAACATTCTGTTCTTCTGCTTCAGTAGCTGTGTTAGCTATCATTAAAACTTTATACACCTTATTCTTAAGTAAGCCTATGAGCGAAACTTCTGGTTCATTAGCCGCTATAGGGAAATAACGAGAAGAATAACAATGTGCAGTAAACAGTAAAAAAGCTTGCATTACAAACCACTGTGTTCATAATTAAGATAATACATTAAAATAATATGGTAAGACAAAGCAATTTGCAATATCAAGCAGCAAAAGGAGCTGTTTGGTACAGCTAAAAATAGCTGGACGTAAATGAGAGCGGAAGCCAGACCCATACAATTTGCAAATGGCCATGCCCACTCTTATAGGAAAAATTAGGTTACAGTTTTTAGTATGAACGGGCTTGAACCTATAATGAACATTTATAAATTAGATAAGTGATTATTTAATATCCCCGAATCATTCAGTTAATTTAATTTTCAATCACGAATGACTTCCAATTTATTAATTTTCTTTGACACATGCCCCAGTTCTTTCAGTTGGTTGACCAACAAAATTTCACCGTTTATTCAGAAGATGCTTCGTTCGATTATTTTACTCACGAATTTTGTTCAAAAAGAGTCCTTCGAGTCGTTTCGATTAGAATCAAAACCCCTGAAGGGGGCGTATCTGTTCAGAAGGCTCAACCAATGAAATGCTCCCTCACAGTCTAAACTCGAATACTATTGGCTAGAATACTATCGGTCTTTTATAACAGAACCAGTCAGGCGCTTCAAAAAGAGGACACTTTAGTCAACGGAAAATACAGTCAGTGAACGAGACCGGTTCACTCACCTAAAAAGACTCGTTCGAAACACCACAATTTCATATCTAAGAAAGATGATGAACTACTGTCCTTCAAAGCAATGAGGAGTGTCCATTACCAGAACCTAAACCTTATCAATATAACAATTTATTCTAATATTAAGTAAGGTTATAACCTTACTACTACACATGTTCTCCACCCACTTGCTATAAAAGTGTACACACACCGCCACGTTGTCAGCCATTCAGTGATATTTTGGCGCGTGTGCTGAACACATGCTGTATACTTCCGATCAATAACACCAAATACCTCTGAGTCCTGATCAAATGACAAAATAAATAAATAAATGTCGTACTTATCTGCCGTCGCTTCCTGGACGGACTCATCTTTCTTCACTGGTTCTGTAGTGTCAATCGCTCCCTCGGTCTTTGTACATAGGAATCTCTTCCCAGCTAAAGGCTGAATGAAAGCTCTTCCATTACAGACAGTCTTTAATTTAGACACTCTGCCATCCGGATAAGCAACGCCATACAAGTACGCGTTTGGTAAAGTCTTCTTATGCCTTGTAATGTCAGATAACAAACGCTTAGGGCTGGTTTGAATCAACTCCTTCAGCACAAGTGAAGCCCTAAACTGTAACATCTCAATCCTGTCGAGCTAATTCAGTTTAATGTGTTTGTTTTTAATAATACTAGAAGACAACTTGTAGTTCTAGAAGCTACAGCACAGTCAATTCCCACACTTTCCGCACCTACTGATAGCGGAGCTTTTTAGTGAGGAACACCCTGCAAAGGAGCACGTACACGCCCACCTGACGCGCTATTGGACGACGCGCTAATATATGCATATATTCTCTCACATCATTGGCTCAATAAAACATGCTTCATTTTTGATTGCCATGCATCACATCCTGCAGTGACTCACTGTATAACTCGCACGGTATGGTTTTCTCTTACTTCATGTCGTTTATTTCAGTATAATAAAGTGTGTGAATGCTTATTATTGTTGTCCCGAAAGTATTTGAGCATTTGATGTTTTTAAAGACGTCTCTTCTGCTCACCAAGCCTGCATTTATTTGATTAAAAGTACATCAAAAACAGTAAAATTGTGAATATTTTTCACTATTTAAAATTACTGTTTTCTATTTGAATGTATATTAAATTTTAATCTATTCCTGAGATCAGAGCTGAATTTTCAGCATCATTACTCCAGTCTTCAGTGTCACATGATCCTATCATTCTAATATACCTATTTTCTGTTCAAGAAACATTTTTTATCATCATTATTAATATTTAAAACAGTTGAGTACATTTTTTCATGATTCTTGATAAATAGAAAGATCCAGCATTTATCTGAAATAAAAAGCTTTTGTAAGATTATACATTATAACATTCAAAAGCTTGGAGTCAATATATTTAAATAGGAAACAGTATTTTAAATAGTAAAAAAAGTTTTCTAAATATTAATGTTTTTGCTGTACTTTGGAACAAATAAATGCAGAAGAGACTGTGAGCAGAAGAGACTGTTTCCTATTTAAAAAAAAAAAAAAAAAAGAATGATCTTACTGTGCAAAAACTTTTGACTGGTAGTGCACCTTTTTTTCCCCATAGACTAACACTGTATTCTAATTACTAATGCAACCTCTTATAACTTTATATTAATTTATAAATAATTTATAAATGGTAATGTAAGCCTAGAAATAATTTACACTCCTTATTCTCTCGTGCAACATCTCATATACCTTTTATTATGTTTGTGACCTCAGTGGAAATTCATTGAATCATTAATGCAACTACTGATGAGTCATTAATGCAACTACTGATGAGTCATTAATGCAACTACTGTCCTTTGAAAAAAAAGAAAAATATATAAAACCAAGTCCAATTAAATTAGACATAAATTCTGTCCTAATTATAAAATTAAATGAATAAATAAATAGTATTTAATGATGCTTTGACACCATTATTACCTGTAGCTTTTGAAATCTGATTCCAGGAGATGTTATATAAGAAAGGAACCAGGCGAGAAGCTTGCTAACAACAAAATTGAATTGTGGCATGTTTTAGAGAAAGCTGTTTATCACTAACAGCTGTAACATAAAGAGCTCAGGTCTGCATGGAGCTTAAGAGAAAACTATATGTAAAACGCAAAGACTGGATTCAGGAATGTTGATCAGTCCAGGTGTGGGAATGGGGTTGTGCAACCACTCAGTGACAGTTCAAGGAGATGTTAAGCAATCTTTATGTTGGTAAACATTACGAAGCAGTCACTAAAGATAAAAATAGCTTTCAGTTAGGGTCTGAAATGTGCTCCTGGGCCACTAAAGTGCAACAGTAGACACCTAGAAGTATTACTTCCATGAAGCATTGCAATTGAATCCATCCTCTTTCATTAAGCATTATGAATTACATTACTGATTCAGTCTTAAACATCTCGGAGTTGGTTAGGTTGGCTCATTATTTCAGTTTGGGAATGGAAAAGCTACTTCTGGAACCATGGCCTCTAAAAAAGTGGACGTCAATGTTTTGCTTTACAACAGCCCTGGGATGCAATCCGATTTTATCTTTAGTCTCTTGACTATCCAAATTGTGTTCAGAAGCAGAATGGTTTCATTTTCTCTATGGGAATTCTTTTAGACCACATGCCCTTGCCCTTGAGGAAAAAATGAGTCACTCAGGCCTACTCATTCTAGAAACTTCTAAACTTGGAAAAAAGACCTAAACCAGAAGAAAATGCAGCATATCTCGCCCCCTACTGTCACAGATAGGTAATTACACAATTTCACTCGTGGCTTTATTAGAAAAGAATGCATAAAGACACATGTATAGTGTGATGCTGCCATCTTGTGGAGAATGTTCATACTGTTGTAAGATTAAGCCTAGAATAAACTAATGCAGTACTTGTCAAAAGTTTGGAAACAATATGATTTTTAAATGTTTAAATGAAGTCTCTTCTACTCAACAAGGCTCCATTTATGTGTTTAAAAATACAGTAAAAACAGTAATATTGTGAAATAGTATTACAATTTCAAATAACCGTTTCCTATTTGAATGTATTTTAAAATGTAATTTATTCCTGTGATGCAAAGCTGAGTTTTTTTAGCATCATTACTCCAATGTCACATGATCCTTCAGAAATCATTCTAATATTCTGATTTGCTAATGTATTATTGTTATAAATGCTATTCAGCAAATATGCATTAAATTGATCAAAAGTGACAGTAAAACATTTATAATGTTACAAAAGTTTTCAAATAAATGCTGTTCTTCTGAACTTTCTATTCATCAAAGAATCCTGAAAAAAAAAAGCAGCAAAAATGTTTTTTAACATTGATAATAATAAGAATCATTATGAATAATTGATTTATTTTACATATAAAGTTCACATATAGTGCTAATATAGTGTGTATTTTATTTCCCAAGTGCACTAGGGGGCACTACAAGGTGATGTTCTCTTTGGAGTCCATGCAAGAAAACAATTCAGCTGTTTACTTTGTCTTTTTTTTTTTTTTTTTTTTTTTTTTTTTTTTCATAATTTATCAGAATTTTGATCATTTCAGTCTCCATGTTTATCTCTGTACGCGACGCACTATAGGCAAATTGTTTAGGAAACTAGGTTGCAGGCATTACAAGTCTGTGTGTATTTGACATAAAGGGCCAAAATGTTTATTTTTCCCTTGAATCGTTCACAATAAACCCACAATGACCTGAATGACGCCTTATCAGGCCTGGCGCCGTGACCGGTCTTTGACATACGCGTGGAGAGGCATCATTCCGGGCTGACTGTGGGCGGCAGTGGGGTGGTTATCAGCACTGGGTTTAGACGCACACAGACACCGCGTACGCACAACAAAGGGTGGAAGCACAACAGTGAGTGTTTGTGAGTCATTTTGCAGTTTCAAAATGTGTTAATATGATGTAGATGCAAATGAATAGAGGTGAAGACACATCGACCCACACGCTCCCTCACTGTCATCTGTCTGCACGCATGTCATCAAAGGCAGATAGGCCTAGTTGAAAGAAGATAAGAAACATCACCACAAATCAATAAAAAATAGAACAGCCGTTTAGTACAATTAGTTTAGCCGTTTGTATACCGTTATTTTAGTAAGCATATTATATATTCAGCTCATTTTTATACTTAATTACACTACCAGTCAAAAGTTTTTGAACAGTAAGATTATTAATGTTTTGTGCTCACCAAGCCTGCATTTATTTGATCCAAAGTACTGCAAAAACAGTAATATTGTGAAATATTTTTACTATATAAAATAACTGCTTTCTATTTGAATATACTTTAAAATGTAATTTATTCTTGTGATCAAAGCTAAATTTTCTGAGTCATTACTCAGTGTCACATGATCCTTCAGAAATCATTCTATGCTGATTTGCTGTTAAAGAAACATTTATTATTATTACAATTATCAATATTTAAAACAGTTAAGTACATTTTTTCATGATTCTTTGATTAATAGAAAGATCCAAAGATCAGCATTTATCTGAAATAAAAAGCTGAAGCTGAAATAAAATGATGAAGACGTTTATAATGGTACAAAAGATTTCTATTTCAGATTAATGCTGTTCTTCTGAACTTTCTATTCATCAAAGAATCCTGAAAATAATTATACTCGGCTGTTTTCAACATAATAATAATAGTGTTTTTAGCAGCAAATCAGAATATTTGAATGATCATATGACTGGAGTAATGATGCTAAAAATCCAGCTTTGAAATCACAGGAATAAATTATATTTTAAAATATATTTAAATAGAAAACAGTTCTTTTAAGTAGTAAAAATACTTTAAAATTGTACTGTTTTGCTGTACTTTGGATCAAATAAATGCAGGCTTGGTGAGCACAAGGGACTTCTTTAAAAAACATTACAAATATTACTGTTCAAAAACTTTTACATAATCCCCATACTTCAATTTTGTAATTTGTGGCATAGTTTCATGACTTTACTGTTATTTATAACATTTAACATTGCATCTTAGCGTTAAATATTAAGCATAGTCATATTAAAGATTGGCTTGTAGTGTAACTATTTTAAACATTTTTTTTCTTTAAATAGATTATCATAATTACAAAGGGCAGGAATTCCACGCTATGAATATCACAACTTCTTACTAAAACAAAGTTGTAGTCAGACTTGAATCAGACTGAAACTGAGGTTTTCTGGCTATCGTCATTTACTTTTAAGTAAATCTTAAAAACTTTTGACCATTAACAGCTGACATCTGTTCAGTGAGTCACAGGTTTCAGGAAATATTAATAAAAACATACAAATTCAAAAGAGTTTAATACATTTCACTGTAAATCAGCTGAAATCATTCTCAATAATATCAAATTAATTAAAACGGGTAAATTCGCCGACTTTCAGCTTTGTTACAATGTCGGTAATGTAAACAAGTGAGTAGTGTGTATTATTTGTGTGTATTATCAGAAAAAGTCCGCTGCATGAGGCGTTTTACGCTTTTAACCGCCAGGGTTTTTTGTGAAAACTACAAATCGTACATCGTCATTTTTGTATTCCCGCTCACACATAGCCTGGTCGAGCCCACTGCATTGTGGGTGTTGAAGTTTTCCTGCCTTTCTCGTCACAGCCTTAATGTTTTCTTTAGTCGTGTAGATCGAAGGACATTTAATTAAAACGTCTGATTTTAAGGATGTTTAATGCTTACTTTTATATGTGACCCTGGACCACAAAACCAGTCGTAAGTAGCACGGGTATATTTGTAGCAATAGCCAACAAAAGCTTGTATGGGTCTAAATGATCGATTTTTCTTTCATGCCAAAAATCATGAGGATATTAAGTAAAGATCATGTTCCATGAAGATATTTTGTAAATTTACTATAGTAAATACATCAAAACTTAATTTTTGATTAGTAGTATGCATTGCTAAGAACCTTAAAGGTGATTTTCTCAATATTTAGATTATTTTTTGCACCCTCAGATTCCAGATTTTCACATAGTTGTATCTTGGCCAAATATTGTCCTATCCTAACAAACCATACATCAATGGAGTATACATTTAAATAAAAAAAAAAAAACCCACCAGATGTCCAGTATAAAATCTGGGTCCTTAAACAAATGAGAAATGAAAAGTCGCAGTCAGATGTCAAAAAAATAGAGTTTAATGTTCATGTGCTGTATAACAAATTAAATATATTAGTGTTTACAAAACAATATGTGCAGGACTACCGTATGCATATCCTAATGTACTCTCTACTCAAAAGTGATGAGAACAAGTTCTACTGACAACACAGTTTCATCCCACAGTCCAAGATGCATAAGTCTATTATACAAAGCAAGTACAAAGATTAGAGAAAGACTGATCATTTCTGTGAGTGGTTAAAGACAGTAACAAGCAAGGAACAAAGGTAGGCGTCTAGATATGTCTTGCTATATAGGTCATTGGTAGAGTAATGTAATCGGTACAGTCCAATCAGATTTTTTCTTCATCAATTTTTTTTCGAAGCAAATTTTGTTCCAGTGCTCTTAAAGAGCTTGATATTGCCAAGGCTTTTAAGTCTCAGATGTTCATACAACTTCCCAAATCTCATTTCCCATTCCACCTAAAACGAACATCCAAAATGAAGAATCGTAACGTGGAATGCTTCAAACTAAGGCAAAAAGTTGAAAACGCAGATAAATATTCACATAACGCTCGTCTTTATCACACAGGACGTCTCGCAGCCCACCGACTTCTCAAAAATAGGTTTAAAATGGCACTTAAATTAAGATTTTGCATACTTGAGATCTCTGAAAACAATCCTAAAAAAATAAAAGCACACAATATTTCCACATATTCCCTCCAAATACTGAAGTGTATGATCAGGACGTTAAAAATCGGTCTCGTCGTACCGATATAGAGAGGTATTTGTCATTGACACAAATACAGATTATAATAACAGCTTGACCGGTACATTACAGACATGTAACTTGTGGAAAACCTGATTATCTTGTGCCTAACTTCACCTCACGTGATACTCTACAACTACATAAAGAGTGCGACTCGATGATTTCACGGGTACAAGTCCTACAAAAACATGTATCACCATTGAGAAACACGAGAAATGTTGAGCAGTAGGATGCAAAATCGAGAATCAAACACTAGTGCATATCAGTTTCACATACATTTGCACGTCAGCTAAGACTATGTCTACACTACGAAACAGAGTAGAAATACTGTACAGTGAATGTCCTCTGAGGCTGGGACACCTAGACACGTTCACTGAGTTAAGTGACAACAGCTACCCGGTATTGCTCTACGACTAAATATTCAGAAATACAAATACATTTCGTGAGTATGATAAAGACTGGAATGGTGCAGGAATGACGCCCTGTTTTCAGGTCCAGTCGGTCTATTTACAAGACTATCGGTCAGGAGGGGAGACATGCTCGTCTAGATTAGCATTTTGTCGGTATGTATAGAGTACGATGACATATATTAATTGTGCTTAGTATCGGAACAAATCAGGCATTACTATTCGTTCAAGATGACTGAGATTTCAGTGTTTAAATAGCAACGTGTACCACAGTTTTTCCTCTGTTACGCGAGTAAATTCAGCCATAGCACCATAGTAGAAACGTTTAAATTCAGATTCGTTAGCATTGCTATCAGAAACCCTGACAGAGGAAAAGCTGACTTCCTTAAAGACCCCATGAGATCAAAATTAGAGTTCTTAAGTCCCTATGTGTCATCTACATGCTAGTGTACTAGTGATAAAATTCACTTTTATGCATTTAAGAACCACAAATTTGGTTATTTTCTGGGAAAAACAATCCAAAATATAGATTACGGCTGCATAATATTGGGGAGAAAAAAAAATCTATATTGTGCAATATTTTGTATTTCTGTGACTGGAGAGTGCATCTGCATAGAAAAGAAAAATAATTTTTGAAAGCTGAAAAATTACTTTGATTACTTAAAGTAAAACAATTAGTGAAAAACTAAAAATTTGTTTACACCAAAAAACTTAAAAAAAAAATTAGGCTACATTTCCACTGTTTTTGACCAATTTTATTTGACTATAAAATGATTATTATAATCATAAAATGAGTCAAATACCGTGGAAAAAAATAGAGAATGTTAAAAACAGTGGAAATGTGGCATATATATATATATATAAATAAATATATATATACATAAATACATACATACACACACACACACACACACATATATATACACATATATATGAGTCAAACAGGGGAAATATATGCATGTCATATATATGGTAAAAAAAAAAAAAATATATATATATATATATATATATATATATATGTGTGTGTGTGTGTGTGTGTGTGTATCAAAATTTATCAAAATTTATATATATATATATATATATCTCATAAACAGTGAGATATATATTTTGCACATGAACTCCTCATATATATATATATATAGGCCACATATCCATTTTTATCTCATTTTATATGACCATAAAATCAGATGATTTTTGTGATTATTATTAACTAAAAAATCTTAAAATAAGAAATGTTGCAATAATACTATTGTACTATAAAATGGAAAAATATGTCATATACATGTAAAAAATATTGTATACACACATTGTGTGTGTATATATATATATATATATATATATATATATATATATATTTACGTCTTAATTTCTTCATTTTTGCCTAAATTAACATTTACTTGTGCAAATGAAGAGTGCATTAGTAAATCACAGCCTTGTTGATTTGACTGATGCATTTAGCCATATCGCAATATCAATATTTTGATATATCGTGCAACCGTAATATTTTTGTTGAATGAAACGCTCTCTAGAATGATACTATTGCTCCATGAGCTATCAAATAGCAACAGTAAGTAGCAAATCACTGTTTATGGTGTAAATAAAGCCTACTGGCTCTTTAAAAACCGGGCTAAACTTTTACTGTCATTTGAGGAATACAGGAAATGAAGGTGATTGCATGGGGTCTTTAAAGAGAACCGCAATCTAGGAGGCTCACTTAAATAGGCGACAACAACAGCTGCTTACTAACAACTTACTAAAACACTGCGTCCCTCTGTTTCAGTGAAATTTTACATGCATTCATATATACATACAACATACTGTATTTAAATAACATTTAACCGTTTTCAAACAGACATTTTCTATGTATGTACAAATAGCGGACTTCGTGGTCCACACCGATAGGAGAGCATAAAAACGAGTGATGAGAGCTAGTGAGAATGAAACGAGTACAGTCAGTGACAGCACAAACAGTGTGAATCTACTCAGGAAGATGGAAATAAGGGCTCTAGGTGCTTTGGCAAAAAAGAAAAATGGCGAGGAACTAAAATAAACTCTATTTTGAGGCAACGTTGGTTGTTAAGGCTCTACTGTAGTTGTGCTTGTTTAGTATTCACTGACAGACGACGTGTATTGTTGTAGGTTTGAAACGAAAGCATTCGGGGCTGCTATCTGGAATCCTCCGGCTCGGATTTGATGGTCTTCTTCTCAGAGAGGTTGAGGGCACGTGAAGATGCGTCTCCTCCGTTTTCTGGAAGAGAAAAGCAAAAAAGATTAAGAGAAATGCCCTGGATTACCGAAACCTTTTATGTCATTTATGATAAACTGCTTGCAAGGCTCATTTGCAAGCTGCTCTGATTTAAAGTGTCTGCTAAATGAATAAATGTAATGTTGGCAGATACAAATAATATATGCTGTTATGCTTGATCATTTATGTCTAAATATCATGGTTAAATATACCTCACAAAGTTAAAGATCAAATCATGTTAATTAGTTTATCACGATTAAGTGAAGATATGGTGAAATAAATCATTTCATTATTTATGAATTTTATGATGTTGTCATTTTGCCATGTCTCCATAAGTTTCTAAAATGGAAAAACCGACAATTTATTAAAAATAAAATAAAATAATACATTAATAATAATAATCACTGATCATTATCTAATATCCCCATGTGCTTCTAAAATCGAAAATGTTTCAATTATTATTAAAAAATAAAATAATAATATAATAATTATAAAAATTACTTTATGAATTTAATGATTATGCCATGTTCCCATAAGTTTCTAAAATGGAAAATCTGGCAATTTTAAAAAATAAAATAAAATATTAATAATAATAATCACTGATTATTATCATTCTTGCCATATCCCCATGTGTGTCTAAAATTGAAAAGGTGTCAATTTATTATTGTTAAAAATAAAATAAAATAATAATAATAATATTTTTTATTAATTTATGAATTTAATGATCAGATTTTTCATTTTGTGACATGTTCCCATAAGTGGGCCATTTTTAAAAATAAAAGAAAATATTAATAATCATGATCATTTTTGCCATGTCCCCATGTACTTTTAAAATGGAAAAAGTGTAACATTTATTATTATTAAAAAATCTAATAATAATAATAATAATACATTACTTTATGAATTTAATAATCAGATGTTGTCATTTTGCCATGTTCTCCAAGTTTCTAATATGGAAAAACTGGCAATTTATTAAATAATACATGATATAATAATAATACATGAAAAATAATACATGAATAATAATAATAATAATATCAATAATAATAATCATTGATCATTATCATTTTTGCCATATCCTCATGTGCTTCTAAAATCAAAAAGGTGTCAGTTCATTATTATTAAAATAATGATAATAATTGTATTACTTTTTATTAAATTTATTTAAAATAAAATACATTTATATATATATATAATAAATTCTACATATATATATTTATGTTTTGTAAATCTAATTAACAGTTTAAATGTCTTGATCAGAACATACATCTGAATGTCTGATGAACCCTCTCACTCTCTCGTGAATGTGCATATGTGACAGTAAAGGCTAGAGATTACAGTTTATTAAGTTTTAAATATAAATATCTTTCTTACACAAACGCATCAGTTCGCTTCAGAAGGCATTTATTAACCCCCTGGAGCTGTGTGGAGCACTTTTTATGATGGATGGATGCACTTTATTGGTCTTCAAAATCTCAACACCTCTTCACCGCCATTATAAAGCTTGGAAGAGCCAGGACATTTTTAATAGAACTCTCAAAGTCATAAACACCTACGATGGCTTGAGGGTGAGTAAATTAAATTTTTGGGTGAACTATCCGTTTGAACTATCCCTTTGCCTATGTAGGCAGGTCAGTAGGTTTTATCTTTGTGTGTGGCACATATATGCATATTCCTCAATCACACACCTGTAGCTGCTGACGTCTTGCTCTCAGCATTAGCGTGATGATGATGCCTTTTCAACTCATTGGCCAGCTGCTTTCCAAGCGGTGTGTCTCCTTCTGATGCGCTCGTCCTCTGGTTGTTCACCCTCAGATTCAGCGGTCTCTCTCCTGTAGAGACAAAATAAAACAAACCCTTCGTAACTCATGTTCTCTTTTCACCTCGCAACTGTATTCATGATCGGCGTTTAACAAAACGCAAGGCTGCATCATTATGTCCATTACTGAGTCCAAGCTAATGCTACGAAACAAGCATTCCGCCTACCAGAAACGCTCAGTACAATACTCTTACTCGCGCACGCAACTGAGCTTCATTTGATACGAATGCACCTTTTCTTCGACTACAGCCAGCCAACGCACGCGCCGTAATAGCCCGGGGACAGTGAATGCGGCTTGAAGCACGTTGATCGCGAGTTGCATTGAGCGCATACACCTCCTTCACACAGCACATTAACCTGCTCTGTCCCTGGCTGGCTGATCTCATTTGTGTCTATTGACAGCATCAGTGCAGCATCATGACTAATGTCTGTCATTTTTAACTTAACACAATGCCCTTTAATTACCAGCAGCTTTAATCTGAACGCTGAGGGGACACGTCTCTGCCACCCACTCCTCACAATACCTCATTTTAAAACAGAGAAAGTAACGACCACTGGATTTTAGGGTTGGGCAAAATTCAGAGTGAATTTGAATTGCTCAGGTCCCACAGGAAGTTGCCTTGGAATGACGGGACAAGGAATTCACGGAACAAATTCAATACAGGTAGTAAATTCTGGGAAATGTCCATCTACCTATCTATCTATCCGTCGTTCTATTCATCCATCCATCCATCTATCGTTCTGTTCAACCATCCATTCATCTACCCATCTATATATCTTTCCATTCATCCGTCCATCATTCCATCCATCTATTCATCGCTTACCCATCCATCCATCTATCCATCATTCCATCCATCCATCTATCCATCATTCCATCCATCCATCCATCCATCCATCATTCCATCCATCCATTCATCCATCCATCCATCCATCCATCGTTCCATCCATCCATCATTCCATCCATCCATTCATTCCATCCATCCATCCATCCATCCATCCATCATTCCGTCCATCCATTCATCCATCCATCCATCCATTCCGTCCATCCATCCATCATTCCGTCCATCCATCCATCCATCCTTCCATCCATCCATCCATCCATCTTCCCATCCAGCTATCCATCCAGCGTTTCCCATCCATCCATCCATCTAGCGTTTCGTCCATCCATCCATCGTTCCATCCATCTCTCACCCATCCATCCAACCAACCAACCAACCAACCAACCATCGCTCACCCATCCATCCAGTTTCATCCATCCATCCATCCATCATTCCATCCATCCATCCATCGTTCCATCCATCCATCCTTCCGTCCATCCATCCATCTTTCATTCCGTCCATCCATCCATCCATCGTTCCATCTATCTATCCCTCACCCATCCATCCAACCAACCAACCATCGCTCACCCATCCATCCATCGTTCCATCCATCCATCCATCGTTCCATCCATCCATCCAGCATTCTGTCCATCCATCCATCCATTGTTCCATCCAGCTATCCATCCAGTGTTTCGTCCATCCATCCATCTTTCCATCCATTGTTCCATCCATCTGTCTATCTATCTATCTATCTATCTGTTTCATCCATCCGTCCATCGTTCCATCTATCCATCCCTCACCCATCCATCCAACCATTGCACACCCATCCATCCACCGTTCCATACATCCATCCATCGTTCCATCCAGCTGTCCATCCAGCATTTTGTCCATCCATCCACACATCTCTATCCACCTATCCATCCATCCATCCATCCATCCATCCACCTGTTCTATCTTCTATCATTCTGTTGTTCTATCTACCTCACTATCCATCCATCAATCTTTATTAAAATACCACTTTTTTTACATTCAAATTATAATTCCTTACATAGCTGAATACCAAATCAGCATATGTGAATGATTTATGAAAAACTACATATTAAAATGTAATTTTCAAATTGTGATCATATTAATGTTTTTTGATCAATTAGAGGCTCAGTGAGCATAAGAGACTTCTTTAAAAACCCATTTTAAAAATCTTACCGACCCCCAACGTTTGAACAACACTATGTCTATTTACACTCAATTCTAATTCCAGAATGAAATTGCTGTTGTGGTTGAAATGCTATTACAGTTGATATACTTGTAACCCCAACAGCACTGACTCATTTCATTAAAGGCCTACCTGCAAAGGGACAGTCAAGGCTAAAGACGAACATATTTAGTTCTCATCTAATTCTCACTTTCTACCTCTGCTTTTCTCTCTCTCTCTCTCTCTCTCCGCAGATCCCATACGCCCACTCTGGAGTTCTGAGAACACATGGGATATTAGGAAGCTGAGAGGGATCATGTACTCAGAGAGTTCATGAAGGAGTTATTCTCAGAGCTGAGGAGAGAGAAAACACTGTTGTGTTCAGCACAGTGTGAACAACCACAAATAATTATCATAAATAATGAACAGAGTGTCTCATTAAAGCAGAAGAGAAATTAAGGCTAATTATGCGGTTTATCAAAAGAGGTCTATAATAGCTAAAGAAAGCTATCAATGGTAGTTGCCTGGCTGGAGCATAAAATAAGGAATTATGTGACCTTGAAACACTTATAGCTCATGTATTGGCTGATATCTGTATATAAATACACACACAGACACACATAAATACACAAACGTATTTTAGATGCGATTAATTGTGAATAATCGATTTGACAGCACTAAAAGTAACCTTTTTAAATCAAATCTGTGTTCTTCTTATTTGCTATTATCTAATTATCTTACACCTAAAAAGCCTGTGGTGGTTGGCCACTACTTTGTAATGCAAAAGCCCTTGTAAACGTGTAAACATTTGTGCTTGTGCTGTGATGCAGATAATGAGTGCTCAGATTGGGTATATGCGCAGTAATTATCATCATGTACCAACACGAGGGTCAGAACGAACTCCAGACGGGTGGCATTCTAAGGCACAAGATTAGTAGCAGAACGCAGAGCTGTGTTCATATTTCCACCCGACATCCCCCTCCCCTTTCTGACACCCACCACCCCGCCTCCGCCTGCAGCTGCCAGATGAGCCCCAGAAATGAGAGTGCCAACAAGAAACGAGAAAAAAGAGTCTGAAACAGGTGATGCAAGCTACTGAATTATCTGAGAAACAACAACTGAAACACTTCACTGGTTTTCGGTACTGTCTAATGTGTACAAAAATAATCTGGATGGTCAATCAAGAGTAAAAGACAGATTGTATGCTTTTCTGATAGTAATAATAATAATAATAATAATAGTTGTTTTGTTAGTTTTTTTGGTCTGGGATCGTGAAAATGTATTCTAGGTAGTGCAATGTGGTTTTCAAATAGTTTTGCTTTAGGATTCAAACGCTCAAGGGTTTCTAAATGTCTTGATGTAAAGGACTTCCAAAACTGTTTAACTATAAAATTATGTAATAAAACATATATATATATATATTATATAAAAGATCAACAATTATATAATAATATACATATATATACACACACATACATATAAATGTAAACATATACATTTAATAAGATATATTATATATACAATAACAGTAAAACCTTATATTAAATATACAGTAATAGTAAAACATTTTTAAATTATATGTATAATATTATATATAATTATATATTATATATAACGTTATTAAAATTAAATAATTTGATTTTATATAGTAACAAAAATATTTGCTACTACAATATTTATAAATATAAAATTATTATTATATTAAGGTTAATTTTATAATACAGACACACACAAGTAAACATATACATTTATTAAAATAAATACTATATATACACACAATAATAGTAAAACCTTTTAAATTATATTATATAAATACTATTAAATTAATTAAGATTATGAATTATTGCAAACAAATTTAATAAGATATATATTATATATACAACAATAGTAAAATATTTTTAAATTATATTATACATATTAAAATTAAATCATTTGATTTTATATTCTAATTGTACAAAAATATTTGCTAATACATTATTTATAAATATAAATTATTATTATTATATTATATAAATATTAATAGTTTT
This sequence comes from Labeo rohita, assembly GCF_022985175.1. Classification (NCBI taxonomy): domain Eukaryota; kingdom Metazoa; phylum Chordata; class Actinopteri; order Cypriniformes; family Cyprinidae; genus Labeo; species Labeo rohita. The sequence continues at coordinate 27,716,380 of NC_066877.1, forward strand.
ATAATATAGACACATAAATGTAAACAATGTAATACAATAGTAAAACCTTTAAAAATTATATAAATATTATTGAAATTAAATAATTTGCTTTTATATTTTGACTACAAAAATATTTGACAATACAATAAGAAATATTTTTATAAAAATTATTACATAAAGATGAATAATTCTATTATTAACACACACATACATATAAATGTAAACATATTTAATAAGATATATATAAAATAATAGTAAAACATTTTAAAATTCTATAAATATTATTATAAATATAATTTGATGTTTAATCATTAATAATTAATACTATTTATTAAGTTGAAATCTGAAATCACAATTTTTTTTTAATTCTTTAGAATTAGATGGATATTTTTTTTTTTACTATTAAACACTAATGCTCTTGTGCAAAATAATAAAAAAATTAAAATTAGCTACTCACGGCAAAATATCTGAGCAGTCTCTATACAGGAGAATGAAATGAATGTCAATGTAAAAAAAAAAAAAAAAAAAAAAAAAAAAATAGTATCTCAATCTTAAGTCCCCAAAAATATTTTCCTTTTCAATGTTTGTGAACTCCCTAGTTGGACCTCAGTTTAAAAAACTCCTAAATTCGTAGACAAGACACTGTCCTTGCAATTGCTGCACAGCAAGTTACTTTGGATAAAATACAGCCGCCTTGTGACAAATTGCCCATCATCTTAAATTTTACAATGCACAAACTCACCCTGCTGGTCATTGTTTTTGTCAGCAGAGAGCCCGTTGCTGTTCTGCCTGTCAGTGCTGTGTTTGTAGGGCCCCGGTGGAACCCTCCACTCTAGAGCCTGCAGTCTGTCCTGCGCGGCGGCGTCATGCAGTATCTCCATCTGCTTGGCCAACAGACGCTCCAGCTGAACCTATAATATGCACAGACAGCAGGGAGTCAGACAGGCGGATGTGTATAGCACCGTACGTACAGTGTGACAGAAACGATTTCCAGTATTCATCATTCACAACATACCACAAGTGTAGTGAGACAAAACAAAACTATGCATAAACAAACTCCTACAGTTCAAATATCTAGCAATTTGAATGTTCCTCAATCACATATGAACATGAAACATGTATTTGCAATTACTATATTTTGTTGCGATTATATTAATGTTTTTGCGGTACACTTTTTTAAAACCACACTACGTGTGGAGCTTGACTGATTCCAGTAGCACCCCTCCTACATATGCAATAGCATCCTATCTAAAAAGAGGCAAACAAAAACTTTTTTTTTAACACAGGAAGATGCTATTCACAGTTACAAAATGACACGTTTCCACTTCAAAAGACAAAACCAGCATAATTAACTGATGTTTCTGAGACAATGCATTCTGTCAATCTATCCATTGAAAAAAACAGAACAATTAAAGAGAAAAGCAGCCCAGCCCATGTTTTAAATGCTCAAAGGTTGCTCTAACAGCTTAAAAGATATAATGGAGACAAGTATCAACTTTGTCCTAAACACAAAAGACATAAAAAGACACAAACGAGATGACTGTTGACAAAAAGTAAGGAATGTACATGAAAACGAACACTTTTAGCTATGTAAGCATCATTGCATGCCAAAGTGTGTAAAAAATGAATTTATAATGCAACACGAATGCAGTGCATTCTCAGCTCTCACTGTAGCCACTACAGGTGCTATAGCAGATATTAGCATAATCTAGTCTTCTTTTTTCATTTAGAATCAAGTACTGTCATGGCGGGCAAAAGTTTAAAGAGTCAAACATATTTGCATGATTTTATCTTCAAAAATATGGCACACTTTCAAAATAATATTAAAATCTTAAATTATTCAATGCAGATGTTGACATTTTTTAATTATCTTAAGAAAAATCAGAGAATCTTAAGACTTAAAAGTTTCAATTTGTTCTCCATTTCATGCCACTGGTTCTCAACCAGGGGCCGGGGCCCACTAGGGGGCCTCAACAAAATTTAGCGAAATTTAGTTATTTTAACATTAGCTATTAAATTATTATACTCAGTATATTTTATGTCTGTATTATTATCATTTAAATATATTAAAAAAAAATGTATTTCATGTATATAATTGATTAAAATAAATAATGTATCATATATAATTTTATTTTACATTTTTGGGTTTATTTATTAGAATTTATATAAATATACACTACCAGTCAAAAGTTTTTGAACAGTAAGATTGAGTCTCTTTTGCTCACCAAGCCGGTATTTATTTGATCCAAAGTACAAAAAAGTACAGTAAAATGTGAAATATTTTTACTATTTAAAATAACTGTTTTTTATCTGAATATATTTTAAAATGTAATTTATTCCTGTGATTTTAAAGCTGAATTTTTAGCATCAAATGATCCTTCAGAAATCATGTGACACTGAAGACTGGAGTAATGATGCTGAAAATGTAGCTTAGATCACAGGAATAAATTACATTTTAAATACTATTCAAATAGAAAGCAGTTATTTTAAATAGTAAAATATTACACATTTTACTGTACTTTTTTGTACTTTGGATCAAATAAATGCAGACTTGGTGAGCAGAAGAAAATTCTTTAAAAAAACATTAAAAATCTTACTGTTCCAAAACTTTCGGCTGGTAGTGTGTTTTTAGTTAATTTATATAATTGTATATGATATATAATTTATCATCTATCAGTTTAGATTATATTTTTGCGTTTATTTATTTTAAGCTCTCTGCCTAGAAAACCACACTTGGATACTTGGAGGGGACTTGGACTCACAACAACAACTGAGATATTTAAGATATTTTCCTATTCATTTTTCCTAAAGAACAACAATCAGCAAAAAAAGTTACAGCACTTCCTTACGCAAGCTTGTTTTATCAGTTTCATCACTTCCTCAGTACATCTCTTATACAAAATTCCCAACTATTGATTATTCTTAGACCAGTCAACCAAAAGTAGGTCATGGTCAGAAGGACAGGTGAATCTCCTGCATCTACTGACCTGAAAACCTGCATGATAGGATACCAGAGCGAGACGTGTGGTGGTAGACAGACATGAAGACGGAGTCAGCGAGGCGCCTAAGAGCATTCCTCTCCCACACACAAATAAACACACTGTCATAATGCAGTCAGTCACCTGGATGTTCCGCCCAACCGTCTCCTCTCCTTTAGATCTGGCGTGGGCTAGCTGCTCCTTAAGGGTCTCCTGGCGCATGTGAATGGCCTGCAGCGCCTCCTGGAGGTCAAAACAGCCCTCCTGCAGATCGATACACATTCGATTGAGATTTCCTCTCAGAGCAGTCAATTTCAAAATGAAGTATGCCATTTATGCAAAAATGATGAGTTTTAAACCGGTTTCCCTGCATCCACACCTCATTTTGAGAGGACAAATAGACAGTCCTGCCCAAATATATGTTGCCTAATTCTGCTCAAATAAAAAAAACTTTGCTGTAGACCTTTTTGAATCAACCTGCTGACTTGAGCCCACTAGGGATGTCACTAATGATTTTTTTGGTAATCGAGTAATCCGTTGATTATTCTGACAATTATTCGAGTAATTGGATAATTATAATTATTATTTTTTAAGTAATAAAAATAGACCTAAGTGAGCAATAGCCTTTAAAATGACTTAAAATACATACATAATAGCAATAAGGCAATACTAATTAGTTCAAATAAAGTATCAAAAGCAAGTAATCATATGGTTTCATTAAACAAAACCGTTCAAATATACATAATCTATTATAAACAACAAAGCTAATGTATTACGTTTTATAACAAATGACTGCAGAGGGTGCCAACGGCCTGGCGATTGTTTTTACACTTTACTGGCGATCTAATCCTTGTTTAATATTGACTAAACAACATTTAATTCCAATGTCCACTTAATCTTTAATAATTCGCCATTTTTATGATAGAAAAGCTACAGCCACTGTAATTTCTTGAATATGTGGACATCAAAAAATGATGCCAGAGTGCCTCAGAGAGAGGGTTTGAACTGGTTGAACGGTTAAAGTCCATATGTTAAACCTGCAACGCATATATTTATTTAATTGAATCGTATCATTTGTGAATTCACAATAGTATTATGCTGTATTATGATTTTTAAATGGGTTTAATATGTGGAATACGCCACTTCCGGTATTTTGCCGATTACTCGTCACTGGCAAAACGCAATCGAGGATTTTTAAAAAATCTAATACTCAAATAGAATATAAAAAAAACAATAGAACCATTACAGAAAATTCTAATGGTTTCCACTACAGAAACCATTACAAACCATCAACTTTTAAACATTAAAACCATTGAAAATTTGTTTTCTGTAGTGTGTTTTGGGACATAATTAATTAGGATTTATTGGTTTTGACAAGCCACCAATAGAAGGGGACCAGTTACCAGAAGAGACCAACAGGGTCCATTACAGTTTTCATTAAATCCAATGGACCTTTCTCACATTTCCGGGTTTCTCATAGCGGAAGTCATCATAGTCGGGTAAAAATCAGAGAGTAGTGAATGGGAGTGTACCACAAATATATATTTTTTACATTCCTATTTGCTCAAATAACAAAAGAAATAAAAAGAAAAAAGTGCACGATAGTGTTTTAACGTCTTTCATTCAAAGGAAAACAAGCGACAAAGACAGTGAGGCGGTCAGAAAAGAGAACGATGTAAAATTTACCGTCCCTCCCATAGACGCGGCATTAGAAACACCCTCGCATTAGCGTTTACTAGTTTTTTGTAACTTGAAGAAAAGGTGATATAATACAAAGTATAGTGTTGTAAATGTACATAGAAAAAAAAAATCTAAATATGAAAAAATGTCAAGGATTTATGATGATGGTTAAAACACGTCATCACAGTCTTGTGAAAAGGGTCCTTACAAGTTCAATACCAGTAAAACCATTACAAATTTTGTGATGGTGTCTATTGTTTTTTTTCAGCAGGGATCATCGTTGCAGCTCTAAACTCCACAAATACTAAGTGCATAAGCCACAATTATCCAAACAGGTGACAATTTGCAAAAAAGTCCCGTACAATATGAATGTGTCAAAGACTTCAGGCAGTGAAGATGATCAAGTTGTGGCCAAAACATCTACCATTCCCCTATTACATTTCCCAGTTGTCTTTATTCAGCTTTATCATGTGCGGGCCTTTTTTGCATATTAACACCAAAAAAAAAATGACACATCACATCACCAGACAATATATGTCATCGATGAATCTGTGACCACCTCCAGTAAGTCCATAAACTATGACAGCAATGGACCGAGAACTAAAAACCAAAGCGATAGCAATATGAATCAACTTTTTACTGAAGGTCCATGAGCTTAGTGTGACATTTGAAGATTACCTGAACAATTCCAAGACACGTTGTTAATCTCAAGCACTTCGCAGAGCGAAGGCACTAATTTTTCACTAACTAAAGCTTCATTCCTCTTGAGCGAAAAGGTCAGATACTTAATAAAATGTCATCCCACTTAAGAATCCCCTCAGGATGAGTTTCAACCTGACAGGCGGATGAGCAAACAGAACATTTTGTCCGACGTACCGCTACGTGTAAATTGCTCCACGAGGGATGAGCCTGAAAACTTCAAATGTTTACATGGGTTGCCATGGATGCAAACTACCACAGACATTCCAGTCTTTTCACTACTAGTTGGGTGTTTGAGGCAGAGAGGTAACTGCTAATAACAGCTCTGACGCAAACTTGCCAACACTCACGCAGCAACAATGAAATCATCGAGCCACTCCTGTGAGTTATGGCTTTTCTCTTTCTTGACACGGAGGCTGGTCTTCTAGAGTGCACAGACAAAGGTGCGCGCATACGCCTGCATGTATACGCATGTGTCCTCAGACTCTGCCCCTTTTCACTTTGTGGTATCTGCGCAAATGCATGGGCGTGGGTGATTCCAAATGCGCCCACGTAATGATGTCACTTCTACCTCAAGAATACGGGTGGGCGCGCTACTGATCTCATTTGGACCTTGTCTGGGTGCATGTGGGCGGGCGGCTTATTCTCACTGGTGTGGATGGGAGTGTAATGTGGGCAGAGTCGAGGCCAGACAGGGACAGCGAGAGGGGGAGGGGAAGTTTATGCTTTTTTCTGCAGTTCAGACGCACATGCTATTAACTGTCACACACTTTGAAATGATTAAATGTGGAAAATCCATTCAAGAGTGAGTTTACAGCAAGACACTAACTTAACTTGCATTTTCAGTAGCAAAGGCAATAGTTCAGCTGTCCACAAACAAGTTACTTTTGCAAAACAGAGTGATGGAGTAGTTTGACCAATTGGTAAATTGCTAAAAGAATGTGACAAAATAGACCCTCTCTATTTTAAATGTTGCAGGAAAGTAAGAATTTGTGAATCAGTTTGTTTGGTGATTGATTCACTAATTCAAGTATCTTGACAAAACAGTATGTTTCAAAGAAGAATGTGACAAAATATAACCTCTTTTTTTTAAAACATAGCAGGAATGGCTTGACCAAACGGTATGTTGTTCAAAAATGTGATATATAAATATGACCTTTAGTGAATCAATTTGTTCATTAACAAAATGATTCACAAATTCAATTAGTTTGATCAAATGGTATGCTGCTAAAAAAAGTGACACCCTCTCTTTCTTAACAGCAGAAAAGTTAGGATTTAGTTTAGTAAATACATTTCTTTGTTCAAAAAATAATTCACTGATTTAAGTGGTTTGACCAAATGGGACATTGTTGAAAAAATATAATATAAAAATACACTGTGACAAAAAATAACCATTCTCTCTTAACAAAAACAAAGAAAGTCAGATTCAGTTTAGTGAATCAATTCGTTCATTCAAAAAATGATTCACGGATTCAGGTAGTTTGACTAAATGGTATCCTGCTAAAAAAATGTGACACCCTCTCTTTCTTAAACGTAGGAGGAAATTTATTTATTTATAATTTATTTATTTATAATTAGAATTTATTTGTTTTAAAAAAACAGTAATTTAAGTTTCTTTAACAATACATTGCTAACAAATACAATATCATCTTTCTCTCCTAACAAAGCAGAGAAAGTCAGATTCAGTTTAATGAATCAATTTGTTAATTCACAAAAATGATTGACACAATATACAGTAGTCAACATTTGAAGTGGGTCAAAAAAGTTCATCAGAGTTGTTCTAAGACAAGAACTAGTATTGTTTTGGTTTTATGACAACTTTGATAAAAAGTTTTGATCCACTTCAAATGTTGACTACTGTATACTCTCTCTTTGTTAAACATAGCAGGACATTCTGATTCAGTTTAGTGAATCAGTTTGATTGTTCAAAATATAATTTCACCAGTCTGAGTGGCTTGACCAAATGGTACATTGTTATAACAACAAAATACAATCTTTCTCTCCTAACAAAGCAGAGAAAGTCAGATTCAGTTTAGTCAATCATTTTGTTTATTGACAAAATGATTCACAGAATCAATTTGTTTGACCAAATGGTATGCTTCTAAAAAATGTGACACCGTCTCTTTCTTAAACGTAGCAGGAAAGTTAGATTTAGTTTAGTGAATCAATTTGTTGCTTGACCAAACAATACAGTGTTCAAAAACACAATATATAACCTTTCTTTTTCTTAACAAAGCAGAGCAAGACAGATTTAGTTCAGTGAATCAATTTGTTCATTCAAAAATGATTCACAGATTCAAGCAGCACTGACCAAATGGTATGCTGCCAATAGATGTGACAAAATATACTCTGAATAAAGTCATATTCAGTTTAGTGAATCAGTTTGTTTGTTAAAAAAAATGATTCACCAATTTGAGTAGCCTGACCAAACAGTACATTGTTCAAAAATGCAACGATATGTAATCTTTCTCTTGTAACAAAGCAGTCAGACTCAGTTTAGTGAATCAGTTAGTTTGTATAAATGTAAAATGATTCACCAATTCAAGTTTGACCATGGTATGCTGCTAAAAAAAAAGGGACAAAAGTTATCCTGCTTCAATAAGAGAGAAAGAGTAAGTAAATTTAGTTTAGTTTGTTCTAATAAAAATGATTTACCAATGTAATTAGCTTGAAAATGTGGTTAATTGTTGAAAAATGTTACAAAACATGCATTTGCTCTTGAAAGTAGAAGGAAAGACATATTCAGTTTGTTCAGTTCAGTTATTACGTTTGCGGTTGGGATGGATATGTGACTAATCTGTGGCTCTATAAAGAAATAATTATTTCTGCATTTCTAAATTCCAGTTATTAATTTCATAAATTATAATATGGTTAACACGTGCCATTTAGAATTATGGCAACTTTAATCAGCATGACATGAGGCATCATATTTACACCCAAACAGAATTAATTTACATGGAGCCAAATTGTAGCTATAACCTGCTTAAGTGGTCTGAATAAAACGTGCTGTTTGGGTGCATGTCACTGCTTGTTGAACTTGCAGATGTCATTTTTTCTAACAATGGGTGAGTAATTCACCCTATTATTTTATGTTGCTTCACATAGAAAGTCTATTGCAAAAGACTGTTGATAAATATGCTTATGGTACATTCTCAACATGTTTTCCGCTGACTTCAGTGCTCGTACGCTAAATAAGGCTGCCAAAATAAATATGCACCACAGGCGTTGCACAGTTTCTATTAAAGAAATTTAACATCCTTTGTATGTTACTAAATAGAGTTTTTATATTTTCTTTTGTTGTATTTGGTGCAAATGTATAAGTTTAATGCTGTAACCCAAAATGATATCTTCATTGTTTTTGTGTCATAAACACGGCTCTGATTACAAAAAAACTAGTTTTTTTTTTTTGTAGCTCGTAGCGTTATTGACTAAAATAAATATGCTACCATCTGGGGTCAGTAAGATTTTATTTTTATATATAATTGTTTGATTTTATTAAGGCAAGGACACAATAAAATGATCAAAAGTCACAGTAAAAGATGTATTATGTTACAAATATACTATAAGATGTCCTTTTTATATAATTATCAGCATATTAAAATGATTTCTGAAGCATCATGTGACATTAATGAGAAATCACTGCTGAAAATTCAGCTTTGCCATCACAGGAATAGACTGACAGGAAGAGACTTTCAAAAACAAAAACAAAAATCTTTCTGACCCCGAAACCACACTCTCTAATGCTGTTGTTTATTCACATGACTAGTATAGAAGCATGACGTAAAAGTGAGGTGAAATATGATTATTAAGTGAGTAACAATGCAAATTAGGGGGAAAAGGAAGGCACTTGGTAATTTGCCGCTGTCTGATAATGATAAAGGACTCATTTCTCCTTAGAGGTAGAGTGGGTAGAAACCACTGATTTTCCGAAACGGTCACATGTCTGTGCCCGTACGCACAGTGAAACCAGGGCAGGGGTGAAGCGGGCAAACACCTGCTCTTCTTCAGACACCAGCCCTGCCCATAAGCATTGATGTGGGATGTTAGAAGTTTCCAGCAGATCTAACGACTGGACAACGATCAAATGTGTCACTAGAGAGCCATGAATGGACAGCTGCCATAGAGCACAAAGGCCTCTTCAGCAAACCACATCAATAAGATCACTATGTGCACAGTTAAGTATATGGCAGACTGATCACGGAAATGTAGGTTATGGAAAAATAATGACCGTGGGCCGGCTAAATATGGATTTAAGGTGTGATCGAGGGAGTGGGCTCGTGAACATTAGTCCTTTGTAACTTCTCCAGGCTGAACTTTGAACTTTCCCCTACACCATGACATGCAATCCTGATGGAGCTACCCCGCATGCTCCTGCAAAGCCCTCCCACACAGTTCAGTATGCTGACAGGCAGCTATGCAAACAAAAAGCCACTGGACCCACCCAGTGTCAATCCTGCCTCCTACAACAGTTTCCTCGCATATTGGTGTTAGCGCCTCAGCGCACATTAATAACAGAATGAGTTGTGAAATCGCATTGGAAGCTTGACATAGATTATTTGCAGTTCAGGTTGGAGAAATCCTGAAGCAATTTAACTCACCTCAGTTTTAATTCTCTTGGGCGACGGCTCATCTCTGTCACCACATCGAGATCTGTAGGAAAGAAAATGAAATGTTCAGCCCCCACCATTCTAGTAATAAAATATACTTATAAAAGAATGTGTTTTGACCATATGTCTTAACAAATAATTAATAATTAACTCAACATGCGTTCAAAAGTTTGAGGTCAGTAAGACTTTATACATGTATTTCAAAAGTTTTCACACTGTACATTTTTTTAATGTTTTTTAAAGAAGTCTGTTCTGCTTACCATCCTGCATTTATTTGTTCCAAAGAACAGTAAAATATTTTTACTATTTAAAATAACCGTTTTCATTTGAATATATTATAAAAACGTAATTTATTTCTGTGATCAAATCTAAATTTTCAGCATCATTACTCCAGCCTGTCACATGATCCTTCAGATATCATTCTAATATGCTGATTTGCTGTTCAAGAAACATTTTTTTCATTATTAACATTATTATCATCATCAATATTTAAAACAGTTGAGTACATTTCTGAATAGAAAGATCCAAAGATCAGCATTTATCTGAAATAAAAAGCTTTTGTAACAGTATACACCATATTATATATCATTCAAAAGCTTGAAGTCAAGATATATATTTATTTTTTGTTTTTTTGTTTTTGTTTTTTATAGAAATTATAGAAATTAATACTTTTATTTAGCAAGGATGCTTTAAATTGATCAAAAGTGATGATAAAGAAATTTCAGTTTCAGATAATTACTGTTCTACTGAACTTTGTATTCATTAAAGAAACCTGAAATCACAAAAATAAATTACATTTTAAAATATATTCAAATAGAAAACAGTTATTTTAAATAGTAAAAATATTTTAAAATTGGTTTTTGCTGTGCTTTGGATCAAATAAATGCAGGCCTGGTGCAAAAACTTTTGACTGGCATACACATATACACATAATTTAACAAATAATTAAATATTAATTAATTCAACATGCATTTAAAAATTTGGAGTCAGTAAGACATAAAAAATCCAGCAAGGATGCTTTAAAGTGACAAAAATGACAGTGAATATATTTATAATGTTGAAGTTTTCTATTGCAAATAATGCTGTTCTTATGAAATTTTCATTCATCAAAAAATCAAAAAAAAAAAACATGTATCATGGTTTCCACCAAAATATTAAGCAACTGTTTTCAACGCTGATTATATGAAGAGAATCAAATGAGCATATTAAAATGATTTCTAAAGGATCACTAAAGACTGGAATAATGGCTACTGAAAATTCAGCTTTGACATCACAGAAAACAGTTATTTTAAGTTCTTTTGAAATAATATTTCATACCAGTACTGTTTTGCTATCTTTTTGATTCAAATAAATTCAGTCTTGGTGAGCACAAAAAAAATGTATTTAAAAAATATTTTTTAAATCTTACTTACGACACCAAACTTTTGAATTGTAGGGTAGGTAATTCAATTTTGTTAGCCTCTTAAGAGAACAATCAATTTCCCCAAAATGTTGATATTTTTATCTTTAATTCTTGAAATTAATACCTTAAAGCAAAGGTTTTCAACTTTCAAACCCTGAGACCCCCCAGTCAGTTACGCTTATTAAATTAGAGATGTTTTATTATGTTTTATTGTCTTCTGCATGGATCCTCTTTAATAGTTTCATAGACCCCGCTTGAAAACCTTGGCCTTAAAGTACCAATATCTGCCTTAGTAATACTAGCTTTTCACCTGCAACCTAATTTAGGAGTGCCCTTGGCAAATTTCATTATGACGTAGGAAGCATTGTAAGAAAACTTGGCCTAGATAACTTTCGCAATACCCAGTCCATGATTGTGATGCAATCTTTCAAGTTTTGAATGAGTGACTGCAATTATGTAACGCCAGAAGGAATTTTCCATCCACTGACACGCAAGCCTGGCAATCCAGGAAACACCTGCACGGTCTCTTTGGATGGCAGGTTTTGAGTGTCTGATAAGGCCCGTGTGCCTTTAGATGCAAAGGAGTGGGAGTGTTCTCATCTCTCCGTAGACCTCAGTGCAGCACTTCACACCTCAACACAAATGCCACGCACAAAGCCGACTTTGATTTCTCGGCTCGGCTCTAAGCAGACTACCGGAGAGCAGATCCTGAGCTGCTCACAATGCATTAGCATGAGCTATCTCTTTCTTGGCTTAAAGGCTAAACATCATGAATGATTACTCCAGTCACAGGGTGTAAAAAGTGATGCATGCAGAGAATTTACATCCATTACAGCAAACAAACAACTCCTCTACATTGTGCGTTTTTCATACTAACTAGGTTTTTTTTTTTTTTTTTTTTTACCAGGATTCTATGCACTGATTTAGAGGGAAAATCTTCAGAATTTTAAGATTTAAACAATGGTAAAATGTTTTAAACAGATTATAACACTCATATTGAGAGCCTGCATCTGGACATGGTCAGACAAACAGGCACAAACTTGTGCCGTTGGTTAAGCAAACTTCTTAAACAGAGCAAGGTTGACAATCAGATAGCCCTGCCGCAAGCTCATGATGTTGGTTACCCAAACCACTCAAATAAAGCAATGTTTTTACAGTCCAACAGAGACACAGTAGCTACATTGTCATTACCCTTCAAATTGTGCAAACTGAAATTGTGAACTGAAAATACACCTAATGAAAACATAAATTTCGCCGAAACGCCCATATATCGCAAACATTTTTTTACGCCCACATGAGGTGTTTTTTCAGGCAATTTAAAAAAGGAATATTATTTCGCAAAACTGCAATGGAAACTGCTTTTTAACACTTACAGGTCACCCTGCATATAAGTCACATGATCGTTCTTTAATGTACTATAACCTTAAAAAACACCTCATATGTGGCTGCTTACACATGCATTGACTACACAATCCTTGCCATTAAAGCTTCGATAACCCGTTATTTACATTGCACAAGTTTGCGGAGCTGATTGCAGCCACTCTAGTCAATGCTTGTGTTTATACCAGGTGCGCCGCAGCTCGTTTCAATTTCAAAAGCGTCCCAGATAGATGCCTACGTCTCCTACGATTAAAATTAACGGCTAGTGCGGCGGCTGCGACATACCAACATCCATCAAGACTTATCGCAAGATAGTCGCATAACATTGGTTAATAGAAAAGCTGTCATTTCGCAACAGTTTTTATCGACATTTATAAAACATCGCAAAAGTTTTGTGCAAATCTATAATGGAAAACCACCTGGTGTTAAAGGGGTCCTATTATGCTTTTTCACTTTTTGAATTTTAGTCAGTGTGTGGTGTGTATGTTTGGGCATAAAAAAGACCTACAAAGTTACAAATCTCAAAGTCCACTCCAAAGGGAAAAGGGAAAATCCCTTTTTAAGAACTACAACGATCGGCTCCTTCGGACTACAGCGTTTGTTTTCTGGATGTTATGATGCCACAATGCGGTCCATTAGAATATCATTAAAGTAAATCCCACCTACGGAAATTCGAATGGTTGGGACAATGTGGGGGATTAGCCTAAGTTTATCAATGCAGCGCGGAGAGCCACTTCTGGGACACTTCAACGAGCTGCAGTGCAGCTGGTATAAACACAAGCATTGACTAAAGTGGCTGCGATCAGCTCCAGTGGCCGCGTCAGCGCTATAACGCACTGCAGACATGTGGTAAGAGATTTATTCATCATACAATGTAGATGGCTTTACTTATAACGAGAGTGTTTTTTAAAATGCATAAACTTCCACTAGACTAGGCTAGGCTAATCAGTAAATATGTTCTTTGAAAATGTTAATGTTCTTCGTTCGTTTTCTGTAGCTGCTTTTTGAATAACTAAGGAAACGTAAGCATTATAATTAGTAACTTACAATGTTTTTATTCAATTGTTGTCATGTTAAATACAAATTGAGTCATATTAAAAACATTTGGCTGCTTTTAGCCTTATGCTGGAGATGGTTTCGGGCAATGAAACTAAATATGTAAATAATTAAATAAATTAGATAATATCATGTATTGGCGATCTGGCAGGCTGACGATAGCACTACTGTAGCGTCAACTACACTTTAATATATCCTTAACTACAATGGAGCAAATGGAACTTCCTGCTTTGGCAAGAGGCGTGGCAGTACTGAAACGCCGTCTAAGCTGTTCACCAATCACAACGCACTGGGATAGCTAACCAATCACAACACATTTTGTTTTTTGTAAGGTGGGCCTTAATCAAACCCAGAACTAATTGAGCCATTTGTGCCAGGCTGGAGAGAAAGGTATTGTAATCATGTAAATTAAGTGAAAAATAATGCGTTTTCTGAACCACCAAGCATGAGAGCATATTCTAGTACACCCCCAAAACAAAATCAAGACTTTGTAAAAGAGCATAACAGGACCTCTTTAACACTTTCTAGGGTAATTTGTGCATAATGAGCTTGGATAGGAGGAGAAATTATTTTAAAACTGAAAAAATGCATTCTTCAGTTTTAACCAGAAGTTCCAAAAATAGTCAACCATGGAGTTTCAGGTTTGGGAAACAACCTCAAAAAAGTACTTACTTGCTGGTTCTGTAGGTGTATTTGTAGGTGACCTCTCGGGAGACCTGTCGGGCCAGTCCAAAAAGCTCATCTCTGCGAGTCAGCAATGCCACCTCCTTCATACAAAGCTGTGCCGCAGCCTCGTTCACTGTCAGCTATGTAGAAACAAAGGAGATTTTATTATTAATTGGATAATAAATAATAGACATTGTTATGTGCATGGAATTAAACCAGTCCCACAAGCAAGCAAAACCCTGCTTAAACAGACCAGCATGATAATTAAAGGGTTAGTTCACCCAAAAATGAAGAAATTCTGTCATTAATTACTCACCCTCATGTCATTCCAAACCCGTAAGACCTTTGTTAATCTTCATGGCACAAATTAAGATATTTTTGATGAAATCCGAGAGCTTTCTGACGCTGCACAGACTGCAATGCAACTGACACGTTTAAGGCCCAGAAAGCTAGCAAGGACATTGTTAAAATAGTCCATGTGACATCAGTAGTTTAACCTTAATTTCATGAAGCTATACTTTTTGTGCACAAAGAAAACAAACATATTGACTTTATTCAACAATTTCTTCTCTTCCTTGTGAGTCTTCGACATTTGTTCAAGCTCTTGGATTTCATCAAAAATATCTTAACTTGCGTTCTGAAGAAGAGCGAAGGTCTTACAGGTTTGGAAAGACATGAGGGTGAGTAATTAATGACAGAATTTTAATTATTGGATGAACTGTTCCTTTAATGAAGCACTTCTTGAATCTTTTCTTACTGAAAGTCCAGCTAGGCTTGGAAGTGCATGATTTATTTAAACCCCCAAAAATGCAAAAGCCCCGTAAAACACACCTCGTGCAAAGTCAGATGCTTCCCATCCTTCCTTTTCGAGTCGAATCTACCATATATAGCACTATACTTGCGGATTTCCTCTTCCCTGTGCGGATCTTCGTCGCTCATATCAAAAATGTGGCTGATCATTTTGGCAAGCTTCTTATTTCCCTTCAACAGTTCTTTAACCTCTCCTGGGTCACTCTTGGGCAAAGTCTGAGCGATTCTTTCCACGCACTCGGCCACGGATTGAACAGCAGCCGCGTCTAGTGCCTCCAGGCCGTCCCGAGGGGAAGACGGAGAGCCCAGTTCTGCCGGGGACAGGCTGTGTTCGCTCTCAGTGCCGTGACCGGCCCAAAAACGTGGCTCGCTGCCACTCTGAAGGGGCGAAACGGTGGCCGAAGAGTTCCCGTTGCCTGATTCTCCTTTTCCAGGATCTACGCAAGCAGCTGCCAAACACTTGGGCACTTTGACTTGGGTGTCTCCACGGACGCCATTACCAGGCAATAGTGTGGGTGAGCCTTCGGGCAGCTTGTAGACGGGAATGCTGCAGACGGGAAGGGACGTGAGGGGCTGATTGAACAGGGCAGGGTTTGTGACCCAGTCTCGCAGAGCTTTCTGTAGGCGTCTGACGTGCAGCGGCTTGCTGGCCATGCCTACGAGCGCCATGATCTCAAGAAACTCGTCCTCGCCAGCCTCGCAGAGCTGCTGAACATCATCTCCGCCCTGCTGGATGAAGGCGTCGTAGTAGCACAGCAGGTTGGCCCTCTGTAGGATGCGGTAGAGCTGCAACTCCCCAAGGGTTCTGGGTAAAGTCGCTGCCATACCTGAACAAAGGAAGGAACAAAGTAAGCAATTACAGGAAACAAAGCAGCACAGCTTGAAGGAGAGGACACTGGTTGCCACAGCAGGGGGAGGAAGAGAAATGTGTGGCTGGATCCAAGAGTGGCGACTATAAGAGAGCGCCTGTCAGGCTCCTGGGCTGCTGGGAGAGTCACATACCACACTCCACCTCTGCAACACGCGTAGGTGGGCTCTCTCAGCACAGGCCTCATTTGTTTCTGCCGGGATCTGGCTTCTACAGCTGCCACTGTCAGGATCTGGATCCACAGCAGCACAGATAAAAGCGAGATTGGCTGCAGGCGAGGGAGGTGGGGTAATGGAGCCGTGTGGGAGTGGGACGTTAGGTGTGCGTGCTAAGAAGATAGCGCTCTGCGTTTTACTTTAATTCACCCACTTCTTCCTTAAAAGGATACGGGGATTATGAATGTACGACAAACATGCAAGCGCGCACACATAATGCTCTCTGCAAACTTTGTCAGAGACTGTAATGCATACTAATGTGGTAACGGAGCTCATTCGCTTTCGATGTGTTTTAGAAATTATATGCAAAACATATCTGAGATTTGGAAGGGAAGTTTATACATTTTGAATCTGCATTTGCAAACTGATACTCATTTGTGAATAAGATGCATATAGTGATGATTTGCAAATGCAAATACAATGCGCATGAATAATCGTTCAAAACTTTGTGAGCACAACTGTGTACTTGTGAATGATGTTTTGCATCTTCAAATGAAAAATTATGTGAATGTCAGTTAAATTTTAGATTAGTCATATGTGGCCCAGGACCACAAAACCAGTCATAAGGGTCAATTTTTTTGAAGTTCAGTTCTGCATTCTGCATCTTTCCACTGAGGTATGGTTTGTTTTCACTGTAAGAATGACAAGATCAAGGCAAAATTTAGAAATTCACTGGCAGAACCAACGCTATCTCATGACCAGTTCTATGTATTTTAAGAGGTGGCTAATCTGTACAAATTTGTACAAGTGAATCTTTACAATTTTAGTGAAAGTAGGTTTAGGGGTAGGTTTAGGTGCAGGTCATTCGTACAAATTCATACCATACGTATTGTGCAAATCGTAAAATACATACATTTTCGCTAAAATCATACAAATTAGCCACCTCGTAAAAAATGTACGAAGTGCCGTGAGATCAGAATGGCAGAACACTGTGGAGAGGCTCAAGGAACCTGTGGAACTTACAAAAGGATCCAATAAGTTCTTACATGAACTCTGAAGACTGTCTATGATTCCCTTCCCCATCACATGGCAAAGGCATTGAGACACTTAAATTATATATTGAACTTCCTTAGTACACAAAAGCATAATTGAGGCATGTTCAAAACGATGCCTAGAGGTTCTTTAGAGGGTTCCTCCAGTGTGGCAGTCGGAGGCTCTCCAAACAAGCCTTTTCATTTTACAGTGGTGAATCACATTTTGTGAATAAGAATAAGGCTAATAATTTGTGAACTGTATGTTGTGAATATATTCTTTTTTAAGGCGGTTTTGGCCCCTAGAGATATGTTAAGAAGCAGTGTTTTAATGTAATCGGACAAAAGTATTCTACAATAAAAATACAGCAAGTTTAATTTTTTTTTAAAGAAATGAATCTGCTTTTAAATAATGTCCTGTTACCTTAAATTTCGAAATAAACTTGCACTGACATGCCTGCTATAAAGTAATGTGGCCAGTTAAAGACATAAAACCTTTAAAAAGACACTGCTTATAGAGAACAACATTCCTATAACTGTCCAAAAAATAAAATCAAATAAAACTAAATAATTTTTTATTTAAACTTTAAAATTAATTAAAAAATAAGAAAATTAAAAATACACTACTAGTCAAAAGTTTTTGATTTTTTTATGTTTTTTTAAAGAAGTGTCTTCTGCTCACAAAGCCTGCATTTATTTTATCCAAAACACAGCAAAGAGAGTAAAATTTTGCAATTTTTTATTATTTAAAATAACTGTTTTCCATTTGAATAGATTTTAAAATGTATTTTTTTCCTGTGATTTCAAAGCTGAATTTTTAGCATCATTACTCCAGTCACATGATCCTTCAGAAATCATTATAATATTCTGATTTGCTGTTCAAAAAAAAAAAATTTTTCAGGTTTCTTTGATGAATAGAAAGTTCAGAAAAACATTATTTATCTGGAATATAAATCTTTTGTAACATTATAAATATCTTTATCATCACTTTGATCAATTTAAAGCATCCTTGCTTGCATTAATTTTTATAATTTCTTCCCCAAAATTACACTGACTTCAAGCTTTTGAATGGTATAGTGTATACAAAAGCTTTTTATTTCAGATAAATGCTGATCTTTGGATCTTTCTACTCTTTAAAGAATCCTGAATAAAAATGTACTCAACTTAACTGTTTTAAATATTGATAATAATAATAAAAATGTTCCTTGAACAGGAAATCTGAATACTAGAATGATTTCTGAAGGATCACTTGATGCAGTAATGATGCTGAAAATTATGTCTGAAATAACAGAAATAAATTACATTTTAAAATATATTTAAATAGAAAGCAGTTATTTTAAGTAGTAAAAATATTTATTTATTTATTTTGCTGTACTGTGAATCAAATAAATGCAGGCTTGGTGAGCAGAAGAGACTTCTTAAAAAAAAAAAAAATCAAAAATTTTACCCCGTTCAAAAACTTTTGACTGGTAGTTTATTTCAAAAAGAAAAAAATAAAATAATAAAAATAACCACTTTCAAAGATCAAGAACAATTCCAATGTGAATGCCAGACCTCAATTATTATCCGAGTGACAGTAAAAGATGACAGATGCTGCTAAATCATCATGACTGTTAGTGTACTAGAGGTGCGTAAGAACAGTAACACAGCGAGGCCGATAGTGAGTACTGATGAGTGAGTGTATGAAGTCTAATGAGGACACCCCACTGCACAGCAGAGTGATCCACCACTCTAATGGATGACTGAGGCCTAGACCCAAGTGAAGGGTGCCTTGTTGAAACCAATTCAGTATCAGCATGGATGGCACTTAGGCAGCAATTTATCCAAAGCTCTCTCTCCCCGCAGCATGCTGGCTTCCTAATGCTGGAGATCTAAGGCCAGGGCTTCACGCAACATACTGAGAGCACTCACAGCGCATACTCGTGTTGCCCAACAGCGGCCTCTTATCAATCTAAATGAATAATGGATTCACATTGAGACCTGTCCTAAATAGCAATCGTAAAGGAGCTTCTCTTAAAAGGCCTGTGCATCAGACTAAATGTTTGTGGAACAGCTGCTCTCCATATGAAAGCTATAAGGGCTGCTTTTGTGAAAGGAACACAAGGCACTACAAGAGGAACACAACCGATTCACTGCTTAAGTGGACTTGTGTGTACATAAGCAGTTAGGGATCTCTTAAAGAAATAGGAATAACTTACTTTCTACAGTGGAACAGCAAAAGAGATGTTTAGAATAATGTTCATGCTGCTTTTTTTCCATTGAAACTGAATGAAAAAGCTAAAGAAATGATAAAAAGGAACTTGAATTTTGGTGTGTTCTGCACCAAAGGCTATTATATGACTTCAAATGATTCAGAATAGTATATTGGTCAGCCTCTAGTCACCATTCACTTTCACTTAATGGAAAACAGCAGCAATATAACCTACACATTTCCTTTTATGTTCCATACAAGAGTGAAAGTCATGTTCAGAATGAACTATAGGGTGAGCATTTCCATTTATTTTTGAGTCAACTGTTCTTTTACTAAAAATTGATTTGTGATTAACTGCAAATATCACTAGCTGTAAAGATATAAATAAATTCAACATCACCTTTCAGTCGCTTCATTATGAGAACCATTGACTCAAGTTCAACCTTGATGCTCTTTACTTTTCAAAGCACTTCAAAAGATGGGTGCAAACATGCACTCATTTGGATAGCAGCACCTTTAACCCAAATACTGTACGATTCATCAAGTCTTTTGACAATAACAGGGGAAAATGAAAGTTCACCACTTTGCCCTTAGTATTAGTAACATCTGAGTTGGTATATATTGGGGGGCCCAGTGTGTACAATGAGGTGGTAAACAATGAGTCACAAAATTCACAAGGCAACATTTCAAAACAAAAATTCCCATTACCTCATTCCAATTTATTATTCAAATGATACACCAAATATGAGGCATCAACAGCTATTACTAATGTTTATGGGAACAATAATAAACCTTCTCTGGAAGAACAGCATTATTTCATTATTAGTAGGGGCCAAGCATCAAACAGCTTTATGTATTATAGTTTTAATATAAAGTAAACTGTTTGGAGATGGAGCCATATATCATATTACTGCTTATAACAATAAATAATACAGTTTAAAGTCATTTTAAGTCTTTCAGAATTTAAAAAGGCACCCATTGTGTCAATGTCAGCCATATGTGTTGGCCATTTTAAAATTAAACATAAAATGCTGTATGTTTCTAACAATTACGTATAGCGAGGCAAAACCGTCCTTTCAACCTGAGAAGTTTGGTCAAAATATTTTTCAAGACAAAAAAATGCAATGCTGTTTTACAATTTAAAATTTCTTGAAAATTGTACTTTTCCTGCACCATAAATTTTTCACTAAAAATGGCAGATCATTTTAGACCATGCTAGCAATTAATTGTATTTTTTTTTTTTTAAATCAAACAAGTTGTCACACCAATCATAATGTTTGGACAGTGCCAAGTATTGGTCAACAATGATAAGCAGCTATATTAGCTACAAGTCAATCATCTACAGGAATGCTATAATTAATTTAATCTTACAACACTGTAATACGTGACCCTGGACCACAAAACCAGTCTTAAGTAACACGGGTATATTTGTAGCAATAGCTAAAAATACATTGTATGGGTCAAAATTATCGATTTTTCTTTTATACCAAGTATGCCAAGTAAAGATCATGAAGATATTTTGTAAATTTCCTATCATAACTATATCAAAACTTCATTTTTGATTAGTAATATGCAATGCTAAGAACTTCAACTTTAAAGGTGATCATCTCAATATTTTGCACCCTCAGACTCCAGATTTTCAAATAGTTCGTCCTATCCTAACAAGATGATGTATAAATCTCAATTTTAATAAAATTGACCCTTATGACTGGTTTTGTGGTCCAGGGTCACATTTATGTTGTTTTTGGCCCTGTAATATCTGCATCTGCACTATATTAATTTATGTCTTTATCACCATACATAACACCATTTTTTGTAAATATAAATATATAAATAGCTTTAAATATAGATTACTGAATATTCCAAATAATATGTCATACTGTATCATACAGCTAGCTCTTGAAATCCACACATACAAAAGCAAATGCACACTGGAAAGCACTGGGAAAACTATGACTGGAAGTGAAGAAACGCTAAGGATGCTGTGCACACACAGCTGCCGACGACCAGACGCCCACGGGGGCGCGTTTATACACGGTACCGAGAGCTGTCCGGTCTGCACGGCGCGCACATGGATCACAAAAACACGCAGGAAAGTTGCACACAAAACATGAATTCAGCGCTCAACTGCATTTGCAAGCGACACGGAGCAAGAGTTACCGGCAAAAACGTACCTTTTGGTTTTCTTTCTTTGTCTTTTTCCACCAAAACTCTTCCAAAAGCGGCGTCTGGTTGTATGGTTGTTATTAAAGTTTGAAATATATGACGTTCCGCGAGTTACGCGACGCTTCACCTGACGTCCAGTGAGGTGACGCGCGTTCGGCGGGTAAGCGACGCGTCCTTCGGCTCTCTGTTATTGAATTAACTCTCACACACTCTGTAGTTTGAACTACGGAGGGACTCTCAAACTAGTTGGTTTCCGCTCTCTCCCCTACTGCCAGAATTGGGATATTCCGCGCTTGCTACATTGCTCTCTCACTCCCACGCGCCTGCGTGACGCAGATCCTGGCGTGGGCGGTAGCGGCGCGTGGGAGGCTGCTGCATGGAATACCAAACCTCATATCAGCCGCATGCACCGCCTCATATATATATACATGGACATTTATCATGTTTGTTGACCTTACTGAAAATACGCCAGCATACAGCATAACGGTTCGGTGGCCGCCTGTACGCCCACACCGGTGCTATTCTTGCCCCCTCCTCCTCCAGTGCAAATTCACCTGCTGCCTACAGCCTGTCACATACTGAGTCCTTGTGCATTCCAGTGGGCCCGGTTTCATATCTTATTAGTTCTACCTGTTCCATTTATAGAGTTCTGCGCTGATGGCCAATAACAGGATCTGCAGGCAAGCTCATAAACAACATAATTACTTTTTACTTTTAAAAACGCACTTTCCGGAGATGAGTTAATTAGCTAGTGCAAGTTTTTGCAATGCTGGGTCTTCGGATTGTAATTAAAGAGAGCACAAAAGAAAAACTTGCACAACATACAAAAAGAAATTGTAGATTTGCATTTCCTGAAGGAAATACCACAAAGGAAGCATAAGGCACAGTGTTCAGTTTCAGGTTTTAAGCTGTTTTTTTGTGCGTGTGTATATTTTGATTTATTATAAAAAACAACTATTTCATATTTATATAGTCATTATATATACATTTAAATTAATACTTTTATTTAGCAAGAATGCTTTAAATTGATCAAAAGTGATGATGAAGACATTTATAATGTTACAAACGATTTCTATTTCAGATAAATGCTGTTCTTCTGAACTTTTTATTCACCAAAGAAACCCGAAAAAAATTCTACTCAGCTGTTTTCAACATAATAATAATATTATTATGAAATAAAGTTATAATAATAATGTTTTTGAGCAGCAAATCAGAATATTAGAATGATTTCTGAAGGATCGTGTGACTGGAGTAATAATGCTAAAAATTCAGCTTTCAAATCACAAGAATAAATTACATTTAAAAATATCTTCAAATAGAAAACAGTTTATTTAAATAGTAAAAATATTTCAAATTTGTACTGTTTTTGTACTACTTTGGATCAACTAAATGCAGGCTTGGTGAGCCGAAGAGACTTCCTAAAAAACTTACTTGTTATATACATGTTCATATTCTGATTTATGTATGCATATTTTGCTTACCAGTGTATGACCTTTAACCAAGAAGAAAAAAATTAAGGCGTTTATGACACATCGGGGTATTTATCATGTAAATGTAAATACAGTCAGTGAGGTTAAATTTAAGGCGGTCTAATATGGCAGGGATGTCTGATTCATGAACAAATCATTCTTTTAAGTCTGATCTGTATGATTTTAAAAACATTTTCTAACCAGACTAAATCAGTAAAAGCAGTTCTAAACAGATTTGGTTGTAGAATATTGCCAGGGTTTATTTAACTAGAAGCAGGAAAGGAAGACCAATTACAATTCAGCATGCAAACAAAAAGACCCATCGCATACTTGGTTGACGTAGTTGCACATTCTATTAGTCTACTGGAGATTTTCAAACTGTAATCTTCAATTTCTTTAAAAATATCACATTTTCGAGAACCAACACCTAAGGCTAAAATTATCTAGCAGTTTATGCTAAATTAACTGCTTGCTTTTTAATACTATAGGGTGGGGGAACCAACCCAAAGCTGAATGTTTAAGCGATATCAATACAGTCATTCTTACTTTTGAACATGCACAGATGTTCGTGCTTTCTTTGAGTGTGGTCTTCGAGTAGCGAATACCCGCTGGGAACTATACCCTTCTAAGGGGTTTGTGACTGAGAGACTTTCATTGTTACAGTGACTCAACCAAAACAAACCTCTCCCCTCAGCACATCTCTCTTATCGCTCCTCAGCGTCAGATGTGGAGATTCATTGAGAGATGTGCTCACAGACATGTTTTGGGGGTCTGCAGCAGGAAGAGGAGTGAAAAGGGAGATGCTGGGAGGGGCTGTGGTCCTGTATGCAGCCACTACTCACTCCTCTTTCAGGATATTTACACTCCCACACACAGTGATTCAGCTGGCTCTAATCCTTTCCTCACAAACACACAGATACACACACACACACACACATACACACTGCCGCTGGATTAGGCTGCATAAGACACCCATGGCCAAAAGACTACGGCTGAGATTCTCCTCCTGCATGTAAAAAAGCGTGTGCTTTAGATAAAACGAGGGAGCAAGCTGGCTGACAAAACAATTTGAGAATTTTGAGTATTTCGTATCTGCTTGTATGTGGGCAGCTGACATGACATGCAATTCTTCTGGCTTCAAAACACAAGGTCGTTCATTTGTCCTCTTAAATTAAATCACAGCCAATTTTGTCCATAAACATAGAAGTATCATTTCAAATGATATTGAAAGATATCTAGGACATTTTTGTCACCATATAGTCCTTTCGAATGACTCACATCTCTTGAAAATGTTGTTAATCAGGACCCTAACAGGAAGTAAATATGACTCAGAATAGCACACCACTCTTATTTTTGGCATATAAAGATGACAGAAATAGTAAGAGTAGGCTATTTTGAAATATGCCATTTTAGGTTAAGATGAGTCAAACCTTTGCTAGTTTACTTCTACCGAGTGCCTCAAAGAAAAATCAATGGCAGTTTGATTAATTCTTCTTCACAAGTGGTTGTTGCAACAGCTTGGTACCTAATAAGCACAACACTGTTTCCAAGTAGACTGATTAAAAAAAACAGCGAAACAATCGGCTATTTTCCAAACAAATTGACAATTTATATACTTTTTAACCTCAAACATCTGCATGAACTCTGTTTTTTCTGAGTCAATACAGTTAGGGTATGTTGAAAAACTCCCATCTTGTTTTCTTCCCCAGCTTCAAAATCATCCTACATCGCTGCAGAAGTACCGACCCAGTGTTTACAAAGTGAACATGCAAAGAAGATCAAACACCCTCTACAGAAAAAGGTAAAACACCGATGTAGGACAGTTTTAAAAAAAAAAAAGCAAGATGGGAGTTTTTCAACATACCTTAACTGTATTGAACTGGATTACACAGAGTATGCATGCGCATCACAGAGATGAGATGAGCATTTAAGGTTAAAAAGAACATAAATTGTCAATTTCTTCAGAAAATGACAGATTGTTTCGCTAGATAAGACCCTTCTTTCTCAGCTGGGATCATTTAGATGTTTAAAAAAAACACCAAACTGACCCAAAACCAGCCCAAATTTTGTCCACTCGCCCAAGACAATTTTTACCCGCACAATTAAATTCAAAATCTCCCAATCTGGCAACACTGCAGCCGAGGAATAATGTGTCATTTTCTAAAAAAAATGAAAATGTATATACTTTTTAACCACAAATGCTCATTTTGCACTAGCTGTGCAATGCACATGCACGACTTGACACATTACATAATCACGGTGGAAAAGTCACACGCAGTTCGTCAGTGTACTTCGGTTCAAAAAAGTATGGGTTGGGTGAAAAACTCAATCTCATTTTCACCTCCAACTTAAAAATTGTGCAATATTGTTGTTTTAGCTTTTTCGTAAAAGGCGTTTGACTTGGTTTGCATGTTTGCTATGTCACTTCTGCCTACGTCATGCGTTACCTTTCCAGAATGATTACGTAATGCGTGAGGTTGGGCTGGTGGAAGACAAGCATTTGTGGTTAAAAAGTTTATACATTTTCATATTTTTTGAAAATGCCCGAAACATTTGAAACATTTCACTAGAAAAGACCCTCGGCTGGGATCATGCATTGCATTGAAACTGCAATTTGGACCTTCAACCTTTTGATCCCCACTATATAATGTTTTCCTCTACTGTTAAATGATTTTTAAAAATGATTATTTTGATCACAATTATTAAAAAAAAAAAAATGTTGAAAAATATGTTGAAATAATGTGGGTTAACTCCCCTAAATGAATGGGATTTTTACTTCCGGAACCCAACTGTTGCTCTGTTTTAAAACGTGTAAAGACAGCCAATCAGATAAAAGCTTTTTTAGATCAAGAAGATGCAGAAAGTTGAGTGCAATATGCAACAGGCGGTCAGTGAAGTGTCCATGCATATGCTGCCTTAGGCAGAGACTAAGAAGAGGGAGAGTGTTACCCTCTCTATTAAGTGTATAACATTTCCACGACACTACTTCCATGCTAATTTCTTCATTCCTGTGGTGTGAGAGAAAGAGCGATTTTAATAAGCATTAATGAGCATAAAATGCTGTAACTGAATGGTTTAATTATTTGTGTGAAAGCAGCATATGTGAGTCAAATTGTAAACAATGTGTTAAAACAGAGGAAATGGGCTTTAAACCGCATTTTATAAATAAATGTGCGTGCAATTTCAATTCACAAATTAATACATATGTGAATACCCTACAGAATTTGTTTGATATACTTACATGTCACAGCTGATATAAATAGCTAAACAACACTTTGAGTGTGCCCATTAATAAAGGAGGGTGTGAGGAAAGAGAGATATCAGACAGAAGGGGAGACAAAGAGAGAAAGTGGAGGTTGGGTTGGTTTGGGTGGGGGGGGTGCCAGAAAGGGTGAGAGAGGCAGTGAAAAAGAAAGAGAGAGAGAGAGCAGTACAGTAAAAGTCTTCGAATCTGCCTTGGTATTAGATGCTATTTTTAGGAAGTAGGCCAGCAACAGCTAGCAGCCTGGCGA
Organism: Labeo rohita; assembly: GCF_022985175.1. Taxonomy (NCBI): domain Eukaryota; kingdom Metazoa; phylum Chordata; class Actinopteri; order Cypriniformes; family Cyprinidae; genus Labeo; species Labeo rohita. The sequence goes on from NC_066877.1 coordinate 27,743,029, forward strand.
AGGTGCCATGCATGCTTGATTATTTTTTTTCCTTCTTTTTTCTCTGACAGATAGAGATGAACTGAGACGATTTCGGGTACTGATAAATGTAACAATAGTGTGCCAAAATTCCAATGAAGGATGCCAGGAAAAAATATGAGACGTCTCTGTTTTGACAGCTGATTGACAGATGGCTACCACATTAATCCTAAAAATGACAACTGTGCAGTTGACAATGAATTTAGCTTGAAAACAAACCAAAAGCAACACAAACAATTCACAGGATGTGTGGGGAAAGTCATGCTTTCACAGTTTTTTTTTTTTTTTTATCGAACCCTATGACTGCAATGTGAGCCACTTTGGATAAAAGCTTTTTGCAAGTGCATAAATGTTCATATTTTCCTTGAATTTCTTGAACCAGCTGATAGTTTTTACCATAACATGATTTTTAAAATTTGTTACAGAATATTATATTAAATGACTTACTAAAATATTACTCCATTTTTCAATGTCACTGGATCCTTCAGAATCATTCTAAGATGCTGATTTGCTACTCAAGAAACATTTCTTGTTACATCTGTTAAATCTGTATCTATGTCTATATCTTCCCATTATAGCTGAATGATTTCATAATCAACATGACATCTCTGCTTTTGTATGATTCTCAGCTAGTGAAAATGAATTGGTACACATGCAGCGCTTAAATACTAGTTCTGGGTGTCAGAGTTACATTGAAATTAAAGTGAATGACACTTGTCGAAACAGGGTATGTCAGAAAGGGCTCCAACAAGGTAAATTACATTCAGGAGCAGGTGAGTGGGTACTGTCAAGTGTTTCCCCTCAGCTGCAGTCTCAATTAATATAATTTACTCCCTGCACAAAGGGTCTTATAATTGCTTCACCTCATATATAGAAGCAATAGAAACATTTGATTTGATCCGATTACACTTGTTTAGTTTCCAAGGAGCAGCTGCATAATTCATCCACAAAAACAGCAATGGGTTGATAGCGATTCTACCATCTGATTTGTAAGGGAGCCCATTTATGTATATACCATATATATATTTAGTAATTGTGACTTTTTATCTTGCCATTCAGACTTTTTTATATTATTCAATTCTGAGGAAAAAAAGAATTGCGAGATATAACATCAGAATTGCAAGATATAAACACAGTACTCTGACTTCCGCAATTCTGAGTCTTGCAAGTCTGACTTTTTTACACCTCTCAGTTGGGACTTTTTATTTCACAATTCTGACTTTTGTCCTGCAATTGTGAGTTTATACTGTATCTTACAATTCTAAAAAAGGCAGAATTGTGAGATAAAAGGTTGCAATTACCTTTTTATTTTTTATCCCACAGCTTCCAACAAGCTTCCATGGATTTGTAGCCTATATCATATATCCTAAAAATGAATACACTACTAGTGAAAAGGTTTTCAACAGTAAGATTTTAATGTTTTTTTTAAAGACATCTCTTCTGCTCACCAAGCCTGCATTTATTTGATCCAAAGTACAGCAAAAACGGTAAAATTTTGAAATATTTTTACCATTTAAAATAACTGCTTTCTATTTGAATATATTTTAACATGTAATTTATTCCTGTATAATTTATTCCTAATTTTCAGCATCATTACTCCAGTCTTCAATGTCACATGATCATTCTAATATGCTGATTTGCTGTTCAAGAAACATTTTTCTTTATTATTATTATTATTATTATTTATTATTATTATCATCAATATTTAAAACAGATGAGTACATTTTTCAGGATTCTTTGATAAATAGAAAGATCCAAAGATCAGCATTTATCTGAAATAAAAAGCTTTATACACTATATCATTCAAAATCAGGTCTTTTTTCTAGTAATTCTAATAATAATAATAATAAATGTTTTTGAGCAGCAAATCAGAATATTAGAATGATTTCCGAAGGATCGTGTGACTGAAAATTCAGCTTTGAAATCACAGGAATAAATTACATTTTAAAATATATTCATACAGAAAACAGTTATTTTAAATAGTACAAATATTTCAACATTTGACTGTTTTTGCTGTACTTTGAAAATAAATGCAGGCTTGGTGAGTAGAAGAGACTTCTTTAAAAACATAAAAAATTGTACTGTTCAAAAACTTTTGATTGGTAGTGTATATCATATCATAAGTATTTTATATTTAAGATTTTTTGTTTGTTTACTCTCCATTTCAACAGAACGTAACCTAAGCTCTACAATTAAACATTCTGATTTATAAATCTCAAAGCTTAAATATATTAAATCAATGTTTAAAAATCAGTTTTGTTAATGTAACCACTGAAAACCAATGTCAGTGGCTTTTAGTGCATTCAAGCTACATATTTTATCAATACATGCAATCTGTAGGATTCAAACCTATGACGACAGTGTTGCTTGCACCATGCTCTACCAATGGAGAAATGTGAAACCTAACTAAAAGCTGCTTAACACAGAAAAATCTGCATATTGCAATGCACATCCAACCAGAATACAGAGTGGACATTATTTGTTTAATGAAAGCAACGGAAAGATCGATTCAGTGGTTCAGACAGGATGATAAACCAATTGGTCATCATCTAGTGAGACATAGAAAACAAAAGGAGAAATGTAAGGAGAAAGCACAATGCCAAGCATACCCTGTTAAGTTCGGAAAAGCAAGAGAGAGAGAAAGGGAACACAGGGAAATAAAGAGAGAGGTCAAAGTGAGGGCAGTTCAAAGCCCAGGGGAAATGAGCCACAGGCCGTGGGCGTTGAGAGCGAGTGGGCTACCTGTTCTGTTCTGCTGAAGCCGATGTCATTACGGTCTGGGCACACAGATCTGACAGCTGCTCCATTAGTTCTCCAGCCAGTGATCAGATAAAAGATCCTTTTGTCCTGTGAGGCCAATATACACAAGAGCAAAGGGTCTGGAGGAGATTCAGCCAATTAAACCACACAGACCTTTTTCCTTAAAAGAATGAGTGCTTGCTGCATACACAGAAATACATACTCTTCTCTTCTTTTCATTTATCTGTGTATGTATTGAACTGGCATTTCATGAGGTATCCAGACTGCATGCATTAGTCTATATTTGTCAGCTGCTGATAAAAACAGATGCCAGAAAATCATAATGTAAGGTTCATTTTATACACATTTAGCACTTAACATTTAGCAAGAGTAAACACACTTAATGAATGAAGCAGGATTTTATTAGACCTAAAGAATTATTGCGATAACCTAACTAAAATCGGACTTGCAGAGCATGTAAACAAACACACAACTGATGTAGTGCTATGTAAAATAAATAGAAAATAAAAATTTTAAATTAACAGTTGGCCAAAAAATAAAAAGTTATGACTCACCCCCCTGCAAACGCAAAAAGGCTACATTTTTAACGTCTTCGTTGATCGCTGTTTGGGGATTTAAGTTTTCATGCACCAATAATATAACATAAAAATATGATAAATGTAGTCTTTTGCACTACACTCCATGTCTTCTGAAGTCGTACGTTGGCTTTGTGTGAGGAACAGACCGAAAGTTTATTCTGTTAACCGCTGCAAGCGGATCATTCACTCAAGTCGAAGTAAACAAACAGGGCTGCGTTTCCCAAAAGCATCGTTAGCTAACTATGGTAGGAAGTTCCACTGAACGGTAATGACGGAACTTGCGACCATATATACTTTTGGGAACGCACACGAGATCGATGAGAGTTATGAATGAGTCATTCAGACTGTTTTGTGCATGGGATCAAATGATTCACTGAGAAGAATCGATTTGTTTACGAATCAAACATGAGCATGTCAGTGTGACAGTGATTAATAAAGTAAATAATGTCTTCTAGTTTCTTCCTCACACAAAGCCGTCACATCATCTTGCTTCATAAGACTAGAAATATATAGCACACAAGTCATATGGACAACTTATACGATACGTTTGTTCTTGCTTAAGTTTGAAACCCTTTAGCCTTAGCCATGCAGCCTGTCCCTGCTGAAATAACAGCTAAAATCAGCCTAAGCTGTTGGGTGGTCTTAGCTGGTCATAGCTGGTCAGCAGGCTGGTTTTAGAGGAGTTTTGGCCACTTAAAGGCAGGTCTTAGCTGGTCAGGAACAAGCTACTTCCAGCTTAAACCAGCTAAATCCAGCAAACCAACTGGTTTTAGCTTTTTTTAGCAGACCATATTTTAGGCATTTATTCAAAAAAATTTATTTATTTTTTTTAAAGCCATTGACTTGAAGACGATGGAATCAGACGTACTAAAATGCATTTTTTTGTTTTTGTTTTTACACCATCCCTGCAGCATTCTAGTGTTGTGGAACAGGAATGCATAGCTGTTTCCCCATTATAAGTCAGTAAAAGAAACCACTTCAGATGTTTTGCCTGAATTGCATTGAATGTTGTTGAAAACAATACTAGACTGGATTTTGTCACGACCATATAACAGCTGGCTGTACTTCAGTTTGAAACACTTTCGCCTCAGCCTTCACCTTTTGCACCCCTGCTGAAAAAACCCCCCAGCTAAAACCAGCCTAGGGTGGTTTGCAGGATTTAGCTGGTTTAAGCTGGAAGTAGCTGGTTTTACCTGGAAGTGGCCAAAACCCCTCTAAAACCAGCCTGCTGACCAGCTAAGACCACCCAACAGCTTAGGCTGGTTTTAGCTGTTTTTTCAGCAGGGACAGGTCTACATGGAACGTAGAGACTTTTGTTCAACGTAATCCAGTCTAGTATTGTTTTCAACAACATTCAATGCAATTCAGGCAAAACATCTGAAGTGGTTTCTTTTACTGACTTATAATGGGGAAACAGCTATGCATTCCTGTTCCACAACACTAGAATGCTGCAGGGATGGTGTAAAAACAAAAAAAGCATTTTAGTATGTCTGATTGTATTGTCTTCAAGTCAATGGTTTTTCACTTTTTTTTTTTTTTTGGATAAATGCCTAAAATATGGTCTGCAGTTAACACAAGCTCAAGATATTTTCACATAGCCGGTGGCTAACAGCTGGCTATACTTCACAGTTTGGTCAGTTACCCGGATGTGCGGCCATATTGGTTAAACACGGATGTAAACAACAGCATGGATTGCATGGTTAATGTTTTACTGAATACGTTGTTCTGCTAATTTATGCTGTCTAAACCATAGAAAAAGCATGTGGAAGCTGCTAAATCATATAGAGAGGTACTTAGTAAGCAGGAAAGAACGCAATATTTTGACAAACTAAAGGTAATAGTTGGTAAAGAAACGTACAAGCAGTATTAATTAAGGTATTAGCCAAATATTTTCCCTACCTGACTGGAAATGATAAGAACAAACACGAATGTGGTCAAGATTCTTGCCCTGGAAATCCTGGTTCAGTTTGGCCAACCACAAACGCCTTTTGTTCCTCAGACAGTTTTTTGCACTCTTCTCCTTGATTTGCTATTACGTTTGGCAGTCTATAGTACTCCTAAAGTTTTTCCCGGTCTGACCGATTAGTACAGCCCAAAACATGACAATAAATGACCATTTTAATCAAAAATAATCAGCAAAATATGCAAGCTTCGTTCGGTTCAGTGGCCGACTGATGACATGTCGTGAAAACACTCTATATGGAACGACAGAGGTTGTCGAGGACATTAAACATCATCACGCCAAACAGGCAAACTCGCTTTTTTTTTTTACAAACATATGTCATCACTGCCATATTAAAAAAAATATTTATAACTGTGGTAGCAAAAACAACCATCAGACTAGATCTTAGGCTGGTTTAAGGTCTTGTTTTGAACTTTGTTGGCTTGTGTACAAATTATTTATTCTTATCAAACTCAAATTTTTTGATACGTTTGTTCTTGTCAAAACAATTCCAATCATGATCAGTATTAAATGTAACTAGACAATTGAACATTGATATATATATTTTTGTCTTTTTCATATTTCAGTTTTTTTGCTCAAACTGCATTGCTTCACGCCGTGCCCAAGAACATCCCTCACGGCCTCTCATGGCTTATTGCTTCATTCTCATTCAAATCTTTTTATCTGTTTATGACTGCGACAGAGCTATATTCTGATTCAATCATTGGAGAAATCTTGTTGTGGGATTGAAATATGCATCAAATCATTCCACTGAGGAGTTTCAAAATATTGAAATCAAATTTCGTTGTACCTGTAAGGCCAAATTCACATCAAAATGCATTCCATCCGCCATGTTTTTATCGTAAAAGTGGCCAATTGTAACTTGAAAGTTTCTGGTGTCATTCACTTCCAGTTATTTTACCTGTAAAAAAACAGACTATTATGCTGCTTTATATTGCAAACTGATCACAGCTAACAAAAAATTATCTCTGCATGTTTGCTGAATGTTTAAAACATCTATTTTTTTAAAAAAATTTCTTAGTTATACAAACGAAGGGAACATTCCATTTAGCAACACTTTAGGTACGTCAACATATTCTACTAAACCTTACTTAAACAGTTTAAGAGTTAACTGACATGTGGTTACAAAGTTACTTACAGCCAAAGATTTTTTATGTTTTTTAAAGAATTCTCTTCTGCTCACAAAGCCTGCATTTATTTGATCCAAATACAGCAAAAGCAATAATACTGTGAAATATATTTACTATTTAAAATAACTGCTTTCTATTTAAATATATTTTAAAATGTAATTTATTCTTGTGATCAAAGCTAAATTTTCAGCATCATTACTCCAGTTTTTAGTGTTACATGATCCTTCAGAAATCATTTTAATATGCTGATTTGCTGTTCAAAAAATATTTGTATTATTATTATCAGTATTTATAACAGTTGAGTACATTCTATTCAGGATTCTTTGATGAATAGAAACATCCAAAGATCAGTTTTTATCTGAAATAAAAAGCTTTTGTAACATTATACACTATACCATTCAAAAGCTTGGAGTCAGTATAATTTATTTTTCATTTTTCTTTGGGAAAGAAATGATAGAAATTAATATTTTTATTTAGCAAGGATGGTTTAAATTGATCAAAAGTGATGATAAAGACATTTATAATGTTACAAAAGATTTCTATTTCAGATAAATGCTGTTCTTCTGAACTTTCTATTCACCAAAGAAACCAAAATAAGAATATTAGAACGATTTCTGAAGGATCATGTGACTGGAGTTATGATGCTAAAAATTCAGGTTTGAAATCAAGGAATAAATTACATTCTAAAATATATTCAAACAGAAAACAGTTATGTTAAATAGCAAAAATATTTCAGAATTTGACTGTTGTTGCTGTGGATCAAATAAATGCAGGCTTGGTGACCAGAAGTGACTTTTTAAATAAACATTAAAAATCTTATGTACAAAAACTTTTGACTTGTAGTGTATAGTTAGTAGAATGTCTAAAGTGGACAATCAAAATAAAGTATAACCTACCATTTTATTATCTTGCAAACATTATGGGAGAGTTACTTCTGAAACAAGTTGTAACATTTAAAAAATGTTTAAACTTAAATGTTCCATGAATGTTGTCTAAATACCATTTTTAGAACATTAGACAACTTTGAACAAACATTCTAATAATGTTACTTTAAGAACCTTTGTTCATAAGTTTGAAAGAACCTTCACCAGAATGGTTAGTTTTAAGAACATTCCCTGTAGCTGGGGCATTCTATCACATTGTTTTAATTTAGTATCACAAACACACTGATTTCTAGTGCAAATAGTTTTACTATTCACCTCAGTTCTTCAAATTATTTTAGAATCAGAAGTCATCATAAATGCTTACTTCCACATGCAAAACAAGGTGAATAAAACTTCAGATCCCCTGTAACATAAGACGCTGTGTGAACCGAGCATTGTGGGATACTTCAGACTTTTACTGCCGATGTATTTCAGGCTGTGGAGAGCGTATACTTCAACTCTACCCAATTAGTGTGGTGGCTACAAGCCACAAGGCCCGGTCTGAGCCCGACAGTCTCTGCATGGCCGCCGCGCTGAGGACGCCCACACAGCTCTGCACTCGGTCGCACTCACACACAGCTGCCAGAAACACACTACTGTTATTCAGCATCTAAGACCTCCCCCTCTACACCACGACGCCCACGCTCACACACACACACATATAAACGCTGAATTCTTCACTCGTTAGGGTGCATTTGAGAAGAGGAAGTGTGAGAGGGAGAGAGAATGTCCACAGAGGTGGACACAAACAAAGACAACCAGAATTTCACAATTTTTTTTAAGTATGTGTGTGAGGGAAGCAGAGAGTGTGTGAATTTGTGCACGCATGTGTGAGAGGGCGAAGCGAGGATTAGACGCATGCATGCAGGGAAGTAGCTGAATGTGGAAATTCATTCGAACGAACTTTGTGTCTTCGCGTATCTTCGCAAACGTGTGCGAGTGTGGGCAGGTATTTATGCGTTTGAGTGTTTGGGAGTGCGTGTGGGTGGGTGAGCTGCGCACATCTGTGTTTTTGTGTGTGAATGTATCTGTGAGAGAGCATGTGTGCGCGAGCGTGGGCTGATTTCTAGCGCTTGGGTGTGTTTTGGTGTGGGTGGGGGGTATCTGGCATCCAAAGATAGGGACTGGGACTTGGAACTGTCTGGCTTTGTCTGTCCAAGCTTTCCCAGCAAACTTTCCCATGGCTCCAGTGTGGAGTCAGAGGTCATCGCTCACTTTGGTGAAAATTATTTTCCGAAGATAGACTTCTGACGCTCGACTGAGCCCTCTGCTGCCATGGACTTTAGTTATATAATTAAAAATTAAAGATTCAAATTAAGTCGTATAATTCCTGTAGCCTGACTATTGACTGTCTGAATAGTCTGCTCCACTTTATAACTTATTCTAGGCAAGAACCATTTACATTTACCATCTTAGACAAGATAGGCCTGTTTGGCTGACATGAAAAGTGGTTTTCACATGACTAGCTGTATAGAAAACAGAGGAAATTAGCAGAAAATTTGTTTAGACTTTGTTTAGGATCATTATTATTATTAGTAGAGTACTGATTGTTTTATAAAAACGTTGATTTAAAAAGTAAATACTATTCAGAAGTTTGGGGCCTGTAGGAAGAAATTATTAAAAATTATTAAAATAATTTAAAAATTATTAATGTTTTTTCAGCAGGGGTTCATTAAACTGATATTAAGTGACAATGAAGACAATTATAATGTTTCAAAAGAGTTTCTATTCATCAAAGAATCCTTAAAATGTTTTTTTCTGAGCACAAAATCAGCATATTAGAATGGTTTTTAAGAATCATGTGACACTGAATACTGGAATAATGATGCTGAAAATTCAGTTTTGCCATCATAAGAATAAATTTAATTGTTTGTGCTGCCTTAAACTTATATTTTTTTGTGGTATTCTTGTATGAATATAATCTGATTTCCAGTTTCATTTTGGCATACACTACCAGTCAAAAGTTTTTGAACAGTAAGAATTTTCATGTTTTTTAAAGAAAAACAAGCTTGCATTTATTTGATTCAAAAGACAGCAAAAACAGTAACATTTTGAAATATTTTTATTATTTAAAATAGCTGTTTTCTATTTCTAATTTATTTTAAAATGTAATTTATTCATGTGATTTCAAAGCTGATTTTTAGCATCATTACTCCAGTCACATGATCCTTCAAAAATCATTCTAATATTCTGATTTGCTGCTCAGAAAAAAAATATTATTATTATGTTGAAAGCAGCTGAGTAGAATTTCAGAAGTTCAGAAACACAGCATTTATCTGAAATGGAAATCTTTTGTAACAGTATAAATGTTTTTTGAACAGCAAATCAGCACATTAGAATGATTTCTGAAGGATCATGTGACACTGAAGACTGGAGTAATGATGCTGAAAATTCAGCTTTGATCACAGGAATAAATTACATAATAAAATATTTAAACAGAAAGCAGTTCTTTTAAATAGTAAAAATATTTCACAATAATACTGCTTTTGCAAATAAATGCAGGCTTGGTGAGCAGAAGAGACTTCTTAAAAATTTTGACCGGTAGTGTAGCATTCAACAGTACACTTACAATGATCATGTGCTAACTGAAAGGCAAACCTGAAAATGACTGACTAAAGGATCTGAGATTTGAGTTAAAGCTCACTCAAATATCCTGTAACATTTTGTGGATTTTTAAAGCATGTCCCCTCATGACCGATGACAGTTTAAATAGAGCACAAACTTCCTGTGTAAGAAAGTAAATGTTTATTGTGTGTGTTTGTTCATGAATGGGCGTATATGTATGTGAGAAGGGAACTGAGAAGAGAATTCTAAAAAAACAAGCTTGGCGTGGGACGTGGAGTGGAGTGCTGTGACCCCAGAGCCACACACTCACATACGCAGTTGTATATACGCTGGAGAATCATTGACCTGTATGAAGAGCAAAGAGGAAGAGGGACTGTGAACGGATGTCTGGTATCAACCCTTGAAGTGCCTCAACAAGTAAAGTATTAACTAAAACATTTCAGAAGTTGAGCTGTTTTTTAACAGTTCTGCAATATCTTATTATTTTTTCTTATTATCTGTCATAAGCATTTCCATCATACACGCTCAGAAAAAAAAGGCCAAAAAGCTGTCACTGGGATAGTACCGTTTCAAAAGGTACATTTTAGGTTCTATGTAGCTCTAAAGTGATAGTTCACCCAAAAATGAAAATTCATTAATTTTTCACCCTTATGTAGTTCCAAACCTGTAAGACCTTTGTTCATCTTCAGGACAAAAATTAAGATATTTTTGATGAAATCTGAGAGCTTTCTGACCCTGCATAGACAGCAGCACAACTACCACGTTCAAGGCCCAGAAAGGTAGTAAGAACATAGTTAAAATAGTCCATGTGACGTCATAATATTTTGAAGAATGTTGGTAACCAAAAAGAACTAGTGGAAGAAATAAAGTCAGGTGTGGAACAAGATAAAAGGGAATAAATTATGACAGAATTTTAATTTTTAGCTGGACTATCTCTTTAAGGTTAAAAATATCAATATTATAAAACAGTTTAAGGTTCTAAAACTAAATATTTCATCATACATTAAAGGTAAAACTAGGGCTGGGCGATATGCCCAAAAATGATCATGATAATTGTTTTTCATATCAGTTGATATGGATAACTAACTTGATTAATGTCAAATTTTTATTTCTTTCAAGTTTAAAGGCAGATTTTTGCTACAGTTTGGAAGTTCTGAAACCCAGACAGTTATGGTCGGAACATGACAAACACTTTATACTTTTTCCAGTCATTTTTCCTTAACAGAATAAATATCTTAATAAAAAAAAAATAATGATTTCTTAGTTCTGCATGTTTTAATGAGTAATATTGTTTCAAATCAAGAAACAGGTTTGTGTTACCTGATAATATTAATAATAATATATTTTTTTTGTGTTATAAATACACATTTGATAGAAGCTTGAGTTAGGATGCAGATATAGATTTATGTTCATTATCAAATTCAGTAATATTTGTACAAATTGGCAACCTCATTTTTATATAGTGAAATTTAATTATTCTGATTGTTTTTTGTTTTTTTGTTTTGTTTTTTAACTTTTGCTCTTCCAGAGTATCATCCATAGATCATAACAGTTAAAACCACAAATGTAGCACCTCAATACCATGGTAAAAATGTAATATGGTTCCTAGGTATTTGTATGAAAAAACTAGTCTAAATACATTTAGTATAAATGCATAAACGCAATAGCTTAATCATAAAAAAATACTGAAATTATATTCCGTTGCTACATTTAATACATGTGTACATTAATAATATTATAAAATTCGACACAAATATACTCACATTTCTGACACAATACCACTGTGCAGTTAGTGCTACTACAGTAAATCTATGGTAAATGATGGCGATTTGTAGATTAAAAATCATTCTGACTGTATCGTTGCGCACAGTATTTCTCCTGTTTGTAAGCGCCATTTCATCTGGCTATAAATCGAGTTATTTGTGTTCTTTGTGTCTGTTTAGTGACCAAGACTCTAGTAAGCTCTAGTAAGTGTCGCCGTTTGAACTTTGATCCGAGTGGATGGCGCGCTTTTTTTCCGCCTTTTGTTCCCATCTTTTGTTCCGCCGCATAAACATTAAATCGAACATTTATCGAACTCTTGTTATTGTAAATTTATATCGCGCGATAATTATCGTTATTGATTTATCGCCCAGCCCTAGAACAACTTGAAATTCCAAAAGTTTATAATTTGAAATTCGTCTTACTGACACAAATGATCAGGTAAGCATGTCAACTTTCTAATGGCTTACAAGTGAATGTTTTTTAATTTCCGTCTGCAACTTTTGGTTATCTCCTGTATCTCTCAAAGTGGAAACAGTATGACTATTTGTCATCAGGCACAGTATCGTCCTGTGATACAGTATCTATTTTTAATACAGTGATAAAACTAATTACATTTACCAGTATGTTTCCAAAAACCAAGTGTTTCAGAAGTGGCTCGGCAGAGCGCCATTTGAAAATAACTTAATATCTTTGGAGGAACAGGGAAACCTGCCAAGAGACAACAAATAAGACAACAAAACGTGCCAGCTCATTTAATTCAATATGACTTTGAGAATAAGCACTGAACATGATATTCCAATCCACAATGAGAAATACAGTAAATGAAAAAAGTACTGAAAGTATCGAAATGAGTGGCCACACAGGCTCTGAAAAATCTATGTAAGATCAATAACTCACATCAAACCGGTTCAACAGCACTCTTGACTCAAGACAGGGAATCACATGAAAGCATTACAAGCATATCTGGCCAGTTCAATGAATAAATGAAGTAAGTGACATCCTGACAGTCCAATGAAAGGAACGTAAGCACTCAAGAATCTGAATGTGAAATGCTCACAGGGAAATCCAGCCGAAATGAGACTGAATACCAAGCAAGGGAGATACCGTGATCGCGAAATCAGGTTGAGGAATGAGATTAAGTCAATCAGTCTGAGCTGCATTCACACAGAGCTCATGGGGGGCTGTAATATCATGTCAGTGACTATAATTCGGTATATGATTAAATTTCACCCTAATTCCCTTATTTGCCACGGGGATTGAGCAGTGTAATCCCTGCAGTTTGAACACAGATGGCTCCCAGAGTGTTTTGCCCCAGGGAACTCTTGTCACACATCAAGGTAGCTTTGCTTTTGCGATAGCTATGTTCACTGCATCAGAGCGTGGAGTAGATAAACCTACTTACGCTGTCAGCTTACAAGAGAAAAAAAAATCAGCAAAAGAAGAAATTTCTATAGGAATTATGTTATACATTTTTGCATTGCAACATTATTTGTTTTAATGACTACTAAACATGTTTTCACCCACCAAATTCTTGTTACCGTCAGTGCCGACAGCCTTGTGGGGAAGTACGGAGACATCGTTGTGCTATGGGCGTCCCAAGTTCGAATCCCAGCTCAAGGACCTTTCCTGATCCCTTTTCACTGCCACTTCGCTTTCTGTCTGCTTTCCACTATCCTATCACAATAAAGGGCAAAAAACGTGAAAAATATATAAAAAGTAAATAAAATCTTGTTACCATAACATAAAACATAAAATACAAGGTTAGCTAAAGGTAAAATTAAAACTAAAATATGAAAAAAAAAATTATTGCAGCTACTTTGCAAGGCAATATTTCTCATTTTAATTCAGTTAGTACATTTACTAAAATGACTAAAACTCAAACTAAAATGCTATAAATACTATAAAGCTATAAACCAAAGACTATTAATAAAGATGCCAAAAAAATAACACTCAAAAACCCCACAGAAATTATAGTTAAAATGAAAGCAGATGTAAAACAAAAACAGATTCAGTTACTAAAAACTATAATATGTGTTAATGATACTAAAATAGCACTTTTTGTAAAAAAATAACTTTCCATTTTCAGCATTTGCATTAGTGATTCTCATGAAATACTTTACAATTTAAATAATAATATAGAAATAACAATATATTTCATATATTTGTTATTTCTTTACATGTTTTTGTAAAAAAAAATGACAGTATTAGCAGTGATTATTATTAAATATCAAAAATATATGTCTTTCATTGGTGCTTATTTATTTATTTTAGTGCTGGCAAATGATTAATCGCGATTAATCGCATCCAAAAGAAAAGTTTTTGTTTGTATAATATTTGTGCGTATACTCTGTGTATTTATTATGTATATATAAACAAAAAGTCAAAATTTGACTAAGGAATTTGAGGGATACATTTTCTTAATTAAGACAATTGCTTGTGATGTTCTTTATTTAAACATTTTGGGACTAAAATGAAATTCATGTCAAAGCAAAATGTTAAATGTTAATTTAAAATGTAATTTCTTATTTCCTTTGATTTGGGAATGAAATATAGCCAAACAGTTTTGACAGATTCATTCCCTTTCTGTTATTTTTTAAGGATCTGTCATTAACACACTTCTGCTTTTTACATTTCCAAATGCATTAATGGTATCGCTTTACAGTAAATGTGTCTCTCTATACATGCTTGAGGAATCAGATACACTATAAACAAATCCCATCATGCAGGAACGTATCCTCGAAGCCTGGGGAATTACACCTGTGGTTAATTTGTAGGTGCTTAAATACCGCTGACTGTATTTAGAATATGAGCTAGTCCTCCAAATAGCCCTGTCAAATGCAAAGTGCCACTGCACCAAACACAAATTTCTGTCTGCACGTCCAAGTAATTATGCACTGCCAACTCCCTAGAGTCAAACTCTGCATCCAATATTCCTCACAAAGGACTTAAGGGCTGCAGCATGGGTGTGTGTGCTGCCCACGTCTTCCTGTGTGTTTCAGGGCACCACCTACATTTGAACACAATAATGACCAGTGTCCTTCCCACCCCCTGTACACACACCACGTTAATGAACTGTAATCACATCTCTGGGCCCCTGGTGGACCTGGCTGTGTGGGTGGGGCTTCTACCACTAGCAGAGTCTGATTGCCGCCCACCCCTTCCATCCATTTTCTGCACAGCATGGCTAATGAGCAATGGTCCGACCAATCAATGTGCAACCTTAAATACAGAAATGAAAATAAAAGGATTAATCGAGGGTCATGCAGTTCTGACATCTCCAGCCTAGCTGTTTGGATCATTATGTGATGTGAGATGAAAAACAGTAGTTTTAGATACACATTATATAAGAAAAATGCCTGGTTATATGGGTCACAGTCCCCAAAACAGATGGCATTTTCTTTTCATCTTACTTTCATATAATGCATATTGCAGGAGAGTTCAAAAGTGCACCTGCTGTCAGAAAATGAATTTGCGATTTAATTTAGCCCGTCTGCTGTTTTTATTTTGTGCAGAAATGTTTTATGTAGTATCTACCTTTTTCCGTAAGAACTATAGTGGCTGTTTGTACATTTTGTGGGTCTGGCTTCCGGTCTCATCCTCTCCAGCTATTTGTAGTACAAAACAGCTCATTTTGCTTCTTGGTATTGCGAGTTGGCCTGTCTTACCGTATTATTTTAATGTATTATCTTAATTATGAACACAGTGGTTTGTAGTGCAAATAGTTTTACCGTTCACTGCACTTTGTTATTCTTTTCGCTAACCGGAAGTCTCACTCATAGGCTTACTTCCCTGTTGAAGAAAAAGGTGGATTTCACAAAATTAAAGCCAGACCATTTTGTTTTTGCTTCAAATGTAGAAATTATACAATCTAATTTAGATTAAAAACGGCTCATTTTGTTTGGATTGTGATTAAAATACAACGTTTATCGCTAATTTTAAATGGAAAGACCACAGACAAAGCCTTGGCCAAAGCCAAAAGTCAGAGTCCAAAATGGGCCGAGTCGGACTCAAGTCCGAGTCCCAAAAGGCCGAGTCCGAGTCGAGTCCGAGTCCATGGAAACACTACTGTTTGTCAGTATCTTAACATTGTTTTAACCCAGGGGTGCCCAAACTCGGTCCTGGAGGGCCGGTGTCCTACAGAGTTTAGCTCCAGCCCCAATCAGACACGCCTGAACCAGCGAATCAAGCTCTCACTAGGCATACTAGAAACCCCCCTGGCAGGTGTGTTGAGGCACGTTGGAGGAAAACCAAGGACCAGGACTGAGTTTGAGCACCCCTGTTTTTAACATTTACAACTAGAAAAACGCAATGTCACTTGAAATGTAAACAAACCTCTAGTGGATCTTGCCATTTTGATTTTTGATTTCACAACATCTCATAATTAGTGTTCATGTCCAAAGTCATGTATCAGAAGTTATGGCTGACCTATGTAATGTGACATATTTTAGAGTGAAACAGGTTTTAGAATGTGAAAAATTATAGGGCGGGACTTGACTTTATTCATCGATGTAGTAAATGTATAAATTCAAGGGTGAGGGTAAAGGAGTAGGTATCTTGGTGAATGGGACCTTAAGAGCAGAAAATGCACCTCTTTTATTTCTGACTGTGGCTGTGTGTGTTTTGGGTTTTATATGACTTTTTTTTCTTGGATGAAAATGAGGCTATGAGGGATAAACCTAGTCTTTACAATGACACACACTGCGTATAAAGCCCTACATATACTTTCTATAAGTCACAGCAAACTCACACCTGTTTTATTTTTGAATGCTAGAAACTGCCACCATGTTTAAAAAATAATAATAATTTTAATACAGCAAAAACTAATTAACTAATGTAAGTAAAACATTCTCAAGCTTACTGAAGACAAGTAAACACTCCAAGTAAGCAAAAGTATTAATAAATAGAATAGAATTTTTAGGGTTTTTTTTTTTGTTTTTTAGGTACGTCAGAGACCATTTCGCTAGATGTAAACAACACTGGTCCAGAAGCACTTCCTTTTTTTTTAATTTTTTTATTTCACATATACAAATACATCTTAAAGATGCTAATGTAGCATTTTCATCCAGTCAAATGTTATGTTGGTTGTATTTTTTTGTGATGTTTGTGTAAAGTAAAAAAAGAAACAGCTAGTGTATCAGGACCAGTATGTTTACATCTGATGAAATGGTCTATATAAAGGCTGCAGAAATAGACTACAGACATTTCATGAAGTAATAAATGTTAAAATAAAACACTGCAAAATCTTCACTGTATACATTAAAGATGATTCTCATTAAAGTTAATAAGTGATTCAGTCAAGAACAGTGAGTGATTTTCTCTTTTTCTTTTGTTGTTTGATTAATATTTATGACTGCAGGTTTACGCTGCTGTCGCTTTAAGATCTGACGTACACAATCAAATATTTTGACGCATCAGTATATCTCCCAACTGTTCAGGTTTACTTAAGACAAAACCGACTTCATTTACATGAATAGTCTCCAAGACGAACATGTGTGTGGCAATAACAGAACCTATTAGAAACCAAAGAGAACTCGGCATTTACACACCGACTGAGAGCCGCGTTCTGTGCGCGCGCTTTGAGTGTGTGCGCACATAGGGGCCACTCACATGTCGTGCCTAAAAACGCGTGGAAAACGCTAGGCGCGCCGCTTTCTCGTTATTTCCAAAGCGCTCTGTAGCTTGCGTTCCCGTGGCGTCTGCCGTTGCTAAGCAACCGCGTGCGCGTCGATTCCTTTATGAGCGCGGCTACCGCGCGCCTACATTTGAAATAACGAACTTGAGCGCGCAAAAGACCCGATATGTGAACTGCCCTATAAACCCGTCGGCTTTCAAGCAGTCTACTGGACAAGACTTAAAAACACATGCAAATACTATATATCACTTTCGTGATATTTATCATCGAGTCAGTGACATTCCGTCAACTGACTCTGGACTCGGATGGACTCGGGATATTTTCCGAGTCCGAAAAGCTCGAGTCCGAGTCAAGTCCGAGTAAAAATGCATCCGAGTCCGTGACAAGTCCGAGTCGCCTAAAAACTGCACTCGAGACTGGACTCGAGTCCGAGTACGAGTCCGAGTACCCCAACTTTAATTATGAGTACACACACACACACAAATAAATGCTGTTCTTTTGAACTTTCTACTGATCTAAGAATTTCCATCAAAAACAGAAACAAATGAAACACAAATTAAGTATCAAAACTGTTTTTAATACTGATTATAAGAGATGTTTAATGAGTGTATTAAATGATTTCTGAAGGATTATGGGACACTGAAGACTGGAGTAATGGCTGCTGAAATTTTAGCCTGTTATTACAGGAAAAAATTCCATTATAAAATATATTACAGTAGAAAAGAGTTATTTTAAATTGTAATAATATTCTATTATTTTTGATTAAATAATGCAGCCTTGTTGAGAAAAAAGACCTTAGTAATAAATTAATATATATATATATATATATATATATATATATAAACACAGTTTTTATTTAAATAAATAAAAAATGTAATTAAAAAAATAATAAGTAAAAATAAATAACTTCCATTATTTATGCATTATTTGTAATTAACTTCTGATTAATTTTCTTCTGTGGAACAAAATATAATCATTAATAATGATCTTCATGACTGTTTATAGTGATGCTATGAGCTCCAAAGACATCAAACCATAAATATAGCCATATGATTTTGGCATTATATAAAAAGTCTTCTGAAGCCATACAGTAGTTATGTGCAAAAAAACAAAAAAACAAAAAAACAAAAAAACAAAAGGAGCATGCATGACCAAAAGTATGGCCTATTATCCTCAAGGTTTTTATTGGACCACATTCATGGTAACTTTCAACTGTCATTATATGCAAAAGAGCTGCATGAACATTCTTCAAAAAATCTCATTTTGTGCTCCAGCAACAGCGTATGCTTTAGAACGACATGATGATTAGAAACTTACGAGAGAGTTTTTATTTTTGGGTGAGCTTTAATTAAAATAAACAACATTTACCACAAAGAAAAGCATTAAAACATTCAAGTGTTCCCTCAAGTAAAAACTCCTCCTCAGCATCTGCACTACTTAGAATTCTGACAACAAAGCAAACAAGAGTTTTTAATGACCCGAGACAGTGAGCATCTCAGGAATATAATAACTCACAATATGTTCGGCATAAAGCAATAGATGAAATCACACAGCGTAACATATTTTCCAAAACACCCTGTGTCTTAAGATGGAATCGTCTGTTTTTTTACGTTTGATGTTTACCAGACGGCAATTAAAAACAAGCTCTGCTGAGGATTGGTTCGCCCCACTCATCCGCCTACCTACAGAAAGACTCAGCCTCAACTGATTTTTTTCAGCTCTCTGCTCATGTCAATCACCGTTCTTGCTCTCTGCAGCCTAGCAGCAGCCTACCACCCTATCCTCCTTTAGGAAACACAACGGAAAAAAAGCATAAGCAAGTGTAAGAAAAAACATGAAGAAGAAACTGCCAATCTTCCAGCTCGCAAAAACAAAGATCACAACATCACAAAAATGCCGCCATTATAAAAATGCGACTGCAGAGCATGTGACCTTCACCTCTTGAATGATCGTAACAACAAAGGAACAGAAAGATCAAGAAAAAAGTCAGGAACATTGAGCACTTTCATGGGACAGAAAGTCTTGTGAAAGCTTTTTGAGGCCTTATTTGCCTTCAAAGTCCTCCAGCCATCCTGGGTGTGGGACGGGCTTAAGTGCACCAACATAAGGCCCAGCTCTGTGGGTGTCAGATTTTAGCCCACTAATCACAAGCTCAGAAGTCCTTCTCTGTTTTGGAGAGGCGTTCGTCCATGGAATGCGCTCATTGCCAAAACCTCTTTTTGAAGTCGACCGCAGCCGTTAAGATGAAACTTGTGTCTCATTTTGAAACTTGTGTCTCATTCTGTGACATCAAATAAGGAGAATTAAGAAACAAATGCAAAACAAACAGGAAATTTACAGCCTTAGTGTTCATTAATGCATATTTACAATAAAATGAATAGTTCACCCAAAAATCTACTTAAGATTTAGATTTAAGTATGCATGAGTTTGTACAGACATTTATATACATTTTTAATTTCAAACCATTGCTCTATCCAAGTTGTCTATCCATAATATTGCATTCTCTGATGAAAAAGTTATCTTGTCTGATTCAGGAGAGAAATATGCACACACCCAGCAAATCAAATGCAAAAATAGAAGATAGACTTTTCACTGAAGGAAGCATTACTATGGATTGTACTATGTATTTTGGCCAGAAAATGCAAGTTTTCGTTTCACAAGACATTAATTGCTGGACTGGAGTCGTGTGGATTACTTGTGATGTTTTTATCAGCTGTTTGGACTCTCATTCTGACGGCACCCATTCACTACAGAGGATCCATTGGTGAGCAAGTGATGTAATGTTAACTTTCTCCAAATCTGTTCTGATGAAGAAACAAATGAATCTACATCTTGAATGGCCTGAGGGTCAGAAACCTTTCGTTTTTAGGTGAACTATTCCTTTAATGCATATTAACAATTAATTTACAATAATTTAGTTTCTATTAATGCATATTTCCAGTTAATGTATGGTGAAAAGGCTTATATTTAAAAAAAATTAAAATAAATATAGCTGCAAGCAGCGATTACCAGAGTTCAAGCACTTAAGGCATTTAAGCACATAAGCAAAAAGATATTGTGTTAACATGGCTGTAACCTGTAATCAATGATTAAAGAGAGCATTTATGGCAAATCCAGGTAATTTATGATGATTTTTAACATACATGACTGTTATAACGGCACCTATGTTTGATTTTCCATGAAGTGTTGCATGCTTCTTTAGAATTACCTGTCGCATGTGCTCACCAGGTTTTGTGAAGTTTTGAGTTTTCCTTTAGGCTTTACAGGATTTTGGGTAAAATTTAGACAGGCCCCTTTTCTAAACGACCCTGTTATAGCTTCCCAAAGGGTAAATTTCAACATTTTTTGATAACTATTGACCTAGAGAGTCCAGAGAATTGTACTGCATTAGTTTTTTCCAGATTAAGCAAAAAACCTAGGACTAGTTAGCAAAAGTAGGTTTTTCACATTTTCTCAATTTTCTCAATTTCTCGGTTTGATTGACAGCGTTTGCTCTAGAGGCTAAGTTGTTTAGAATGAGGAGGTCTTTCGTCTGATACAAATATAGTACGCATGTTTGAAAAAACGCGCAATATACAATCGTTTACATCCTTGAAAAATGCGTTATAGCCCCACAGTGGCTGATTTCTTTCACATTCTCACAGACCTTTGGGGCCGTGAGTCAAACAGGTAAGTCAAACCGGTTTTCTTTTGATTGACCTCCGTTAACAATGTCTAATAGGTGCTCAAAGTTCATCAGCCTATGGTGGCCATGTTTTTTGAGATACACAAATGTCCTTACAGAAGCTTGTGGCACTTTGGATCAAGACTGTGCAAACTGATTTTCACATCGATAGGACAAACGGTTGCATAGTTATGACTGTTTTTATGTTTTTTTTTCCCCTCTTATAGCACCACCAAGTGGCCAAGCTCCACAACTTTTTTTCATGTGACCTCAGATTCAGCTGTTACATATGCATTTTGAGTTTGGTAGAGATATCTCATTCCGTTCAAAAGTTCTAGCCATTTTAATAAAAGCGGCATTATCGCTTTCAAACGTTTTGGCGCCCTTCGCGACGGAGAGTTGAAAGTAATTTTTTTTTTTTTTTTTTGATATTTATTGATAATCACTCTCCAGAGGTTTGGTTCCAATGGTTTGGTTCCTGGTTTGGTGAAAAACCTAGGACTAGTTGGTTGCAAAAGTAGGTTTTTCAAAAAAATGCAAAATACCTGAAAATTTCGCCAAGGTGTCCGACAAATCTAAGGCGTGCATTTTGTCTGGCATGAGCCAAGGAATTTCAATGACATAATGGTGAACAGTTTAGGGTTATGAGGGATTTCATACTTTTGATCACTGTAGTGCCCCTGTCAGGCCAATTGGGATGAGCCTTGGTGACGTTGTTGATGGTGTAAAGAATCAAGTCTCTACAACTTACGGTTTACTCTGCATGATTATTTTTAAGTGGAGATTGCTGATCCTTGGCAACTCTAACAATTACAATAGGGTTTCAGCGCTATGCGCTTGAACTCCTAATGAAAAAAAAAATCAACAATGGTATCATAAATGTAGCTCAGATTTTGCTGAAATAATCTATTTTTGCATCTTATTTACCATTATCTCATAACATTCTGAACCAGCGTCATGCAATGGTCATGAAACCAACTGAGTTCTTTTGTTAAAAGGCCCTTAACTGACTCTGCGTCAAAAAAGGGACTTTCTGTACCTTAAGAAAAACCACAAAGCCTTCCTCTAACCAACACTTTTTTTTCTTAATACTTTCCCCCGTGGGACATAACCCTGTGACAGTCTGCTACAGTAACTGAAGATAAGCCTCATTAAACTAAACGTTATTGTTGAGTGCAAGCAGCAAAATGACTAGATTTTTGTCTTTTGACAGGTTGACTGAGAAAAGAAATGCTCTCTTTCTGGGCCAACAAGGTTAGGATTCTTCCTAGAAACCAAAATGACAGCATCTGCATTAGTCAGATGCTTGCTGACTCCATGCAAGCGTAAGTGACAGTGGGTCTCAGCCTGGCGTGGGTGTGCCTGTCAGGAAAAGCCGCTGTTGTCTCTGCATCCTAGAGAAATGAGAAAGCAGCCGCCTGCTGTGTCTACGCCCACCACAAAAATCCCCCTTCCATTTCAAAGGGCGAAGACTGCACAGAGATGACATTTTCATCTGGTCTCCTCTAGATTTTGGTTTAACGTTTTTCTTCCCACAGCTTGTC
Source organism: Labeo rohita (assembly GCF_022985175.1). Classification (NCBI taxonomy): domain Eukaryota; kingdom Metazoa; phylum Chordata; class Actinopteri; order Cypriniformes; family Cyprinidae; genus Labeo; species Labeo rohita. The sequence goes on from NC_066877.1 coordinate 27,765,570, forward strand.
TTTGCGTTTGCTTCAAGACGGCATTTGCAGGATTAGACATTTTAAGCTTGCTTAAAATTGCAGATAGACAACGGATCTTCAGTGTTTTATACAGTTAGTAACAATTAATTATGTTTGGGCATGCAGGGCTCCCGTATTTTGATCAATGATTTTTTTTTAATTAGAATAACTTGAAAGGCTGCACTCACAAAGAGCATTAAACCTGAGCATATCTAAAAAAAATTATATTTAATATAGAAATGTTCATGATTTTTAAGATTTTAACAGACAGAGAGTCAATGCATGTGCTCAAACTTCTTCCAGTTCTAGTGAACAAATAGATTTAATATCATCTTAATATCAGAATGGCATCAGCTTGCATTTTTACACAAAATGTATATATATACACACTTATTGTTGCATAATGCATGCAGTATCTTTGTATACTTTGCCTTAAGCAGTACAAATCTATTCTGTTCTGAATTTTCCAACTAAAACTATTAAAACATTTTTGTTAATTTAAGAAATGCTAAAAATAAAATAAAATCTAAATATTAGATGAAAAAAATAACCAAAAATTAGAAATGTTTCTTTGGCAACTACTTGAAACGTTAAAGCACTAACATTACTACGAAACAAATGACCTAATACAATAATAAATGAAACCTAAATAGTAAAAATTTAACATTTTGAGAAAAGCACATAACAAAATTACTAAAACGTATGCTAAACTTAAATAAAATAGGTTTGATAAAAATAGACGCGAACTGAAAATATTCATAAAAACTAACAAGTACATAAATCTAACTTTAAAAAAATACTGTTGTTTACTTTCAAACCTTTGAATGCGGATTAAGACCGGACTAATCGAATACTACACGCCCAAACAGACTCTATTCAGAATATTTAAACTGTGAAAAAACTTTTAATATTTTCTTTTGTTTATATAACGACTTTTTTGTCATTTAGCACTCTACACGATAAATTCTATTTGATAAATGAGTAAATTAAATATCAGGACCCATCATGCACTCTGAAACGGTTAGTCTGGTCTGGGTTACACGAAGCCCACCGAATTTGAAACCGAAAACATTAGCTTAGCTCGTGTTAGCTTAGCAGGTCAATCATTAGCCTGCTGTGTCTGTCCAAATTCATTCACTTAACACAATACACCACAAAACATGGAGAAGTTAGCTGCTTTTATACCTGTTTTAACTCTTTTGTGTGCTTCCTGGCAAAGTGCAGAGGGAAATAGAGGCTATTCATACGCAGGTAAATGATTTGAGTGATATGCTAAACAGACAGGAGCATAAACAAACATTACTAACATTACAAAACAGTTACACTGTGTGTAGATGTTAGTCGATATAGCATTAACTATCGGAATAAAATCACCGAGTGCTGTTAAAATATTATTTGTGCCGTGAAATGTGTTAGCTGGACACAAATAATGTATGTCAAAACCTAGTGAGGTCTCTACTTAGACAACAATTTTAAACTCGTAATGCTTTCTAGATAGGGACTTTGTTGTTATTATTATGATTTTAAAGTCTATTTATAAAGCCTTGTTTTGGTTTTGGAGGAAAAAGTTTTGAAGGAAAGTACACTGTTCCTGTAAAAAAAAAAAAAAAAAAGTTATATAAGAACAATATTACGGAAGTAAAAAAGAATATAAGGAAATAGAACGTAGGTCTATTTAAGTTTAGAAAAAGCAATATGGATTACAGTTGTAGTATCTTAGATTTTCAACATCCAAACAACAATAACTAAACATAACTGGTTCATCTGCATATATCTGTAATCTTATCATGGTTCTTCTAAACTGTTCTTATCTTACCTTAAGATGGTCTCCAATTGAGCATCTCTCAAGACCCCCTGCTTCAGGTTCTTTGTATCAGTTTCATATTATTTTGGTTGTAAGGCCTTATTTTAGGCCTTGTAGTCATTTATGGTGTCTGGTTTTCCTAATTTTGCCAAGGTTTCCATGATGAAAACAGTGTGGGAAATGTTTATGAGTTAAATGAATTTGTTCTTAGCGCAACAATTTAAATATTTTTTCTTCATCAGATTTTTAATAGCGGACAGTTGAGACGTTCCAAATAAGCCCACTTGACAAGTTCGACCGATACTGGGTTTTACAAATAACAATAACTAGGCTGGGTTAATCGATAGTTTTTAAAATAGATACTGAATGAAAACAAACATAATTCTCTAAGTAAAACTGAAGTGCTGAACTCTAACACAAAAATAAAAATCATAAAAATGTACTGTACTCTTTAAATAGAAATATTATTATAATAATTAAGCCTATACCTTGATCAGTCATGTTAGTTCATAGTGCATTAACTAATCATAACATATAAAACTGTAAAATGTTAAAATTATTGGGGCTGGCAAACAATTAATCGCATACAAAATAAAAGTTTGACTTTGCCTAATATATGTGTGTGTAATTATTATGTATATATAAATACAAGCACATTCTTGTATATATTTAAGAAATATTTACAAGTATATGTTTCTATTATAATTTGTATAGAATTTATATTATATATAAAAATATTTTGTACATACAAACAACATATTTCTCTTAAATATATTCAGTAATTTGTGTGTATTTATATATACATAATAATTACACACAGTACACACACATATATTAGGCAAACTCAAACTTTTTTGTATGCGATTAATCGCAATTAATCATTTGACAGCCCTAAATATTAGTAAACGTTGAAATTACACTAACAATGCATCAACAGCATTCTTAACCTTAATGTTACAAATGTACTTTAGAACAAATAAAATATAATTTTCATTGTTTTTATTTTAAAATTCATATTAATCGTACATCTCTATGATTTATTTAATTATTAAGCAACCTGACATTAGCATGTCAGATTTTAGAAAGCGAGGATGCTGCAGTTGTATTAGTACAGCGATTAGGATGAATTTAGTCTGTGGGCAGAAGCTCTTTTGTAGCCAGTTATTCTTTTCTGGGATGCTTTTGTACTGTTTTATACATAGAAAAGTAGAAAATGTATGATGGGGATGGTTAACTCTGGTCATTTCCTGATTCTGACAGATTGCACCTATGTGAAAGGAGACAGTGCCCACAAATATTCTGGGAGTCGATGCTTCTGTTACAGTCCTGGTACAGTAATCAAATGGAAGGACATCTGGTCCACCTTCAAGGTAATGTTACATCCTATGGTAATACTATTTTCTCTTAAAGGGGTCATGTGATGTTGCTAAAAAGAACATTATTTTGTGTATTTAGTGTAATGCAGTGTTTTTACTAGGGCTGCCCTTGACTAAAGATTATTCTGGACGACTAGTAGTCAGTCATTTTAAGCATTAATCGACTTTTAGTCACACATTTATTAATAAACCACATAAATCATAATAATGTGCTTTTAATTGCCTACATCGCTTAATAAGTGCTCAAGCTCACGCAAAAAAAAGCATGCCACAGCACACCGGCAGAAGTAATGATTATGAATGTGACATGGAAAAACAGCAAGGAGACTTGTAACGTTTTAATAATTTAATAAACTAGTGTTTTCTTTGTTTTTGGCGAATTAAGTTCTTTGAAGTCGGCGACACTGACTCGTCATCTCCACAGTAGTGATTCACCTGTATGTGTGTTTCAAATGGATTACATAATCTGATAATATTTGTTTTCCATTTGAATTGGTTCATATAAAAGTAGACATTTCACTCTATAGATGCATATTTTTATGTCTTTAAGGCAAGAGCTTGGTAGAAAGTGCATTCTGTTTGCTTTAGTTATTTTACAGAAGTGCAACGTTTTGTTGTTATTGTGAGTGCACACAAATAGACGTACACTTTACAGATTCAAAAGATGTATTACTTTCATCTATATGATCAAAAATGACAGAGTATTTTAAGAGCAAGTGACCGCACCGGCGCCTCCATCTGTCATGCAGTGAGTGCGCTACTGTTCAGTTTCCACACTCTGCACAGACACTTAAATGCATATTTTTCTAGGTTAACATTAGATTGAGCTGCCATATAAAGTTGCTGCCACTAACATATTCCAGGTGAAGAGCCATATGTGAGGTGAATGATAGATGAGCGTTGTATGTTCTGCTCAATGTACTATATTACCACATAGACCAGCTGTTAACAATCTGTCCGTCACAGACTGTGTGATTTCGCCACGTCCTGTGGGTTTTTTTTTTTTTTTTTTTTTTAACTTATGCAATTAAGCGACTAATAAAAGCCTCTTCTTGCCGACTAACAGTTAGTTGACTATTAGGGGGCAGCCCTAGTATTTTTCACACTATTTTCCACATACAAAACATTATTGTTGCTCCTCTGACCCAACTTTCTGAAACACGTTGTGGTTGGCCGAATACCTCAAGCATGTGACGGAAATGTTATGGCCCTTACTGTATTTGGAAAATTAGCTTCCAAAGCAATACTGACACCAATTATAAACGAGGCATTTGTTGCATCAGGTGGGGACATAATTACTGATTATAATGACTTATACTGTCTTTTTACGTGTTGCGATACTTTGTAAACATAAAACCATGTCTGCATTTGTGATCGTAGAAACGACAAACAACATGCGCTAATCTACACTTGTGTTTGAATAGTCAGTAGCAAATTCTTTTAATATGAAAACATACTTACGTGAGTCAGAAGCACCAAGACTGTGCTTGCAAAGTTAGAATATACCCCCTCTTTTTTTTGTATTTTTCTTTTTATAAACAGTTCTTTGTAATGTTCGCTGCACACACTCAAATGTTTGGGTTGTACTGTTCTGGAACAGTGTTATTTTGTTTTTTTTTATTGAATTCGACATGCGGTAAAAAAATGAAAAAATATATATTTTGGGTTAACTCTGTAAATTGAATGCTGACAAGATATGTTGTTCACAGGTAAACGTGACAAGTGATGAGGATGTCTTTGTCGTGTTCCCCATGGAGACTGGAAATTGCCACCATCCGGATGATCTTTTTACAGTTGTTAACTGCTTTGTTGAACACTACTGGCCATCCGTTATCCAAAGGGAGAAGTCTTTGGACATTCCTCTGGTGGGTGAAGATGTCTGCTTTATGACCAAATCGCTTAGGAGCAATACTGAGTATACACTACATGTCTCCAACAAAAGTGAGTGAGCTAGTACATCACACACACCGTATTCTTTTAAAGAATAGTTGGGCACTGAATCATGATTGTTCATGTTGTTTTACAGGGATAAATAGAATGTGCTTCCTGCTTTTTGTGTGTGGGCTGGTGCTGTTTTTCGGAGCGGGAAACATATGCAGGTAAGTGGCAATTTAGCTCTAGTTTAGATGCTCTCATCTAGAGATAATCTGCAGTAGAGTGTCAGATTTCATTTTGAATAAGGTTTTTTTGCAAACTAATTACACCACCTTAAATTGGAATAAAATAAAGTAGTTTAATATAAAAATTAGACTACATTTTAAGGAATTGCTCATCCAAAAATAAAGACTTTAAACGTTTGGCATCAGTAAGATTTTTTATATTTTTAATGGAGTCTCTTAAGCTCATTAAGGCTGTATTTATTTGATCAAAAATACAGAAAAAACAGTAATATTGTGAAATATTATTGCATTTTCTAATATTGGTTTTCTATTTTAATATACTTGAAAATATAATTTATTTCTGTGATGCAGCGTTGAATTTTCACCAGCAATTACGCCAGTCTTCAGTGTCACATGATCCTTCAGAAATCCTTCTAATATGCTGATTTATTATCAGTATTAAAACAGTTGTGCTGCTTAATATTTTTTTTGCAATCTGTGGTACTTTTTTCTTTGATTCTTTGAATAACATAAAAAGAACAGCATTTATTCAAAATAGAAATCTTTTTTAACAACATAAGTCTTTGCTATTCCTTTTTATCAGTTTAACACCATGTATTAATTTAGTTTTTTTTTAAAAAGAAAAAATTTACTGACCCCAAACTTTTGAATAGTAATGTATATTGTAACACAAAATTTCTATTTTGAATAAACACTGTTCTTTTTAGCTTTTTATTTATCAAAGAATTGAAGTATGTTAAAATAGAAAACTGTTTTTTATATAACAATAATATTTCACACATATTAAATAAACGCAGCCTTCAGAAACTTCTTAAAATAACTTTAAAAAACTTACTGATCCTGGATACTCTGAGCAAACAGTGTTATTTACAGACATAGAAATGACATCAATATTTCTGTAATTAATGTGATTTTTTTTTTTTTAATATATGTCAAGTTTTAAAATATTATAACAGACAGACGTAGTTATATCTGATAAAAAAACAATGCAAAAACCTATCCCATAATCATGAACAACTGGAAACGCCATGTAAATTCATTGGTCAAAAAAGTGTGAACCCTGAAATACATTCAGGAGATTTAACTGTTTTAATTTTTTTTTATTCAATATCTTGCCAATCCTAGTTTTGTAAATTAAAAAGGTTGAAACAATCAGCTTTGTCAGCTGAAGTTTAATAACTCACATGGGGGGCCTTTGAATATTGTCTTGAGCAATAGGGGACTTGCATAAAATTGCATAAATGCATAAAATTTAATAATTGTTTGCTGAAAATCTGGCTGTCCACCAATGCTCTGAAGTCTCACCTGAATTAACACTGAAAATAGTGTGCATTCCAAACAAGATTGGATGACAAAAAGGAAATGGTTCTCACGTGTGTTGTAACTGGGGAATATTTTTGTTGAATAACAAGCAAAAAACAAGAGTTTTTTCTAATGCAAAAAATACATGTATAGGAATTGAATGTATGAACTGCTTTTATGGTGCTTTTTTGTCCCTATAAACTGTTGCTTTATTAATTTGTGGTTGAAACTTTAAACTGGTTTCGCTAACTGACTATTGTTCTCCAGGAGCTCATTGTTTTTCTACACCACCGGAGTGACACTGGGAGTCATCGGCACGTTTGTTTTCCTGACGCTTGTCCTCCGAAACGTCGTGCCAACGGTGTGTAATGCTTCTGTCACAACCTTTATCATGATCATGATACATAGTAGCACGTTTCCTCACACTGATCCAACATGTTGGATTAGTAGTATGTGTTTAAGCCTGTCAATGCTGGCATTGTCTCTGCTGATGAGATTAAAGATAAAAGGAGGTGGAGACTCAGTCCTCTACACAAACATCCTCGGGCATGTACATCATTGTAAAGTTGTATAGAAAAAAAAATGGGCTGTGCAATTAATTACAGATTGATTGGCAGTTCACAGTTTTGGAGAGGGTCAGAAGGTCAAACACATTCATTAAGGCTCTGCTTTTTTCCCCCCAGCGAGGGCTGTTTCTGGTGTTGTTGGGTGCTGGCTCTGGTCTGTCCTACATGGGGATCCAGAGGGTGTTAAATGAATGGGATGACATCGTGACTGAGCACTGGATAGAATTACTGGGTAACTAGGCAACCTTTTTCTGTTACAACCCATCTTGCCCTGTTTTCCTTTGCAATCATCTCATCAGCCAATTACATCAGACAGTAAGCCTTTGCTAATGTTAATAAATGGCCTTTCAAATGTACCTTTTGTACAGTTCTGCGTTTCAGTCGAATACCACGTGTTGTCTGTTAATTTGCTTGACGTGTTCTTTATACAATAGAATAATTACTGTACATGTCATTTAGACAGATTATCCTTCTCCACTCTCACTGTATGTTTCATCAGCTGAAGCGCTCGCATCAGAACATGCCAGCATCGCATAGTAGCAGTCTAGAGCAGATTGAGATTCACCTTTTGTATCGTATATCTTGGCTCCGTTAGTGTTATAATATGAGGGCCAAGTATTTTGAATGCTGAAATGACTGCCTCTTGACTGCTCAATAGACTCTATTCTCTGCCAAATCAATTTCCCTCTTCAAGCACTCGCAGTATGTAAATGCATCAGTGTTTGAATGCGAGAACCACAGGCATATTAAGATTAAGGGAAAGAAGCCGCAGTGCTGCTGGAACATTGATTTCTATGCCTAAAACAAAAAGGCTCTGGGAGGATTACAGCCCCAGTGAATGTCTGCTTTTTTGGCCCTTTTATTTCCTCTTTGTTTTTTCTTCTTTGTCTTCTCAGATCTACTGTGACATTAAAGGAATAGTTCATTCAAATAAGCATTTTGTAACTTACTGTCAGAAAGTGTTTTCTGTTTTTAAGAGCTCCATATGAGGCTCCATATGATTCTATACAATGAAAGGGATTTCACAGAAAGATTTCATATGTGACCCTGGACCACAAAACCAGACATAAGGGCCAATTTTTTAAAATTGAGATTTATACATAATCTGAAAGCTGCTTTCCATTGATGTATGTTTTTCTTAGGATAGGACAATATTTGGCTGAGATACAACTGTTTAAAATCTTAAGCTTAAAAACAAAATATTGAGAAAATCGCCTTTGCAAGTTCTTAGCAATCCATATTACTAATCAAAAATAAAATTTTGATACATTTGTGGTAGGAATTTTACAAAATATCTTCATGGAATATGATCTTTATTTATGATGATTTTTGGCATAAAAGAAAAAAAATCATTTTGACCCATAATGTATTTTTTGGCTGTTATTATAAATACGCATGCTACTTATGGTTGGTTTTGTGGTCCGTGGTCACATTTAGCTTAGGAAGACTTAGAATATAGTGTACAAATCACATTCAACTAAGGGTGGTTGATATACTGGTAGCTACGATTAACCAGTAGAATGTTTTGGACGATCGTCTCTATTGCGGTTACATGCTCATGTGCCGTTGCTGTACTACATGGTCATTAAAACTTATCGATTGCATGTGTTTTTAAGCATTGTGGTTAAAAAAACAAGTGGTTTTAAGCCGTTTAAACACCATCAGCAGAGAAAGAGAACTCATTTCACTATATGCGTGCCCTGTCAGAGAGGTGCGTGCACATGAAGACGGTGCTAATAGAGTTATTTGTGCTGCTTTATAGGCCTTGAATGGTTAAATACACACTTGTATGTGTCAAAATGCCCATCTTTGCAATTATCCTCGTAAACAGAGTAATTTAGCTCTTAAGTAAAAGCAAACAGCTGAGAAAGAAAACAGATGTGTAACATTATGTTGGATCCAGGCAGCTCTTAAAGTAACAGCAGTCTAATATTTCTGCTGTCTGTCATTCAAGTTAATTAAACAACAAAAGAGAAAAAAATCTCTCACTGCTCTTCACTAAATTACTTTTGTAACTTTAATAAGGTGAAACATATATTTAATTTGCACAGTTAAGAATATGCAGTGTTTTTATACATTTGATTGCTTTATGCAATGTATACAGCATTTCTTATTTATTTGTTCTATCTAGTTTTTTTGTTCTATTGCTTGTAATTATTTTCTTGTATAATTGTTTTCAGTGAGTTTGACTTGTTGGTGTTTTTTTTTTAATTTAGGCTAGTGTTAGTTTTTTGTAATATTGACAATGGTGACAAGAATTATGAAATTTCTATGATATAAACATTTTTTATATCATTAAGACCTTATTGAGTGAGTCGAGCTGACTGACAAGAAGAGAGAGGTGAGAAAGACAGACTATGTTTACTGATTTTCAGTTTTGTATACCTATTTAAACTTTGTGTAAGTTATTTATATTAGGCATATAACAGGGTGTATTATTATTATTTGTTTAGTTAATAAAAGTTTGTACGTTGCGTTAATGCAGCTTATTTAAAGGTGAAAGTAAATTGCGCACAACGCTTTTACAAGTGTAGAATAGAGAGAAAACTCAAACAAACTAAAAACAAACAACTGCTAGACGCTGAATTGCTGCTAATTTGAAAGTGAAAGTAAAACGCAAACTATACTGTATGTATAAAGAACATATTGCTGTATTGTTTTCCCTTTGAATTTTTTTTTTTTTTCTCCCTAAATTTTCTTTAGTTGGTCTTAAAATGGTCTTTAAAAAGTCTTAAATTTACCCTCATAAAACCTGCCGTGATATAAGATTTTGGTCATATTGCCAACCCCTATAGACAACATTTATCATTATCTAGAAAAGATGGCCAAGATATTTTTCAAGAACATTTGTTTCCATCCATCCATCTGTCAATAAATAAATAAGTAGATACATAAAAAGATAGATCGACTACCATTCAAAATGCTGTTCTTTTTAGCTATATATTTATCAGAACATCCTGAAAAAAATATAAAGAAGAAAAAATATCACAATTTTTACAAAAAAGCAGCATAACTATATAATGAATTTTGATAAACCAAAACACAAAGTTTAGGAATCACTTCATAGTAATTGTTTTTTGTTTTGTTTTGTTTTATTCTATTTTAATTTTTCTATCTTGACTTGCTGCTGACATGGTGTTAAATAAATAAATACAAACATATATACGTACATAGATAGATATCTTTGTAGTGAGTAAACAATGACCCAGTAAATTAATTTAACCATTATTCTTACAGTTAAATTTCACCATTGTTCTTTTGATTGTATACCGGAATATATAGCAATCAATTACTTTCTTGTTGCAGCAGCAGCAGCATTCAGTTAGTGTAAGCTCGGCAAATATACCACATGACATCCACTATTTAATATTGATGTCCCACAGTCACCAAATGCACATTTTAGCAAATGAATGCTTGTCTTCAGGAAATAGTTCACCCAAAAATGAATGTTCGATGTGACATTTAGTTCAGTTTCAGTGCATGTAGACTGCTGCAACCTGTGTTGTGTATATGTATTATTACTTTTTTTTTTATGGGCTGTTTATGAATGACAGGCAAGCTCAGACAGGCTGCTTTTGTCAGATACTAATTGGACATTTTCTCTTTTCTCTTTCTCTGCAGCTTATGTGCTAATAGCGGGCTTAGTTAGCTTTGCTGTATGCTATAAACACGGTCCAATCACCAACAAACACACCCTCAACTTTTTGACCTGGTGTATGCAAGCACTGGGCATGGTGTTGTTGTATTATGGAATCACATTTCCACCCGCCTGCTACGTACTAATCATGTTCCTGTTGTGCTGGAAGATATTGCCCTTAGCCTGGAGCCTTCTGCTCTTGGTCTGGAGCCTTTTGATGTGGATTTGCAGGTACGTAAAGCACCACAAACTGTGAAACAGGAGAGAAATTTTTTGGGGAAGTGCGTTTTTCCCCACCTAATTGCATTTGAAAACTGATCATGGTTACTTACCAAACTAAAGCCAGGTGGTTGGAAGAAAAGGGGTTAAAAAGGGCTGGTGATACCACAATTTTTGTTTTATTGACTTCCATTCACACAAAAGCGAATGCAGGAGACAGGAGACAAGCTCATGCAAATTCCACTGTACTCCAAAGTTCACGTTTAGTGAACTCTGCCCTGCGTATGACGTGAAAACGTAACCAATAGTAGATTTATAAGTCACAAGTCATATGTTTTTATGTATTAACTTTGACTTTCTGCCTTCAGTCTCTTTTACTCCTTCCTGGGCTTGTTCTGGAGAAAGAAAAGGACTAAGGTCAGGCTACTGACTGAGGAGGAATACAGAGAGCAGGGAGAAATCCACACCAGAGCCTCTCTGGATGAATTACGGGAGCACTGTAACAAGCCTGGCTTTCCTGCATGGGACACTGTGTTGAGGCTCAGATCGCCTCAGAAGTAATTACAGTTTGTATTCATCAAAATAAGCATGTTCAAAGGGCACACACATGCACTGTATATATCCCATTTTATTTAATGATGTGCCTCACCAGTTCTGCGTCTTTCAGGTTTGCAGAGTTTCTGCGCAGTGGCAGCCACACTACTCAAGAGGAGCTTCAGAATCATGAGAATCAGTACGGGGTTGGTGGGGCGTACTACGAAAACGCACTTTTCAACAGCAGCTCCAGCGACACCCAGTCGTTCAGAGGAGAAGCAGATGACGATAGCGAAGACGAGCTGGATAGAAATGGTCCTCCAATCCTAAATAACATCCCCAGTCCTGCTGTATATACTCAGCCTGTCTGTCCGTACCCCCCCGTCGCCTACACCCCTCAGCCAGAACTCATGGATCCAGAAGACCAGGATTTCTTTTAAAATTGTTCTGCTGATTTGATGTTCATTTTAAAGACTTTTTTAGGAAGAAACAACTCTAAGGAACATTAATAGGTCCATAAGGATTGTAAAAATAATCGTTCCTTCTCATTTGTGTTTAAATTATCTCTTACAGGCAGCGTGGGCTGTTATTATATATTTTTTTAGCAGCAGTTTGTATTCTCGTACCCAAGTGATGCGGAGCTGGGAATAACACTGTATTGTACATACTGTATGTTAATAGTTTGTAGATAGTGACTGTGCTGCTCTCAGGTATATCAGATCATTAGGACATCACTGCAGTTGCTAATACTTTTTCCTCAACTGCTCAAGACAATGACTCAACACATACAGTACCACAGCATTTATGTAATTTAAGGAAACAGTGCCCTCTAGTGTTGGTTGAAGGAACAGTTTACTTATAAGTGCAAATTGTCTATTGTTTGCTTGCCCTCATCTTAAACCAAACTCAGTGTCTTCTGTGGAACGTTTAAAAGGGGACGTTTAGCAGAATCTCCAAGTATGTCTTTATCATAGTTCAGGGGTGCCTAAACTTGGTTTTGGAGGGCTGGTGTCCTGCAGAGTTTAGCTCCAACCCCAATTAGACACACCTGAACCAGCTAATCAAGCTCTTACTGGCATGCTTTAAAACTTTCCAACAGGTGTGTTGAGGCAAGTTCAAGCTAAACTCTGCAGGACACCGGCCCTCCAGGACCGAGTTTGGGCACCCCTAAAATGGTTAAACTAAACGATGACGTACCATTTCCAAAGGGTCCAAAACTGACATCAAAACATCTTCATGGCCTGTTGTACTCCATGTCTTCTGACGTCATGTGATAGAATGCTGTTCATTGTTGCACAACGTAGTATTATTATTATTATTGAATAACAGTTTAAATTTAAAGCCATTCATCACACAAAGCTATCTTAGTGGCTGTACATTCCTAGTTTTTCATTTTTTCTTTAAATTTAAATATGCACTAGCCCTGTGGAAGCCAGTTTTCGCCACTGAATTAAAAATTAAAAAGGTTATTGCGACCTTTTTTTTTTTTTCTCAGGATCCTGACTTTTTTCTCAGAATTGTGTGTCACAAACTGGCAATTCCTAATTTTTTTTCTCAGAATTGTGAGATATAAACTCAAAATTGCAAAATAAAAACTTGCAATTCTTGCAATTGTGAGATTTTATCTTGCAATTCTGACTTTTCTCAAAATTCTGACTTTTTTCGCAAATGTATTATATCTCACAATGACTTTTTCTTGCAATTGCGAGTTTTTATCTTGCAATTCTGACTTTTTTTTCTTGCAGATGCAAGTTTATTTCTAGCAGTCCTGACTTTTTTCTGGCAAATTGCGAGTTATATCTTGCAGTTCTGACTTTTTTTCTCACAATAGCGAGTTTATATCTTGCAATTATGGCTTTTTCTTACAATCACAAGTTTATTTCACAATGACTTTTTTTCTTGCAATTGCAAGTTTAAATCTTGCAGTTCAGACTTTTTTTCTCGCAAATGAGTTTATATCTCACAATGACTTATTTCTCACAATTCTGACTTTTTTCTTGCAACTGCGAGTTTATTTCTAGCAGTTCTGACTTTTTTTTTTCATGCAAATTGAATTTATATCTTGCAGCTGACTACTTTTTTCTCGCAAATGTAACTCGCAATTATTTTTTCTTACAACAGCACTTTCTCAGAGTCGCAAGAGTATATCTCACAGTGACTTTTTTTCTCACCGTTCTGACTTTTTTCTCACAATTTTGATATTAATTTGCAATTCTGACTTTTTTTTCTTGTACATGCAAGTTTATGTCTTGCAATTCTGACGTTTTCCCTCAGAACTGTGATATAAACTCAATTGTGAGTCATACAGACTTTAAAAAAGGACTTGTATGTTCTTGATTGTGAGTATTTATCAATTCTGACTGTTATTAAGTTAGAATAGTGAGTTTATATCTCAGAATTGCGACTTATATTACACAATTCTGGCTTCGTTCCTCAGAATTGCAAGTTTTTATCTCACAATTCTAACTTTATAACGGACAATTGAGAGTTTATATCAGAATTCTGAGAAAAAAGTCGCAATCACCTGTTTTGTTTTTGTTGCTGAAAGGGGCTTCCATACTAGCCAGACGTGTTTGACCGTTGATTTGGCTTTTCGTGCCTTTTGCACACGGCGTTCTAATATATGACACTTAAGTTTGTGGAAGGATTCATGTAAAATGAGTTTAGAGCTGGATTTCCATAGCTTTTTCCATATAAACATGGACTAGACTGATGTGTTTGACCACTGCTCTCGCAACTCACTCCATTTTTATTAGTATTTTTTTAAGTCTGCTGCCCCTTATGGCTTTAGAAGACTTGGAATATAGCGCAACATGAAGTAAGTTGATACAATTTTTGGAACTCACAAAATGATACATTTATAGGAAATCCCAAAGGAACATTGTAAGTGAAAAGTAATATTTAAATGCTTCTGTGTTTATGTTTTTTTGCGTTCTCAAGTTTTCTTATGAGAATGCAAAGGTTTTGCGAGGTAACACAATAGTTTTGTTTCTCAGCAGAGCAAAAAACTTTTGCCAGAGAACACAAAAGCACTGAATTTTATTTTATTTTATTTTTTATTTTTTTTTTTTAATCGCCAAGTCCCTTTTAGTGCAGGGGTCTTGGAGGGCCTACGTCCTGCTGCGTTAAGTTCTAACTTGTCCCAACATACTGGAAAGATTCTAGTAATCCTAAACACCTTGATTACTTTAGTTCAGTGTGTTTAATTGAGGTTGGGCGAAACTCTCCTTTCATTCCTGCTTTAGAGATTTCAGGGTGAACCATCCTTTTTAAAAAAGAATCAACTCATAGAGGATGGTCTGCATCATCTCAAGCGGGTTTACATATCTACATGCTGCCATTTCATACTCTTTTCTTTTTATTGAACTTTTGTCAGAGAAGAGAATGTATGTTTTTATACACATTTCAAGTTTGAGTCTTTAATATGGCCACCTAATTTAAATAAAAAAGACAAGTGGATCAATTCTCAACCAGAATATTGTATTGTGTCATCATGTAAACATTTCATGTAATTTTATAAGCAGAGGTCACTTATACACAAAGCTGCGAGGCAGATGGTTTCAGACGCCATATAGTGCAAATCAATACCTTCTGATGTATACTGTATAAATGCATACATTTAACAGAACAGAGCATGGCTTTAACATATTTTATTTTATACAGAGTAGATGTTTTTATATTTATATTTGGTCACAGGAAAGATGGAAGCATGATTAGCAAAATAACATACAGAGTGCAAAGCAACTACGCTTCTCTATTGCAATGTCAAGTCCCATGAATTACACTGAAGCGCCTCAACTGTTGGAATTATACCAAATGCTCAATAATGTGCAGATCTCTTCATAGGCACTGACCTTCGGATTTGCAGGCCTTTTGCGACTAAGGCAAGACATCAACTGTGGCAGTGCAAAGCATATTGATTCTATCGCCTCGGCAAACAAATACCTGTAGGCCAACATATTTTTGGTCCAAAGTCAGCTGTCACCTTTAACACCCCATACCATGTCTATAAATCATAAGGCTATATCCCAAAGAAGTTCAGTTGATTTTTAATTGTGGTTGTGCTTTCGCAGGCAGCTGTTTGGAATGTCCTGGCAATGGAGTTGAGTTCTCTACTGGTTCTTTTCTCCCTGTAGATGGAGGCGGGTTTTCCGCGGGACGGACAGGATGTGTGATTTGAGGAACGAATGCACTGGTAGTAGGTCCTTGAGAGAGATATTCTGCAGGGCTTAACATATCGGGTTGCGATGATGTGGATTCATCAGCAGGTGGCGTCGATGAGGTTTGCTCATTTGTCTCCTACAAGAGAAGGACAGAAAGGTTAAACATTTCAAATATATGATTAAGGTAAGTTACATTTTATCTGTTAAAATGTGTGCTAGAATGAATGAAAAAGTCACATTTCACCCCTATATATATATATATATATATATATATATATATATATGAAGACTTCATTTGCAAAAACAGATTTTTAACCATTTTCAAAAATCATGTTTTTTTTTTTTCTTTGTGCATTCCAATTGGGTTATTTTGATGAAGTAAAAATAACTAAAGAAAAATACAGCTAACTAACACAGTAAAACATGATAACATGAGTTATCTGTTTTTGCAAATAAACTCTTCATATATATGGAAATTAAGCCTATTTTAAGATCATGATGGTTCTGTTTTCTTTACAATTCACATTTTCCTCTCAATTCTCATTACTGTAATTCATCTAGATGTTTTTTTTTAAATAATATGTAAATATTCTCTATAGGGCTAAGATGAAATAAAATGATTCCTTTTAATAAAAAAATAAAGGCAGTATTGCAGTATTAACAATTATTATGCATATTTCACAATTTAAATAAAAATGAAAAGTATTTTAATAATTAACTTTTTTCCTTTTTTTGTTCTCTCTTAATTATTGTCATAATGCATTTAGATGTTATTCAGCTATTTTGTTATTTTTATAGGGTTAAGTCTAAATTAAATAATACTGTAATACCTTTTTTTGTAATTTAATAATAATAATAATAATAATAATAATAATAATAATATATATATATATATATATATATATATCTCAATTCTGATTATACATTTAGATGTTTTTTTTTTATTTTTAAATAATATTTAAATAGTCTCTATAGGGTTAAATATTACATAAAACGATAAAAAATAAATAAAGGCAGTATTACTGACTCTTATTTTACAATTTAAATAATATATTTTCTTCAATTCAATTCAAATTTTCTGAATCTGTTAGTCATAAATATTAATTGATAATGCAAAAAAAAAAAAAAAATATATATATATATATATATATATATATAGTCATCAAAAATAGATTCAGTAAAATAATAATATTAATTAATTAATTAAATTAATATTTAAATATTCTCTGTAGGGTTAAGATTAAATAAAATGATTCCTTTTCATTTAATAAAAAAAATAAAGGCATCATTACTGACTTATATCACAATTTAAATAATATCTTAATCAAATTTTCTGAATCTGTTGGTTTAAAAGTCATAAATATTAATTGATAATGTAAAAAAAAAAACATTTTACATATACATCTAAATCTAAATTGGTTTAAAAGCCACCAAAATACATTTAATAAACTATTATTTTTATTATTAATAATTATTATTATTTTTATGGGGTGAAATATGACCCTGGACATGTTCTTGAAATGTTTCTTCAGATTCACAGACTAAGCATTTGTTTGACTTCAAATATAAACATTATGTGTACTGTACAGTTTAGCTCATTTGGACAGCTTGATGACAAATAAGTCACATTGCCATATGGAATGACAACCCACACCCCAAGACATCTACATAGAAAATAAACAGCATTTCCTGACTTTAAACATTTGCTCAAAAATCAAAATACACAAAACATGTCAGTTGATATTACAATAAAAAGCTTTAGCTAAAGCCTTGACATGTAATATTCTCATGCAGAGAAGAGAAATTTGGACACAAAGGAGCTGAAGCACAGAAGTGTGTTTTAAGAACAAACAAAGACAAACAAAACTGACAACAGAAAAGCATTTATTTTCAGTAGGAAATAGGTTATACAATAGTGTTAGTAAGACTTGTGTAAATGATCCAAGAATACAATAAGAATGAAAGAGGAAATGCAATACCAGACTGTGACAGGACTGCATGCATTTTTGTGTACAAAAGTCAAAGTGCAAACAGATATTTTTCCTCACCTTTCCCCTGAGAAAATGACAGCATGGATGTAAAGAGAAAGAGTTAATTCAGTTAAAAGGTATAAAATATATTTTCTATTAGTATGAAATAAGTTTCTCCACATTAGGTTTCACAAGAATTACATACCAAAAAGCCAAGATGGCAAATAATACAGATCTAAATAAGAAAATTAGCAGGAAAAAAGTTCATGAAATGTTAATAAACATCAAGAGTGAAACCTTCACCTCCTTACGTTCACATCCCAAATCACAAAGGGTGCCACCCTACCTGCGGGACTTGACTTTCACCGCAGTGCTCGTTCTTTGACAAAACGACCATATCTCTGATCTGATAGAGGGCGAAAGCGATGGTGACCCAGGGGGAAGCAGACACCACCCAGGCCGGCTTGTTGGCATCCTCTTGCTCTTCCTGATGCCTGGTTTTCTTAGGAGGCGTCTTTGATTCAGGGTTAGTCTGAGATGCTGATTGGCTCTGGACTAAGTCAATAGTGGCGATAGGCACTGGGCTGGAGGGAACTGGGATGTTCTCAGCCAACATTGAGCCCTCTGTAAAAGAACACAGAGATGTAATCAATAAGCTGTCGTGGTTTTTACTGCAGCAAAATGACATTTTTGTTGTGAAACTGCAGGATGATACTTACTTTTATCCTCATTCTGACCTAACAGCCACTGTATCAGAGAGAAGATGAGTAATGTGACCAGAGAGGCCATTCCGAGGCCTCTGAAGGCTTCTGCAGCACCTAAACAGGAAATTTGCAAGATGAA
The DNA here is from genome assembly GCF_022985175.1 of Labeo rohita. Lineage (NCBI taxonomy): Eukaryota > Metazoa > Chordata > Actinopteri > Cypriniformes > Cyprinidae > Labeo > Labeo rohita. The sequence continues at coordinate 27,784,104 of NC_066877.1, forward strand.
AAAGGAAGCTTGAGAGGAAACAAGCCTGAGACTGTAAGATGAAAGTCATTCACACTGAAAAGCAAGCACGATTTAAACGTGTTCTTGTTCTTTTCGGATATTTTCTATATAGGCCATTCCACAAAATGCACAACCAAAAACAGCTTTAAAAAGAATTTAAGTTTTCAAATCTTACATGTTTACTAAAATCCTTCTATTATCTATTGAAACCCACAATAATATTTAACATATCAATAAGCTTAATATATGTAAGGGATAATCAATGCCGTGCATTAAAGGATTTTAAATGCACAATGTGGAGGCTAAGAACCGCCTGACACAAAGCAGATTTCATGGTTATTCCATGGTCATTTGCAAATTTATAGACAAGTTAAAACTTGTATTGTTTTTAGCAGTGCAATATTTGACCAAATAGGTAAAAATTAGTTATTTTCATCCATTACGGCACATATCTCTAGCATTATATAATAGGAATACAGGAATATAATGTAGCAATCTAGTATCCAGGCTATTGTTTTTTTTTTTTTATAAGAATCGCAGACAAGCATTGACAAGTTTATGTGTGCAGTGCAATGTGATCTCCGACCTCCCTCTCTCTCCCTCTCTCCCTCTCTCTCTCTCTCTCTCTCTCTCTCTCTCTCTCTGTGTTTGTGTGCGAGTGATGTGTGTGTGTGTGTGCATCAGTTAAAGTAGTGCATTAATACAGAATGGTGATTAAACTGACTTGGAACTACCTGTGCATTAAACGGTTTTACTGCATACGTGCCAGCCAATCAGAATCCAGTATTCAGTCAGACCACGGAATAAATAAAAATCGTCATATGTTTGGTACTTTCAACTGGGAGGTGGCTGTCCCTAACCCCTAAATTTCAACTACCGACAGTCACTGCTGAAACATTTGGTGGACTTTCGGTAGTGACATCTTTATTTTTTAGTGTGTGTTATTCCATAATATTTAGCCTTCATATATGTACAGTTGTTCAGAACTGTGCTAGCTAAGCATGTGCTGATTAGCTATTTGAGCTAGGTTCAAAAGTATCTAAAATGATCACTACTGTAACAGTCATGACCAAAATATTTGGTGAAGTTTCGGTAATGACATCCTTGTTTTTTGGGGTGGTATTCCATAACATTTAGTTTCTATATGTATACAACTGTTCAGAACTGTGTTAACCATGTGTTGATTAGCATTTTTTGAGCAGGGCTCAAAAGTATCTAAAATTGTCACTACCGTAACAGTCACATTTGGTGAAGTTTCGGTAGTGACATCTTTGTCTTTTTTGGGGGGGTGTTATTCCATAACATTAAGCTTTTATATGTGTACAACTGTTCAGAACTGACCTAGCTAATCATGTGCTGATTAGCATGCATCTAAAATTGTCACTACCGAAACAGTCACGACCGAAACATTTAATGTAGTTTTAGTAGTGACATCATTGTTTTTTTGGGTGTTATTTCATAACATTTGATTTTTATGTGCGTACAACTTTTCAGAACTGTGCTAGCTAAACGTGCTGATTAGCATCTTTGAGGTAGGCTCAAAAGCATCTAAAATTGTCACTACCGTAACAGTCACAACCGAAATATCTGGTGAAGTTTTTGTTAGGAAATCATTGTTTTGGGTGTTATTCCATAACATTTAATTTTTATATATGTGTACAACTGTTCAGAACTGTGCTAGCTAACCATGTGCTGATTAGCGTCTTTGAGGTAGGCTTAAAAGTACCTAAAATTGTCATTATCGTAACAGTCCCAACTGAAACATGTCATCATGGTTTCGGTAGTAACAAAAAGGAACAAATAATAATTTATTAAGGGGAAATGAACTAAATTTTAGTACAGTTATGCAAATTTGTATTATTTTAGTATGCTTTTGAAGTGTTTTAGTATGCGTATGTAATGTGATGGCTACTGAAACATTACTGTCTCTACCGAAAATGTGCTGTTAACTGCGCAATTACTAGAAATGTGTACCTTGAATATTACACGATTTTTTCTACATACAAAATGTGTGGGAAAAGACATTTTTTTCAAGACTTTTCCAACTCAGACTTTGAACCAGTTCTGTAGAATGGCCCATATATGTAGAAGAATTTATTAGTATATAAGTAAAAAAACAATAACAATATATTCAATCTTTTTGATATACAGTGATGTAGAATTCAATACTACAAGAGTCTGGCTCTTTCGTAACTGTGTCTAAATATATAACAGCATCAAAGCATGCATGACGCACACGAATGGAATGTTTGTGACGTCACATGATCTTTCTTGATGTCATACCGAAGAAGTTCACAAAAACTCCTCCTAGCATGGCTCCACATCCTCTCCCCAGACCTAGGTGCAGCCCCTGCAGGATCCCCTGAGCTGACGTGCGCAGAGCTGGAGGAACAGCAGCGCTCAAATACGAGATGCACGCCGCCCACACTGATGCATGTGTCAACCCTGCACGACACGTTAACATAAATAAACACTTGTGCATCTGCTTAAATAGATAAACACAGATCACTCGTGAGATCTTTTGTGATACACATGAACACAAGAATAAGACAATATTTACAGGTGGTAATACAAACCAAAACAAATATGAAAAAAAGCTCTTCAGTCTGCTACAAATGATCATTAAAAGATAATCAGGAACCAAATGAGAGAACAAAATATTAATAATTAAAGATTCAGCAATATAGCTCATGTTATAGTCATTTTATGAAGTAATATAAAAGTAAATATAAAACAAAAATACTTTATAAATTAAATAACTATTTAATAATGTATAAAATGTAGTGAATTTAAACTGCATATGGGATCGTTTGAAGCTGCATTTAAACTGCATTTTGGAAATTCAAAATCAGGGCACCATATCAGTCCATTATATATAGAAAAATGCTGATATGTTTTTCTCAAAAAACAATTTCTTTATGACTGAAGAAAGAAAGACAAACATCTTGGATGACAAAGGGGTGAGTAAATTATTTGTAAATTGTTGTTCTGGAAGTGGACTTCTCCTTTAATCTTACACTGTATTTACACATTCCTCTGTTTCTTCATAACTCATATATAAATAATAAGTCTTAAACATTGATAGCCAGCTAAATTTATGTTATATAAAGTCATATCACTCAGTTAAAGCAAACTGGCGTTACACCCATGAGGTGGGAGCACGGTCATCCAGTAGTGTCAATAGTCAACACAGTCACAAGATAATACTGGCTAAACAGGCTTCTAATCCTGCTTTAGGAAACTTCAAAAGTCTTGACATTTTCACTAAGTGCTTTTCACAGGAACAGAAGAGGTTACTCTTCTAAGAACTGATGTTGAACAACATTTTGTACTGCCTAGCCTCATAAGTATCAGTACCGCATTTCTTTCAGCTTTGAAACAAGCGCCACTGCCCAAACCTGTCTATTTCTAAACTGTAACCGTGTGATTGCAACAGCATGTTTGATGTGAAAGAAGGTGTCAGATATACTGCAAAAACAGCTGAATCATGTCCTTAGATGATCTCCACGTCAGCTGTGGTCACTCAAGAGCACAGCCCACCAATCCAAACTCCAGAAGCCAGTAGGGCTACACATAAACACATGATTTCTCACCTTGAAGCACCTCCATGGGTAAAACTATCCATGCATTTTCTAGGTAGGAGATGTACAGATAGCGTGCGGTGTTGCAGGCCAGTCCGATATAAAGGACTCTAGAAAAGAGAACACAGTTATGTAATACTGGTATGTCATATTTTATTCATACGTGTGAAACAATAGTTTTCTATACAATGAAAATGTCACACTGGGTGTAGCTAAACCCGTTTGCTTTATAAGGCCTATTGTAGTTAAAGCTGGGTGTTGCATTTTCTGGTGATGTCAGGCTCTATTATGACGCCCGAATGAATGACTCACTCTGTCCTAAGTACGGGCTGTGAGCGTGACCGCACACGATCTCACCAGTGCTAATCTATAAACACTGAATCTCAGACAGGAAAAAACAACGTTAATTTTATTAATACTAATTTAATTCAAATGATGCTTCCTGAAAACAACTGTAATGAAGTGAAGTGTCTCACTTCCGCGCTACTAGCATCACTAAGCATAAATTATAGTTGGTATCTATTTTCTAAATGCATATTATTATTGTTAACGATTCATCCATATATATATAATTTTTAATCAAACTGTCATAATTTGATCTTCAGGTAAAATGACAGGCGGCGTATGTCTGACTTTAATTAAACCTTACCCCCTTTTTTTTTTTCATACAATCGCCTACAAGCAAAATCAAATAATTTTATTTTGTCTTTCCTCAAAATACAGAAGAAAAAAATCTGCCACTAGTTTAGTTTCATCAGAACTTTAAAGGAAAACTCTTTGTCCACCTTGTCATCCAAGATGTTCATGTCTTTCTTTTTTCAGTCGTAAATAAATTGTTTTTTGAGAAAAACATTTCAGGATTTTTCTCCATATAATGGACTGCTATGGTGCCCCGAGTTTGAACTTCCAAAATGCAGTTTAAATGAGGCTTCAAACGATCCCAAATGTGGTTGTAAACGATCCCAGCCAAGGAAGAAGGGTCTTATCTAGTGAAATGATTGGTTATTTTCATAAGAATAATATAATTTATATACTTTTTAATCTCAAACGCTTGTCTTGATCTGCCTGAACTCTGTGTATTCTGGCTCAAGACAGTTAGGGTATGTTGAAAAATTCCAATCGTATTTTTTCCCTCAACTTTAAAAATCATTTCAAAATCATCCTACATCGCTGCCGAAGTACCGACCCAGTCTATGCAAAGTGAACATGCAAAAAAGATCAAACACCCTTAACAAAAAAGGCAGACAGTGATATAGGACGATTTCGAAGTTGAGGGAAAATATGATCATTTGAAGCCGCACTTAAACTGCATTTTGGAAGTTCAAACTTGGGGCACCAAAGTCGTCCACTATATGGAGAAAATGCTGAAATGTTTTCCTCAAAAAACAATTTCTTTACGACTGAAGAAAGAAAGACTTGAACATCTTGGATGACAAGGGGGTGGGTACATTATCTGTAAATCTTTGTTCTGGAAGTGGACTTCTCCTTTAAATAAAATCTGGACTGTTTCCAAAAAGGTTTCCTAAACACTCTCTCTGTCCACCATTGGTTAAACAAATACATAGCCCCGCCCAAGCTCACACCATTGGTTGAATCAGTGTTGCTGTTGTCAGGCTGGTCAGGAAGCTCAACAGAGCAATGTCTTGCACCACAGTGTTTACGTGTTTTGGGGGAAATCAACCAGCGAATGAGTTATTTACAGTTGTGTGTAATTTATTACTACTTTATATTATATGAACTATAAAAAAGTAAAGACCTAGCATATTGTTTTATAATTTAACCGGGATGAACATCAAAATACAGAAGAAAAGATCTGTCATTATTTCCGTTTCATCACAACTTTAAGTAAAATAATGATTGTTTCCTAAACATTCTTCCTGTCCACTATTGGTTAAACAAATACCTAGCCACACCCCAAACTCACGCCACTGGTTGAATCAGTGTCGCTGTTGTCAGGCTGGTCAGGAAGCTCAAACAGAGCAATGTTTTGCTCCACAGTGTTTACACGTTTTAGAGGAATCAACCTATGAATTCCTTACATTTGTGTGCATTTTAAGCATCTTAACACCAACAAATACACAAAAATCTTTAAACCAAAGCTTTTATACTGCCTTCTCCATGTAACTACATGCAAAAGCAGCTCTGTGAGATAGCCATGCAAATGTTGACTCTACAAACTACAGAGAACATTTCACTGTACACTATGTTGGCTCTGCCACACCCTTTTCTTTAGAAAGCTTTAGAATTGATCCACAAAAGAAGCAAGCTCAGTGGATCAATGCTGGAAAGCCTAGACAATGTGTGATGGGGCTAATGGCTGGATAAGGTTACAGGCCTCTCGGCAATCATGACTGAAAATAGGCCACTTAACAAAGGCTGCAGAGACAAAACTGAAGCTATCACATGGATGAACAAAACATCATGTCTACAAACGAAAATTAGGTTCTATGGATGTTTTTTTTTAAATGTAGAACACATGAATTTATCTAATTCATCTAATTTATATTATAAGAACTATAAAAATAAAAATGTAGTTAATTGTTTATATAAAATATATTTTATACAATATATATTAATTTAAAAATACATTTGTGACATATAAAGTCACACTGTAACAAATGTGAGATATAGTCACACTGTGAGATATAAAAATCACACTGAGATATAAAGTCACATTGTTAGAAATTCCAGTGTAACTTTGATTTTTTATATTCTCAATTAAAATGCGGTGTGGTAAGCCAGAAATCATCTTATGTTTTGCATAGAGCAGTTCTGCTACACAGCAGTTGCTGCTAACTAATCAGCTTTTCACGAACCAGCATCTGTCGACTAAAATAACATCTCCACAAATTAGGAAGTGGTCACTGAAACTGGGTTGTCTGAGGGAAATCGCAAAACGTCTGCCAAATGCTACCCGTTTACATCATTAAAAATGCAAAGACTGAGCCACCAGTACACTTGAGCTATCTTAAGGTGATTCATCTTGTACACTCTCAAGAGCTGATGCTCTGGGATATACCACACACTTGAGAAATACCACAAAGCAGATTGAGGATGTGAGCAGACATTTCCATGTGCCTGTTTACCACTGCCCACATACACATGGTAAACATCCTGGAAAAGGGTGGCCTGCATCTTGGTTGTACATTGTGTGCCCAGGCTAGGCAGTGCCCATTTAGAGCTTAGCCAAAGTCAACAATAACTACCCAGACACAACCTTTGGACTTTCCCTGTGAGCCTATTGTACACTGCTTGGCCACAAATATGCCAGTCTATATGTGTTAATACACAGAGATGTGTTGAGTCTTTATGGCTTACCTTATATTTAATTAAAAACAACAACAAAAAAAGGTTCCCATCAGTAGGCTGGTTACTAAAGCGTATGATCACACTGGTATGATTAGCGCAGCTTTTGGCACTTTTTTTGCACATAATCACTATAAACCACTTATAATAACAAGAAGAAAATGAAGAATAAACAGTGATGTATATTGAAACAGCAGCAGCCTAATAATTGCCCAAACCTTTCAACATAATTCGATTTTTTTTCTCATCAAAAGCTTGTATGTAGCCTCTTCCTGTTTACCAGCCACTCAGTTTCATGTCTTTCAGAAGAAATGGATGAGTTCACGTGTCGTATCTTTGAAAGGTCACTGTGGTAGCGCACATATAGCTCCTAAACCAAGCCATTAACTGTGATCATTATGAACTTGTTTAAAACACAAAATACATTTACTTACATATATTTGTTTATCTCAATGGCTACAGTTTTACCGTGAATAATTTTGCATGCCTCATTTCTTAAAGGGGTGCTATTATGCTTTTTCATAAAAGCATAATAGCTTTTATAATAGACCAACATTTTTTTTATTTTGGTCAGTGTGTGGTGTGTATCTTCGGGCATAAAAAAGATCTACAAAGTTACAAATCTCAAAGTCCACACGAAAAGGAGATATTTAGTTTTAAAAAAAAATATTTTCAAGAACTACAACGAACAGCTCCTTTGGACTACAGCGTTTGTTTTCCGCATGCAATGACGTCCCAACGCGGTCCATTAGAATATCATTAAATTAAATCCTGCCTATGGAAATTCGAATTGTTGGGGGGTGTGTAGGGACAAAGTGGAGACCTGACTTTACTGATGCAGTGCAGAGAGACACTTCAACAAGCCGCAGCGCAGTGGGTATAAACACAAGCATTGACTAGAGTGGCCACTTCAGAGCAGTAACACACCGCTGACGTGTGCAGTACAGGGGGTTCAAACACATGCTGAAGCCGGGATCACCGGTTTCAGAAATTTTTGAATTTTCCGCTTCATTTCATGTATCTTTGCTCAGTAATTAATGTTCTTTATCAACGTATCAGTTTAGGACTTAAAGAACCAAAAATTTTTTGGAAATATTATAAATAATACCTGTCAATCATGTCAATAAAGCTTTGTCTTTTTCTGTAGACCTAATGTTACATCAGTAGGTGGCGATAAATGAGCATCTGTACTACGTATTAGCAAGTTATTAAAGGAACACTCCACTTTTTTTGAAAAGGCTCATTTTCCATCTCCCCTAGACTTGAGTTTTACCATTTTCGAATCCATTCAGCCGATCTCTGGGTCTGGCGGTAGCACTTTTAGCATAGCTTAGCATAGATAATTGAATCTGATTAGACCGTTAGCATTTCGAGTTAGACGCTAGATAGAGTTTCGATATTTTTCCTATTTAAAACTTGTCTGTTCTGTAGTTACATCGTGTACTAAGACCGACAGAAAATTAAAAGTTGCGATTTTCTAGGCCGATATGGCTAGGAACTATACTTATTTAACAATCATTAATAATAATAATAATCGTAATAATCAAGGAACTTTGCTACCGTACCATGGGTGCAGCAGGTGCAATGATATTACGCAGCGCCTGAAAATAGTCTCCCTGTGCAAGCAGGTGGTAAAATTGATTATACTGACGAAAGTCAGCCTATTTTCAAGCGCTGCGTAACATCATTGCGCCTGCTGCACCCATGATACAGCAGCAAAGTTCCTTGATTATTACGCCAGAATGAGAGTATAGTTCTTAGCCACATCGGCCTAGAAAATCATGAATTTTTTATTTTCCATTGGTCTTAGTACATGATGTAACTACAGAAGAGTCAAGTTTTAAATAGGAAAAATATCGAAACTCTTTGCTAATTTTTGAGCGAGATGCTAACAGTCTAATCAGATTCAATCATCTATGCTAAGCTATGCTAAAAGTGCTACCGCCAGACCCAGAGATCGGCTGAATGGATTCGAAAGCGGTAAAACTCAACTGTTTAACTCTAGGGGAGTTGGAAAATTAGCCTATTTTCAAAAAAGTGGAGTGTTTTTTTAAGTAATTGACTCATTAGAGTCAATGTTGATTCATTAAAATCACTGAATCATTAACAAATGAAACGGGGGACTTAAAATAAATAATTCATTCACTTAGGCCTATATTTCTTCACAAACAATGATTTATTCCTCAATGAAACACCACTAAGTATTATATCTTATTATAATTATAATTATACTTGCTAAAGACTATTACTGATTTTAGATTTACTGTAGTAATAATTCGGAGACACTAATTTGGGCAAACAGCACTAATGACTTTTTTTACGACTTGACGCTTAAAGCGGAGGACTTGCAACTCGACTTGGACTTGCCCGTCTTGACTCGGGACTTGTCTGTCATGACTTAAGACCTGAATGCAAAGACTCGAGACTTACTTGTGACTTGCAAAATAATGACTTGGTCCCACCTCTGTTAATACAGATATAGCACAAGAAATGTGTGCATATACATCACTTTTGAACAGATGCGCTTGGTTGTGTTCTCATAAAATATTGAGCAACCAGGATATGGTAACCATTGCAAGAAGGTGGTGCTTGGGCACAGGTCCAAAATACATAAACTACTATGATAAAGTAAAATTGCTGGCTTCGCTCAAACGTTTGCTCAATCACTGAGCATAAATGAGTATTTAGCTTTTGTTAATTTCAGACAATACCTGTCTATGGGATACCAAATGCAAAGTAGATTATTCACAAAAAGAGATAATGGAATATCATTTTGTCAGTATATCTAGTAAATCTCTTTTTAAGCAATCAGGATGTTGTGATAACAAAAAAATATGCTTTTCTAGCTATATCTGTGCATTTAAATAAAATATTAATAAATACTGTAAATTTAAATAAAACTACATTTATTTACATAAACGTTATGTAAACTATAAAAAACTAAATACTGAAATAACACTGCTTTTGAAGATGTTTCCTTCATGACTGGCTACCAACAGATTTTTACTGATGCTTCCTACTTAATACATTTCCCAGTAAAACTGCAACCAAACAGTTCTTGCCCAAATGATTATCATATTTTATTAACTATTTTTGCTTGGATACAGTTTAAAGAAACAACTATGACTGACAACATACAAGGGTGTTCCCAATGACGCATTTAAATTGCTGGAGGTAGCTAACTCTGCATATGCATTGTTATTGGGCCACACAGAACACATTTTTAGCGCTTACAGACAGCTTTATAAGAGGAACTAAAAGCAGCAAGACACGATGCACCAGTTAAAGACGTCCTCCTAGTGTTAAAATGCAATTAAAAAACAGCAGAAGACAAAAACACTTTCTGTGTGAACTGTCTCAAATCTGACCTTAGTATCCAACTTTATCAAGTCACAGAACATGGTCTGCACTTCCATTAGCTGCTGCTTATTTGCATAACAATTTAAGTGTGCTCAATTGCCTACTTAATTGCTCAATCGTCTACTCTCACTGAAACTGAATGACTCATGGTATCTACAAATTACTTTCAGTGTGAATGTCCTAAATAACAGGAGAAACCTCGGACTACCCACTTGTATTGGAAGTGGAGATGTTCCTGTCTTTCTTTCTTCAGTCAAAAAGAAATTAATGTTTTTGAGGATTTTTCTGTATATAGTGGAATTGGAATTGAAGCTATATTGAAACTGCAATTTTGACCTTCAACCCACTGATCCCCACTGAAGTCCACTATATGGAGAAAAATCCTGGAATGTTTTCCTCAAAAACCTGCAACCAAACTGCAAACCAAACAGCTCAATCATCCTGCCCAAATAATTATCATATTTTATGAGCTATGTTTTGCTTGGATACAGTTTAAAGAAACAACTATGACTGGCAACATACAAGGGTGTTCCCAATGACGCATTTAAATTGTCGCTAACTCTACATAGTCATTGTTATGGTCCGCACAGAATGCATTTTTGCGTTTACAAACACAAAAACAAGGAACTAAAAGTAGCAAGACACAACGCACCAGTTAAAGACGTCTATCTAGTGCATTTTTACGTAGAAAAACAATTTAAAAAAACGCAGAAGACAAAAACACTTGCTGTGTGAACTGGCTCGAACCTGACCTTAGTATCCAACTTTATGAGGTCACAGAACATGGTCTGCACTTCCATTAGTTGCTGCTGCTCATTTGCATAAAAGCAGAAGTGTGCTCAATTGCCTATTTAATTGCTCAATTGTCTACTCTCACTAAAACTGAATGACTCATGGTATCTACAAATCTTTCAGTGTGAATGTCCCAAATAACAGGAGAAACCTCGACCACCCACTTATATTGGAAGTGGACTGAATGGACGTACAAGTGGTAAGTGGTTCTCTTACTTTGTCTAGCACCTGAATACCCGCATTTAAACAAATCAAACAGGACTTCTGAATGCAAGTTATATTCCTAAATAATATTCATAATTCAAGTCCCCAATGCAGTTAAAGGATTCATTTACTCCAGAATTAACAATTTCCTGATTTACTCACCCATATATCATCCAAGACATCCATGTCTTTCTTTCTTCAGTTGAAAATAAATTAAAGGTTTTTGAGGAAAACAGGACTTTTCTCTGTATAGTGGCCTTCAATGAGGACTGGCACATTGAAGGTCCAAATTGCAGTTTCAGTGCAGTTTTAAAGGGCTCTACATGATCCCAGACGAGAAATAAGGGTCTTCTCTAACAAAATGATGAAATCATTTTCTAAAATAAATAAACAATTATATACTTTTTAACCACAAATGCTCGTCTTGCACTAGCTCGACTTCACGCACTATGTAATGCACAACTTAGGCGGAAGTACCGACCCAGTGTTTACAAAGCAAACGTGCAAAGAAAGTCAATCACCCTTTACAAAAACGTCAAAACAACAATGTTGGATGATTCTGAAGTTGGAGTTTTTTGTCCCTACCCTACCTTTATGAACCGAAGTACACTGATAAAGAACTAACCACGCATGACCTTTCCAACGTGAAGTCATGGACACACATTGCAGAGCTAGTGCAAGACTAGCATTTGTGGTTAAAAAGTATGTAAATTATTTTTTTTTTAGAAAATGGCTGATCATGTCGCTACATAACACCCTTATTCCTCAGCTGAGATTGTGTAGAGCCCTTTGAAGCTGCATTTAAACTGCAATTTGGCCCTTCAACCCGTTGGCTCCCACTGAAGTCAACTATATGAAGAAAAATCCTGGAATGTTTTCCTCAAAAACCTTGTCTTTCTTTCTTCAGTTGAAAAGAAAGTAAGACATGAACATCTTGGATGACATGGGGTTGAGTAAATTATCAGGAAATTTTAAATCAGGAGTGAACTAATCCTTTAAGTATTTTACAAAATTAGATTCTCACCTGATGTGTCCAACAAGCTCAATGAGTTTGTGGCTGGTGAAATAAGCGGCCAGCTCAGACACGTGGCTGAGCACCGAGCAGATGCCGAAGAGTGTGGTGGTGCCCTTCAGGTCCTCCAGATGCCAGTAGAGGAAGGTGAACACGAAACCATAACCAAACCCCATGAACCAGGCCACAAAGAGAACCGTACCATAGCGGACGCCACAAATGATCCGGAAGAGATCTTTGAAGGGAAACGGTTGCGGGTTGCTTTCTGGGCAAACGGGTGTGTCATCTGGACTGGACTCTGAAGATGAGACGTCCTGAATGACTTGAGGTATATCCAGATCCTCTTTTTTGTCCTCTTCATCATCTGAGCGATAAACCCTGTTGTCAAAGTGGAACTGCGTCGCCACGATTAATGCCAAGGTCATTAGGACTCCAAAAACTATGAACGCAATTTGGTAGTTCTTGTAGTCGGGTAGAACACAACCCGAACCCTGGATGAAGATTGTGATGTGTGTGTGGTCGATCCAAATGCCGACCGACAGCATAGCGACACCCCATCCCAAAGATCCCCACATCCTCTGGAGTCCATAACGATCTCTGTGTGATCCTAAATATTGAAGAGTGACGGTGTCCACAATGGTCACAGCTGGGGCGCTGAAGAACTCGCCAATGATGATGACTAAGAGGATCAAGAGAAATATAGTATCTACTTGCTCCTTATTGAAAACTATGATATACTCTTTGAGTTTGGCAGTGATAGCTTGTGTTTCAATTGTCGAGGTAGATTTTGACGTAACTGTCGAGGTACGAGGCAACCCCGTTGTCGAGTTAGATGGCATGGTAATGCCGACAGGATTCGCAGAGGGAGTGCTTGTGGTATTTACATTTGCACTTCGAATGTATCTAGAGTGAGGTCCATATTCTGTTAATATTGGCTGAGAAAGCGGAGGAGCGGAATACACATCCTCAATCAAGTACCTTCGCTGTCTGGTACGGTTACCAGTTTGAGTATAGTTTGTAAAATTGTTTGGCGTCTCAACACTAGGGTCCATGCTGACACAGGTCATAGCTGCCGGCTTCACAAAGCCGATACCGCAGTTAAAGAGCACCCAGCAGAGTACAGAAAACAGTAACACCGCTTTCCCTTTCTTGAAGCGGTCAGCCACTACGCCCCAGAAAGGCGCACTGCAGAACTCAATAAAGTAACGGATTCCAACTAGCAGGCCACTTTGGCTGGGTGTCATTCCCAGCTGCTTGTAGTATACGGCAAGCAGAGGGTGTAAAGAGCCATATGCGGAGTAAAAGAAGAAGTAGAAGATCTTGGAAATCAAGAGATGATTGTCTATTCGTGCACAGCACCTCTCTGTGCAGTCCATATTCTGAGAGGGCTGAGAAGAGAGTGTGTCAGTGGGGGCAGGCGGTGCTGTTTGACCGGATGGTGTAGTGTTTGCCACCTGCCCCAGGGACAGAGTGTTAAAAGGTTCAGACAGAACATATTTCCTCTTTTGGTCCTCCTCATCATCCGTAAGGATGGCCACCCGATCGCTCGCCATTTCTGTGAGACAGATATAAACATCTGATTAGGACATTGTGTAAAGTCTTCATGCAAATACAAAACAACAAAAAACCTTATGCTAAGTGTCTGTGAAGAAAGATGGCAGATTTAAAACCACATTCACTACCAGTCAAAAGTTTTTGAACAGTACGATTTTTTAATGTTTTAAAGAAATCTCTCCTGCTCACTGTTTATTTGATCCAGCAAAAACAGTACAATTTTTGAAATATTTTTACTATTTTAAATAACTGTTTTCTATTTAAATATATATTAGAAAAGGTAATTTATTCCTGTGATTTTAAAGCTGAATTTTTAGCATCATTAGTCATATGATCCTTAAGAAATCATTCTAACATTCTAATATTCTGCTTAAAAACATTTATTATTAATACTATCTTTAAAACAACTAAGCAGACTTCAGACTTTTCAGGTTTCAGAAAGTTCAGAACAACAGCATTTATCTGAAATAGAAATCTTTTGTAACATTATAAATGTCTTTATCACCACCTTTGATCAATTTTTAGCGTTCTTGATAAACAGAAGTGTTAATTTCTATAATTTCCTTCCCCCCAAAAATACAAATAAATAAAAAAAAAATCACGCTGACTCCAAGCTTTTGAATGGTATAGTTTATAATGTTACAAAAGCTTTTTGTTTTAGATAAATGCTGATCTTTGTATCTTTTTGTTTATCAAAGAATCCTGAAAAAAGGTACTCAGCTGTTTTAAATATTGCTAATAATAATAATAAAAATAAACGTTTCTTAAACAGCAAATCAGCATATTAGAATTATTTCTGAAGGATTATGTGACACCGAAGACTGGAGTAATGATAATGAAAATTCAGCTTTGATCACAGGAATAAATTACATTTTAAAATATATTCAAACAGAAAGCAGTTATTTTAATTAGTAAAATATTTTTGCTGTACTTTGGATCAAATAAATGCAATGATTGGTGAGCAAAAGAGAATTAAAAAAAAAATAATTAAATGTTTTACTGTTCAAAAACTTGGGCTACATTGTTCATACATTGTGGTTATCGCAAAACAAAAATAAAAGGTGAAGGAAAAAAAAACTTCTCATGTCTTTTCTTGGTGATGTCAAAGGTCGTAAATCACTACTGTGGTTAGGCCTAAGTGTTTTTGTTCAGACCAACCAGAAAAATTGGTACATCTTTTTTATGAATGCGATCACTCAAAAAAGTTTTGGGAAGATTTATCTTTGTATGTCCAGAGGAAAACTGGTTATAGCTGTGATCTGACCTCAAAGGATGTCTTAATATATTTTGAATCAAAAATCTGTTAACTCTATGGTGAATTTGATGATTTTATTTGGAAAGTTTCATATTCATAAAAATAGAAGAAATAATTCTAAACCTTGTTTAAAGGTTTTTATGATTGATTTCCATGCATATATGGATTCTCTTCAGTGTATCGACAGTAAAAAATCTATAGATACAACTGTATTTGCTAAAGAGTTAAGGTTGATTGAAAAGTGAAATTATATACATTGTCATTTGTAATATCGACAGTTGTATTTATCTTGTATTTTTGTTAAAGTGTATCTTTTGCGTATATTTATATTTAAAATGCAAATTGTAAACCCGATTTTTGTTTTTGTTTTCTTTGTTTAAATTGTGTTAATTAATTATTTTGTTTTGGATGTCTTGTTATAAATGTATATGTTTTGATGCAGTTTATAATAATAAAAAAAAAAGTTAGGCCTACGTGTTTACAAAATTGCTAATGCTAACATTTTGCATATGAATATTAATGCATTGCATTGTTTAATATTAAGTGCATTATTGCTTACCTTTGTGCATTAAACCATTTTGATTCAGTCACTTGATGTCCAATAAGGCAAAACAGTTCACTTAGTGCTACTTTTTAATGTACAAGTTAGACTAATGAGAATTATTTGTTTTTCACTTGACTCTAAACCTAAGTTTAGAATAAAAACACATAACACCTTAATGAGTTTAGTACGAGTATATAATCAGTTTTATGTCATATACACTGACGTCAAACAAAATTCATTCAGTATCATTACACATCAAGTGATAATGCTGAATATCAAGTAGTGTTAGCAAAAACTATTTTTTAGGAATGCAGTTATGAGGTGGAGATCATTGTGCGGTGGAATGAAGATAAACTGAAGTGTAATTAAAAAACGGTAACGTCATGTATCATAATAAACTTCAAAGGGTGTAGTCCCTGTCTGAAACTGAGTACACACACCCTATAAGCTGTATTAACAGTGATACTGCACAAATACAATGCCTAAATGTATTTACAAACACATTTTTTTTCTGACACAGTGTTTTTGTATAAAACAGGCAGCAGTGTGGCTCAATACAAAGCTCACTTACCCGGTTGTTGTGTGGAAGTTTATGTTATTTCACCGTCTGGCGTTGAAGGAGGACGATCCCTTCAACAGACTGTTCTCTCCGTCCGACCATCATTTTATCACCATCCTGGATTTTTGCTCACTTTCTGTGAACAGTCCTTAAAGAGCGATGTATTGCGGTAGAGCAGAGGAGCAGGTTTATCCTACGGCCGTTCACATCCGACCTGACGTCAATCTCTCACCTGCCTGCGATGTGCGCAGCGGCAGTGTGTTTGTGAGACTGCCTTCATTTCCACTGATGTCATTAGCAAGTGTGACACCCTGTTTCGTCCTTCAGTTTCTGAAATTGTGTTTTAGACTGCACGGTTTCCCGTATAGTATTTGGCTTGGAGAAAATGTCTTAGATCAGACAAATGTTGATGATATTTAGGACTTTTAATTGATCAAAATAGGCTGTGGTATAGTTTAATATAGTTTATATTAACTTCTAGGTGGAGTAAAATACTTTTGGATTAACCACTTATTTTAATATTTTATTTCTATTTTTATTATTATTATTATTATTATTTTTATTAGAAACACATTTATTTGGACCGGCGAACGCATGCAACATGATTTAACTCTAGAGATTATGATAAAACAGCGACATCTACTGATGCTCAATAAAGTTAAAACTAACCAAATAGTTAAAATAAATAAATAAAAATACATACATATGCACATACATATCTAAGCTACTTTTAAAAAAATTGCCTACCAATACAATCAGTAGTTATTTTAACATATAATATCTAAATATTAATCTGATCTGATTTTTCTTCCACAAAACAATGTCAAACAGAGTGACTTAAAGCATCGAACTTGAACGTGCACTACCAGTCAAAAAAATTTATTTTTATTTTTATTTTTTTACTATTTAAAATAACTGCTTTCTATCTGCATATATTTTAAAATGTAATTTATTCTACAGAAATCATGATTTCCTTCGGAAATCATTCAAATATTCTGATTTGCTGGTCATTTTGTTTTATTATTATTATGTTGAAAACAGTAGAATTTTTCAGGTTTCTTTGATGAATAGACAGTTCAGAAAAACAGCATTTATCTGAAATAGAAATCTTTTGGAACATTATAAATGTCTTTATTATAATTTTTGATAAATTCTTGCAAGCAAGCATCCTTGCTAAATAAAAGTATTAATTTTTATCCCCCCAACCCCCCCACACAAAATCCAAGCATTTGAATTATATAGTTTATAGTTTTAAAAAAGGTTTTTATTTCAGATAAATTCTGATCTTTGAATCTTTCTGTTCATTTAAGAATCCTGAAAATAAAATTACTCAACTGTTTTAAATATTGATAATAATAATAATAATAATAATAATAATAATAATAATAATAATAATAATAATAATTAATGTTTCTTGAACAGCAAATCAGCATGTTAGAATGATTTCTGAAGGATCATGTGACAATGAACACTGGAGTAATAATGCTGAAAATTTATCTTTGATCACAGAAATAAATTACATTTTAAATATATTTAAACAGAAAGCAATCTAATCCGTCTCGTATTTTTCTGCCACGAAACAATATGTATCAATCAGAGTGAATGACAGCATCAAACCTGAACATATACATTTAAAATAAATACGATTTTTTAAATACAATACATACAAGTATAAATACAAGCTATTGACAGCTTTGATTAAATATTCCGCTACAAAAAAGAAGAGCTGAACACGCCGTTCGATTCAAATCGCTGAGTCATTTTGTTCTGTTCATTTTCATGAACCGCCCAAAATTGATTCACCAGAATGAATCGTACTTCCCAGCGCTACATGAAAGAGAGAACCGAGTAGGACGAACCGATTCACCAAGATGAATCAGAAATTCCAACGCTACATGAGTGAGCGAAGACTGAGTAAGATGAATCGATTCACCAGAACGAACATATGAATCAGCGTCAAAGGCCTTGAGTCGTATCAAACGAACGTTTTTGGCGCAAATTTACATTTGTTAGAAGCAAACGAAGTTAGACTGACGCCGACATTTCTTTATCCTCGAAAACATTCAACAAAACCTAACACGGTAAAAGAAAATCGTACATGGACTATGTTAAATATAGGTTCACTTGCAACGAGAAAATACAGTTTGATATGGAAGCTTGGTCGCACGTTACTGCTGTAAATCCTAAAACGCCACAATGAAAACAGACATGTAACCGAATGATGGTCGAACAAAACTCATTTACAAAGTATTTTGTAAAGTTATTTTACCTTTAACCTACTTTTAGTTTAAAAATGACAAAGATAAAAATGGTCTGATATGTTTAAATGTAAATGTAAAATGTTGCTATAATGTACATTATTTACATGAATGCACAAAACTGTTAAAAAATAAATAAATAAATGTATACCTGTCATACAAGCAGGATGAAATACAGGCTATTAACTGAAAATATAACATTTCATTGCTTTGTTAAATGTAAAATTTATTTATACAGTGTACTAGCACTTGTAACAAGTAACATAGTACAATTTACCTTTTTCAGGACTGCATGTATCTAAGTGGCATTTATAATGCTTACTGAAGAATCTGTGAATAGCTTTTTATAAGCCAGGGTTTAGATTTGCATCTCATAGTGATCTATACACAGCCACAGACATACACTGCCACATATGCTATGATTACAGTAATGTTTGTGCATCTGTATGAGACAAGATGGCTTTCTAGCCATGAGGGCATTTTACATTAATTGTGTGCTCAACATGCAGTGCAATTTTGCTTGTAAAACATGTTCAAGGTGTAAACCTGCACTCTCCTAAATGGCCTTGATGGTGATACTCTATGCATACCATCTAATATGATTAATGCATGCTTACCTAGACAATAAGGCTAATGCAACCAAAAGGAAAAGCAGTCATAAGCCATGCACTGTGGTAAAACCAAATAAATAGTTGATTTTGATAATGAGTCATGGTTTGATGTTACAAATTGGTGTATTGATTAAATGTGTCACTGTCAATTAAATTTAATTAAAATTAAATTAATTTTTTGACAGCACTAATAAAATGTTAAAATGAGTGATTAGTTTCTTTTTATTGTACTCAGTGTCTAGATAAAGTATTTTAGAGTTAAGTATAACTACAAGATTTTTATAGACTATAACTCATCATATTTTCAGTGCATTTGGTGTTTATCTGTAAAATGTTAAAGAATGACTGTCCTGCAGTGTTATTTTGGTATTGTTGAGAAGATATTTTTTATATATATTTATATTCTTGAATCCATTTTTTTTTTTAAATTTGTTTTCATTTTAATTGTGAAATTTCAGTAATTTTTTGTTGTGTTAATAACACAACAAAAAATTACTGAAATTTCACAATTAAAATGAAACGTCTATAGAGTTTTTATATTTTTTATTTCAGTTTTAGTTATTTTAATACGTCAGGTTCAACTAAATTAAAATGAAGAATAAAATGAAATAAAAAGTTGATATTTTGGTTATTGTTTAGTTTATTTCAAGAAACAGATTTTTCCTTTTTTTCTTTCTTTTTTTTTAATGGCTTTATTTTAAGTTAACTGTAGTAACCATTAAGTTTATTATTGGTGACTGTATCTCTTGTTTTAGGAATCAATATCCCTACTTGTTGATTTATTTGAGTTGAACAGGAGAGGTGTGATCACAAGTGGGCAGCTTCTATCCATAGTGACATCACTGAGGAAACACCCTAATTATGAGGGTATCGTTTCAGCCAGCAGGGGGCGAAGTTTTACACGCACACCCGACGCTCCACTCATCACAGCATCTCAGCGCTCTCCTTCCAGCTTTAAGTGAGACTCGACTACACGTAAGTGTAACTCTTCTATTCATTGTTGTCCATTAACGTCATCATTCTTGTCACTGGTGTTGCCATGTCTGCCATTCATCCATGGCTTTTCCAATCATTTTAGCCCATAAAACAGTGTCCAGCTGAAACATCTGCTATCTCCCCTATTGTGTTAGAATAGTAAAGTGTTGTATCTGCCTCCCCTGTTCCCTCCCACTCACTCAGAACCCTGTGCACCATCCACACATTTGCTCTCAATTCAGCAGTCCAGAGAGCGATGCTGTTTCTATGACAACTGGGTCCTGCAGGACAAACTGCAGAGAGGATTTTCCTTTCAAAGGGGGTTCCAAGGAGAAGGCACATGCTTAGCATGAAATTCAGCCCTCTTAAATCCTTTCACTTGTTTATGATCTCATTTTGAAGTAGGGGAAATGAACATCAGACATCTGTTGAATGTACCAGAGGGTTGGTGGTTTGTGAACAGTCTATGCTAAAACATTCACAAAATGGTGAAAATTTTCATGTTGTGCAGTTTATCCATATCTGTATAAATATCCCCTTTTTATTTATAATATTATATTATTGGAATTAATATTATTTAATTGAATTATGAACTTGATGTTAACCGTACATGTTTAATTAATTAGTGATGGACTAATGTATAATCTAGGGCTGTTGCTGAATGAAATTCATATAAATCAAGAAACCTACAGGTAGCATTACCAGTAGATAGTGGACATTTTTTTCTACTTAGTGAATATTGAGTAAATATTATATGAAATGAGCTTGTTAAATATATGTGTTTTATTATTTGTTTACTTTATTATTAATTTCGTATTAAACTTAAGACTGCAGTAATGGCATATATATATATATATTCTATATATTCTATATATGTCATTACTGCAGTCTTAAGTGTCACATCAGAATTTATTATTAAAGTTATCAATGTTGTGCTGCCAAATATTTTTTGGAACCTGTGATACTTTTTTCAGGATTATTTGATGAATAAAAGGTGAAAAAGAACAGCATTTTAATTAAAAATATTAAGATTTTCTAAAAATATAGGCCTTTGCTATCACTTTTTTTTTTTATCAATTTAACACATCCTTGCTAAATAAAAGTATTAATTACTTTCAAAAAAAGAAGGAATAAAACTTTATGCTAGTGTATATTGTTAGAAAAGATTTTTATTTTAAATAAATGCTGATCTTTTTAACTTTTTTTTATTCAAAAAAGTATTACAGGTTCCAAAAAATATTAAGCAGCACAACTGTTTTCAGCACTGATAATAAATCAGCATATCAGATTGATTTCTGAAGGATCATGTGACACTGAAGACTGTAGTAATGATGCTGAAAATTCAGCTTTGATCACAGGAATAAATTAGATTTTAATGTAAATTAAAATGGAAAACGTTATTTTACATCATAATAATATTTCACAATTTTTTTCTGTATTTTTGATCAAATAAACGCAGCCTTGATGAGCTTAAGAAACTTATTTAAAAAACATTAAAAATCTTAATATATACATTATATAACACAAAAGTTCATCTTTATTCTACATCTATATTTATTGTTACCAAAACTGCCAATGAAGTAGTCCACCACTACAGTTAATGAACATTGTATGTTGTTGTCTTCATAATGTAGAACCATGAAATAGGATGCATGTATACATAGAGTCCAGGAGATGGCAGTCTATGTTGTATAGCAGCTGTTGTTTTCAGGGTCTTTTGTTTGGTTCTCATGGTCTTCTTAGGAATTTGTAAGATGTCATTGCATTGATTATATTTAGTAATCCAAATAACTATTTCCATCTCTGATGAGATAATCAAATATCGGTAGGTTTTGTTCTGAGGGTTGTTTGAGAAATTGTATGAATTCTTCCAAGGCTTGAGTGCTGAATCATGTTATTTTCTGAAGAAATGTAAAAAAAACCCACTGCCAAGTCTGAGGCCGCTAGTGACGGTGTCAGTTCTTACTCAGCAGCTATCTTTGACACATGAATCAGAGCTTTATTTCGAACCCCTCCCTCTTTAGGCCCCCATGTCACACTTTCTGCAGCTTGTGATTGGTTATGAGTGCCAGGGGAGAAGATGAGGGGCTGGGCCAAAGCATCCGGGCTGCCCAAAAAATTTGACCTATCAGGGTACAGCTGTTCCTTGATGACTTAGTGGGACTAGTCTGTCACCTCCCCGGGGGGACATGCGAGTGGAAGGAGGGGGCTATCATGAGTGAGACAGCTTAACTTGGAGGGCAAGGGGACGAAAGTCTGGCCACCGCAGGCGCAGAGTTGGAAACCCGGTGGAAATCCTGCAACTGAGTAATCACCTAAAGGATCCATCGGTCATTTTTTTCCCCCTTAGATCCCGAAGAACTGTGGGACCTGAATCTGAGGGTGAAAAGCTGAGGCCAAATCTTCCAAAAGGCAACAGGGGTAACTGCTAATGCAATATGATCCTTTGGGACTCGCTCTAAAAATACCATCCAGCCAGGAGTACATGCACAAGCTCCATTCGCCTAATTGGACAAAGATTAAACATTTTGTTTTCAGCTTCTCTAATTGGACGTCTCAAGGATGTGAGAAACATATTCCAAAGCGTTTATGATGCAGGAAACCTGTGGGAAATTTCTACACGCATTTTTTTTTGACATTTCTACATGCCTGAAGGCCTTTCAGAAGGTCTTCTGTTAATGCAGGTAGAGATTTCCACTTTTCTAAGAAGTCATTTGATAAGTAAGTATTGCATTTAACTGGATTTTGATAACTTCAAGTGCAGTCTTGCATTTTAAATGTTTGGAATATGTTTACCATATTAAAACTCCAAATTATGAAAAGCTATTAGCTATTAGATACTTTTTTATGTAATTTGAAGCCTAAATCAGTTTAGTAACGTGTAGCAGTCCGTAAAGAAGGATCATGAGGAAAGCTGAGGTCCAGATGACCCTCAAGAAGGGTGTTGATGAAGAAGCAAGAGGAATGGCTCCTCCAAGCCCCAGGATACCATCGAAACGGGCAAAAGTTAGTTCCGATCAGGTCGTACCAGACCCTGCTGCTTCTGTCTACCCAACACCAACTCCTCCAGTGTTCATCCGGAAGATGAGGAACGCTGCGGTAGGTACCGGCTGTGATATCCGTCTGAAAGTAGCCGTGGCTGGAGACCCTCAACCTACCCTCTACTGGTACCACAATGATGACCTGCTCAACATGGATAACCAGGAATATGGAGGCCTGTGGATCAGGGACTGCAAACCCAGTGATGCCGGCCTGTATACATGCATTGCCACCAACCATCTCGGAGAGGCCAGAAGCAGTGCAGTCCTAGCCGTTTTGGATTTGGGTGAAGGTAACTACACATGTAGCTATGTAGATGTTTCATTATGAAATCAATGGCTTTTTCTTTGAACATCCACGGAGTCTTTCAAATGCAGAAACGGTTCTTTATAGTGGAAAAGGTTCTTTAGATTTTTAAAATGGTTCTTTTTAGGACCGTTCACTGAAAGGTTCTTTGAGGACCCCTAAATGGTTCCTCTATGGCATCACTGCAAAAACACCCCTTTGGAGCCTTTATTTTTAAGAGTGTAAGATCTCCAATATAAGATGATTGTGCACTATTATCAAGCTTATGTGGCTAATTATCGAGTTTAGGCTTCAGAGAAAAAGGTGGAAGGCAGACGTTCTCGTGCACCAAAACATGCTATGTGATAATGTGCTAGAGAAGTAACACATCCCTCTGATGTGTCTCACAAAATGGTGGCTAATCCAATTACGGAAAATAAAGTCAAGTAGCCACCCCTCTTTCTTCAGTTAGGGTTCCATTGTGGCAGTTTCCTCAAGGACCTGTTTGGTGGCCGAGGGTGGAATGATGGGGGCAGCTGATGGGCTGAGACAAACTGCTCACCCGTCCCAAAGTAGAGCTGCGAAATTACCGGCCCTCCCCCCCTAAGTCAGGGTGCTTCGTCTTCTCCTCTGAAGGTTTTAAATAAGCACTTCGCCTTCTTACTAACCTAGGAATGAAGAGGTGGTTTCATGTGCTCTTTGCAATTACCTTTGGGCAGAAATGCAGCAGAGATTGTTTGCTTTTACAGTCTAAAATGTGTCTCAGTAGTAATACACAAAGAATCCCAAAGAAATGTGTGAACAATAGGGCAGTGCAATGTAGCTAAAAAGGTTATTGCAATATTTTTTTGAGCCTTTAGATGTTTAAGTTCTTGCTTTAAAATGGAAAGTTGGATTCTTATCCAAGTGATTTTTGGATATACAGTAAATAAAACTCACAGCTGGGATAATATTACAACATTGGTCAAGAGTGATAAAGGATTAGTTCACTTCCAGAATAGAAATTTCCTGGTAATTTACTCACCCCTCTGTCATCCAAGATGTTCATGTCTTTCTTTCTTCAGTCGAAAAGGAAAACATTTCAAGGATTTTCTCCATATAGTTTACTTTAATGGGAACCAACGGGTTGAAGGTTCAAATTGCATTTTCAATGCAGCTTCTAAGGACTGAGGACTGAGGGTCTTGTCTGGCAAAATGATCATAATTTTCTAAAAAATTAACGTGTATATACTTTTTAACCACAAATGCTAGCACTAGTCTTTATGCATTATGTAATCATGCTGGAAAAGTCAGTGTACCTAGTTCAAAAAGGTAGGGTAGGGTGAAAACCTCTATCTCATTTTCTCCTCCAACTTTAAAATCATCTGACATGGTTGTTTTACCTTTTTTTTTTTTTTTTTTATTGTAAAGGGCACTTGACTTTCTTTGCACGTTTGATTTGTAAACACTGGGTCGGTACTTCCACTTACATTACATGTGTGTGATTATGTAATGTGTGAGGTTGAGCTAGTGCAAAACAAGCATTTGTGGTTGAAAAGTATATAAATGTCTTTTTTTTTTTTTTTTTTTTTTTTTTTTTTTTTTTTTAGAAAATTACCTATCGTTTCTCTAAACTGCAATTTGGACTTTCAATCCATTGGTCCCCATTGAAGTCTACTATATAAAGAAAAATCCTGGAATGTTTTCCTAAAACTTTAACTTAATTTCTTTTTGACTGAAGAAAGAAAGACATGAACATCTTGGATACCTTGGATGGGGGTGAATAAATTACTAGGAAATTTTATTCTGGAGTGAACTAGTCCTTTAGGACAAATGAGGTAAATATAATATTAAACTTAATTAATACAATTGGCGTACAAATTAGTGTTTTATTTATATACAGTAATCACTCAAGGATCAATTATGAAAAAAAGATGCATAATTTGATCTATCCAACAAAAATCATCACAAATGTCTTGAATTTTCAGTTAATCGGTTAACCCTAGAAAAAAAAATAGTGAGTAGTATCTTTATACTTCAGTTGTAATTTTGTCAGAAAGCAATATGTGATATCAAAGATCAAATTATGACAGTTTGATTAAAAATTATATATATATTTATTATATTAATTATATTAAAATTCTATATATATATATATATATATATTTTTATATAATTTTTAATCAAACTGTCATAATTTGATCTTTGATCTATATATATATTTGAAGAGTTCAGATGCAAAAGTCTCTAAATCCATCTGATTTTTTTTTTCTTTAAAATTAGCATTTCTTTCTGGCTACTGTGTATAGGTTTCTATGTAAGTACTGGTACTTCTGATCGGGCTGAGGCTGGAATTTTTGATGGATGTATAATGTGTTTCGAGAACATTCACTCAGTATCATTATCTCATTTTTGACAGAGATGGCTTTTAGCTGGTTTTGCATCTGAACTCTTTATTTATTTATTTATTTATTTATAGCTGTTTTGGATCAGGGCTGTGATGAGAGGTGATGACGTCAAGCTTCAGACAGATTGTTTAGATGGATTGGCTTTGTCTCCTTGTTGTCCTTCACAGTCACAGTGCTGGACTGGCCACGTCAGAGCACATCATTCTGACAGTGTTATGGTTTCACTGATGCCACTAACATTCATCGGCAAACTGTCAGCAATACAGGCGCCTTTTATGACTCTCATTGGATTTGGGTTTCTCATTTGCAGTACATCAACAGAAATAGTGTGGGTGTTTTATGTAGCCAGGTCAAAACTTTCACCTCTATTGTTTGCAGTATTCTCTTAAAATGCAGAATTGCTGTATATGTGTTTCATTCCATGTTAATAATTGACCTGATTGGTCTTCAGATTTTTTAAAGCTTTGTTAGTTTAATTTTTGTAATGCCAGGGGTTTCAACCTAGGGTCTCTAGACCTCTGGAGGTCCCTGAATTAATATTTCCTAACATTTTTATTTATACATTTATATATATATATTTTCTTAATAAGCCTAAGCTAATTTATTTGGCAGACTAGGCTGTTCATAGTAATAATAATAATATTTTTCAATTGCATTTGCATTTTTGTGAACATTTTTATATGCCAAACAATTTTTATGTAAATAAATCTGGGTCCCGAAGCACCGTTAAGACCCACGGATCTCGAGTATGTGTCTATGACGTCTGTAGTCATGATGCATGTGTCAATCCTCTGGACAACTTGTGGAGTTTACACCTGTCTTGTCACTCAGCTAAATGCCATATGTCTTTCTCTTGCTTTTCCTTCACAATGTCTTTTTTTCTACCTTCTCCTACACACTGTTGTTCTCTGTTTTCTTACCGTTTGATCTTTTTGGAGTCTTGTTGTGTTTTGCTTCTTTGTCATTCTGACCATTTCATATTCTATGTATCTCTACTTTTTCCTTTCTTTTTTTGTTATTTCTGCCTTTCTTACACTTTTCCCACTTCCCTGTCTTTCAATGTCTGTCCTGTCTTCTTGGCCTGAAGGACCATCTCTACCCCTCTGGTTATTTCTGACAGTGGAATGTGCCAGGCTTCAGATTTTTGTGATGTTAATAGGCCACTCATTCTCCGGTTACACAGGAAGACATCACAGCTATATATAGGCCTTCGGCACAGGAGTTTTGCCTAGACCTTATTCAATTAGAGTCAGTCTGAATGAGGGGGAGAGTAATGTTTTTGCCTGGTTTACAATTGTAAAATGCTATCATTACGTGAATGGTATAAATAGCCGGCTTTGAAATAGCCGTTGCTGTCTGAGAATCATTACTGATTTAGATTGTGAGGCAAGAGACTGACTTTGGCTGGTGACCATCATGTTTATACATAGCAAACAAGTATTTCACAGTGGGTTGCACTAATAAGGACTAAGATTTATGGTACATTTATTACTTGTTTGCACTTCAACCATCATTAAACCTAGGGTAACTTTAATCCTGTGCGTTCATTAATATAAATTCCAATTTCTGTTAGTGATTTAGTTCTGTGTCTTTGATTTATATAACTGTTACAACAGTAGCATTTATTTTTACATTCCTTTACTTGCACTCATACGCTCAGTTTCGTTTACTACACACATACTGAAGAGCGTGTGACTCGCTGACTTGCTGTGTTTTTAAGTTGAGTACATGAATACAAACATAACAAAAGTTTGGTTTAACTCGAAGAAACTGACAGAAATATGTTGCCTAATGTAGGCCT
The DNA here is from genome assembly GCF_022985175.1 of Labeo rohita. Lineage (NCBI taxonomy): Eukaryota > Metazoa > Chordata > Actinopteri > Cypriniformes > Cyprinidae > Labeo > Labeo rohita. Next base: position 27,811,627 of record NC_066877.1, read on the forward strand.
AATGATAGTTATTAAATTATTATTAAAACATTTTGAAAGAATATTTACCAGAATTTCTTAATCAGAAAAATGTAAATACACTACACTGTATTTCTGGGGGAAAATAAATAAGTAAATAAAACTATAATCAATAATTTTTTTTATAAAATCAGTTAATTAAAGAAAGTTTATGAAACCATTGAAATGGTATCCAGAAAATCAATGGACAACACAGAATATAGTAAAATAAAACTGAATTTCTGAAAAAAAAAAAAAAAGTAATATTATTTTTGTTACAATTTTAATAAATTGCTGTAAAATTGTGTATGCATTTAATATTTATACAAAATTGTTATATTATAAACTTTCAGTTTTATGGTTTTAATTCATTAGACATTTGAAAAAATTGAGTTTGGGGAAAAAATAAATGGATTTCATAGGGCCCTATTAAATGACTGATTCATTATATTTAAAACATTAAGGAATATTTACCAGAAAAGTTATTTACTGGAATTTATTAATCTGAAATATGTAAAAACACTACATAAATTTTCTGGAAAAAAAGAAATACAATTCATAATAAAGTTTTTATTAAATCAGTTAATTAAAGAAAATTTTATGAAAACATTAAAATGGAATCCAGAAAATCAATGGAAAACACAGAATTTGGTAAAAATAAAACTGAATTTAAGAAAAAAAAAATGTTTTTGTTAAATTTTTAATAAACTTGTTAATTTGTGTATGCACAGTTATAAACTTATAAGTTTTATGATTTTAATTAGACATGCTTTTTGATTATTATTTTTAATTAAAAAATAAAAACAGACTCTAGAAAAATTAAAATGGGGGGAAAAAACATAATCCAGAAAAATGTAAAAAAAAAAATGGAATTTAGAAAAATATAAAATAGAATTTGAGAAAAATAAATTGAAAATTAAATTTATTAAATTTATTATTAAAGCATTTTCAAGAAATATTTACCAGAAAAGTTACTTACCAGAATTTATTAACCAGAAAATGTAAACATGCTATTTAGTATTTCTGGAAAAAAAGAAAAGTAAATAAAATTATAATAAATAATTTTTTAATAAAATCTGTTAATTTTATGAAACCATTAAAACTGGAATCCAGAAAATCAATGAAAAACACAAAATTTGGTAAAAATAAAACATTTTATAGGGCCTTAAAATGTAATTTTTGTTAAACTTTTAATAAATTGCAGTCAAATTCTGTATACACAGATATGAACTTATAAGTTTTATGATTTCAACTATTTAGAGATGCTTTTTTTTTATTAATATTTTTTAATTGAACGATTAAAATAGAGACAAATTAAAAGGTGGGGGTGGGAGACAGAATCCAGAAAAATTAAAATGGAAAAAATGGAATTTGGAAAAATATAAAATGGAATTTAATGACTGATTTGTTAAGCCGTGTTCAAAATTAAGTGGTGCAACACAGCTTAAAGCGAAACCTGAGTAAACAAACCTTTTTGTGGTGTAAATCATTATTGGTGCGGCCCACCCTTAGCCTTCAAATCAGTAAACATGCAACAGCAATGTATATTTCTGGTCTGCTTCAGCTGACACTCAAATGAAGAGTGCTTATATTCATCCTCAGCGAATAGTTATCTCGTAAAGTGCCTGCTGTCTCTGTCTCTTCAGGGAACATTTCACCTGTAATTGCTCTGTGCATTATGGGGTGCTTTTTCTAATATGGATGTTTCAAACTGCTGGGGTGGAAAAACCACTATGGAAATGATTAGAAAGAGAAAAGTACATCTGGATGTAGAGAGAAATATCAAAATGTACAGCTTTATCATCTAGTTGAGTTCTAACAGTCTTTACTGTTGGTTTTTATTATACCGCTTTTCAAGGTCATTAATTTAAAAATTACAGTTGAAATTCTTGTGTGTTAATGATTGTATATGACATGCGTTGCTCTATTTGCTGTTAGAATAGTGGCTTTTCTCAATGCAAAGCAAAAATCTGTTTGAGTTTGCATTTGGGGGGAACGGTTGAGCAGTAAGATGTGGGTTTTGGCTTCAGCCCACACACTTAGCAATAATTGCTCAGAAAGGAGATAGCATTCTGTTGGCTATGCACAACTTTCCATTGGCCCCAGAGGTCGAAGTGTCCACGCAAACGCTCAGTGGAGTGTGTAATGAAAGGTCTCGAACATCATTTATATTTGAAGCGAAATGGAAATTATAATCCCCAATAAATTGCTTGGATTTCAAAGGATTTCTCTTGTTTTGCTAATGGACTCTCACAGAGTGACAAAGTTATTAATTTGTCATCAGCACGTATGACTCATGGAAAATTACTAGAGCGCTTGAATATTGTTTTGTTCTTTTGTGGTAGGTGAAACGCAATTTCACCATTTGCAAAGAGGATGATGGAGGGGAAGTAATAACAGTCCTTGCTAGTTGATTTTATATAAAAGGGCATCTCGGCACACTCAAAATCATACATGCGCACACATGCCGAGGTACGTTTTGTCACACTGTCTAACAAAGCACACAGCTGTGCCTCCCTCAGTCATTCGTTTTCTGCCTATCACCAGCTTTTCTTTGTCCAGCTGAGAGGTTGTGTTGTTGCCTTGCTCGTAGGTGGATATGAATCAATAGTGGATGCAAAAAGACTAATTCAGTGCATTAGAATAAACAGAGTTAATATGCATTTATTCTGAGGAGTTGAAGCATCCCTCAGGCTGCACTGAAACGTTATTGCTTTTCCAATCTGCTATTGGCGACATTCTGCATCGCTAGAAAGCTCATTTCCTCTGCACTTCGAGACAGTTATCCTTTCTTTTTAACTGCGTTTGCATCAACACTTAACGATGATCCACTGATTTTAATTTTCTTAAAAGCATCTTGTTTACTTGCTTCGGTTCTCATTGGCCTTTAGCGAGTGGGTGGTTTTAACAAACCACTGGAGTTGCACTTTTATATGCGTCACCGCTAAAGCTTTAAAGGAATAGTTAATCAGTTTAAGTTATGTCCTTATTTAATCTGTTTTTTTTTTCAGCTTTGTTTTTTAATCAGAATATCAAGTTATATATCATTACAGAGTAGACTTTCCCACCGCTACATTTATCAAAAAGAAAATAACATTTAAATAATAATGAATTCTAAAATAATATATACAAATAACAATTATACAAAGAAATTAAATAGGAAAAAAAAGGGGAATAATGTTCACCAACGTATATTAAAAAAAAAAATAGGAATTCTAATTACAGTCATCATTACATACCATTCCACTTTATCTGTTTACAAATTGCTTAAATGAGGACCACACCTTTTTAAAAACCTCTGCTTTACCTCTGATTGCATATGTTAATTTTTTCAAGAGCAAGGTTGTCAGACATTTCTTTAGTCCACTGTGAAAGAACAGGTCTTTGGATGTTTTTCCATACTAAAGCAATCACGCGTTTAGCTTGTAAAAAAACTAAAATCTATGAGCTTCTTTTTGCTTGCATTTACTGACACATTTTCAGGATATATATCTTATTTAATCTTTTTACTATTTTTAGGCTTGTTTGGAAACTATGAACTGATGCTGTGTGTGTGTATATATATATATATGTATGTATATATATATATATATATATAAAATAAATAAATTGTAGTATTAGCACTAGTATTTCACTTTTGGGTGGACTGTCTATTATTATTGTTATTATTATTATTATTATGCTTACTAAATTAAGTTTTCCATACTTTCTGATCAGTGGCTTTATAAAACTTACATTTTATATTTTAATTCATAAAATACATTTTTCAAATATATATGAATATATGTTGTTACACTAATGTTTGCTAAACTATTTTTTATCAGTAGCTAAATTTAAAATGTCATTATAATTATAATGTAATGTACATTATAATGTAATTAAAAATAATACAAAATATTTTCACTTTTGGCTGAAGTAGGCTGTCCCTTTTATATTATATGATATTATATGATATGATATTATATTATATTATGTTTGCTAAATTATTTTTTTATGAATGGCTGTGCAAAATTATAACTTTTAATAAATTTGTAAAAGGTTATTTTCACTTTTGGTTGAACTATCCCTTTAATATTCTATTCTGTTAATATTTGCTAAATTATTTTTTTATGAATAGCTTAAAAAAACGTAATTATAACGTAATTATATTGCTTAAAAAGTATACAATTATCATAAATATTATTTTCGCTTGGCTGAACTATACCTTTAATACTGCATTATATTTTATGTTATGTTATGTTATATTATTAATGTTTGCTAAATAATTTTTTTGTTATGAATAACTTTATAAAATTATAACTGTTAATAAATTTGTAAAGTGCTGTTTACACTTGGCTGAACTATCCCTTTAAGTTATGTTATGTTATGAATAGCTAACCTATGAATAGCTTAATTATATTATATTATATTATATTCATGTTCTAAATAATTTCTTTATCAATATTAATACTGTATATTATATTATAATATTAAAACTGTATATTATATTTTATTAATGTTTGCCCTCTTTTTGATTAATAGCTTTTATAACTGTCAATAAATTTGTAAAATGTTATTTTCACTTTTGGTTGAACTATTCCTGTTGTGTTGTGTTGTGTTGTGTTGTGTTTGATAAATCAAGTTTTGTCATTCTATGTACTTGTTCCAAAAATAGCTTCATGAAACATACCATAATTTAGTGAAGTGGCCATGTGATTGTTTTGTTGTGGCATTTATGTAAGTGGCTGGAGTTTCATTGACCTTTTTTACCCTGAAACCTCAAAATGATGTCACTGTGACTTCGAGCTTTTGTCCTTGATCTAATTAAAGCCATAATGATGGTCTGTGTAATCTCATTCCATCCTGGCTTATAGCAGAGAGGTGGCATGACCTCAGAGCTTTGTTAATGATGTGATAAAACAAAACATGCTCATGCAGTTGTGTATTGATTTTGAAATAAATTTGAATACTTACCGCATGGCACAAATGCCTTACCTAATCTTTTGGTACAGCTTCGAGGCAGTAGTTTTGCAAGGGTGTTCAGCATATAAGATGGCTCCAGAATAAAAAAACATCTGACTCACCAGTGTTTTAAAGAGCATGAAAGGGCTTCAGGGTGCCATACAGAGAAATAAACACCCCACATTCGCTCGAGACCTCTCCATCTTGCTTGCCTTTTTAAGACCTGCAGTATTTCAGTCTACACCTTTCACACTGGCATCTTTTCCAAGGTTTATGATGTAAGAAAGATTTGAGGATCTTGAAGGGTGACCACACGTTTGGTGTGGTGTGGATTGAGTCATCTTTGTTTTCTTTCTCCCTATCTGGAACCAGTCGAAATACATAATACATTCCATACTATGCTCCTGTTCTCTGGGTTGAAAAGTGATGAATATTGTTGCAATGGTGGTGTGAGCATGACTTAAGGTTAGACTATTTACTGATGCAAGAAATAAATTTAAAGGTGCTGTAAGTAATATTTTTTTGGAATAGTATGCATAAAATGAGGTATCTGATAGATGTAAGTGAAATCGAGATATCACACCTGTCCCTGTGACAGCTTTTGGCTTCGTAAATGGCAAAAAAAGAAAAAAAACATGAGATATTGTTTAGCCAGTGAGAAGCTTTGAGGCATTATCTGCATTTTAATTATGCTGGTAAGGTTTTTGTGGTATCATTTTATAGACATGTATCGCAAACTTCACAAATACATTACTAAGTCTTTGGGATGAAACTACACCAGATGAACAGACCAACATATGCATCCTTAGAAACACATGTCACCGCTATACGAGGCTTCACCTGTTGCTCAGAGATCTTTATTTAGGAGCTTGAAATTCCTGAGTATTTCCAGGCTGTTTTCTTTAGATTAAAGTGCAACCATCAAGCCTCTCTTGCAATATGAACTCTATAGGTTATGTAGGAAAGGCCATTTGATTGCCTGACTGACACACATTTTTTTTCTATGATTGCCTATAGCCTGAGGCTGCTGCTATTTAAAGATTCACAAAAGTCAGACGCTGTATGTGCTTAACTGGACTTGCAGTGTCTTTTTCTTAAAGGAGAAGTTTACTTCCACAACAAAAATTTCCAGATAATTTACTCACCCTCTTGTCATCCAAAATGTTCATGTCTTTCTTTCTTCAGTCGAAAAGAAATTGTTTTTTTGAGGAAAACATTTCAGGAATGTTCTCCATGTAATGGACTTCTATGGTGCCCATGGGTTTGAACTTTCAAAATGCAGTGAAATGCAGATTCAAAGGGCTCTAAACAGTCCCAGCCGAGGAAGAAGGGTCTTACCTAGTGGAATGATCGGTTATTTTCTAAAAACAATTTACCATTTATAAACTTTTTAACCTCAAATGTTTGTCTTATCTAGCTCTGCAATGCTCAGTGTAATGCGGGTCAATGCAGTTAGAGTATGTCGAAAAACTCCCATCTAATTTTCTCCTCCAACTTCAAAATCATCCTACATCTCTGCAGAGGTCCTGACCCAGTGTTTACAAAGTAAACGTGCAAAGCAGGTCAAACGTCCTTTACAAAAAAGGTAAAACGGTGACGTAGGACCATTTTGAAGTTGAAAGAGAAAATGCGATTAGAGTTTTTCAACATCACCTAACTGTATGGACCCGGATTACACAGAATACGCATGTGCATCACAGAGCTAGACAAGACGAGCATTTGAGGTTAAAAAGTATATAAATTGTACATTTGTTTAGAAAATAACGGTTTGTTTTGCTAGATAAGACCCTTCTTCCTCGGCTGGAATCGTTTAGAGCTCTTTGAAGCTGCATTTAAACTGCATTTTGTAAGTTCAAACTAGTGGACACCATAGAAGTCCACTATATGGAGATAAACATATAAACACTGATTTGAATTGCAAATATTTTTACCGTTTACAGCCCTATATTCTTTTTGGCAGCTAATGAATCAAAGGTCTCAGTAAAAATAGCTTAAAAAGGAACCCCGGGTATTAAGACTTGTTTTTTACATTTTCAAGTTGACTTAATTTTTTGCTATGTTGCCCAGCCCTATCTTTCAGTAGCTTTGGTCTACTAAAAGCCTCAAAGGCATCAGGGCTAAAGTGGAGAGAACAAAGACAGTTTTATTCATTTTATTCATTTCTTCCTAGTCTTTTCTACTCTTCTTATCGCTTGGAAAGCAGTGAAGACTTACATTGCTTCTCGTGTTGTCCTTTCGACTTAAAATTACAACCAAAAGCCGCATAATGTGGAAGCTTATCAGTATTTTATTTACCGAGTTGTGTTGCAGTAAAAATAGCAACAGGTAGTGCCAGTAGCTCACCAAGTGCACCATTTGACATAATCAAAATACTGGCACCCCCCATAATCCAAAATATGTATAAAATGATATGGATTTTTAAAATAACATAACACTTTCATGAGTTTTTTTACTATTTTATTTTAGTCAGAGACCTAATTTACATTATATTAAGCCATACAAGTCTTAATACCTGGGTTTCCCTTTAAATCTGCTTTGCAAAATAAGGTGGATAAGACATCAAGAAGTTTATTGGCCTAACTGTTGGCTGCTTACGACTTTCAAACAGCATAACAACTTAATGCATTAGTATCGAATGTGTGATCACAGGAGTGCATTTATCTTCTTTTTAACTTCAAACATAGCTTGCCCTATTAGAATTCAGCGTTGGAACTTTGTTTTCTGAAGAGCGTTTTAAACTGGAAAGATTGTTGGTTTTCCATTCCATTTGTATTCCCACTAGTCAGATTCCACACATGGTACTCCCTCTGTTTCCAATTAAACGCTGCTAATTAGCATAGCTTTAAAATGAAATGGATTCACACAGAGCACTTTCCCAGGATGCTACACTCATGAGACTGGGGCAAACGCAACATTTGCCCCAGAACCCCTGATTAACTGAGGAGCCATGAAGCTTACGCTAATTGAATAAACAGTTCTGAGCTGAATATACTGTGGTCTTTTAAGTAGTTTTGTATATGCAGTTGGAAATTTACAAAATATCTTCATTAAACATGATCTTTATTTAATATCCTAATGATTTTTGGCATAAAAGAAAAGAAATTGCTCATTTTGACCCATACAATGTATTTTTGGCTGTTGCTGCAAATATACCCGTGCTACTTACTGTTGATCATCTTTTATGGTTTCGCTACAGTATGTTACTATTTTATTAAAGCACTAGGTTTTTGTGAATTTTTGTGAAATTGTTGTGATTTTTTTCAGCACTTTGAGCTACAAAGCAGATGTGACTCTGAAGACTGGAGTAATGGCTGCTGAAAATTCAGCTTTGCTATCACAGGAATAAATAACAGTTTAAAATATACCAAAATATGCAACAGTTTTTGTAATAATTGTAGTAAAATCTTACAATTTCACTGTTTTTACTGCATTTTTGCAAATAAATGCAGCATAGGAGGCATAATGCAAATAATCAGTTATTAAAAATACATTTGTGACCCTGGACCACAGTCACAAGGGTCATTTTTTTAAATAATGCATCATCTGAAAGCTGAATAAATAAGTTTGTATGGGAATCTGAGGGTGCAAAAAATCAAAATATTGAAAAAAACGCCTTTAAAGTTCTTACTACTCAAAAATTAGGTTTTGATATATTTACAGTTGGGAATTTACAAAATGTCTTCATTAAACATGATTTTTACTTAATAACCTAATGATTTTTGGCATAAAAGAAAAATCTATAATTTTGACTCATACAGTGTATTGTTGGCTATTGCAATGTGTTATTGGCTAAGGGTTTTGTAATCCATGGTTGCATTTAATGATCTGTTTGATCATCTTTTATGGTTATGGTACAATATGTTACTTTTATTAAAGCAGCAAGTCACAGGTTGTTTTTATTCCGCTTGGATTTTAAAGGCAGATCTGGGGAGTCTCATTTGAAATGCTACAGTCTTATTTACTGTGTCTCTTTCTGCTGTGACTGTGATCTACGTGTTGATTGAGTAGATAGTGAGACACAGGGTCCATCTACCTCATCTTTTATTCATGACAACTTTAGCCTGCAGCACAGATTGATGAAGATTGAGGATGTGCACTGTTTAAGGCATGTATGAATGTTGGAGAAATGGTGTGATATAAACATTTCAGACAGGTATCAGTCTGTTTCAGATATCTGCTATGATGCTTTAATTTGGCATCACTGCGGTAGCTTCAATCCTACGGCCTGGCTGCCATTATCTCGGTTTTGATCTCGGTTTCATGCCTGTGGTGTGATGGCCACAGAACGACAGGGACTTCCCCTATCGAGCTGCAGTTGTTGCTGTCCTTCAGCGTGTGGATAAACACCCATGCTGTGTGTGTGTAGATGTGTGCACGTACGAGTGAGACTGACACGGAGCGGGTCTCACGTGTAGACTGCCGGTGAAGTCATGTGCTTGAGATAATTCCTAATTTAAGCCAGTAATGATCAAAGGGTGTAAACACCCACCTCACCGCTAGTCATAATAACCCTGCCAGTCTAAGATAGACCACACAATACCGCTCTGCTCCAGAGGTGACTCAATACTTGAGGGATCAGACTCTTCTGTTCTTGACATAGGGGAGACTGGGGACCATTCTTTAATATTTTCTTTCATTTATTTTATATTTTTCTTTATAACTCTTAAACTACAGTGGGTCTGTCTGTCACCTTTCGGTTTAGGAAACATATATAAAAATACAGTTAAAGTATTGGTGGCTTTATATTAGGTGGCCTTAACTACTATACTTGCATCAAAAAAATAAATGTTTATACGGTATTGCAAAACACTTTTGCTGCTATTGACGAGGCATACGGGTAAGTTTACGGGCAGATTTGGTGGTATGGATAGGTTTAAGGGTGGGTTTAAGGTAATGTAATTACAGATGTAAAATATAAGTACAATGCAAAAAGATGTATGTATACAATAAGTGCATTGTATCAAATGATTAAAATTGATTTAAATGTAAGTACATAGTAGTTAAGGCCTCCTTATATAAAGAAGGATGAAAATATTTACTTTCAAGAAGGGTTTATCATATTGATTTCAATAGAGGACAAATAAATTTTTTCATTAACTCACTTTCTCAGATAAGAGCAGAAAACTGTTGCTTTACTTAATATGGTCGATTTTCTCACTGTCTCTTTGTTTACTTTCATTTAGTAATAATTTAGCTGTCAGACATATTTAAAGCACAAGTCTAAGAGCTGTCTACATTATAATTGTTTTAAATTAGGTAAATTAATTTAGCTAAAGTATTAATCACCTGTTGACTAAAGAACATTTTATTTTTTATTAAATGTATTGTATAATGCTTTTCAAAATATGTACTTTTACAAAGTAGTAAAAGGCAGTCTTATAAATAATGATATTTACATTTTTCAGGTATCTTTATTCTTTAAATATGGTTTTGCATGGGTTTTTCTTTTTGACTTTTTTTGTTTCAGATTTCTTAATACTTTTATTTTTTATTATTATTATTTATATATATTATTGGTTTTATTAGTTTTTATTTATATTATTATATAGTTTTATTTAGCTTTTGGACCTAAAATAAATGTATCTTGATTTTAATGTTTTGTTTTGTTTTGTTTTTTATTAACCCCAAATCAACCAGACAAAGAGAAAACTGTAATTTTGTAGTGCTTTTCACAATACACATTGTTTCAAAGTACTGAAGAGCTGTCATAAATATTTACATTTTTCAGATATTTTAATCTTTAAATACAGTTTTATTAGTGTTACAGTTCCATGTTGTTTTGTAGTGTTTTTTAGATATTTATTTATTTTTTCACATTTTTTGTTTTAGTTTTCTTAATGTTTTGCTTTTTGTTCCCTAACAATTGTCTAGTTTTCATAGAATATAAGTAAAATGTATTTGTCTTACCACACTAACAAGTTATATTTTCTTATTTAAACATAATTCTAGGTTTATGCTTGAAATTTGCCAATAAGGTAAGAAAGTTGATAAATGTCATGTTATATATTCTCTAAAGTTTTTAGTTTTTGGATCTAAAATAAATTTATCTTGATTTTATTTTATTTTATTTTCCCCAAATCAACCAGACAAAGAGAAAACTTCTGATAAGTATATTCTAAATCAGAGTCATCATTTTAACTCATTATACATCATTTGTATTTTGCATGCTACAATTGTCCTGGTCTCTTTTACATGATACTTTCACATTGTTTTCGATATCGTTATGAACCTTCAGCATCCGCTGGTTGTTTGGTGGCATCTGACCAGCGATCTCTTGTGTTTCTGATGTGATTGTGTAGCTTTGTGCCACCAGATAAACACCTTTGAGAATTGCTGTTGTCCTTCTGTTTGTTAAAGCACTCTGTAAAGCTAAGAGGACTCCGAAGGGAGCAAAAGGCTATTATCAGCAGCCACAGACACTTCCCATAATGCTCTTAAGAGCCTGACTCGGAGCTCAGTGTGTTGAGTGCATCTGCAGTGTGACTGCATTGTTGTTCAATGGCTTTTTGTTGCTGGCTTAGTGCGTCATACTCTGCAGGGTGTTTTGTATTTACCTCATTCCAAATCGTCTAGCGCTTGTAAAAGCTTGACTCAGAGTTGAAAAGGTTACAAAACTTCCGTGACAATTGGCGCATCTTGTTTTTTTGCATATAGTTCAACAAAACCCTATCATTTCAGGTAAATTGAATTGAATGCCAGACAAAGTGTGTAAAAAGACAGTTGCTAGTTTTGACACAGGTGTTAGATGGGTGATTTAGTTTATAGGCTTTTTTTAACCCAAACTTCCTAATGCTGATTGGTTCTCAGGTTGATTTTTAAACCCAGTCACATAGACGCACACTGAACTGATTTCACTTAAATACTCCTACCTTTCTCAAATCTCATATGACCTAGTTGTGGTTAATAGCAGGACAAATTTAATCTCTTATTGTGTTTGTGGAAAATCTAAACACCTCTCAGAATTTGCTCGGTTATATGAACCCAGTTATATTACCCAGCTAGTCAGTCAGCTAGTTTGATGTTATGATTAAAAATATAAGTAATTAACCAACACTATATTATATTTCACAATCATCAAGAATTGACATCTCAGTCTACGTTCACGTTTAGAAGACACTTTTGTCCTAAGTAACTTTAAAATGAGATAAAATACAAACAGCAACATTAGCAGTGTTTCAGCACTGATTTTGCATTTGTACTGTATTCTATCAATAAGTGGCTAAAAGGTCAGGTACGCTGGACCATTTGTGGTTAGGGCTAATGTGACTTGAGCCAAAACAAATGTCTTCTTTAATGGACAGAAGGAGAGTAATGTCTGTGTGGTTGGGCAGACAGAGAGATGAAACACGGGATAAAATTTGTCTGTGTAATTTTATTAGCCCTTTTCCATTATGTGACTGTACGTCAGAGACAGGACTGCTCTTATTGGATGATCGATGCCAAGGATGGATCTGCTAGTTCAAAGGAGCCTTAAACGAATATTCCAGGTTCAATAACCAGGGGAAATAAGTCTCCAAGGCTAAAAAATAGAATTCAGAGTTGCAGTGAGGCATTTACAGTGAGAGCACAGGGAGGCCGGACAGTAGACATCAAAATATTAACAAACAGTTTTTGAAGTATACATGATGTGAATTTTTTTTTTTGGGGATATCAGAAAGGAACTGTTTATGTGCAGGAGCTATATAGATAATGAATAGCCAGAAATTAACTACATTTTGTTCATACATACAGTATATTTGCCCTTTTTTTTTTACAATATGCAATATTTAAAGTCTCAGGTGTCCCCAGAATGTGTCTGTGACGTTTCAGCTCAAAATACCCCACAGATCAATAATTATATCATTTTGAAAATGCCTGGTTTTGATTGTTTTCTTGCATGTCTCTTTAAATGCAAATGAGCTACTGCTCCGCCGCCCCCTTTTCTAGAGTAAGGCTGTGCCTTTACAGCTCATACCACAGATGGTCTGTTAAAAAAACATTTATTTGGTTTTGACTATCTTGTCTCTTGCACTGAAATGATGCGTTTTAAAACATAGAACTTTAAACTTCTGGTATGTTTTTTTCTGAGTGTACAAATCCAAAGCACGCACACAGAAAGTGGCTGTCAGATAGCATGTGAGTACTAAACCAAGTTCTCTTTCATGTCTTATTGCGCTTAAACTACAAATACACACAAGTTTGTTAAAAACACATGCGTTACAAAACAGTTGGTTATGCCGGTGAAGCTAAACAGCTGGGAAAGAAATTGCATGTTTTTATTAAATCTGTGTGGCAGCAGCGTAATATACAGTAAATAAAGAAATAGTTTAAATGCAGCTTCAAAGGGCTCTAAATGATCTCAGCCGAGGAAGAAAGGTCTTTTCTAGCAAAACGATTGGTCATTTTTTTCGAAAAATAAAAATTTGTTTACTTTATAAGCACAAAAGCTTGTGTAGCACAGGCTCTGGGATGCATGTCCACGATGCTACGAATTGGTAATGGGTTGTTCTTGAACGATTCTTTCATTTTGAATGAATCTTTAATGTGACTCGGGAAGAGCGATTCGTCTTGGGGAGTGATTCGTTGAGTCGCGCATGTGCAACATCCTATTAGGTTCTGTACTGGAATTAGTTCACCTGTTTCGAGTCTTCGGGTTTTTCTGAGTCGTTCGTTCATCTTATGGGGCTGTCACGTGATAAACAAACGACTCAAACCCGAAAACTTGTCAGATAAGAGGTGAGGTGAGCTAATCATAGATTAAAGACCCAGGTAAACAATGAATTAATCTTTTCTGTTTCTTATAGCATTATAGTTTTCTCTTGTTTGTAGTGTGATCATCGTTCGTGTAAGTAGTAGATGTGTTAGGAAAGTAACACATAACATTTTAATTATGTTTTGCTAAGGTGAACGAAATGACTCAAAAAGATTCATTTTGCTGAACGAGACTCAAAGGTCCGCGTCGGTAAAATGATCCAAACTTCCCATCACTACTACGAATCACATGTAAGTTCATCATCTGTGTATTGAGTATGGCGAAAAACTCCATCTTATTTTCTCCTACAACTTGAGAGAAGGACATCGTTGTACCTTTGTTTGTAAACAGCGTTAACAAACTTGCTTGCAATTTCTTAGTCTTTGTGTGTTTGCTTTGTAAACACCGGGTCTATTGTTCCGCCTACGTTCCACATGACCTTTCGACGTGATTAAATAGTACGCAGTGTCGTGAACGCACATCCCAGAGCCTGTGCTACATGAGCTTTTGTTCTCAAAAAGTATACAAATTTTTATTTTCCCAAAAAAATGGCAGATCGTCTCTAGATAAGACCCTTCTTCCTCAGCTGGGATTGTTTAGAGCCCTTTGAAGCTGCATTTAAACTACATTTTGGAAGTTAAAAATCGGGACACCAATGAAGTCTATTATATGGAGAAAAATCCTGAAATGCTTTCCTCAAAAACCATAATTTCTTCACAACTGAAGACAGAAAGACATGAACATCTTGGATGACAAGGGGGTGAATAAATTATTTGTGAATTGTTGTTCTGGAAGTGGAGTTCTACTTTAATAGTCTTCATGCTTTGCTCAAACTTTTGGGATGGCATTAGAAGTGATACACCATTGTCGCTTGCGAAAACAAAATGACGGCACCGTGGGTGGAAACGTGCAGATTAGGGGCGATAATATTATAATAAGATCACCTTACCACATCACCGGGGAACGGAATCTGAGCGGCTTGTTTTTTTACAGCTTGCAGTAAATGTGCAAGTTTTTTCACGTTTTCTCGGTTGGTAAATGCACCAGAGAGCCGATTATAGTACTTAAACATGGAAAATGGCAGATTTCCGTTTAACTGTTGTTCAAATGTTTGGGTATTTTTTTACTCTTTTCTTACTCTTTTAAGAATTCTACAGTTATTTGATCAGAAATGCAGTAAAACAGTAAATGGTGAAATATTGTCAGAAAAAAAAAAAGTTATTCATTTTAAAATGTTTATTCCAGCGATGGCAAAGCTGAATGAATGACAAATGAATCTGGAACATTTTGTAGTCTTTTAAACATTTTTATTTTTTATTGCAACAAATACTACAATATTTCATATTCATTCACAGGTGGCTGGTTTTGCAAAATCTCACTTGGTAGAACAACGTAATTAAAATCTTAGAGGTGCTAAAGATGAAAGGATGATTTGCTCAAGTATGTACTGCAGCTGCAGAGAAAGAGAGTTGGAATTTACGGGGGTAAGAAAACAGGAAAAGATGAGGAATAAGAGACGTGAGCAGCAAAGGAGCGTGTGAAGTGGGCTTAGAGTCAGACAGGAGAGAGAGAGGAGAGAGGAAGGCAGAAAATGGAGGCTAAGTGTTTTAGAGGGCGTCAGCTGGAGGTGTCAGTCTCACATCATGGCTGCTTGACAAGTGCTTTTACATTGAATATGGAAAAGAGAAATCATGCAGGAAAACGTTAAATTAAAATACGATGACCAGCACAAAGCATGCTTAGTTGGTGTTTGCAGAATGAGGGCATGTCACACAAGCTTTCCATGTCGTCATATGCCTAATTTGGCTAGCTAGTACGGGTGATAGATGAACGTGCACTAAAATACCAGAGTGTTTGATTGGACACATGGCCTCTGAAGTCAACAAAATATATCTCCACCCTTTTTGTGGATTTTTTGATAGCACTTTATTTTACAGTGTGCTTGTTACATATTTTACATGTACTTACTATAGTAATAATAACTAAATCAAACCATCTCCTTAACCATATAGTAAGTACTAGGGCTGGGTTTTGATACAATTCGAATTCAGATTTCGATTATATTTGATATTGATTATTTTGAACATATATGCAGTACAGTACATGGCAAATTTTCTCAAGGAAAAAAAATCTCTCAACTAATACTGTAAAATATACATGAGAGTCAGTTGATACTACATATTGAAGGTTAAAATTACAATACTAAACTAAACTAACTAAACTAAAACTTTAACTTTAAATTACATAATTATATTTCTACTCTAATTCGTTTTTTTGAACTATAAACTTTATAAATGTGGCTGTCATAACTTTTATTCAAAGTGAAATATTGAAGAGTAAAAATTATAATGAATATATTATATGGTGCATGTATTTAGCAAAATGCTCCTCTCTAGAGTTAATTTTTCTAGCTGACTAACGAGTTTATGGTCACCGAGTATGTTTTTTCTGAGGTAAATGTGACGTTACGTGACATTGTTTACAATCTGTTATATTGACATTTTTTTTCACGGTTAAAACACTGAATGAGCA
Organism: Labeo rohita; assembly: GCF_022985175.1. Lineage (NCBI taxonomy): Eukaryota > Metazoa > Chordata > Actinopteri > Cypriniformes > Cyprinidae > Labeo > Labeo rohita. The sequence continues at coordinate 27,827,828 of NC_066877.1, forward strand.
ATAACATGGATGTTCATTCATGTTTAGTTTGTGCTGAAACTGGTATTATAGTGGAGGAGATGATCAGTTTATGTGCCGCTTATCTTGAACTGAGGCGCCACAGCGATCTGTCACTCCACATTAAACAGCGTCAAAATGGCATTCATTCTTTGAATATTGTAATAAAATGGACAGAATCTGAAATTTGAGACTTTGTTTCATATCAAAAGCAACAAATCACAAAGCTTACTGTGATTTATTGGATGGGAGGTGCTACAATGTTCTTTTCATTAACTAAAAACAGGCTAGACTAATCAATTCTTGGGATTTAAGAATCAATATCGTTTCATAAAAATGAGAATTGATTAAAATCAAAATTTTTTTTTTTTTTTTTTTTACCCAGCTAATTAGTTAATTAATATTACTTAATTGTGTATATGGAATTAATATTACTTAATTGTGTACTTTGCCATTTAGGCATGATTGTAAGCTTGGTGGCATGTTTATATATTTAGAGTCAAAAATGAAAATGATACTGAGTAAATGCTCCTGACACATAGTATACGTCCATCAAATACTTTTACTTTAAACTTGCTAAATTCCATTCTTAGCCCAATCAGAAGTACCGGTACTTACATAGAAACCTATACAAAGTAGTCAGAAAGAAAAGCTCATTTTAAAGAAATACGTCAGATGGATTTAGGGGCTTTTGCATTTGAACTCTTCATACGTTCTATTTTATTTTCTGGTGAGTTGCATTAGTTGTTTACACACTGTTGATTTCTTTTTGATTTCTTGGCTGGTTTGGATGCCCTTGCTGTTTTTCTCTAGGGCACAAGTACATAAGAATATCACATATCAGTCTGTACTTGTGTCTGGGGTCCAAAATTAACCCACTCTAGACACCAAATGTGAGTACAAATTAGATATGGAAAGTAAATATAACAGTGGTATTTGCCTGTTGGCCGGTAGCTTTATTAGGAACTGCAGCATTCGATGGTTTAAGTCAAATTGTAAGAACATCTGGCCCTTGCTGATATAAGTGACATGAACGAATCAAGTCATGCACTGATGAAAACATCTGGTGCAATGGTAACAACTTTACCTCAGTGGAAATGTTATCATATAGGATGCCTAGGAAGTAATTTTTCAATCCTCCTGAACCCCATGTGGCGACACAGGAAAATGACTTGTACTAAATCACCAAAATGGAAATGGGAGGGAAAAAAACTGTCTGTTGGAAGAGGTGCAGAAAAAACAGCTATATCTGTTGGCATATGTACATGTCTTGTTTGTGTACAAAAAAATGTTTAGTTTCACGGCCAGTATTTTTATCAGTTAACTGTCATTGTGTCAAATAGGTGATTTTCCATGCTGGTTGTGTGTACTTTGCAGCAACTGCCTAAGCATCACCCAAGATGACTATGGAGTCGGGGTGCTTGTTGTAAAGGAAAAACATCCACAATCGCCACACCATTTCCTCTGCACTCAGCCCATTAACCTCCCAGCTTCAGTTACTGTAAGGGATGATTAAGCCAGATTTGCTTCGATCATTTTTTTTGCAGTGTCTGTGAGGCACCAGCAGGCTGAGGGAGAACCATCTGCTCTGGTTTGCTGCCATTCTGCAGAGGAGAACAGGATTTTTGTCTTCATAGTGATTTATTATGGTGTCCATTTGAGAGATTTGTCAGTGTAAGCATCACCACCCTTGCGTGATGTTTTCCTCTCTCCCCAAATCTCATATTATTTACAAAAGCTTTGTAAATAATATGAGCAGCATTATGCATTGCATTACCACACTGATAAGGTGTAGTTCAGAGTTTGAGAAGTGAAAGGAATCTGTAATGTAAATAAGGAAAATTATTTTAGAGGTCATCACCTCTATCACCTTATTGCCTTACCATCTAAATACCAGGGTTGTGCCTGAGAATGCTAAAAATTTTGCTTTGTCATCACAGAAAAAAATTACATATTTAAATGTTTAAATTTAAATAGACAACAGTAAATTAACATTTTTACAAATTGTATTGTTTCCTAATTTTTTGAATGGTTGTGTGTAAATATGGAAGGCGATTATCACCGATATTAAGCATTATTTATGGTTATCGGTATCGGTCATTTTCAAAATTTTCATTTGTATTATGGTTCATTTGTGTTATGGTTCACTAAAAAAAGTAATAGTTGAATTTATAAAAATTACCCTGTTCAAAAGTTTACTTGCGCTTGTTTTTTTTAGTAGTTACCTGAATGATCCACAGCTGTATTTAGTGATAGTTGTTCATAAATCACTTGTTTGTCCTGAACAGTTAAACTGCCTGCTGTTCTTTAGAAAAATCCTTCAGGTCCCACAGATTCTTTGGTTTTTCTGCATTTTTGTGCATTTGAACCCTTTCCAACAATAACTGTATGATTTTGAGATCCATCTTTTTACACTGAGGACAACTGAGGGACTCATACACAGCTGTTACAGAAGGTTTAAACACTCACTGAAGCCTCAGAAGGAAACACAATGCGTTAAGAGCTGGGGGTGAAAACTTTTGAACAGAATGAAGATGTGTACATTTCTTATTTTGTCCCAGATATCTTATATTTTTCATTTAGTACTGCTCTTTAGAAGCTACAAAAGATACTTACGTTTCCCAGAAGACAAAATATATGAAATTTACCCTGATCTTTAGATTGAAGAAGTTTTCACTCATTTTCTTAATTTATTTTGTTTCCTTCTGGAGCATCAGTGAGCATTTGAACATTCTGTAATAGTTGCATACGAGTGACTCAGTTGTCCTCAGTGTGAAAGGATGGATCTCAAAACCATAGTCACTGTTGGTTCAAATACACAAAAATGCTGAAAAACCAAGGAATTTTTAGGACCTGAAGGATTTTTCTAAAGAACAGCAGGCAGTTGAACTGTTCAGGACAAACAAGTGACTCATGAACAACTATCACTAAAAAACACAAAAAACCCACAGCTATGAATCATTCAGGTAACAGCACAGTATTAAGAATCAAGCATATGTAAACTTTTATGTGAATTTTTTTTTTTTCATGTGAAATATCTTATTCAGGTCATTTTTTTCTAAACAAAAAAATAACATGCATTTTGTATGATCCCTCTTATTTTGGTTAAATAGTTAGCATATTTAGCAGGTTCTGAGAGGTGTATGTAAACTTTTGACCTCAACTGTATATCAGTTAAAAATATCGGTTATCTGTAAATAATCGGTATCAGCATCACCCTTAAAAACACATTTCGGTCGACCCCTATATCAGAGTACCATAGACATCTGATATCATATTTTTTATGAGGCATCACAGCATTTTCCTTTCTTCCATGATGTACAAAACAAACCAGTTCTTCAGTTGTCTCTGGCTGGTTTCCTCTAAAGCCATTTTTATTGTTATCCCACCCCAGCAACATTTGGACTCTTCGTACAGCCTGGCATGTTGCAAATGAATGTGTGCTCAGAGAAGCAGAAGGCTATTTATCTGCAGATCGTGTGTGTGTGTGTGTGTGTATGGAATGAATAAAATACATGCTGCTGTCTGCAGCACCGTTGAAGACATGATGGTGGCTGGCTACATCTTTCATTAGACAAGCTAGGGCCAGGACTGGATTAAAAGAAAAATTTTGTCTTCATTTACTCACCCATGCCAAGTCGTTCCAGCCCTGGTTTTATTTTCTTTCTTCTCTGAAACACAAAAGGAGATTCCTGTTTTATCCATTTACACTAATTCAAACTGAATGAACACTGGTGCTTCTTAACAATTCATTTTGTTTAACACAACAAATATGAGTAAATAATGGCACTTATTATTCTTTTTAGCCTGAACGTCCTTTGCGTAACTCCCATCACAAGCACATACATAAATGTGCTGCAGAAGTGCCCACCCCTTGTGATTTATGTGACTTGTTCTTGTTAAATAGAGTCGTTTTGGTTATTACACTGTGCTTGTAGGGCTTCTGGAATTGCTGCACATTTCATTAGATGGTTCCCCAGGGAGAGGGGAATAGGAGGCCCTGCTGATCTAAGTGTGGTGAGTTTGCAGTGGATGTGCAGAAGGGACTTGGTTCTTTACTGGAGGGACCGACTCCTTGAGGACGACTCACTGCTTGCTTTAATCACTTTCACATAACTCTCACATTGACTCTGTATAGAGCGCCATTCACATTAAGATAGAAAACCATTATTTCACTGCCCGCTGGGCGATTGCAGTTATGAGTGAAGACTTTGCAAGACAGTCTGCCTGATACTCAGAGTGGTTGTTCTTTGAACGTGCTAAAATGAGTCATCGTGGAAAACAAACTGGAATGAGATGTGATCACGCTGCATTTCTTTGGTTCAGTGTTCAGTGTGATCCTGATAAAAGCAGTGATTTCAAGCTAATTATGTGAGGCTTTATCTTTTGACTTTTACTATGGGGTACACTGTTTGATTAAAGATACAATTAAAACAGTAATATTGCAAAATATTATTACATTTCAAAATAGGCCTAACTGTTTTCTATTTTAATATATTTTAAAATGTAATTTATTATTGTGATGGCAAAGCAGAATTTTCAGCAGCCATTATACCAGTCTTCAGTGTCACATGATTCTAATATGTTGATTTAGTGCTCAAGAAACTTGTCTTATTTTCATATTTTTAAGTCTTATTTTGTCGTAATATATTTTGGTGATTTTTTTTTTTTTAATTCCTTGATGAATAATATGGAAGCCCATTTTCACCACAGAATAGAAAAATAAAGTAGTTATCTCATAATTCTGACTTTTTTGCAATTCGAGACAAACTTGCAATTCTGAGGAAAAAAAGTTGTGAGATATAAACTCAGAATTCCAACTTTTGAGTTTATAATTACAATTCTGACTTTTTTTATTAAAATGAATTAAATTATTATTGTTGTTTATTGCAACATTTTTCCTCACAATTCTGACTTTTTACTCACAGTCAGTTAACAGCTTGCAATTCTAACTTTGTTCTCAGAATTTTGAAAAATTCCAAATTGTGAAAGAATTATTTAGAAATTCTAAATATTTAACAATTTGGAATTCTTCAAAATTTTTATTTATTATTCTGTGGTGGGAACAAGGTGGAAATAAATTTAAGAAACAAGCTTCTAAGGAATAGAATAATATGTACATACTATTAATAAGCAGTAATTAGGAGTTTATTGAGGCAAAATCGTAGATAATAGTTAGTTAATAGTGGGAATTTGACCTTAAAATAAAGTGTGACCACAATGTAATAAAAAAAAAAAGAATCCATAAAATTTACATTTATAAACTGTATTTCATTAAGTTATCTAATTTTAATATACCAACCTATTTAAGTACTGAAATCTGTTTAGTACCTGATAACCACCAGTCATTCACAGAAATACCATAATGGCAATACACATGATACTGAAATAATGCAATAAACACTAATTCAACAACATTAGATGTAACATACAACCCTAATATACACAACTGCTAAGAAAAAGCTAAGAAGAAACAGTTATTTCAATGAAAAAACATCATATATGAAATGTAACGGGGAATTCTGAGAATGTCAATTTACGTTTTTTTCGCAGTAAATTGTTCTTTTTCACTTCCAAAAACTGTATTTTATCATAAAATTAAATGTCTATTACAGTTTTTCACCTTCTGTAGTAAGGGAACTTACTGTTAACCAAGTAATAGGTTTCTGCTGTAGCGTTTTTCCATTAAAATCACAACCATTTTTTACAGTACAGTATTTTTTTTTTTTTTAAACTTAATTTTAGGGTGGTGCTTAGTGTAAAAGCTTTTTTGGTCTTATTATTGTTTTTAGTCAAGTAAGTGATTGCAATCAATAGTAACCTAAATCAGAAACATTGGTATTCAGCACCATGATTCAATGTCTTGTCTAGTGTTAGTGAGGTATGTAGGAGTTTTACAGGTGAAAACAACACAAATGCGTGTCAGCTTTGTGACACCTGGTGGAATAGAGCCGGGCCTTATAATTGTTCTTAAGGCCGATCGATGGGATCCATGAAACAGGGAAAAGAGAGAGCTGTACTGGTCCCTCAGATATTGACCACTGTCTGTCAGAGAGAACGAGAAAGGGATGGAGAGAGAGATAGAAGAAAGATGGCACCGAAAATGTGTTTAGAATGAGACTAGGTCAATTGGCAATCTAGTTTGTAACACTGTTGTTCACATCATTGAACAAGCATCTCACATCTGAGAAAAACAGATTGAATCACAGATTGAGTCAACGTGAAACGGCACTCTAACTAGGGATGCACCAATTTTACAAATTCTGGCTAATACTGATATAACGATCATTACTTTGATTTAAGGTTCATTTTGTGCAGTATCATGTATTAAGTAACAGCTAACTATGAATGACATTATTTTCTTGCATGTATTAATCTAGGTAAATGTTGATTTTAAAATATATATTTGTTTTTGTCTTTGGTCTTAAGATGTTTTTCAAAGGGTCTTATACTTACCAAGGCCTATATTAATTATTACAATTATTATTACAATTTTAAAACTCAGTAGAAGTGCAGCATTGCAACTTAAACTGTAATTTATTCCTGTGATGCAAAGCTGAATTTTCAGCACCATTACTCCAGTCTTTAAAGTCACATGATCATTTAGAAATAATTCTAATATGCTGATTTGCCTCTTAAGAAACATTTCTTCTTATTATTTTGAAAACAAAATGCTAGCTCTAAATGATGGTGTAGGCAATCTAAATGTTAAAATAAGCAGATATTAACATGCACAATTTAATGTCCAATATAGGCGTATAAATTAAATCTTGAATTGAGCATCTCCATGTCCCGTTTTACTTTTGCTGTCTGATGCATTCCTAAGTAAAACAGGATATTTAATGAGGAAAAAAACGTATGACGGCACATTTATACATCAGGAATTGATTGTATCATGAAAAGTGGGTGTTGCAAACAGCAATCAAAATGAGAAGGATTTGTGATATCAGATGAAAATGAATGTTGTTTGAGGCAGAGCACGTCTGGATGGAAATTACAAAGACAAACATTTGGAATAATGTGCAGCAGTCCTGATAAGGAATATGCCTTGAGAATATAAATAAGATTTTGACTTCTGAGATTAATTGGAAGAATAATATTTTTCATGGCTGATTAACTAAACTAATAAAGTGGTGAACCAATTAAGCTATTTTTTAGGTATGTGCAATATATTTTATGTCTAGATGATGTGTTTTGTGCAGCACATTCCCTTTTCAGTACTTTTATGCTGTATGCATGTATGCTTAACATGCAATACATCAGAGCAAAAGGACCCAGGTGTGGACAGCACTACAGGAATGAGTGAAAACAACCATCCACCTGGGTCATTATGGACACGAGCAGTGACGGCTAATGAGAATGAATAAGGAATGTTTCAGGTGTCTGGCTGCCTCAAAACACCCTTGATGTTCTGCCTCAGCAGGCATCGTCCTCTATAATGAGAGCAGTTTAGCTGTGAAAAATGGCAATCCATTTCAGTGGCCACGTCATGTAGCCCACAGTCGGTTTCTCAATGTGTTTTTGAATGTGTTTTTGTTGGCTAACGTGCACTTTGCTGTTGTATCGGTACAGTTATGGATTGTGTGCTCTTGTGAAATTAAAGAGCTCGAAATCAATGTGGCTCCCTGACCCCGTTGCTAACATCGCAGGTGTGAGACTCTATAATTCATGATTTCATTATGCAAATCTAAAGCTGCACATGATTGCCTCAGTCTTCTCATTAAACATATTTGATTTCTGTCCAAGGGATGTAAATTCGAATAAACCTTTTAATAAACCTAAATGCATCAATTAGTTTGAACTATTGGAGAAGGAAAGTAGACGTCTTCAGCGCTGCTGCATGACAATATGCTATGCAATGGTACAAATGTGTACTGATGTATCATTAATGCCGTGGTAGAAATATTCCTGCAGCTATTAGCTGGAATGGACTTCTTTATGGTGTTTACAGGTCACAGCCATGACGAAATAAGGAGTAATGTCAAATATAGAGCATGATGTTCCCCAGACAAGTCAAGATCAGGATTGGGTTGCTTTGTAAGGTGCTATAAGTTTGTACTTCTTTATTGATTGATTGATTAAAATATATAAAACTGTCTTTTAAAATTTCAAAGAGCATCTGCTTTAGGGTTTTAGGTGGAAGGATTCAATGGGCAAACTATATTGTTTATGACAGGATACGTTAACAACATGACTGAAATGTTTAAAGGGACAGTTCACCCAAAAATGAAAATTCTGTCATCAATTACTCACCCTTATGCCATTCATAACCCGTAAGAGCTTTGTTCATCTTCGGAAGATATTTTTAAGATATCTGTAATGCAACTACCACGTTCAAGGCCCAGAAAAGTATTAAGGACGTTGTTAAAGTTGTCCATTTCACATCAGGTCAGAAGCTATAGCTTACATAAAAAAATAAAAAAAATCACTAACATGACACTTTTAAATTAAATAATTTTATGCAGATTTATTCATTAATCTGTATTATACTACGGGGCCGTTGAATGCTTGATTCTGATTGGCTGACGAACATTGTGCAGTTATTTTAGGGAAGCGCACGGCAAATGTAGTTCCAGGCAGCTCTTGACCACATTACATGTCCATGTCACTTTTGCCACACGTTTTCGTTTATTTCAAACGTCTTACAAAAGCAAAATAACCAAAAACAACAATGCCAGAATATTTTCATATTTTTGCCACAAAAATTTTTTATGTACCCAAAGCACATACTCTATGCCTCCTCCTCTCTCTTCCCAGATGCACACACATACACGTTAACATAACTAGAGGTTGACCGATATTGGATTTTACCGATACCGATAACTAGGTTGGACAACACTGGCCAATACCGATTAACTGACCGATCGTTTTTAAAATGGATACTGAACCGAAAATATATAATACTCTACTATTTAAAAAAAAAAAAAAGTAGCCTACTGAACCATACTTTGTAAATGAATTAAAATATTAATATTAATTATATATTGATCATTACAGTTCAGTTCATTGTTCATTAATGTTAACACAATTTTTTAAATATATCAGTAAATGCTGAAATGAACACACTCTAACAAGGAACAATACTTCTATTCTACAGCTTTTATCAATCTTAATGTTACAAATGGACTCATATTGTAAAGTGTTACCATCACATCAATAATCAAGCTAAAGATGGCCATCTTTAAATATCAACACAAAGGCCACAGTACTGAAATTGCATACATATTGATATTGTGTACTTTTACAATTTAACTGCTTCTATTCCAGAACATTTGTGGTTATCTAATCAAAATATAAAAATATGTTAGTCACACAACAGGCGAAAGTGCAGCACCGCATCTACAAGAACTCGCAGCTATCCGGTATCACACGCACTGGACGCATCGCATTCAATTCAAGCGGCGGTCTACAAGAGTTTATTTGATCACCAAACGGGCAAAAGTAAACTGCTGTCCTTTCTCCACTAATGCAGCATCTAGTCAACAAATTCATCGCTTAGTAATGACATGAAACATGCACTACAGTATACTGTAAAACAAATTTTGTTGTCGATGTTTTAAATCCGCATTTGAAGTGTCAAGGCCGCTCTCATGCTGTATAACAAAGACTATAGGGACTTTGCTGTATAATGGTGACCTTCTCAGCCTCTCCAGCAACAGACCCAACCCGGAAAAAACTATCGGCATGGATTTTTGCCGATAACCAATAGTTCCGCCAGTCAACTATCGGTGCAGATTAATCAGAAAAACTGATACATCGGTCAACCTCTAAACACAACCGCTAATGTTGTTAGTGCTGCTCCGGCGATTTGATCAGCTTCGCATCGTGGCCACATCACCACCTGATGTCAATTATTCCTTACATATGTTTACATTTTTTAAACAAAGATGAACTCTAAAAGATTTTCAGAATTTTTACAACTGTTTTGCACTGGCTCTTTTGCACTCTTTTGTACTGTCATTATAAAATATCTTCATTATTGTTTATTTATTCTAAATCTTAAGTAATAAATTCTCGTTCAAAGGACCTTGAACTTTGCATCTTGTTTTGGTGTGCGGATCACCAGTGCAAGTACAAACATTATTTTTGCTTTATGTAATTGGCGCAGAATTTGTTTATATTATTTAATCCTAACAAATAATTTCTTGTTAAAAACTAACGAAAAATTAAAATAATTTACTTATAATTTCCACACAGGAGAGACTTGGTGTTGTTTCCAGACAAAAAGAAATATATCGGTATCGGCATCGGCTATCGGCCAAAATGAATTGGAAAAATATCACCATATCAGATATAGTCAAAAATCCAATATTGTGCATCCCTTAACTTTATTAAACAGTTTTTTTCTCTTCTGTATGCGTTGTGGTACTGCCTTGAACGCAAGTCGATGACTGACATGGAAGAGAAGAAATTGAATAATAAAGTCATTATTTTTATTTTCTTTGTGCACAGAAAGTATTCTTGTAACTTTATAAAATTACGGTTGAACCACTGATGTCACATGGACTATTTTAATGATGTTCTTACTTCCTTTCTAGTCCTTGAACGTGTTGGTTGCATTGCTGTCTATGTAGGGTCAGAAGGCTCTCAGATTTAATCAAAAAATATCTTAATTTATGTTCCAAAGATAAACAAAGGTATTACGGGTTTGGAACAACATGAGGGTGAGCAATTATTGACAAAACTGTCTTTTTTGAGTGCATTTTCCCTTTAAGATGTGGTCAGGTTTCTGTTGGTCAGCATGACAAATCTGACAGATGTCAAAAATTGCAAAGCAATTTCCAAGCAACAATTCAATCTTCATTATTATTTTGTTATATCTTCAACATAAATATATTTTGATATATGTACGGTTACTGCGATGTATCATTGGAATACGTCATTTTGTGTTTTTAAAGATTTTAAAAATAAAATCAAAGATTTATTTTTAAAGATGTTGTTCATACCACCCACCTGTGCCTTGGGGGTTAAGAAGGCGAAGAGACAAAAATGTTAAAATTATTTTTAAAATGTGTCTGGTGGGTTGCAAAAAAGGCACCATCGACTGGAGGCTGCTCTGACGTCACAGGCATTGATCCTGAATATGAAACGAAGGCAGTGGGTGAGGAGACTCCCGACTGGAGCTGCTGCCGCTGCTGCTGGGCAGGAGAGACACGTTCAGCCTCGGTGCACAACAGAACGGGGGAAAAAAGGGGGGGAAAAAGCAAAACGGGACATGAAAACGGATTTGCCAACTGGCATCCCTTAGTGCAAGGCTCGATAGGATTGACTCATTCTCTCTCTCACTCAGTCCGTCTATATTTCCCTTCCTCTCTCTCTCTTTTTGTCTTTCTCCCCTCCCTTCCCCCGAAACGGTGCAGGGTAGTGGTTTCTCAGCCTTTCTCGCTCTCGCTCTGCTTACCTCTCCACACACAGTCCTTTGCTTGCTTGCTGCTGCTGGTTGAGTTTATTATTCTGCACTCTTATTGGTCAACTCTCAAGCGATGGTTTAGAGCCGGCTCTGATTATTTGCCTCTGGGAATCCTGAAGAACTGAGGAGGTTCTTTTTCCTCGAACGTTTTTTGTTCTGGTATTAGTTTGAGCGGCTGCCTAAACTGAAAGAACAGCAGCACGATAGCTGCAGCGGAACAACTTTATAATACAGAATTGAGTTTATAGGGGAGTATGCCTAGAAAAATCAAGTTGTTGAGACAGAAGTTTCACTCTCAGAGAAATTACAGCAGGTGAATTGAATCAGCAGGGTGCGTTTCCTCTCTCAAGTGGTTTTTCAGCAATCCAAGCTGGATTCAGATCATGCTACAGATACGATCAGGTCACCACCGGGTCTGACCGTGAATCCCCAGCTTCCAGAAAACGTCACTCCCACCTCGGTTAAACGCAACAAAAGACCAGGATTACTCCAAGCCATGAAGAAAATCTGGTCCAAGAAACGCTTTCAGGTGAGTCCTTGCATGCCTTGTTTTTTGTTTTTTTTTGCCTTGCATGTTGACTTTAACCGGGAGTTTGAGTTTGACCCATATATGTGGGTTTTTGTCATTCACTGAGCTCTGTCTGGGGGAGGCTTGACCCAATTCCCTCCTTTAGGGCTGTTAGCGCTCATTCGCACTCCTGCGCCCCACCCTTTTCTTGTAAACAAACGGCACCCATCTGGCTAATTGCGTGAGGATGATTACAGCTGAATAGGTGAATGTCCATGGCTCATCAAACACCATTATATTCTGATGCATTCTGGGTTACGCTAAAACCCCAGGATGACACAGAGACAAAGGTGACAGCCCCCCTGGGTGCTTTGCTGTCGCCTCTTCAGGAGTCTTTCTTAAAAGATATTGTTTATAACAGAAAAGTTTCATTTTGAAACAAGCTTTGGATACGAGACTCGTATTGTTCGATTTTGCACCACTAGAGAAGACATATGGCAAGTCAGCACGTAGGTTGTTTTCTTGTCCAAGTGCAATAAAACAGAAATGCTTGTAGCAGCAACCTATTTTCCCTGATGCATATTTCTAAGGATCAGTAGGATCGTAAATTTGACTACCTCACACTTCAATGCACTAACGGGAAGATTTTTACATCAAGACCATCAACTAAAATGATTGCGTTTGTAGTTTTCTAGTCAGTACATTTACAACGTATTGTAAACAAATGGCATCACATCAGCAGGCTGTTATTAGTAGATGCCTATTGAAATTCCAGTGCCAAGATATTGCTGTGTGGTTGCTAAGGTGTTTTTAATATGTTGCTAGGGGGGTATTTACTGGTTCAAGTCAAGAGATCACAAGTTCACAAAAACCATTTAGTTCCAAAACCTGAATGCATTAATTCTATTATGTAACGAAAAGGCATATTTTCGAATGCATTATACGTTGAAAGTCAAAGTGGGTAAATGTTCTTTATTTTTGTATTCTGTAGAAAAAGAAATGCTTACTGATTTGGAACAACATTAGGATGTATAGTCTATATGATAACAGAGTCATCATTTTTGGGTATATTATGCCTTTATATGGCAAATTGTAATATTTATGCTTAACAAGCACCACTAATAACTGCAAAATTCTCTGTATACAGACTGTCGGGTCAGAATGCAAGCCATGCCTCCCTGCCTGGATGGCACGTAAAGTGAAAATGAACAATCTGCACATCACCGTTTTGCCATTGGCTGTAAATGCGAAAGTGTCCTTCTTTTGACAATATGTCATTGTGACATTTTACAGGTGAGAGCAGGACGAGCTCTTACTTCTTCCTCTCAAGCTGATAGGAATCCTTGTGAAGATGAAAGGAAAAGTGGGTGTGAAGGAGAGGAGAGGGGGATGGGTGAAAGGAAAAGATAATTGGATCTTAGTCTGCAGACGGAGACAGGGGCAGAGATTTAGCTTGGAGACCAGACGGATACCGAACAGGTGGCTGAGTCATAGTTTCAGATGTAGGCTAAATGGTAGTTTCATTTTCTATCCTGTCATGTGAATAATATGTAATTATTTAATCCCTTCTTTTGATGTGTGTTAGGGAGACAGCATATCACATTGCTGCTACTAAAGGTAACTAGGTTCACATTTCCTAAAAGATTTATCAGTGCTTGCAAGGTAGCAAATGAACCTCAGGTGGTAGATTTTTTTTTTTTTATAAATGAGAGCACATTAGTGCTGTTATGACATTCAGCACACATCTTGTTTGCCCAAAAACCATAAAAAGGTATTAAGCAGCATACTGCAGTAGGGTGTCTGAATACTGTGTTTGCATAATTGGAAATTTTTTTTATTTATTATTATTTTATTTTTTTTGATGGAATCATAAATGAATCCTTCAGTATGTGGGGTCTCACACTACTATGCATGTTTGGTGGAAATAATAAAAATGGTATCTGATAGTGTAAAAAATGCCAGTTTATCAATTTATGATTCCCTTTTGACTGAGAATAAAGCATTTTAGTCACTTAAAGTAGTTGTTCACTTCCAGAGCAAAAATGTACAAATAATGTACTCACCTAGTTGTAATCAAACATGTGATTATGCCTTTCTTTCTTCAGTCGTAAAGAAATCATGTTTTTTGAGGAAAACATTTCAGGAATTATCCCCATATAGTGGACTTCAATGGTGCCCGTGAGTTTAAACATCCAAAATGCAGTGTCAATGCAGCTTCAAAGGGCTCTAAACGATCCCAGCCGAGGAAAAAGGGTCTTATCTAGCGAAGCGATCTGTCATTTTCTAAAAAAATATAAAAATGTATATCCTTTTTTAACCTCAAATGCTCATCTTGTCTAGCTCTGCGATGCACATGCGTACTGTGTAATCCGGGTCAATACAGTTAGGATATGTTGAAAAACTCCCATCTTATTTTCTCCTCCAACTTCAAAATTGTCCTACATCGCTGTTTTACCTTTTTTGTAAACAGCGTTTGATGATCTTTGCATGTTCACTTTGTAAGTACTAGGTCGGTACTTCTACAGCGATTGTAGGACTATTTTAAAGTTGGAGAAGAAAATGAGATGGGAGTTTTTTTTGACATATCCTAACTGTATTGACCTGGATTACACAGAGTACGTATGCGCATTGCAGAGCTAGACAAGACGAGCATTTGAGGTTAGAAGGTATATAAATTGTTTTTTTTTTTTGACCGGTCGTTTCGCTAGATAAGACCCTTATTCCTTGGCTGGGATCATTTAGAGCCCTTTGAAGCTGCGTATAAAATGCATTTTGGATTTTCAAACTCGTGAGCACCATTGAAGTCCACTATATGGAGAGAAATCCTGAAATGTTTTCCTCAAAAAACGTAATTTCTTTACAACTGAAGAAAGAAAGGCATGAAAATCTTGGATGACAATGGGGTGAGTACATTATCTATAACTGCTCCTTTAAATATTGACTTGTGTTTCTCTAAAGCTCATTTGAATTTGTTCAAGTCCATTAAACATGGCCTTTTTAAAAAAATAAAATAAAATAAAATAAAATAATGGGGAAGACACACAAATCACAGATTTATTTGACAGTCTTAGTTAGCAATCTGTGGTACATTTGTAATTGATCAGTTAATTCTACAAAAGTTATTATGCTACAGGTCCTGTTACCTGTAAACTGTTTAAAACAAAACAAAACAAAAAAAAAAACATGGCATTTTGATTTGAAAGCCTGTTTCCTAAAATGTGCCATTATACAAAAATGCTGTTTGTAAATTAACTGACTTGATAAAGAGGCAGCAATAAAGTTTCATTTGTTTCAAATGCAGTAGTCATTGTGAAGTGTAAAAATGACTACAAATGATTGCATTTACGCAAAGTAGACAAAAAATTAAATTTGGGGTAGTATGCTCAAACCTTTTCTTGATCTGCTCCCAAAGGATGCCTTAAAGGTTTAGTTCACTTCCAGAACAAAAATTTCCTGATAATTTACTCAATCCTATGTCATCCAAGATGTTCATGTCTGTCTTTCTTCAGTCAAAAAGAAATTAAGGTTTTTTAGGAAAACATTTCAAGATTTTTATTCATTTAGTGGACTTCAATGGTGCCCAAAGGGGTGAAGGTCCAAATTCAAAGGGCTCTGCATGATCCCAGCTGAGGAATAAGGGTCTTATCTAGCGAAATGATTGATCATTTTCTTAGAAAAATACAGTTTTATTTACTTTTTAACCACAAATGTTCATCTTGCACTAGCTCGACCTCACGCATTACATAATCACGCACGTTACGTAGGCAGAAATACTGACCCGGTGTTTACAAAGCAAACATGCAAAGAAAGTCAAACTCCCTTTATAAAAAAGGTAAAACAATGATGTCACGATTTTGAGGTGTTTGAACATTTCACGAGTTTGAAAATGTGATGGAGTTTTTCACCCTACCCTTTTTTAATTGAAGTACAGAGACAAACGTGATTACATAATGCGTGTAGACGTGCATGTGCAAAGCAGAGCTAGCATTTGTGGTTAAAAAGTATATAATTTTTTTTTTTTTCCACTGTTTTTTCTAAACCTGCCCTGCTGACTCACATGCATTAGGGAACGCGATGGGTAGCTGAGAGAGATGTGTTCCTTAAGGTGTGAAGTGATTCACTTGCTGCATTGGCAGGAGTAATGAAAAGTTAGACCGGGTGAGATTGAAATAGCCCACTCGCTCAGGGCTGAAAGAGTGGAGTTAGAGCAGAAGGCAGGTACCATAACCCAGATTAAATAGTGCCTGGCAGCATTCATCAGACCTTAGTCTGAGCCTAACCCGGCAACATATAAATTACCTAGTGACCAGGAAGGTAAAAATGATGCATCAAAACAGCCAGAGCTGTTGCCTGGAGTTGTTTGATTCATCCAGCATGAATGCCGGTGGTGTGGGCCGACAAGAAAAATAATTTGAGCTCTCCAAGGTGCTGACCAACGGGGCTCAGAAGTTTTTGTCTGAAGAATTAGAGTGGCTAGAAAAAGACAACAAAAGCAGCTCTGTTTCATGCAGCTGATGTTGTTTTGGTGCCAACTAATGAGTGAATCATTTTTTTAAAAACATTTTAGCTCTATTCTAAAACGATTGAGCTGCCTACTCAAAAAGTTTCAAAAGAGTTTGGTGTTAGGATATGTTCTTTCTATGTTCTCCCGCAACCCACTAAATCCAAAAACCATGTTCGGAAAGGAAACAACGTGTACTACTGAGGAACAAAAGGCGCTTGAATTTGGCCAAACTGAACCAGGATTTCCAGGGTGAGAATCTTTGGATAGGTGAAAAATTAGGCTAATATCTTAATTAATATTGCTCATACATATCTTTACCACCTATTAACTTTAGTTTGTCAACATATTTGCCCTTTCCTGTTTACTAAGTCCTTTTCTATATGATTTAGCAGCTTCCACACATTTTTTCCCGTAGTTTAGACATCATAAATTAGCAGAACAACGTATTTAGTAGTACATTTACCGTGCAGTCCGTGCTGTTGTTTACATCTGAGTATCTCCAGTATGGCTACGCATCTGGGTAACTGACCAAAACGTGACATAAGTGCAAACCCTCTGTTCGTTTTCTGTGCCTTTCCGAATACAGAAACACGATTGTTTTTGTCAGTGTTGTTTTGTTCTAAATTAAATGTAAATGTTATTTTTGACATTTCTGCTTTGCCCTTTCATCTTGGATTATTGTTTTCATTTGATCTTGTAATGCATTAATTGCCTTCATTATGAAGGATACATGCAACTTTGGACAAAAGAAAGTATTTTAGAAAGCGGAATTGTTATGGGATATCTAGAACATCCTAGCAACCATTTAGAAGACCCTAGCAACCACTTAAAGCATTAAAATATTTCAGAAGATCTTAGTAATCATACACACTACTAGTCAAAAGTTTTTGAACCGTAAGATTTTTAATGTTTTTTAAAGAAGTCTCTTCTGCTCACCAATTGAAATATTTGAAACTTTTAAAATAACTGCTTTGTATTTGAATATATTTTAAAATGCAATTTATTCCTGTGATTTCAAAGCTAAATTTTTTGCATCATTACTCCAGTCACATGATCCTTCAGAAATCATTCCAGTATTCTGATTTGCAGCTCAAAAACAATTTATGTTGAAATGGCCGAGTAGAATTTTTTCAGATTTCTATGATGAATAAAAAGTTCAGAAGAACAGCATTAATCTGAAATAGAAATCTTTTCTAACATTCTAAATGTCTTTATTGTCACTTTTGATCAATTTAAGGCATCCTTGCTAAATAGAAGTATTAATTTATATTATTTATGTCCCAAAAATGTACTCAACTGTTTTAAATGTTGATTATGGTATTAATAAAAATGTTTCTTGAACAGCAAATCAGCATATTAGAATGATTTCCGAAGGATCACGTGACACTTTGGAGTAATGATGCTGAAAATGTAGCTTTGATCACAGGAATAAATTGCATTTAAAATATATTCAAATGGAAAGCAGTTATTTTAAATAGTAAAAATAGTTCACAATTTTACTGCTTTTGCAGTATTTTTGGATCAAATAAATGCAGGCTTGGTGAGCAGAAGAGAATTCTTTAAAAAACAATACAAATCTGCTAGTGTATATGCACTGAAAAACCCCACAACTGTAGCATTACATGTGCAATCACAACTTCTTTAGAAAATGTGCAAATTTAGCTCATGTTGAAGAAAAAGCTGATTTATCAAGTTAATTAGCAATTTTCTTTTTGTTTCACCAACTATAATAGTATATTATAATCCTGTTAGAGATATGGATATTACATATCATTGTGTATTTGTTACCATACAGCTATGAACAAAGAGGACTCAGTTAATTTCATTTTTATAATTGGATTAGACTATCATAAAAATAATTAGTTGTGCAGCCCTGTGTCTTTTTTTATAACCATTCTTGATGTTGTCATACAACGTAGTCACTGAATGTCAAATGATGAGTGCTTGAGTCCATGTTTACTTCTGCCTGACCCAGTAAGATGAGCGTCGCTCAGCTCTTCACAGCACAGATGGCAGGCTGAAGATCCTCCCTCGGTGGCCTGCTCACAATCAAAGGAGTGAGTGTGCATTTGGCAGGTCATTTTGGATAAGTGTCAGTTTGGAAAATGTAATTGAAGCTTGAAGGGCCCTCTGTTACTATAGCAGCTTTCAGAATTATCATGGGACGAGGAACCAAAGCTCGAAGATTATGTCAGGCTCACAGAGTCTGCTCTCGGTTCATTTACCATTTAAAGTATAGATTGAGGAATTGATTGGTATGTGGATTCATTGACTTTGCTGTAATTAGTGGTGTTTGAAAAAGCAAAAAAACTTGGTATTATTGATCATATACACTGCCAGTCAAAAGGTTTTCAATGTTTTTTTTTTTTTTTAAAGAAGTCTCCTGTTCATCAGGCCTCCATTTCTTTGATCCAAAATACAGCAAAAACCGTAAAAATGTGAAATATTTTTACTATTTAAAATAACTGCTTTCTATTTGAATATATTTTAAAATATTATTTATTCCTGTGATCAAAGCTCAATTTTCAGCATCATTACTCCAGTCTTCAGTGTCACATGATCCTTCAGAAATCATTCTAATATGCTGATCTGCTGTTCAAGAAACATTTATTTTATTATTATTATTAATATTATTATTATTTAAAACAGTTGAGTACATGTTTTTCAGGATTGTTT
This sequence comes from Labeo rohita, assembly GCF_022985175.1. Taxonomy (NCBI): domain Eukaryota; kingdom Metazoa; phylum Chordata; class Actinopteri; order Cypriniformes; family Cyprinidae; genus Labeo; species Labeo rohita. The sequence continues at coordinate 27,846,923 of NC_066877.1, forward strand.
GATGAATAGAAAGATCCAAAGATCAGCATTTATATGAAATAAAAAGCTTTTATAACATTATATACTATACCATTCAAAAGCTTGGAGTCAGTATGTGTTTTGTTTTGTTTTGTTTTATTATTTATTTTATTATTTTATTTTATTTTATTTTATTTTTTTATTTATACATTTTTGGGTCAAGAAATTATAGAAATCAATATTTTTATTTAGCAAGGATGCTTTAAATTGATCATTGAATTTAAATTGAGTGATGATAAAGACATTTCTAATGTTACAGAAGATTTCAGATAAATGCTGTTCTTCTGAACTGTCTATTTATCAAAGAAACCTGACAAATTCTACTCAGCTGTTCTCAACATTATAACAATAATAATAATAAATGTTTTTTGATCAGCAAATTAGAATGATTTCTGAAGGATCATGTGACTGAAGTAATAATGCTAGAAATTCAGATTTGAAATCACAGGAATAAATTACATTTGAAAATATATTCAAACAGAGAACAGTTGTTTTAAATAGTAAAAACATTTCAAAATTTTACTGTTTTTGTTGTACGTTGGATTAAATAAATGCAGACTTGGTGGGCAGAAGAGACTTATTTAAAAAAAACATTAAAAATGTTACTGTTCAAAAACTTTTGACTGGTAGTGTAGGATTAGCAGTTGAGAATAAATCCCGAAACGTCATGAACGACACCCCAAAAAATGCACTTTTGATAATGATAAATCTAGTTGAATTAATATTATTTATGTAATGCATATACTAATGTTGCTTGACGAGGGAAATGTTCTTTCTTCAACAGTTTCTCCCAAGAAACCCATGTAAATAAATGCTAATAGTACTTGTAGCAAATCAAGTGCGCGTAGGCTTTGTCAGTAACCGTCTTAATTGTGTGTGCTGACCATAAATGCGTTTCTGTGGTGCCTGTGTTGTTAGTTTTGACTAAACAAGGCAATAGAAGAATTCAGATCTTTTGCATAATGCATGCCACTTGTGCGGTGAAGTGGAACGGGCCTTTTCGTCCATTAAGATGCCAAACATGGAGGCTAATGACAAATTAACCAGCATCACATGCGCATGAATCCTTCTTCACCTATGAATTATTCAGATGTTTTAATGTCCTGTAAATGTTTTCTTTACAACAAGCAGAAAGCTGAGCTTACGCAGATTAATTCAAAAGGCTGACTTGTAATTCCTCTAAAAGTTCATCCACTTTTATTTGCCTTTCCCCTTCACCAGCCCAGCAAACCTCCAGGCACAAGTGTCTGAAACGGCCGGCCGCCATCCTTAGCTAATGCGTTTAGGGAGCAGATTCACAGAAGAGGGGTTTGAAATTACTGGTGCCTCAGCCATTAGGATTTCATTTCTCCCTGTAACTAATGGATTGGGAGTGACAGACAGCCGCTGCCTGATGCGTCTTCGCCATTGCTTCGGCTTACATTCATCCATTGTGAAAATTGAACACAGGTGGATAGGAAGCTATACTGGGAAGCTGAGAATCGCATTTCCCACTAAACAAGATGAATTTGTTTAGAAACGGACAAAGAAATTACATGCTTTACAGTATGTTGCTTAAGAACTGGGAATAACAGCTTGTAACAGAATAAGATCAACCATTTCGTAGCTGTCATTTAGCAGATGCAGTTAATCCAAGGTGACATGCGGGTACACCAACGCAGGGATTGGCAAAAGAAACTAGCTCCATTTTTTTTAGCCTCTCAGTCACCAAATGTCCTACATAAGATTTAAAATCTAGGTTAGCAGAGCAAAGACGGACATGTTTTTTTGAAGACCGTCAAGTGGCGTAAGTGCTAGCCATCGCTACATCTTTGTTCTCATTTCAGAAGCGCTCTTGTCAGTCCGCTTTGGGGATATCAGCTGATCTGCTGTTTGAAATGCTTGTTTGTCTTGCTCATTTGAAGTGATTATCATACATTTTGAAGCATTCTGTGCAACCACTAACTTATGTGTTTTCTCTTTCCATTTTCAGAAAACCGGACACTCTAACCGAACGTTTGGACGGTTCACTCATGGTGTGTTTGGCTTTATAGATAACAGGTTATTACAAGAGAGATTTTACAATAACTCTTAAGTCTGTCAGTCATCTAATGCCTAGTCTTTGTTTAAAATTGAGGATGCATTGTTTCTTTTTGTTTTTTATCCCCTCTACAATTGAGAATGCAGCTAATCTTGGAATATCCATCTGTTAGCAGTCGTGCGGAAAATGTACAATTGAAGAATTTAAGTCATGAGAGTGAGTTTGGATTGAACTAGCAACCACAAGAAGCCAAATTCGAAATAAATGGAATGACACAAAAATTCCAATTAAATTTATTTATATGGTTTTAGAATATTTATTAATATTTTGAATAACGTTTATTTATATATTCTTGAGGTCAAAAGTTTATATACACCTTGCAGAATCTGCAAGAGGGATCATCCAAAATGCATGTTATTTTTTATTTAGTACTGACCTGAATAAGATATTTCACATAAAAGACATTTACATGTAGTCCACAAGAGAAAATAATAGTTGAATTTATAAAAATGACACCGTTCAAAAGTTTACATACACTTGATTCTTAATACTGTGTTGTTACCTGAATGATCCACAGCTGTTTTTTTTTTTGGTTTTTTTTTGTAGTGATAGTTGTTCATGAGTCCCTTGTTTGTTTGAACAGTTAAACTGCCTGCTTTTCTTCAGAAGAATCCTTCAGGTCCCACAAATTCTTTGGTTTTTCAGCATTTTTGTGTATTTGAACCCTTTCCAACAATGACTATATGATTTTGAGATTCATCTTTTCACACTGAGGACTCATATGCAACTATTACAGAAGGTTCAAACGCTCACTGATGTTTCAGAAGGAAACGTGATGCATTAAGAGCCGGGGGGTGAAAACTTTTGAACCAAATGAAGATGTGTACATTTTTTTTTATTTTGCCCATTTAGTAATGCCCTTCAGAAGATACAGAAGATACTTACATGTTTCCCAGAAGACAAACTTTGTTACATTTACCCTGATCTTCAAATTCAAAAAGTTTTCATCCCCGGCTCTTAATGCAGCATTTAAACCTTTTGTAATAGTTGCATATGAGTCCCTCAGTTGTCCTCAGTGTGAAAAGATGGATCTCAAAATCACACAGTCATTGGTGGAATTGGGATTTTCTGAAGAACAGCAGGCAGTTTAACTGTTCGGGACAAACAAGGGACTCATGAACAACTATTGCGAAACAAAAAACACAGCTGTGGATCATTGAGATACTAAATAAAGGTCACTACTAAATAAAAAATAACATGCATTTTGTAAGATTCCTTTTATTCTGCAGATTCTGCAAGGTGTATGTCTATGAACTACAAGTACAAATTTTGTTGGGGTGGCACATCAAAAACTTAATATTCATCAAACTTCAAAGCTTTTAAAGCTTTTTTTTTCTCCCCCAAAACTTTGATTTGGAAAGACTCGGAAGGCTTCAAATATAAATTGCATTTTTCCATCCGGTTTGTTACCTCAACTTAAAATAACTTTTGCTGAGTTAAAGTTGTTTATATTTTCTGTGTTTAGTTAGCCCCTTGATATCTCGCCCAGACTTCTTGTTTCAGTATGAAATATGTAAACAGCCATCTCAAGACAGAAAACTGTGCTCGTCTTTAATTACATTCAGCAGTAACACATGCAACTTGCCAACTTCCAAAATGTGTTTCTAACTGTGAAGCATCACACAAATGTGTGCCAAAACAAAGTTTATACTGCTGTAGCATCTGGAGATTGATGATAAATCATTACGATTTAGAATTTCTGTTACTCGATTCTCAGAGGCAAGTCATCAAGTGTCCCTTTGAATATGTAATTTTTGTCAGTCTCTGAATCAGAGTGCTCCATAACCTCATCAGAGACGCCTAGAGGGCCTGCATCAGAGGAAGTGTTCAGTTCAGACAAATATGATCTAAATCGTGTGCCCTAAATTGTGCATAAAGCACCTCCGCTGCTGCACTGCTCCCATTACCTCTGAGAAGCGTTTATTATAAATGACTGCTAATGGGGATATCATTCATATTCATGTCTGATAATTATAAAATAATTTAGCCTGCGTTATATCAATCTCCACGCTCTGAAATACATCTTAATGCAGCATCTATGCAGTGCATCCTCAGTTTTAAGTACCGACTGTGCATCTTTTTATGAATTGTTAGTGTTTGTGTTCCTCTTGTGATTTGTAATAAACCATTGTGTTTTTGATTGTGATTTCCTCTGTTATTGAACATGTCAGTCTGTGTCAGTGTTGTGTTTGTTTGCTTGGATTCGAAGAGTCATGCTAGACAGATTTCAGATTTCAACCTAACAATGAATCACTTTATGTACAAAGGCACTATAATCTCAGCATCAATAATGCAAAAAGCTTAGCAGTGCTTCGCATTGAGGCAGTTTATAAGAACTGCTGACACTTTTGCAATGATATGATGAGATTTTAGATGTGGCTCTGTATAAAAGCTCTTTAAATTTAAACTATGCCTTAAATAATTAATTAGACAGGCAGAATTAATGTGGATTACTCTCTTTATTACGTTCTCCATTGAAGATCAGGCTCTATTACGACAGTTTCATTCATGGGAATTCATCTTATCCCCTTTTTATTGTATATGAACCTCATGGATTAAAATGTTGCTTTTTTTGTTGATAATAATAGTTAGAAATACAAACTAGATTATTTTCCGCAGTACCATCTGGGTAACTAAATTAGCCTTGATCTCACTTTAAAAGGATGATAATTTCATTAAATATTAACTGGCTTAACAGTATATTATACATAAATGACTGAAAAATATGCATTTGAAAGCTCAAAATCCATATCCTGTCTGAGATGAGAATATTTGATTAAAGACGTTCTGGAATTTGCTGCTCCTTTTACTCATTTGTACCAGCATGACTGAGTCTACAGGGTTTGATGTGCAAATAAAAAAAGATCCTGCTTAATTAAAAATGAAATTAACTTTCATTTAATGTGCAGTCACTTCATCCTTAGCTAATTAAGCCTTTAAGAAAGTCATTTTGCAATTTGATTGGCCCGTGTGTTCATCCTTAGCGATGTTTGCCCAATGGAAGTTCAGGAAAAATTCTTCTAAACGCAAAAAAAAAAAACAAAGCATAAGCAGATGTTGGTGATGTTGTGGAGCAAGTACTAGTCAACCAGAACCAGTAAACTGTGCAAATGTGTCCATTCAGCAGTTTGTTGCTGTGTTATCTGTTTTCTGGGATGGGATTCGTCTCTATAGTAACGGTGATGTCTTGTCTGCTTCTCTCCTCTGCCACTATGGAAGCGAAGTTTTCCGCTCCTGTCGGAAGCAAAGCTATGGTAATGTTTGTTTTCATCTTTGGGCTCACTGCAGTGGTTCGTCCTCTCTTCTCCCACCAAGCTCCCATTTCAACACCATTTCTATTTATGCATTTCACTTATCACTATGTGGCAACCTAAATCCTGCTTTTTAGCTCAAGTGATACACTTTTCCTCAAGAAAGAAAAAAATGTTTACTCACAAAGTGTGGTTTTATTGTCTTAGTTTGATTTCTTTTATCATTGGTGGTGTTGTTTTTTGATTTAATGTCTTATTTTTTTGTGGTAGACTCTGAGACTACAGAAGACGAAGCCGCTGAGCCACAAATACCCCTGGAAGCTAAAGAAGGAGCCAGAGGTTTTCAGGATGAGGCCCAACGAGTACCTGCAGGTAAATGACACTATAAAAATTAACTGCTATGTCAACCTATTATAGTAGAGCTTGTTAGAAGTAGACATAGAAATTAGTACTTATATGTACAGAAGTCAAAAGTTTACATACACCTTGCAGAATCTGCAAAATGTTAATTATTTTACCAAAATAAGAGAGTTCATACAAAATGCATGTTATTTTTATTCAGTACTGTCCTGAATAAATGTTTCACATAAAAGATGTTTACATATAGTCCATAAAAATAATTAGAATATAATTTTAAAATAATTTTAAAAGAAAATGTACACATCTTCATTCTGTTCAAAAGTTTACACCCATGGCTCCTAATGCAGCATTTTGTTGTCTTCTGGAGCATCAGTTAGTGTTTGAACCTTCTGTAATAGTTGCATATGAGTCCCTCAGTTGTCCTCAGTGTGAAAAGATGGAGCTCAAAACCATACAGTCATTGTTGGAAAGGGTTCAAATACACAAAAATGCTGAAAAACCAAAGAATTTGTGGGACCTGAAGGATTTTTCTGAAGAGAGGCAGGCAGTTTAACTGTTCAGGATAAACATGGGACTCATGAACAACTATCACTAAATGTGCAACTAGCTGTGCATCATTCAGGTAACAACAGTATTAAGAATCAAGTGTATGTAAACTTTTGAACAGGGTCGTTTTTATAAGTTAAAAACTATTATTTTCTCTTGAGGACCATATGTACACATCTTTTATGTGAAATATCTTATTCAGGTCAGTACTAAATAAAAAAATCACATGCATTTTGTATGATTGCTCTTTTTTGGTAAAATAACATTTTGCAGATTCTGCAACGTGTATGTAAACTTTTGACTTCAACTGTATATATCAATGGTATGCAAGGTGTTCTGGAATGAGGAGTTTTTTTATTTTTTTTATTTTTTAAATCAAATGTAAATTCATGCCTGAGTCACATTTTCTTGGTTAAATGAACATTTCTTACACTATCAGAAAAAAAAACTATTACATTAACAATGTAATAAATATTCTGTTTATTAAAGCCAAGTATGAATCTCATCAAGTTAGTGTTTTTAAGCATTTTACATTTACTCCAAAAGAATAACTCAAGGTAGTAACAATTTAAACAGTGTATTTTATCTGAACTTATGTTCAGCTATTCTTTTAAATAGTTAACTTTTAACAAATTTTGAATTTTTCAGATCATCAGTCATCAAAGCTTGGTAAATATTAGTCACAGACACAGAGATTTACTTACTAAATTTCACCAAGCTTGATTATTCACTAAAATCTCCCACAAATCATGTTTTCATGCCATTTTAAGTTTTTTGACGTGTAACAGTGGTTGTATCTAAGTGTGCGAGTTGTTTACTTACTTTTTTTAAATTAGTTTACCCATTAACGGCATTAGAGATAGCTTAATAGCTTATAGATAGATAACAAGAGGCAGGATTTATCGCATGAACCAATCACAGCCAAACATAACTAGTCATAACCAATAGAGGCATTGCCTTCTCTTACGTGACTTTCCCCCATTCATTCTCAATTACCCCCCACCAAACTCACCGCACACTTTAGGGGGTCTGTTAAAACTCAGTGGGCTCAGGGGAGGCAAGAGAAAGACTTAACCGACCCCAAACCTTTTAATAAAGCCCTCAGCTATTAAAGGAATAGTTTCCCCAATAAAATAAAAATGCTGCCAAACTGAATCTGAAAAACTTTATTGGACAAGGAGTTTTTCTTTTTTACAGGAACTCTTAGCACTTGCGTATATTAAATACAAGACACATTGCAAGAATAAATATCTAGACTGAGTAAAACAAGACATTAGGTGTGTGCAGCGTGTTTCAACCGTGTAACTATATTTATTATGTACAGTAATGTACTTTTTTATTGCATAATGCCCAATATAATATTGAGCTGTAAAAAGAAATGGACCATACAGTAGTGGTTGTTAACAGTTATAGATGGACTGTTAACAGTTCTAGATGTTCTGGTGCCCAGTGGTCTGTACTGAAGTATAAAAACATTATGTCCTGGTTGTGTGGGTTTTATGATTTAGTTTTCTTGCCCTTTTGTCATTCTGAAGGTGTAAGGAAGGGCCATGTGCGCATATGTCATTACAAACCTATAGGCTGTTATTTTCTTCTGTGACACACAAAAAAGACTATTTTTTAATACAATGGCAGGTTATAACAACGTAGCCATACAGCTTAAAAAACAGCATTAAAAAAAGTAAGTAGCCCATATTATTATTTATACTCCAAGTTCCTCCTCCATTGATAATCTTGCCCTCCACTGAAGCTCTGAAATCTCATTTGCATTTCCGTTTGTATTTATAAATGGCGCATTGACCAAACAGAACATTGTTTCTCATCTGTGAACATGACGAGCCAGTGAACATGACCTTTTAAGTGAATAATGAGCTACATTTCAGTCTGATCCTCGCACAAAGCTGTCGTATGGCTTACAAAGACTTGGAATGTGTCAAATAGTTCATATGTCAAATTAACTATTTTTGTAGTTCCTTTTTATTTATTAGGCTTTTTATTAGTTTATTTTTGGTTCTTTTAACATGCTTGGTCACAATTAGATGTCAGTGTAAGGAATTGCATACAGTTTATGCATTAGGAACGACATGAGGATGAGTAAATAATGACAATTTTAATGTTTCATGTTGATTTTGGTTATTTTGTTTAAGAAAAATGTTACTGCAAAACAAAGTGGCTTAAATCACACATTCTGCTTATTTTGGATGTGTGTACACAGCTGTTCACTCAGATAAATCAAACATTATGCTAAATCTCTAAGCATTTCTTATCGCAGATCTGATAAGACAGGTGCTCAGAGGAGTACAAATAAAGAGGTAACAGCAAACAAGAGCGCTCACGTTAACAACAAGCCACAAATCAAGTATATACAAACATTCATAGATATTTTGATGTAGTGTACACTACCAGTCAAAAGTTTTTGAACAGTAAGATTTTTAGTGCTTTTTTGTTTTGTTTTTTTTAAACAAGTCTCTTCTGCTCGCCAAGCCTGCATTTATTTAATCCAAAGTACAGCAAAAACAGTAAAATTTAGAAATATTTTGACTATTTAAAATGACTTTTTTCTGTTTAATTATATATTTTAAAAGGTAATTTATTCCTGTAATCAAAGCTAAATTTTCAGCATCATTATAAATCATTCAAATGTGCTAATTTGCTGTTCAAGAAACATTTTTATTTATTATTATTATTACTATTGTTATTGTTATTATTATTATTATTATCATCAATATTTAATATCAATATTTTAACGGTTGAGTACATTTTTTTAAGGATTTTCAGGATCCAAAGATCAGCATTTATCTGAAATAAAAAGCTTTTGTAACATTATACCTATACCATTCAAAAGCTTGGAGTCAGTATTTTTTTTTTTTTTTTTTTGGAAAGAAGTTATAGAAATTAATACTTTTATTTAGCAAGGATTCTTTAAATTGATCAAAAGTGATGATAAAGACATAATCTTACAAAAGATTTCTATTTCATATAAATGCTGTTTTTCTGAACTTTCTATTCATCAAAGAAACCTGAAAAAATTCTACTACGTTTTCAATGTAATAATAATAATAATAATAATAATAATAAATGCTTTTTGAGCAGCAAATCAGAATATTAGAATGATTTCTGAAGGATCATATGACTGGAGTAATGATACTAAAATTCTGCTTTGAAATCACAGAAATAAATTACATTAAAATATATTCAAATAGAAGACAGTTATTATAAATAGTAAAAAATATTTCAAAATTTTACTGTTTTTGCTGTACTTCGAATCAAATAAATGTAGGCTTGATGCACAGAAGAGACGTCTTTAAAAAAACATGTTCAAAAACTTTTGATTGGTAGTGTACTGCATATGCATTTTTAAAGAAATTTGATTTACAGTTACTTTTTTTTTTTTATTAGGTCCAATTATAATGTTTATAATATCAAAATGGTCATAATTCCTCTGTTCATTACCATTCTCTACACTCTAACCATTAGAATTAAACAGGCAGGTATTAAAAACGTTTTTGCATTTTTATTCACATAAATTAAATAAAGTAATCTCGTTCATATTCACAGGTCATGGAAAGTGCATTCATGCATTTTTGTGCATTTTTTTTTTTGTTACTTTCCAAATCCATGACAATGTGTGCGTTCTAAGTATTAAAACCTATGAATAATAATGAGATCACGCTGCATGTATATCATGTGATTTATGGTGTTACACACAACTATTCTTGGTTAAAGGTTGGACGTGGTTATTTTTTGCATGTGAGCATGTGCATTTTTTCTATTTTTGTGTCTAACAAAAAATCTTGGTAATAATCATGAATATAGATTGTAAATTCATCCATGCTTTTCTTCTGTTTAAAGACAAAGACCCAAATCTGAGTCCTGTTCTCTTGATTCTATTTAGTCCCTGTGTGGATTCTAGGCAATTGAACTCTCACTTGTCAGTATGCATTATGACAAAACCCGTCCCGTTATTCCTTGGGGAAAGTGGTTGGGAGCATATTTGAGACACTTACAGATTGGGCGAACAATATTTCCATTTCTTTCATCATCACGAGAGAGGACTAAGAAATAGAAGAGAGGGATAGAGGGATATTTATTTGATGTGCGATTTCAGCTTAGAAATGAGAAGTGTGAGAACAGCATGGCCTGTATATAAATATCCATTTTGATCTCAGCATCTAACATTGACATTCATTTATCTTGTGTACAACGCAGCTTTCAACAAAGATAGATTTTGGAGGAGTGCACCACAAGCAACGAAGCTTGAATTGCGCACTAAATTGCTTGTTTGTCATTAGTGCTGTTATGAATGATGTCTTCACAGCGCATAGCATAGAGTTGTAAGATCCAAAGCCTTTCTACAAAATGAAAGTCAACAATTTCAGCAACAAAGAGATACCGGAGGAATAAATGTGTCAGGATCTGGTGGAGCGTATGATTTCCGTAGTGGCATAAGTGATTGATTTGATCTGTTATGGTGGGCGTAGAGGGGTGGGCGGAGGCGCATTGTCATTGATTTTGATGGATGCTTCCTGACTGCAGTCTAATCCATTCAGTCACCGTGAATCGCGGTGGCTCTAAAGGCATCAGCTGGGACTTTGCTTCACCGCAGCTTGCGGCTGAATGGCATCACCTGGGCTTTATTCTTCACACCTCTGAATGCACGCTCATGTAATCCACTTACATTATCCACTAGTACTAGACATAACAAACAGTATTTCATTCTTGTAAGAATTTAAAAGGATTATGTGTCAGGGTTTTTTTCTTCTTTGCCATAAATTTACAGGGGTCATATTTATTTATTTATCTATCTATCTGTCTATCTGTCATCTATCTATCTTTCTATCTATCTATCTATCTGTCTATCTATCTGTCTATCTATCTATTTTATCTATCTTTCTTTTTATCTATCTATCGTTCTATTGTTCTATCAGTTTCATTTAGTCTTTTATTCCATCTATCTATCTATCTATCTATCTATCTGTTTGTCTGTCTATTGTTCATCTATCGTTCTATAATTTTATAGTTCTATCTGTAATTTTAGTTCTATCTATCTATCTATCTATCTATCTATCTATCTATCTATCTATCTATCTATCTATCTATCTATCTATCTATCATCTATCTGTCTGTCTGTCTATCTGTCTATCTGTCTGTCAATCATCTATCTATCTATCTATCTCTCTGTTTGTCTGTCTATCGTTCATCTATCGTTCTATCATTTTATAGTTCTATCTATAATTTTAGTTCTATCTATCTATATATTTAACGATAGAAAGAAAGAAAGATTAGATAGATAGATTCTGTTGTTCTGTCGTTGTTTCTGTCTATCTTTTTCTTTCTTTTTAGCATTCTATCGTTGTATCTGTTTTTGTTTTTCTTTCTTTGCCTATTTCTTTTCCTTTTTTATTCTTTTTCTTTCTTTCATTGTCATTCTATCATTTCTATCATTTCTATCTATCTATCTATCTATCTATCTATCTATCTATCTATATTTTTCTTTCCATTGTTCTCTTTCTATCATTTTATCTTTTTCTCTTTCTTTCTTTCTTTCTTTCTTTTTATCTTTTATCTATCCATGTATCTATCTATCAATTGTTCTATCCATTGTTGTTTCATTTAGTCTTATTCTATCTATCGTTCTATCGTTCTTTCATTGTCTTTTTCTGTCTGTCTGTTGCTTTAGTTTTATAGTTCAATCATTTTAGTTCTATCTATCTATCTATCTATCTATCTATCTATCTATCTATCTATCTATCTATCTATCTATCTGTAGTTCTATTTATCTGTTGTTCTATCGTTCTATTGTTCTATCATTCTATTGTTCTGTTGTTCTATTGTTGTTTCTGTCTGTCTACTATTTTTCTTTCTTTTTATCTGTCTATATAGAATTTTAAAATTAGTTTTTTTTTTGTTTTGTTTTTAAGTACAATGAACAATATTATTTCTAAAGAACAAGGAGCATTTTATTTCTCATGATATGATCTGTTTACTAAATACGTAGGTTTTTAGGTGCTTTTTATAAAGTTGAAAGAAAAGAAAATGTTAGGCCTGTTGTTTGCTTTTTTTTGGTGATTTGGATGAATTCACCCATAACTTGTGAACGCTAGGACATTGAGCATCCTGCCTGAAATTTAATTCGCTCTATTTGTCCCTGTTTTGCTCTCCCGCAGGTGAGAGAATGATGGATGTCGCCCCAGATGCGAGCGATCGCTGGGCCGCCGGTGAAACCACAGTGTTGGAGAAAGAAGCTCTAGCCCTGGGATCAAGAGCTCCGGGGCCGCAGTCAGCCAGGCAAGCCAACAGCCGGGAGCCGACGGGCACCCAGATCAGGCACCTAGGGGTCGAGCCTCTGATTCGAGCATCACGCGCCAATCTATCCCGACCGGTTTGGGGGTCCGAGGAAAGTGTGTCTTTAGCTAGCGATTACTATGGTAGCACGTTCAGTCTTTATAGAGGAAGGACTTTTTCTGTACCCCTGTAAGTAAACCTTCCCAAGCTAAAATAAACCGCAATCAGCCACAGCCCACAATAAGCAGACCAAAACACAGATATATATAAAAAGATCCCTCATCAATAGATAAACAATCACAGCACCCGTCACAGAGTCACAAGAGACCCTTGCTCTAACATGGTGTCCCCTGTAAGTGCTAAGGATGGGAGGGGGCTGAGAACAAGACCCAGGCTGTAATTCCTCCTCTGTCTCTCTCGCTATTTGCGCCGCGCGTTGTGGTGGCCCCACGAGGCAGCTTACATCACCACAGGAATGACAGAAGATACAGTGAGTGGGCTCTCTGCGTTTGGATGAGGTTCAGCTCAGCCCACAGAGCGTAGATCTGTGCGAGCTGCCAAAAGCCTTACAGTTATACGTGACTCATTCGCAAGTGGCAGCGCAGCAAAAGTTGTTTTTTTGTAATATGCACATATTATTTCATTTTTGGAGAGCTGCATCGAAATGACACTGAAGAACTTCAGTCGATGCTCATATTAATTTCACATTGTCATAGATATAACTTTTACGCTATGTCTTAAGTGATTCGATTTCATGCTTATGTCATTTTTTTTTGCTGTGGTGGTGACATGGTAAGGGTTCAAAAATTAAACTCTCTTATGTAAAAGTGTATTATTTCGCTTTTTCGTCACATATTAGTGATACAAAGCACAGATGATTTGTTATTTCCAACAAGCCCGTCTGCTGTCTTGCTGTACATGTCACAAAAACAATTTTGTTTTCGCATTTTCATTTCGGTGGCATATATCAAAAAATATTTCACACTCTGGATAAGAAAACCTTAGTCATTCTAGATATACTTCTGATTGTGAAAGTTGTTAGAAGATGTGTGACTCGTGACAGGTGTTTTCTGGTATAGTCAGTTGTCTGTATTGGATTTTAATTGCTTGTGTCGCTCACATCAGACTGTCATTCTTACAACTTGACTTAAACTGTGTTGTTGTTAAATTAGTGTTAATTTAGGGTGTTAGGGTGTGATGTTGTTAGAAAAGAAAAGCAGGCGATTGATTGTATCTTCTGTCATTCATCCCTCTTTAGCACTCTTCTTCATCCATGTTTGAGCCAGGGTTGACTGTCACACTCTTACAACAAAATATCACTCAAACTCTCCTTCAAATTTTAGTTTACTTCGTTATAACCCAGAATTCAAATTTCATCCCACTGTTTAGCATTGAACAATCCCAGGCTTTGCATACGTTCAAGCCCGCTGTAATCCATTAGTTTCTGTTTTTCATCACCATTGTTTGGTTCTGCTTTTGATTTGCTGCTCATTTGTATCATGAATGTGTTGAACCAAGATCTATTGGTAATGACAGGCTGTTCCTGTTTGTGCCTAACACTAAGATAACCTTAAAGAAAGTCACGGTTCTGTCTAAGAGAGGGCAAGTGCAGGGCATTGTCAGGTAATGACCTGGCCTTTAAAGCAGCCAACTTATAATCTGTCAGATCTGTGTCACATCATGTTCAAACTGAGATGCTGAGAGCAGTGACCTTTTGTGCAGGGCAACATTTTTCGGGAGCTGCTGAAGGAGTCTAAGAATAGCTCCTTTCTGGAAGTGCTGCTGTAGGCCAAAGCGTTAAATCTGAAGACAAAGCATTTAAACTCCAAAATAGTATTCGCTGAGTAAGCTTAAGGTGATGCATCTTCCATTGGCTGTATGCTTATTTTGTTTGTCACTAAAACCATTTTACCATGCATCATAATAAAAGTAATAGTAAAACATATGCTGATAATATGTTAAACCTTAAAAAACAGAATTTCAGACCGTAAACTAATAATGTAGCATAACTTGAATGGTTGACAGGTTAAAGGCTGAAACAAATGTAGTCTGAATTAAGAATAATACAGCACCTCCCTCACGCACCGTTATTGCCTTTTTCATTCTCCATCTAGATTTATTTTCATTTAGTTCATACTTTCCTTTGACCCCCATTGTCCATATGCAAATTCTTTTAGTTTTCTACCACAGCAGTTGATGCAAAATTGAAGCTGACCAAAAGTTTGCATTAAAAACATGCTTGCATCACATTTTTGTGTTAGGTATCATCGACCCCTTCGGTTTCCCCCTGGTTTTTTGTGCATGTTGTTTTTGGTGAACTGCACAGCATGAATCCTTGCATGCATGCACATGATGCCTTGACTCGCAAGGATAGGAGGGCATAGATCTTGTAAGAAGTCTCTGTACAAAACATTGTCTCTACATTTTTTTGCCAAAGTTAAACATAAATGTTTCAATGGTAATGATCTCAAATAAAGTGCAATCTAAAACACTAATGTGTTGAGTATTATTCCCTCAAGTAAAACCAAAAGACTGTATATTTATGTGAAGATCAATTTGGAAGTTATTTATCTTGAATAAGTAGCAGAGAACCGCTATTGCCAGTTGCTGATTGTCATACTTTACTAACATCACACATTTCTAAGGATCATCCCTCTCATTTTTAACCAGATTTGTGCTTTGTTTTCGCATGATTTTGATGCTGCATGGGAGATGTTCACACATTATAGTGCACTGGATGTTAAATACAAGAATAAGTTTGTCAAACTGCCAGATGGGAAGGAAGCTACAGTACACTGGATGGATTTACAATACTTTTAGCTGTATCAGCTCTGCAAGGTTAGTGCAGTTTGGTCTGTGCTGTGTAAACAAGATGTTTATGTTTTACTGCTTTTCAGACATTTTCTAGTGCACAGCCATTTTGAATTAGACCCCTTTTAGCGGTATTCTCGATGACTCAACATTTACTAGTAATGTGCCTGCGCTAATCCTTGTTTTACTCTTCCTTCCTAGCATTGGCAAGTGACACTTGACTTATTCCTGTAGATATCCAGTGATATGTGGTGATCTAGCCCAGTGATTTTGGAAGGTATAGGCTAGTAGGCACAATTTAATCTGACATGTGCTAATATTACATCATTTTCAAGCATTCAGTTGTGTTTTAAACTGTAAAACAATTTGTTTTAAGATAGAATTCAGATTTCTTAGCCTTCTTAGACTGTCACGCCAAGATTAATCGAATACATTTGTTTATTCATGCTCTGAACATCCCCTCGCATTATTTTTATAGTACCGTAACTAATTAGAAAATGCAATTAACCGAAGCTCATTATCATTTTTAATTTTCTTTATGTACCTCTCCTGAAATTTGGAAATTCACTCCTTCCTCATTTAAAAAAAAGATTTGAAGTAACTTGCACACAAACACATGTAGACAGTCCCATTTAAGGTCCTCTGGCCCCTCTTCCAAAGTCCTCATCCAAACAGTTGGGCTCCTCCCCTATGCATAACCCCATACTCTAACAGAACATTTCCCTCAAACACCTTCTTTTAGGAGCCCATCTGAAGAAGTTTTGAGGGAATCTCCCCCTCAAGTCCTACCACCCCCTTCCCCCAAAATTGGCCTCTCTACTGCCTCTCCTTTGCTCAGCCGTTCTGGTTCATCCCCTGCCACACCCCTAGCCCCACGCAAGAAAGTTGTCGTGCCAACTGAATATCAAGACACAGTTCCAGGAGAGTTTGAGGAGAAGATAAAGCAACCCAAATCCTCAGGCATGTCTCAGAGTAGTGCTCAAGACTCTCGACCCCAAACCCCGGTCAGCGAGTATTCCCGTAAGGAACTTACACCTCGGCCCTCACCGAAACTGACAAGAGCTAGCTCCAAGATCTTTGAGAAGGTGCGAGTCTTTGAAGAGCGCAGACGAAGTATCGATAACCCAGAGGGATCTATATCTGGACGCTCTTGGGCTGGATTTAACAGAGCCTCGTCTATTGACTCTGATGAAGGAGGGAGCCGGTTGGGGATCTCGAGGGAGAGCTCCAAAGAAGACCTTCGTGAGGCTCTGAAGGCAGACGCAGCCCAGAGAAGGACCATGTTCAAACAGCGGGCTGCTTCCCTGGAGGACAGACCCCGTTACTCCCAGAAGGTGCAGGACATTGAAAACAAGTTCACAGAGGAGCTCCAGCGCATCAAAAAGCTTGTCGGTAAACCACATATGAAGAAATCCTTCTCAACAGAGCAGCTCTCTACTTTCCACAGGAGCAGGCAGCCTGTAAGGAAGTTAGAGCCCATCCCACCTCAGGTTCTTCAAAAGCTGCAGGATAGAGAGCGTGCTCAGCGAGAGCAAGAGATGAGAGAGAGAGAGCAAGCCAAAGAACGTTCACCTCCAAAATCACCGTCTCGCAGACGAAAAGAGCAGCTGGCACAACAACCCCTGGAAAGGGTTGAAAGTGATCGCTCTATCTCAACCACCAAACTGGTAAGCACACTTGGACGAGAACCATCCCCTCCAGAGGCAATGTCACTCTCTGATTTACCTGGTCAAAGATCTCCAAGACTTCGGGGCCCAAGCCCAAACAGAGATAGTCCCCGAAGGTCTCCAACTGTAGAGATTACCGAAGAGCGCTCTCGAGGTAGAGCTGAATCTCCATCTCGAAATGTCTTAGAGATGACATTACGCAAGGTGGAACCAAGACCTGCGAGTCCACTAGTAAAGAGGGTTGTTCGTGTTCAGGAAGTACCACAAGCAGATGATAGGAAGACGCCAATGGAGGTCACGCTGAGAAAACTGGAAAGAAGGCCTGAAAGTCCTCTGGTGCAAGGAGAGACTGTAGCTATTCAAGAATGTCCTGTACAAGCTCCCCCCAAACCTCCAAGAGTTTCCTCATCTTCCTCATCTGAGGAAAAGATGGATCTGGATGTGACTCCTCTATCACCGGCACTAAAGCTCACTATACCAAAAATAATAGTCGAAGAGGAGCCAATGGAGACGGACACACCTGTAGAGAAGACTGAAAAGGCTGTAAAAAGTGGAACTGCTAAAGAGGAGAAACCCCAACGAAGCAGAGGAAGAGGACGCAGACAAAGACCGATGTCCCCTGAATTAGGTAAGTTGAGGCATCTCCAGTGGCATATGAATCCTTGAACTTGTACTTCCGATTCACCTCCAATTCAAGTTGGATATTATATTTGAGGAATATCACGTCTATTGGATCTGACAAGTATCTTGCGCTGTTACAGAATCTTCAGACGACTCGTACGTGTCTGCAGGAGAGGATCCTCTAGAGGCCCCTGTGTTTGAGTTTCCACTTCAGGACACTGTGGCCTCTACTGGAACAGAGGTGCTTTTAAAATGCATCATCAGTGGCACCCCTCTCCCAGAAGGTAAGTCTTTTATTTCTGCTGTAATAACTTCAAACACCACCTTTAGCATCTTGCCTTGTTGACTTGAAACTGTAATACATGAGCATCACTGGGATGCAATCCCTGTTGTCTCTGAATCATTTACTCAATGCAGTCTGTCAAGGCTGTAGCTTACAAGTTGTCAGCTATACATTACTATCAGTACTATGGTTGAAATAGCAACCCTTGTACAGACTTCTAGAGTATTTGGCCACATTTCAAGCACTAAGGTAATTCCAGAGTGTCTCAGAAATAAGACTGTACTTTCTAGTCTTAAAGGATTAGTTCACTCATGAATTAAAGTTTCCTGATAATGTACTCACCCCCATGTCATCCAAGGTGTTCATGTCTTTCTTTCTTCAGTTGAAAAGAGATAAAGGTTTTTGAGAAAAACTTTCCAGGATTTTTTTCTCCATATAGCAGACTTCAGTGGGGATCAACGGGTTGAAGATCCAAATTGCAGTTTCACAGCAGCTTCAAAAGGCTCTACATGTTCCTAGCCAAGGAATAAGGGTCTTGTCTAGCGGAACGATTGGTTGTTTTCTGCGAAAATAAAAAATTCATACACTTTTTAACCACAAATGCTCGTCTTGCACTTGGTCTACGATGCGCGACTTCATGCATTACATAATCACGATGGAAAGGTCATGCTTGGTCATGATGGTTAGTTTTTCATCTGTGTAATCTGGTTCAAAAATGTATGGTAGGACGAAAAATTTCAAAACTGTTTGACATTGTTGTTTTAACTTTTTTGTAAAGGGTGTTTGACTTTCTTTGTGTGTTCGCTTTGTAAACACTGGGTTGGTACTTCAGCTTACGTCATGCGTTATCTTTCCAATGTGTCTATGTAATGCGTGAATTCGAGCTGGTGCAAGATGAGCCATCTTCTGAGTCATCTTAAATGACATGAGGGTTAGTAAATTATCAGGAAATTTTAATTCTGGAGTGAACTAATCCTTCAACAATTTTGCGTCCGAAGGGATGTAACAGCGAAGAAATGTATTTTATATACAGTTACATGGAAGAGAGACAACATTGAGATCAAGAACAGCCCAACTCATGTTGTGAAGGTAGAGGGAGAAAGGCATTCATTGCTCATCAAATGCACAAAGCCAAGCGACGCAGGAACATACACAGTTACTGCTACCAATGAAGTTGGCGAGATGTCCAGCAGCGCTACTCTTTTCATCAAATCAGGTGAGTGTTTTATGGAGATGTGGACATTCACACTGAAAGCAATTTGCTCTGCTGTTGGTTGATTGGCATCCCTACTCAGCCACTGTATCAGTTGACGGATCACTATCTAGACTCCCATTGTTAGTCATCAGACTGTGACACATTTATTAGCATTAAGCTCAAGTTTGTGGCAATCACCTGTGACAGCTGTTACTCATATCGCAGCAAATCTCAATAAAAAATAATGAATCCAAGTTTTTTGTCGCTGTAGGTGTGAATGCCCTTAATCTTTAGAATTAGAGTTAGAATTAGATTTCCTCATTTTCATGTCTAATTACTTGATGTAAGCTGGATATTTGGTTTTAAACAATGCAGAGAATGCCTCCAAGTAAATGTTTTTGAGCAGCAAGGATGAGCATGTTGCGTTTGCAGTTGAGGATGTGGGAGTTTGAAGGGTAACGTATGGGATTTTAGAGGAGTGAATTTCAATACATTTAGATATCTATGTAGGATCAAAGGCAGTGAGTCACACTGTCAACATGCAGCCCTGCAGGGTAGGGGTTAGCATCGTTGTGTTGGTGTTTAAATCAGCCTTAAAGAAAAACAGTCATTAAATTAACCATAACAGTTTTTTCCTTCCTACCTACCAGCTCTCACATGAGCTCTCTGTTTGGTTTTCCTGTATCATTTTCTTTGTGCTTCTTTGATTCCTCCTCCTCTCTATAAGATCTCCCGAGTTCTCCGGGTTCCACCTGGATAGTTACCATAGCAACCTAGAGGTTAAATTGAATATATAAAATGTTTAACTGCATTCTGGCCTCATAATGAATTTAAAAAATGCAAATTGCATTCAAAACAAATTCAGCAAAACATATGGAATATGGTCAAATATACAGTATGTACAATGTTTACATTTTGGGGTTTTTATGTTGTTTTTAAGATTTGTATTTATTGTGCTGTTTTTGTTGTATGTGTTTTTATTTATTTATTTTTTAGCATTGGTTTTTAACACATTTTGCTATGAATCGTTGCACAAAATGCAAAATAAGGCTTGTCTGCTGCAGATGTCCGAGTGCATATTCTAATATTCTCCTAGTGCACCTTCGTTTGTGTTAATGGTTAGAAAGAGAAGCTTTGCCTTATTAGGGCGGTGAATACCAGGGGTATTTTTAGCTCTCCTTCTTCCATGAAATGATCTCTTAATAATCTCATATATAGTGGATCCTTGTGTTGCTTCATTGACAGCATGTTGTTAAAACCTGCCATTAAATGTTGTCGCCAAGTAGGTCTTTATTTTCCACAGTGCCACAACAGCTAAACACAGTGACACGACAGCTAAATTCCTCCTGAGAAATTTCAAGAATCATTTTATTGACAGACGAAAGGCTTGCATGAAAGTCTTTTTCTTCCTAGTTCTTGATACTGTAGTAGGTTTGCTGAGCTACAGCAGAAGCGACAGAGTTTGTAAGAGGCATATAAATAGGATGGTTGCTATGAGAAGTATTTTATGGCAGTTCCTTTGACTTGAATGGAAAAAAGGGAGGACATCTGCATCTGTTTGTGCTGATGTAAATGTGAGAGGTAGTGTCTTATTGAAAGTGAGAGAGCTGGAGCGAAAGAGCAAGGGAGGGTAGGGAAGACAGTGTCAATGCCAGATTACCAGTTGAAATCTGGGGACATTCACTAAGGTGCTGACATATTAACACAAAATACTGTTTGGGACTCAACATGCGCTGGTGCCCTCGGTGTCGGCTTAGTACATGGCCAAGGTCTGGCTGAAGGAGCAGGGCCAGGTAAGTTTGTGTTTAAGAATTTGCATGGTGGGTTTCCAAAGAATGGTACAATATTACAGCTTTTATTGGTTAAATTTTCCTATTTTTTTGTTAAAGTTTAGTTTTTTCTTTAGTAAAAAGTGAAAGTAATCACTGCCTTTGAGCCGTTTGGTGTTCTTGAAAATGTTACCGCTTTGAAATTAGAATCAAACCCGGGGTTACGGTAATATATATGCTCTAAGCTGTTGTAAGAAGAGACACAGTGTCTATTTTTTCTCCTAGTACATGCATCGCAGGGTCTCACCTCACGCTGTGGCTTCAGGCCTCGCACGGCAAACGGTTTCAAGTGTTTACACATGTGCCTCACTTAGGGAGTGACTTTATTTCTATAAGTCTATTTGTAAATCAACGTCGGCAGTTTAGCTGTACATTGAATGGATATATTTTAAAAACGCTGTGAAATGGCTCGACGAGCGCTGTTTGTTGAAACATGAAGTTGAAGCAGGACCTACAGAAGGGTTACAGGGTCAAATCACAGCCATGAACCTACATGCAACTTACTATCGCTAGTTAACAGCCGGTGGTATTACTACAAGATGAAAATATTTTAGTCAGTTTTGCTGGAAGAAATGATTGTGAATTATGAACGTTTTCATCAACTGAAGGTTCATTTTGTCAGCTTTTAGGGTACACTAATGTGTTTTGGTAGTCATGGCATCTGTCTAATTTTAGATGAAAAATTAAAAAACAAGCACCTTGTAGGGTCATGACAATCACGCAGATTTGTTGTTGCTCAGAAGCTGAAGGTCTGATTCATTATTTCTTTTTCAACTTAAAAAGGGGTAACATTTTACAGTAAGGTTCATTAGTTAACTACATTAGTGAACATGGACTAAGAATACACAATAATACTTAATCTTAATGTTAATATCAGCATTTAGTAATGCATTATTAAAATCACAAGTTGTGCTTGTTAGCATTAGTTAATGCATTGCATTTTTATTATGTATTTTTATTAACTAGCATTAACAAAGATTAATAAATAGTGTAATGTATTGTTCATTGTTTATGTTAGTTAATACAGTAAATAATGATACTAATACAAATGATACTATATTGTAAAGTGTTACCAAAATAGATGTATTGAGCTGTATTGAAAATCACATCCCTTGTCTTTTGATCACATGAATGCCACTGAAAATCCTTTAAAATTTCAAACATAGCATAACAAATTTGTTTTTAGACAAAGAGCAAATCTTCATCCTCTGTTTTTGCGATGCTTTTTGAAAGCAATCTGTCTCCAGTGCTGGCATTCACAGTGTCACTGGACATTTCTGAGATTGGATTTGGGATTACGGTATCCTTTTTTCTCCCAGGCTCCTGATTTGTATTCATCCCTTGTCTTTTACTCTTCACCTTTCTAATCCATTTCTCTCTGAAAGCCAAAAGCAAAAAGTAATTCTCTGTGAATTTCTTCAGTTCTCTGTAATGTTATTGTTCAGAAAAAATATCATATTGCTTTGCAAACTTTTCATGGGGTGTGAAGTGTGAAGATGTAAACATGCAAGTGTTGCACCAGTCCAATCCCATTGGTGTTTTTCACAGAGCCCAGTCAGGACCAGCGTGGGAACCTTGGTGTACCCATGGACGTCAGCAGTCCCATCACATCTGATGAGGAGTACCTCAGTCCTCTTGAGGAAGGGATGGATTTCTCCTCCTACAGGGGACCTGAGCCAAGGAAGATCGTGGATACTCGATTCAAGGAGCCTCCATCCTTTCAGGTATCAGAAAATACTAAAATATTAATGTGGTGGCCAAAAGTATTACAACACTAGTATTTTCACCAGCTATAAATGATTTTAAGTCAGTTATTTCTATCCTTTGCTGTAGTGTGTCAGTAGGAAATATCAGTTTACATTTCCAAACATTCATTTTGCTATTAATTGCAATAATCTAGTAAGATTTTTGTTTGCACAAGGAGTCTGACAACAGCCAGTGCTCCACACAAAGATCTGATCTCATCATTATCCAGTCTGTCTTGAATGACTTGAAGAAACAGAACAAACTAAAACAGACTAAATCCAGAAGAACTGTGGCAACATCTCCAAGATGCTTCAAGAGATCTACCTGAAAAACTATGTGCAAGTGCACCTATAGCAAAAGCTGCTTTAAACGCAAAGGATGGTCACACCAAATGTTGATTTAATTTAGTTAATAGAAGTTAATTGATAAAGAAAATCTATTTATGCCATTATTTTTGTCAGCGTCCTCATTTTACAGCATTTTAACACAAGTGCCTAAAACTTTTAACAGTACTGCAGCTTTGCAGGGAGGTTTCTTGAAGCATCTTGGAAACATTGCGGCAGCTCTTTCTCAGGTTTGTTCTGTTTCTTCATGTCATTCCAGACAGACTGGATGATGGTGAGATCAGATCTCTGTGTGGAGCACTGGCTGTTGTCAGACTCTTTGTGCAAACAAAAATCTTACTGGATTATTGCAATTAATGGCAATATGAATGTTTGGAAATGTAAACTGATATTTCCTGACTTAAAATAATTTTCTAGGTGGTGAGAATACTAGTGTTCTAATACTTTTGGCCAACACTATATCAGAATACATTATTAAGCACTTTTAGATGCACATTATTTTCCAATCAAGGAAGATTCGCTTTCTATTCTAGAAAAGATGCTCAACATGTGAACATGTAATCCTCAAATCCAAATAATCTAAAACATGACCATTCCTGCTATTCTTTTTTGGAAAACATGGAGAATACTGCGTTCTCTCACATCCTTCCACTTCATTTTATTTCTGTCACATACGTTTATTGAACAAATGCAAACTTTTTGGGGGGAATGGAAAAAGTTTTTGCAAGCAAATGCCATTTTTTCAGGGAAATGCTTTTGTGATTTTGTGACAAAAAATAGAAATTGTGTTTCTGTTATCTTTATGAAACAATAAGCCTCTTTGTTTACCAAAATAACAGGTTGTTATTGGAGACCAAACAGTTATAGAGGGTCAAGAGGTGACAATGTCTGTTCGAGTGAGCGGACAGCCTAAACCCATGCTTTATTGGTACGTTCAAATTCATAATATAGTTTAAAACAATATGGACTGTTTGTTCATTTTGAGTTATTGAGTCATAACTTCAATTTTATGTTCCTTTGTATCAGGCTGAGAGACAGAGTGACCATTAAAACAGGTGCACGGCATATTGTCCACGAGACAGAGGAGGGCAACTTTGAGATGATTATTAAATCAGCACAGAAGTCAGACTCTGGTGTTTACACTTGCAAGATCATCAACGAGTATGGGACTAAACAGTGTGAGGGCAAACTGGAGGTAAAAGGTAAGGGTTTCAGCTAGTCTTGCGTGGTTTATGTGCACTATGGAATCACAAGCATGATAAATCATGAAGACCAAGTGTTGATAATTATGTACTTTTTCTTAAAGTGGATGTGTCATTTTCAGCATTAAAATACTTTCTTCTTGCTCAACTTAATATGCAGCGACAACTATAAGTATGCCATTCACAGGTTCATTACCCTGAAAATCACTGAAGTTGAAGTACTTTACAATATGAGCATTTTTACTTGGC
The DNA here is from genome assembly GCF_022985175.1 of Labeo rohita. Classification (NCBI taxonomy): domain Eukaryota; kingdom Metazoa; phylum Chordata; class Actinopteri; order Cypriniformes; family Cyprinidae; genus Labeo; species Labeo rohita. The sequence goes on from NC_066877.1 coordinate 27,871,410, forward strand.
ATGATATGCATTTACCTGGCATAATATGCATTTTGGTTAGTGCATATTAGGATAGTTCACCCAAAAATGTCAATTCTGTCATTAATTACTCACCCTCATGTCGACCTCAGTGTTATTCATCAACAACATCTTTCACTGATGGAAACGAGACTATAACAAAAAAAAACTTGTTTTGAATGAAGAAAAGTGTGATGAAAATCTATTGACATTTTCGTCAGCGATGTTAGGGAGGGACTATCTGGGAAGAGATTAATTGAAAACGAATCCGCTGCGTGGTTAGGAAGTTAGATGAGCACATTTGAACTGTATCATACCCTATTGATCCATCCGGTGGGATATAAGCTGGGATACACTTGCTGCACATCTCATAAAACATTAAAAAACAGTAAGAGAAGAGCAGACATACGGATAAATTTGAAGACGCAAAAGAGAACTCAATTCGGTCGAGTTTTCTGAGTGCACACACCGAAGCAGTGCGTCTCACACAGCACACAAGTACTGTTTCGCGTCGCATGAACTGAGAAATACACATAAAATTATGGCGAGTTGTCAGTTTTGATGAGTATTCACGTAAACACACCCGGTTACGTCTTATATGAATGTAACCAGTGCATCAGTACATTGCGTCCATGCATTCCATTTGAAAGGGGCAGCAGCCTAATTTAGTTGCTATTGTCTGTGGCGTTAATGTTAATCAAGCAACAAAAGAAAGACAGAAAATCACTCACCGCTCTTGACTAAATCCCTTTAGCTGCCCTAATAAAGATTAATCTGAATTTATATAAATTATGTCTGCTTGAAAGAATGAAGAATATGGTAAACAAGTTGTTATAAAGAATGCATAATTAGCCTATATAACCATTGGCATTTTATTAAAAAGAAGGCAATGTTCTTGTTTCTTTATGAGAAGTGGTTTCATTTCATTTTAAAAAATCATATAAAATATATTTAATAAATAAAATAATTTTAATATAGCCATGTTGCATGTCACAGCAGTTAAAGGAGATGTCCACTACCAGAGCAAAAATGTACAGATAATGTACTCACCCCCTTGTCATCCAAGATGTTCATGTCTTTCTTTCTTCATAAAGAAATTGTTTTTTGAGGAAAACATTTTTCTCCATATAATGAACTGGTATGGTTCCCTGAGTTTGAACTTCCAAAATGCAGTTTAAATGCGGCTTCAAACGATCCCAAATGCGGTTGTAAACGATCCCAGTCGAGGAAGAAGGGTCTTATCTAGCAAAACGTTTGGTTATTTTCATAAAAATAATACAATTTATATACTTTTTAATGTCAAACGCTCGTCTTGTCTTGCTCTTCTTGAACTCTTAACCATCTTGAATCAGAATACACAGAGTCCAGGGACAGCAAGACAAGACAAACGTTTGAGATCAAAAAGTATTTAAGTATTTAAAATCGTTTCACTAGCTAAGACCGTTCTTCCTCCGCTGGGATCGTTTACAACCGCATTTGGGATTGTTTGAAGCCGCATTTAAACTTGGGGCACCATATCAGTCCATTATATGGAGAAAAATGCTGAATGTTTTCCTCAAAAAACATAATTTCTTTACAACTGAAGAAAGAAAGACATGAACATCTTGGATGACAAGGGGGTGAGTACATTATCTGTAAATTGTTGTTTTGGAAGTGGACGTCTCCTTTAAATCTGTGTCTGCCATGATAAAACCCTAATATCAAACCTATACAATGAGTTTGGTAATTTTAGAGAAATGCTTAATAAACGCATTACACTGTAACTAAACCTATTAGATTTTAGCCGACTAAATTTAATGTAGATTTAGTTGACTAAAATCTTATGATATTTAGTCAATTAAAACTAAAACAATTCAGATGACTAAAATATGAATAAAACTAAATGCCGTTTTAGTCAAAAAACTATGACAACATCAAAATTTGCTGTCAAAATGAACACTGTAAGACCTTTGTCCATTTTTTGGAGTGCAAATTAAGATATTTTTGATGAAATTCAAGAGCTTTCTGACCCTTCATAACAGCAAGGCCCAGAAAACTAGTGAGGACAGTTAAAATAGTCCATGTGACATCAATAGTTCAATCATAATTTTATGAAGCTACAAGAAGTCCTTTTTGTGCGCAAAGAAAACAGAAATAACGACTTTATTCAACAATTTTTTTTTTTTTCATTGATGTCACATGGACTATTTTAATGAAGTCCTTAATACCTTTCTGGGCCTTGCTGTTGATGCAGGGACAGAAAGCTCTCAGATTTCATCAAAAATATCTTAATTTGTGTTTTGAATATGATTGATGTTCTTACGCATTTGGAACGAGATGAGGGTGAGTAATTAATGACAGAATTTTCATTTTTGGGTGAACTAACCCTTTAAGATTATGTCTGAAAGAGCTCAGATCAGGCAATTTTGAATTGTGGGTATAATTTCGAGCTGATCCGTACTGAGCCATGAACGGATTATGCTGACAGACAATGTATTAGCATATTCTTTTAATATTTCTGCTCTGCTGTACAACACATGCTATTAGCAGACTACGTCTCCTATATCTGCAGCGGATTAGGCACATGCAAAGACTCCTGTGAGCTTTAAACTTAAGCTTTGAATTTCCTTATATGGGGTGTTTTTTGTTTTTTTTTTCACCAGTCTTTGGTTGATCCTTATCGTTTTTCCTCCAGCTCGTCCAGTAGAGCCAGGCCTGGCCATCATTCGGCCAGTGAGGGATGTGATGGTGAAGGCAGGGGAGACTGCCTTGTTCGAATGTCATGTGATCGGCCCACAGGACACAGATGTTGATTGGCTGTCAGATGGGAAACTCATCCAACCAGCTCTGTTGAACTGTAAAATGCACTTTGATGGAAAAAGGTGCAGGCTGTTGCTAAACTCTGTACATGAGGATGACAGTGGAACGTACACCTGCAAACTGAGCACAGCTAAAGGTGAGCAGCCACAAAGTTTGTTTTTTTAATACACCAATACATCATTGTTCTACAAACCTCATTACATTAAACGAGTCGTACTTTATCATGGCTGGCTGTAGAACCTGACCCTTGTTAAACTGTCTGTTGAACTTCATATGTCATGTAATTTATAGAGGAGCTGACGTCTAGTGCCAAGCTAAAGGTCGTAGCATCCATAGAGCCCCTCTTCACCCGTAAGCTGGATGTACTAGAAGTTATCGAGGGTCGTAATGCTCGATTTGACTGCAAGGTCAGCGGGACGCCACCTCCTCAGGTCATCTGGAGCCACTTTGGTATGAGTCTAATTCCCTTGAGTGCCTCCCAGTGTCAGGCTTGTAAAGTAACATTAAGATGGTTGAGTCATTTGTGTGTCATGTCTTCAACAGATCATCCGCTGGAGGAAAGCGAAGACATTCGAATCTTAAAAGAAGGAGGGAGGCATTCATTAATCATCTCTCATGTTAGTAATGAAGATGAGGGTCTCTACACAGTAGTAGCGCGCAACTCGCACGGGGAGGCTGAATGCGCAGCGGAGCTATATGTGCAGGAGCCCCGACCGGCAATTTCCTCTCAAATGTATGACATTGTGACTAATGATTCACTTAGAACTTGTTTTTAAATGTTTAGTTCACCCATAAATGAAAGTTGTTCTTCTCTTGCGAGATATAAACTCAGAACTGCGAGATATAAATGCAATTCTAAGAAATAATTCAGAGAAAAAGTCTGAATTGTGAAAATCGCCACAAGGAATAAGAAATGAAAAATTAAAGTAATTGCAACTTTTTTTCTTGCAATTCTGAGAAAACAAAGAATTATTAACTCAGAATTGCGACATAATTCTGAGAGAAATAGTTTGAATTTTGAGAGATAAACTTGCACGAAAGAAGTCGGAATTGTGAGAAGTCGCAAGAAGGAATAGGAAATAAAAAAAAAAAGGTTAATTGTGTGTTTTATCTTACAATTTAGATTTTTTTTTGTAATCGTGGGTGTATATCTAACAATTCTAAAAGTCTGAATTGTGAGATATAACTAGAAATTATAGCTAGCCTCAAGGAAAAAGGAATAAAAAAAATAGTAATCATGCGTTTTTTTCTCACAATTTTGACTTTTTTTTTCTTTTAATTGGGGACTTTTGTATAACAATTAAAAAAATAAGTCTGAATTGTGAGATTTAAACTAGCAATTTTGCAATTTTCAGGAAAAAGTCAACATTGTGAAAAGTCACCACAAGGAATACGAAATAAAAAATAAAAAGGTAATTGTGACTTTTTTTTGTTTTGCAATTATAAGAAAAAAGTCAGAATTGTGAGAAATAAACATAATTCTGAGAAGAGAAGTCTAAGAAGAAAATTTACAATTGCAAAAAAGAGTAATAAGAATAATAAAAAAAAAGTAATAAGAAATTAAAAATAAAAAAGCTGTAATTGTGCATTTTTATCTCGCAATTTTGACTTTTTTCTTGTAATTGTGAGTTTATATCTAAAATTTAAAAAAAAATTGAGAAACTAGCAATTTTCAGGAAAAAGTCCAAATTGAGAAGTCACAACAAATAAAATATTAAAAAATAAAAAGGTAATTGTGACTTTTTTTCTTGCAATTCTGAGAAAAAATGTGACATAAACAAATAAGAATTGTGACAAACAATTCTAAGAGAAATAGTCAGAATTGTGAGATATAACTCATAATTCTAATTTTGAGATATAAAGAAAGTTGAAATTGTGAGAAGTCACAAAAAGGAAAAAATTGTGTAATTGTGCATTTTTTAATCTCACAATTTTCGCCACAAGCAATAAGAAATTACAAAATAAAAAGGTAATTTTTCACTTTTTCTTCTTGCAATTCTGAGAAAAAAGAATAGCAAAATATCAACTCAGAATTGTGACAAACAATTTTGAGAAAAATAGTCAGAATTGTGAGATATAAACAATTCTGAGAAAAAAAAGTCTGAAATTTGCAGTTGCAAGAAAAAAGTCAGAATTGAGATGAATGTTGCATGAAGGAATGGAAAAAAAATTAAAGGTACTTTTTATCTTATAATCTTGACTTTTCTTGCAATTGTGGTTTTATATTTAACAATTCAGAATAAAAAAAGTGTGTTTGACCGAATTCTAAAAAAACACCATAATGTTATCCATACAACTCGTTCATATTTCAAGTCTTCTGAATGCATACAAAAGCTTTGTGCAAGGACAGAAATGGCATATTGACAGGTTTAAGGTGACAGTTTTCATTTTTGGGTGAAGCATCAATAGATCAAAAAAATCACTAAAGTGTTCTTTAACAGAGACATTTTTGCATAAAAACAGCATCTTGATGGTTTTGGTTTATCTTTACCAGAGCTAAGCTGGAAAAAATGCCCTCCATTCCCGAGGAACCTGAGGTGCCTGAAAATGAGGTGGAACGTTTCACCATGCCAGACTTTGTCAAGCCACTCTATGATCTGGATGTAGTCGAGGGCAGAGAGGCTGTGCTCAGGTGCAAAGTGGCTGGCCTGCCATACCCAACCATAATCTGGTTTCACAATGGCAAGAGGATTGACAGCACAGAAGACAGAAAAATGACACAGTGTAAGTTAGTTGATAATATAATTCAATTCGCTTACAGTCTACAAAGCCTTTCCAGAATGCAGTCCCAGTGGAAATGATAGTGTGAGTGGCGGGAATAGCAGGAATATAAAGTGTTTGTTCTCTGTGCTGTCTCTTCTGTAGTCAGAGATGTTCACAGCCTGGTGATCCGCTCTGTTTGTCAAGCCCACGGAGGAGTTTACAAGTGTGTCATATCCAATAAGGTGGGCAAAGCCACCTGCTATGCCCATCTTTATGTGACAGGTGAGTTTAATATATCAGCTTCTGCTATCTATGTTTGACAGCTTGAATGGATTAGAAAAAGAATGATCCACAGTGTTTTTTTGTTTAGTGATAGTCGTTCATGAGTCCCTTGTTTCATGAGGGACTCATATGCAACTATTACAGAAGGTTCAAATGCTCACTGATGCTCCAGAAGGAAAAAAAACTATGCATTAAGAGCAGGGGGTGAAAACTTTTGAACAGAATGAAAATTTTTACATTTTTCTTATTTTCCCTTAATATATATTTTTTTCATTTAGTACAGCCCTTCAGAAGCTACAAAAGATACTTACATGTTTCCCAGAATACAAAATTATTTACATTTACCCTGATCTTCAAATTCAAAAAGTTTTCACCCCCTGCTCTTAATGCACCGTGTTTCCTTCTGAAGCATCAGTGAGCATTTGAACCTTCTGTAATAGTTGCATATGAGTCCCTCAGTTGTCCTTAGTGTAAAAAAAAAAAAAAAAAACGAATCTCAAAATCATACAGTCATTGTTGGAAAGGGTTCAAATACACAAAAATGCTGAAAAACCAATGAATTTGTGGGACCTGAAGGATTTTTCTGAAGAACAGCAGGCAGTTTAACTGATCAGAACAAACAAGGGACTCATGAACAACTATCACTAAACAAAAAAACACTGTGGATCATTCAGATAACAACACAGTGTTAAGAATCAAGCATATGTTGACTTTTGAACGGGGTCATTTTTATAAATTCAACTATTATTTTCTCTTGTGGACTATATGTAAACATCTTTATGTGAAATATCTTATTCAGGTCAGTACTAAATAAAACAATATAACATGCATTTTGTATGATCCCTCTTATTTTGGTAAAAAAAAAAATACATTTTGCAGACCTCGTTTGACCTCAACTGTATATAAATTCTTATATTTATAGGTTTCTGTTGGGAATTTTTTTTAGTTTAGCTCTTATCTAGTTAGAAGTTATTTTTTTTTGTGTCAATTTATTTTAAATTATTTTTTAAAATCCTTTTCTGGCAATTACCCCAAATTCATTGGTTAAAAGGTGTATTTTAAATATTTTTCTTTGGATTTTCAATGCATACTGCTGACATGAGTTACTCCAAAGGATTAGTTAGGCACTCCCAAGTTAGCAGCCAGGTCGGCATCATATAACCAGCTTATTTCTGATCTTTTCCACATCCCATACTGTTCAAAATAATACTACAATTTATTTTAAGGCAGCAGCATATGCATGCATGTGTGAAAAATAGCGAGAGACTCTGGCACCAAATAAATATTCTGACTGACACTTTTGCCGTTTTAGACATCCTTCCTGACCCGCCAGATGGGGCCCCAGTCATTGAGTCCATCACTGGCAAGACTATCACACTAAGCTGGAAGAAACCCAGAAGACTGGATCCGTCCATTGGTATAATTAAGCATGTTATTTATGTATATATTCATTTAATTTAGAAGCTGTTCTTGTACTGTAGCTGTTCTCATTTAAAGGTTTGCAGTTCCCCAAAGGAACATTTTAATTGGTCAGTGGTTGCTCTTTCATAGCTGTGGGATAATAAAGTCATTCTTAATAGAGTTCCCGGTTATGTTTGATTTAAATTCATTGTTTCTCAGATGGATTCAAAATACTTCAGGGGAAATGAAAATAGACACAAATGAGACTTGTTGACATACCCAAAATTCTATAGACATATTTGAGACTATTAGGGGTTTTTAAGTGCAAAAAAAGTAAAGCGTGTCTTTTCTGCACCACTGTTTGCACCAGAATTGCATCTTGGTACAGATCTATTTCTTTCGCACCAGTGAAGAAATTTTAAATGATATACAACATGTAATGGTCACTATTTTCAATGCGGTTACAATGAATAGAAACTGATGCTTTCAAGCTTTAAAAATGGTTCAAAAGCGTCACAGATATGGAACTTTTGCATTGTATTTTAAGTCTTCTAAAGCCAAATGACAGCTTTTTGTAACGAAAGTAATTGAATTTAACAAGTAAAAGATAGTAAATTACACAACTGTCATTTTTTTTTGTGAGCTCTTCCATTAGAGAGATCTCATTTGTGATCTTTATTTCCAAGAGTCACTCTATTGGCATCCTCTCTTTATACTAAATGTACTCTGTCAGCATACAGTAAATATTGATAGAGCAACGTGGTGACGCTGGTTGGATAGCATCACACATGATTAACCTGACCTCCTCTTATTTCCTTAACACATTTCCAAGTATGGACACCCGCTAAATATAGTTTACTAGCACTGTGATACAGTAACCTTTTATTTATTGCTTTCCAGCAGATATTCTGTCTTGATGTTGTTGGAAACAATCAGAGATTTACTGCTGCATTGACTGCCTAAGTCATAAAATTTGAGTGTCCTTGTTCCACATTGTCAAGCACTGTTTCCTCTCTTTGAAGTGTATTTGAAAAATGGATCGGAAGTAATCCGATTTCCATTTATGGTTTTGGGTTTAATGCAAAAAGATTTTGACTTTTATTTTCCAGATCCTAGCTCTCTGATGTATGCTGTTCAGCAGCAAGCTCTAGGGTCGATCCAGTGGATCATCATCGCCTCTTGCTTGAAACAGACCACCTATACCATCAACAATCTGTCTAAGGGTGTCCGCTACGCCTTCAGGGTGCTATCCATCACCAGCAAGGCCTTTAGCAAGCCGTCGCCTGCCACCGACCCAGTGCAGCTGCTAGATAGAGGTATGCCTCGGCAGACAAGGACAGCCACAGTCAGACGGGTCGATGAAATATATGAGTTACTGCAGGAGACTGGCTTTTATCTCTCCGTCTGCAGGTCCGTACCTCCAGGAAGCTCCTGTAATTATTGACAAGCCGGACATTGTGTATATGGTGGAGAAGCAGCCCTTAAGCATCACAGTCACTCTTAACCACGTCAATGCGTCGGTCACATGGAAGAGGTATTTTGCATTTTGATTGCATTGAATTATTTTGGAATTACGGAAGCCGTTTCTGCCACTGAATAAAAAGTAAAATAAGGTAATTGCGACTTTTTATCTCAATTCTGACTTTTGTCTCAGAATTGCATGATACAAACTTGCAACTCTGACTTTTTTTCTCAGAATTGTGAGATATAAACTTGCAATGATGAGTTATAAAGTCTAGTTCTAAAGGGGAAAAAAGACTGATATTTTCTCAGAATTAAGCGTTTATATCTCACAATTCTTAATTAATAATTTGCAAATGTGTGATCTAAAGTCAGGATTACAAGATACAACTTGCAATTCGGATTTTTTTTTTTCACAATTCTGACTTTATAACTCGCAATTGCGAGTTTATATCATGCATCTAACTGTTTAACTCGCAATTGTATATTTATTTCTCAAAATTCTGAGAGAAAAAACTCAGAACTGTAAGTTTGTATCATGCAATTCTGAGAAAACAACTCGACCTCAATTGTGAGAAAAGGCCAGAACTGTGAGCGAAAAAATTGCAGTTACCTTTTTTTTATTTTTTATTCAGTGGTGGAAATGGGCTTCTATAATATAATATAATATATAATTATTAATAACTTATTGAAACTGTTGATACAAAACTTAAATTTGTTCAGATTAAAATACTCTTTATTCTTCCTTCTAGACAAAAATAGCATAATGTTTGTCCATATGATTATTAAATAAAAGTCCTGCCTGTTCTATTTCATAATTTGTAACTTTGTATATTTTCGGAATTTATGAGTGAAGTTAGAAAATTACTGGCATTTCAGGAAATGCATTTTGATTGTATTAAATCAATTATATATCTTACACTTTTTTTGTTATGCCTAACTGTTGATAAATACAAAATTTAAAGGGATAAATAATGCTAAAAAAATTCAAATTCTGTCATCATTTACTTTATTTATTTTTTATGTTGTTTATTAAATCTAATACAAAAGGAGATATTCATAACAATGTCTAAGCTGCTTTTTTATATACATAAAACATGGGAATTTAAGCTTGCAAGCCTCAAATTATAGTTGTACACATGACTTGTTTGCAGTGCTGCAAGCATTATTTATCCATTTATCCATTTATTTATGTATTGCGTTCCATCCTTTTCAAATCATGATTCCCAGAATAACTTATAATTTAAAGGAGAAGTTCACTTCCAGAACAAAAATTTACAGATAATGTACCCTCCCCCCTTTTTAACTCAAACACTACTCTTGACTCATCTGCCTGAACTGTTTTTTTCCGGTTCATGACTGTTAGGGTAGGTTGAAAAACTCCCATGTCATTTTCTCCTCCAACTTCAAAATCATCTTACATCGCTGTTTTACCTTTTTTTTTGTAAAGGGTGTTTGATCATCTTTGCATGTTTACTGTGTATACACTGGGTCGGTACTTCTGCAGCGATGTAGGATGATTATAAAGTTGGAGGAGGAAATTAGATTTTTTTGACATACCCTAACTGTCTTGAACCTTGAGTCTTGAGTTTAGGCAAATGAGACAAGATGAGTGTTTGAGGGTAAAAAATATAAATTGTAATTTTTTATTTTTTTTTTAATAACTGATCGTTTCACTAGATAAGACCCTTCTTTCTCGGCTGGGTCATTTAGAGCCTTTTGAAGCTGCATTTAAACTGCATTTTGGATGTTTAAAATCCGGGGCACTATTGAAGTATATGTAGAAAAATCCTGAAATGTTTTCCTCAAAAAACATAATTTCTTTACGACCGAAGAAAGAAAGACGTGAACATCTTGGATGACAAGGGGGTGAGTACATTATCTGTAAATTTTTGTTCTAGAAGTGAACTCCTCCTTTAAGACAGCACTGTATTATTATTCCTCAAATATTTTGGTTAGGCTTTGTTCAGAATCCCTAAACAGTTTTCTCAGTTTTACATCTATTTGCATACTGAATTCCATTTGGTCTTTTGTTTCTTGCATCTATTAAATTGTGTAGTCATATAATAAAAAAAAATCTAAATAAAAGAGCTAAATAAACAATATTTAGCTTTTTTTTTATCTTTTGCAAGGACATATGAATGTACTTGACCAAAAAAAAAACAAGTAGTTATTCTGGCATTATATTTTCAGAGGGGCAGTAACATTGTCTAATAGACCGGGTCTGTTTGAGTTGAGCATGCCTGATGATGACCAGCATACGCTGAAGCTGTGCAAGGTAAAGAGCAGCGATGCTGGTCAGCTCACCTGCATTGCCAGCAACAAATATGGCAGCGACTCCTGCATCCTAACACTGGAAATGGCAGGTATGTTTGTGATTTCAGAATATAAACTGTATGAGTTATTATTAAATGTATTCTGAGGCTCACTGATGTCTCTGACTCTAGTGGCACCAACTTTTGAGACCATCATGGAAGACTTGGATGTGAATGTAGGCGAGACTCCTCGTTTTGCAGTGGTGGTTGAAGGAAAGCCCGTCCCAGACATCCTCTGGTACAAGGTGTGTTTTTAGAAAATAGTTTCTAAGGATTTACATACTATTAAAGGCATTTAATTACTCACTTTCATGTTGTTCCAAACCCGTAAGACCTTTGTTCATCTTTGGAAGACAAATTAAGATATTTTTGATGAAATCTGAGAGCTTTCTGACCCTTCATAGACAGCAACAAACTGACACGTTCAAGCTTCAGACAGGTAGTAAGGACGTTGTTAAAATCTCTCAGATTTCATCAAAAATATCTTAATTTTGTTCCATAGATGAACAAAGGACATGAGGGTGAGTAATGACAGAATTTTTATTTTGGGGTAAACTATACCTTTAAATATAGTTTTCTTTTAATAAATCACAATTTGTGGCAGTGAAAACCTATAATACTCAACAAGTTTACAGTTTGCTAACTGGGCATTTAAGTAGTAGTAAAAATAGCTTATTTAATTTGAAAAATGGTCATGGAAAAACTAAATTATAACTGTTTTTGACCCAAAGATACTATTTACATTAGAAATAATAAGCATTATATATACAAATATGTTAGAATATATTTTGCTTTTAGCATTATAAATCTAAAAAATACATTTAAAAATATTACAGAGGGCAGCTGGGAGCACTTGTCCTTTTAGATTTGTTTTTAAAAACCACAATTCTTTGAAACCAAAAACCAGTGTTGCTAAGTCTGCAGTCTTCCTGTGGAATTTGGCTACTTTAACACTGTTGCCGTGGGTTGTTTTTGATGTCCGTGGGTTGAATTGACCCCAGTAACGTCATATCATCATATTTATACCTCTCCTCCCCCTCTTGAAAAACAATTGGGCTAGTTTTGAATGGCAGTTGGACGGGTTTTGTTGTGAAAACAAAAACTCTTGCTGTTTCACCATAAGCCTTTTCTGACACTCATGCTGTGGTAGATGTTTGTTGTTTTCATATAATTTATAGTCACTGAGGGTTCAGCTCTTTTCTGTTTCCCATGTACACCTGAAAAAAACTTTTAAAGGGGTCATCGGATGCCCATTTTCCACAAGTCCCTATGATTCTTAGGGACATTATAGACTTAATGAAGTCTATAATATACTTTGGTTAAAATTTCTCAATGGTAGTGTAAAACAACACCCATTTTACCTTGTCAAAAACAGCTCTGTTTAGAGCAAGCTGTTTCGGTGCATGTCCCTTTAAATGCTAATGAGCTCTGCTCATTCTGCCCCTCTCTTTTGTGGGGTGACCAGCTGTTCTCTGAGAGACTGTGTACTTTAGCCACATTTAGCTGCGAGACTTGCTAACTAGCACATTACTAGGCAAGGCGATTTGCAAAGATTCATTAAAAAAAACCCTTATACTCGCTTCTTATGTAGGTAATTTTGGATCACAAATGATTCGCACGAACATAGACGCATTTAGGTAAATCGGGAGGCGCATTTCCTTCAGAAACTAAAGTAATCCACTGCGTCTTCTGTGGCTCAGAGGTCAGGAGTAAATGACAACTGCTGTTCATTATTACAGCCAACAACAGAACACCTCAATCACTTAGGAGACATTCTTGTCTACTCCTGCTCCGGCATTGCAACAATGGCGGACTGTTCACAGCTCACTCAGAGCGGGTCTATGCTGAAACGGCCTGTTCTGTGTGACTTCACAGCCAAGAATCAGTGAACGGCTTGATTTGAGAAAGGGGTGATGATTTATATAGATTAAAAAAAACACTGGGTGGATTTTTATCATTTATAGGGTGGTTGTGTACACAGACTCTCAACACGTTTATGTTCAAACAACATCTGATGACCCCTTTAATAGTAGATCTGACTTTTATTCAGATCTTGAAGTGAACCCATGTCAGCCCCACCTTCTGATCACTAACACTGCTTGCCTCAGATTACCTTGAGTCATATCCCTGAGAGCATCACATACTGTAAATCATGCTAATTTATGCTTTGAATGATACTTTTAGATATTCCATCTTCTGCCTCAAAGCTTTGCTTTCTATTTAATTTGTCATTACCCCGTACACCTCAAACCCACACAAATGCATTTTAAATTCAAATCACAACAGTGGGATGGCTACTCACTCGTTTTTCACTGATTTTCAGGGAGAAACCCTGCTTTCCGAAAGCAGCCATTTCACATTTGTGTACGATGACAATGAATGTTCTCTAGTGGTACTGAACACTCAAGCCGATGACTCAGGAGTTTACACCTGTACTGCTAAGAATCTGGCCGGTTCTGTGTCCTGCAAGGCTGAGCTGACCGTCCACATCGGTAAGCACTTTCACTTTAATGAAGGAGCTTGTATTTCTAAGCACGTTGTTTCACTACCACCTTTCACTGCAGCCTCGTGTCCTAACCAGGACAAAGTGAAACAAAGTGATAAATCCAGCACTGTCACAGACCACAGATAAAAAAAAATTATGGGTGAAACCCTTGTTCTTGTTCAGTCCAAATGAGTTTGTAAAATTGTGGATATTTATGATTTCCTTACGATTAGGATAATGAATTTTTCTTTGCCAAAACCCAATCTCTTTGTAAGCGACCCTCTTCCTAAAATATAAAATCACTTTATTATCATTTATACTGAATGAGAAATATTAAGTGTAAAAAAATGTTATCATATTATTGTATTACTTCAAAATATTATCTATCTATCTATCTATCTGTCTGTATCTATCTGTATCTATATCTATATATGCACACACACTGTCATTCTTTTACTGAATAAGAAATATTAAGTGTATAAGTTTGGGATCAGTAAGATTTTTTACTGTTTTTAAAGACATTTCTTCTGCTCATCAAGGATATATTTATTTTATCAAAAATACAGAAAAAACAGTACTATTGTAAAATGTTATTACAATTTAAAATAACATTTTTCTATTTTAGTATACTGTAAAATATATTCAGGTGATGCAAAGCTGAATTTTCATTATTCATTACTCCAGTCTTCAGTGTCACTTGATTCTACAGAAGTCATTCTGATTTATTAACGATATGCTATTAACAATAAACAGATTTTGCTGTTTAATGTTTTTTTGGAACCTGTGATACTTTTTTCAAGATTCTTTGATGAATAAAAAAGTTAAAAAGAACAGCATTCATTCAAAAAAAGACATATTTTTTTGTAACAATGTAAGTCTTTACCATCACTTTTTATTAATTTAACACATCCTTGCTGAAAAAATTATTTCTTTAAAAAAAAAGGTGTAAAAAAAGTATATTACAAAAGATTTCTTCTTTTTTTTAATATATCCTGTTCTTTTTTAACTTTTTATTCATCAAAGATTCCTGAAAAAAGTATCACAGCTTTATAAATATTAAGCAGCAAAAGCTGTTTCCAATATTGATAATAAATTAGCATATTAGAATGATTCTGAAGGACAATGTGACCCTGAAGACTAGAGTAATGATGCTGAAAATTCAACGTTTCATCACAGGAATAAATTATTAAAATAGTATATTAAAATAGTAATTCATTATTTTAAATTGCAAAAATATTTCATAATATTACAGTTTAATTTTTGATTAAATAACTGCATTTGTTTTTTGTTTTTTTGAAAATGAATTACTGAAATGTTCTTTTTTAACAATAAATATTGTTTTAAAGCAACTTTATAGAAATTAATGTTAGTAGCAATTTCAGATAATTTATGAACATGTTGTACGCATGTTTGCAAGAAAAAATAAAAATAAGTAATAAATATTTGTGAATAAAATAAACAGTACACATTTTTTATTTGTTAAAATATATTACTTAAGTGTATACTAAAATGGTGGTGAATGTGTTGAAATGTTTCATAGAAATTTGAAAATGGATGTTTGCATGTTTACCCTAATCAAGTAAAACTTGCCAATAAAGTGGCTTTTAGAAATTATCCTTGTAATTTCTGGTTGCTTTTGCTTTCTGTGTCTAGCTAAAGAGTACAAAGACGACCCCATGGAGGATGAGGCGTCCATCCTAAGAAAGATGCGGAGGCTCACTGATTACTATGACGTGCACAAGGAAATTGGGAGGTGAGTCATCCGCCCTGAGCCTCACTTGGACATGCACCATTTATCTCTAATGATTTCCTCTGTCGGCCTAGAAACTCAAAAAGCCGACTCCATCAGCTCTCTCTGATGACAGATCTCAGGTCTTCTG
This sequence comes from Labeo rohita, assembly GCF_022985175.1. NCBI lineage: Eukaryota > Metazoa > Chordata > Actinopteri > Cypriniformes > Cyprinidae > Labeo > Labeo rohita. Next base: position 27,886,733 of record NC_066877.1, read on the forward strand.
ACTCATCACACGCACACGTCTAAGGTTTAATAAAGCGTCAGACGATGAAAGAGTTGGCACATTATTAAAAATACACTTTTGGTAGGGAAGTGTGCAATTTCAAGCTCCACAATCAAAGAATGATTCAGCCACTTCAGAAGAGGCCACAAGAGCCTTGAAATTTCCCAGATTGTAAAAAGCTCGCTCTGTGACTCATACAGACAGGTTTGTACAAATGCAAATATTGATTTAAATGTGATTACTTAATCAACATATGCAATTAAATCAACAGCTCCAGTCAATATACTCATCATACTCCTCAAAAAATGTTGTGTTTGAACCAGGTCAGATCACCATCAATGCGGCTTTAAAACCGTTTAATATAAGATGGTCAAAACCACATTTTAAAGGGAGGGTTATTTGTTTGACACAATGGTACACTGAGCGCTCGAATGGGCGGAGAGGAGTGCAGCCATTGTGGCGCTGTATCTCTGCTCTGCATGCTGTCGCTCTCTCTGTGCTTTAATTATAGTCTTCATGGCCGACTGCCACCGTTCTATTAAGACCTGAACCCGCTGCAAACAGACACATGCTACAGCACTACATGCGTAATAGCTTTTTTTCCAAAACCTAGTGAGCTGTTTGCACTAAAAGAATGTTAAGGCATCCTTTGCCAACGGTTTGACTGCAAATGGTGAACAAAAAAAGATGATTATAAATATGTATTTAATTCAAAATTGAGTATTTTACACAATATGTATCTGTACGTCAATTACTGTTTAAAAGTTTGGGGTCGGTTAGATTTTTAGGGTTTTTAAAGTCTCTTATGCTCACCAAGGCTGAAATTTTATCCAAATACAGCAAAAACAGTAATATTGTAATGTATTATTACAGTTTAAACAATTTCAATTTTAATACTTTTTTCAATTTTGATATATTTTATAATTGATTTTAATTCTGTGATGGCAAAGCTGAATATTCAGCAGACCTTGGTGTCACATGACCCTTCAGAAATCATTCTAATATGCTGATTTGGTGTTTAAGAAACATTTTTTATTATTGTCAGTGTTGAAAATAGTTGTGTTACTTACTGGAAATATTGTATGTATGTAAACTGTAATACATTTCTGTCACTATTGATCAGTTTGTCCTTGCTGAATTAAAATATTAATCTCTCTCTCTCTCTGTAAATAAATAAATACACTACCAGTCAAAAATTTATGAACAGTAAGATTTTTCACGTTTTTTAAAGAGGTCTCTTCTGCTCATCAAGCCTGCATTTATTTGATCCAAAGTACAGCAAAAACAGTACCATTTTTTTTTTTTAAATATATATATTTTTACTATTTAAAATAACTGTTTTCTTTTTGAATATATTAAAATGTAATTTATTTCTGACCAAAGCTAAATTTTCAGCATCATTACTCCGGTCTTCAGTGTCACATGATCTTTCAGAAATCATTCTAATATACTGATTTGCTGTTGAAAAATAGAATAGAATAGAAAGATCCAAAGATCAGAAGGATCATGGGACTGGTGTAATGATGCTAAAAATTTAGCTTTGAAATCACAGGAATAAATTACAATTGAAAATATATTCAAATAGAAAACGGTTACTTTAAATAGTAAACATATTTAAAATATTATTAAAATATTTTACTGTTTTTGCTGTACTTTGGATCGAATAAATGCAGGCTTTGTGAGCAGAAGAGACTTCTGCTCACAACATTAAAAATCCTACTGTTCAAAAACTTTTGACTGGTAAATAAATACTGACCCCAAACTTTAGAATGGTAGTGTATTTTTATGCTTAGAATATCAGGTTATAAAATTAGAAACATGCTAATGTCAAATTCTATTGAAATTAATTAATTAATAAAGGGTTTTTGCACAAATTGTCACCCAAATCTCAGTTTCCTATATAGGCAGTAGATATCAAAGAAAATAGCTAGTTTTGGAACAGAGCTATTATTAAATATAAAGTATTGCCTATGGTGAGACAAGGCAAATACAATTACACTACAGCATGGGGGTAAGAGCAGAGTTAATTGATGGACTGGAGTTGGAGTTGCAAAAAAAAAAAACCTCCAAAAGAAAAATAGCAGAAAAACACAGATTTGGATTTTTCAATTTGCATTTTCTTTGTGACACAATAAACAGGTATTACATAGTCATGATTCAGTGAAAACTAGTGAAATGGAACGAAATTGTAAAAACATAATTTTAATACATTACATTTGAGTTAAATAAGCATCGATTATTCGTATTTTCTTTGACACCCCTGCTGGAAAAAAAACAACAGAAACCATCACAGAAATTCTAATGGTTTCCACTACAAATACCATTACAAACATTACAAACCATCACATTTTAACCAATTTCAAGGTAAATGGTTTTCTGTAGTGTGTTTGGGGACATATTTGATTAAACTTGACTGGTTTTTAACAAACCACCAATGGAATGTGACAAATTACCAGTAGAGACCCACCTGATCCATTACAATTTCCATTAAAATCAATACAAGTCCCATTACAATCAGTAAAACCATTACAAATTCTGTGATGGTTTCTGTTTTTTTTTTGCTTTTCATTGGCTGACTTATGCTATTGTTATTCTATAGTTTGCTGTTAACACCATTTTTCACCTCCCCCCCCCAACAATTGTTCTATTTTCTATGATTTGATGAGAAATGTTCTTTCCATAGAGGGGCGTTCTCATACGTGAAACGAGTGATACAGAAGGCAGGAAAGATTGAATACGCAGCCAAGTTCATTTCCGCTCGGGCTAAACGGAAGGCCTCCGCTCTGAGAGAACTGAACATCCTGTCTCATCTAGACCATGAGAGGATCCTCTACTTTCACGACGCCTTTGAGAAGAAGAATGCAGTCATCATCATTACAGAGCTGTATCCTTTAAAATCTCTGAGAGCTTTAGGGATCACCGACCGTAAAAGCAGGCTTAATTAAACGAAGTTTAAGTTTTTATTTTGAACTTTGTGACATTCAAAGTTTGTCATGATGAACTATCATTTGGTGAGTCACAAGTACAAATGAATAGTGTCCTTCTGCACTAAGAATTGCTACAGCTGCTTGTGTAATCTGTACCATATATATTCACACCTGCCTTAGTCATCTTCCTTAGGATCATCCGGTGTGTGTATTGCTTCGGTCCATCTGTGCTTCGACTGTCACAAATAGTTAGCTTATGTGTCCTTCAGGGCAGAGTCTCCTGGGAAAACAACAAAGAAAGGACATCTTACATAAAACATGCACTTAAATTGATACAATCACACAGTGGAGACTGAAAGTCTTGAGTCCGTATTGAAAATCTGAGCACGAATGTTAAGGTTTTACACTACTTACCAAATACTAAGACATATGTTAATTTTTTAATTCAATACTGAACTTAACACCATTATTATTATGTAAAATAATAATAATTGGTTTGTAAAATAGATGCGTTTTCACTGGTGGATTCAGATTTTTGGACCCTGCTTTATACACGTCTCACATCCAATCTGGCACAATCACACTTCCTCTCACACATTGTAGTGTTGATGAGTTGATCACAAGCTTTGCCCCATTACTGTGATTGTCCTTGACAATGTGTAAAGTTGCCATGAGGAGCTTCTCGAAAGGCTTACAAAGAAATCAACAGTAATGGAGTCAGAGGTGGGTGTGCCCGTTTGATCTTTTAAAGTGGCTAGAAAAGTTTCATATGTTTGAGCAGACTATTCTGTTACCATTTGTCACATTTAGTTTGTCCTGGGCCATTTCTCATTGCATCCTCTAGTTACCTAGAGGATAAAGAATGTATTCTTTTATTTCACAGTTAAAAGAAGCCTCAGATTAAATTTCTGTAGGGACAGGACTATCAAAACTGACACTTGTCCCACTTGTCCCTAAACTTGTCCCTAAACCGAATTGTTTACTACAGATCCGATCCAGCGTGAGGCAGCTGTTGGAGGGTATTAGCTATCTTCATCAGCATGACATACTTCATCTAGACATAAAGGTAAATGTTATGTAATTTGCTGTCATTACCGTTTCCTTCCATAAGTTAGCAATATTCACAGTAAGGAACCGATGTGTTGACTAGACTCCTCTTTTTTTTTTTCCACTCAGCCTGATAATATTCTCATGGCAGACCCTAGTAGTGATCAGATCCGCATTTGTGATTTTGGAAATGCTGTAAAGTTCACGCCTGATGAGGCACAGTACTGCAAATATGGCACTCCAGAATTTGTCGCCCCAGAGATTGTTAACCAGACACCCGTCTCCAAGGCAACGGACATCTGGTAACGCACCTGGTCTCTCCATCACAAAACAGCTCTTGAACAAATCTGTATGCAGCCTCTAAAGTATCATGAATACATTAGTGTCTCACAATTCAACTTTTTTTTTTCTTCTTGCAGGCCTGTTGGAGTTCTAACATATTTATGGTAGGATTATATCAATCGTGTCTGTTAGAATAAAATAATATTATATAATATTATTATAATATATTATGTTTTTTTAGAGTTGTGTTATGCATTTGTATATTTATAAATGAGCAATATTACATGATTACACAAGTAGCCGTGCAATATGGCTGTATATCGGCACATCTGTGATGCAGGCAGAGTGCTGTAGGTAATCACAGCATGCCGATATACAGCCATAACACATGGCTACTCGTGTGATATTGCGTTTATACAACAGTTTGACAGCGCGAGTCTGTAAGTACATAAGAAACAGCAATGGAGTATCTTTAAAAACCCTTTTTTGTGCAAACTACTTCCTTTGGATTCAAATCTCAAGCTTACAGTTTAATAGCTGAGCCCAAGCCTCCATTACTAATTCAAAAACATCACTTTAGAGCTAGTAACAAAGGAACGTTAACTTGTTTCATTGAAAGCTTATTGTATTACTGTATTAAAAGATCATTGTATTATGCAGAGTATTGTGAGAGAGATCTCAATCTTTTACAGCTCAATCTCATATTCATAATAAAACATTAGTTTGAATGTCCGCTGAGGAAAGCGATATCTTTGTCGTACTATCCATTCATTTGTTAAGGGTGATTTCCGATGACAGTGCTGCTTAGTGCGTTTGTTGGCTGCATCTTACAAGGTGTTGCTGAAAGTAATTAAATATAATGTTATAACACAGCATTAAATATAACATGATGAGATTATGCCCGTAGGCCGAACTATTTGCTCTGGAACAGGTAATGGATTAATGATACCAAAGGGTACCTGTTAGATTTACCCAAAATGAATTATATCTCATGTTTAACCACTGTAGAGACATCAGAGCCAGCTGCAAACTTCAAAAGATCTGGCCGAGGTAAGGCTGCTCTTGGCAGGTTCATGAGCTTTGAACGGCTGCTGACTCTCTGGAGCTCACATCTCCAAAAACATTGTAGCAAATTTTCAAATAGACATTTTTATTAACAAACCGCATATTTGAAATCTAAACTAGTACATTCTTACCTAAAAACTCAGTATTATTTATAAAATTATAGTGGATTTGGGAGTCCACCATGACACTCGCTGTGAGAAATACTCCAGGCGGATTCGAGGACCAGAAAGAACTGTTGTATAAAAATTTATATTATATATTTACTTATGTTCACCATTATCTTATATACCAGTATCTTCAGGCAGACTTCATCAAACAACTCTGTTTTGCAGTCTCACTGGAGTTTCTCCTTTTGCTGGAGAAAACGACCGCAGTTCTGTTCTCAACATCAGGAACTATAACGTAGCTTTTGAAGAAAGCATGTTTACCGACCTCTGCCACGAAGCTAAGGGATTCGTCATTAAACTGCTGGTGGCTGATAGATTGTAAGTGGAATCTACGGTGCTTATCTGCTGCACCACACTCCTATTGGTAATTTATTGTGGAGAAGATTATTTCTACTGCTAAGAGCACTTTGTGTTAACTGGCAATTTGTTTAATGTTGTTTTATCTGCAGGAGACCCGATGCTAATGAATGTCTTCGGCATCCCTGGTTCAAGGTAACAACAGAGTAGAGGAGTAAAGACGAAATGCTCCTTTAGACCCGTGGCTATCCAAATGTGTTATTTAAATTAATACAACCTCAAGTTAATTTTATGTATGTAATGGAAAAAGTTATTTACAGTGATTGTTAAAATACATTTTTCGTTCTTTTAGACCCTGAATAAGGGTAAGAGCATCAGCACAGAGTCCCTCAAAAAGTTCTTGTCCAGAAGAAAATGGCAGGTAAGATAATATTAGTGACTTTTGTTCAGTACTTAATCCGTTATAGATTATTTTATTATGTCATTGTAACAATGTTCACCTGTCTCTCTTAGCGATCTCTTATCAGCTATAAATCTAAGATGGTGATGAGGTCTATACTTGAGTTACTGGATGACTCTTCCAGCCATATTTCCATTGCTGTTCCACGACATCTGAAACAAGGCTCACCACCACCTTCGTCATCTTCAGATTCGGATGAAGACATTGATGAGCTGCCTTTTATCCCAATGCCCATAAACATGGAATTCTCAGGTTCTAGAATGTCACTGACTGAAATTGTAGGGGATGATGAAATGACAGGTAGGCCGAATGGAAATGCTAAGAGGCCTGCTTCAAGCCATCAGAAGCCAGAACCCATGGAAGTAGAGACATCAGAGGGTGGAGACGCAGCCGCTAGAGGTAGAGCCAGGAAGAGATCTACACAAGAAGATGAAAAGGGCTCATCTGATGAAGAACCAGCAGAATTGGCCAAAAGGGCAGAACAGGCAAAGAGACCAATGCGCAGAGGTTCAAGCTTGGAGTCAGATGAGCCAGAGGGAGCACGTCGCAGGGGAGAGTTACGCAGAGGGAGCTCCGCAGACAGTGCCCTACAGCTCCACATCAAACCAGAGGAGGGCACCGAAGAAAGCTCTACTGATGGAAGTAGAATTCTACAAAAATCAGTATCTATGGAGCTTCCAAGGAGGAGCCCAAGTCCAGGAGCTGCAAAGCTCAGCCAGGAGGACTATGCCCTTAAATTGGAACTGATGAGGCAGAGACTTCTCAGGGGTGGCTCTGTAGACAACAAGATGAGTGGATTACGAGGCCCATTGCTGGAGACATTAGGTATGGGGGATGAGAAACGCTTTGTGCGGGGGTCTCGCCTTGCTAACCCTCCGCTTGTCAGAGCGGCATCCAGCGAGTCACCTAGAGATGACATCCCAAAGACCAAGATACTCCGCAAGAGTGCTTCCTTCAGCCAGGGTGATTCAGAGCCCATGCCCCTGCACCGAAGAATGGGAGCACCTCTAGAGATCCCACTGGCACAAATAGAAGAAAGACGACTGCAGGAAGCTGTATCCATGTCTGCTCTCACAGAGCCAGTCAAGGATGCTCGCCCAATCACCCCAAAAATTCATACGCCAGAACCAGAGAGACGTGAGAAAGAGAAAATTGAGGAAAAAGAGTCAGAGGTCTACAAGGACAATAAATCTGAAGAAGTCATTGTTGTGCCAAAGACTAATGCAGATGAAACTAAAAGTGTTGATGAGAAGTCTTGGGAGACTGATGCACAAGAGATGGTCCAGAGCAAGTTAGAGGAGCCCAGTGAAGAGTTTGAAAAAGTGGCTGAAATTAAACCGAAGACCCCCATAGCAGAGGAAACAATTGAGGAAGAGGAAGAAAGAGAGGATAAAGAACCAGAGAAAGAAGTGGAGCCTCCTGCTCCAGAGATTGAGGTTAAAGAAGTTGAGGATGATGTAAAGGCATCACCAGAGTCTCCAGAGGTTACCATTTCCACCAGCTCAATCACGGTGACCCCAACAGCTGCCCCAGCTACCCCAACTCCCAGCCCCCAGAGTGTCGTCTCTACTTATGTGACTCCATCACTCCCTGCACGTACAGTGCTCCCAGATGGAAGGGTGTCTGCATATGCCAGTATCATGCAGACCATCATGGTACCATCGGTCCAGGCATCTAGCCAACCTGATCCTGTGCCTACACCTACACCAACAACCCCAACAACCACCCCACCATCAGTTCCAGTCTATGCACCCATTTCCAGACACATCTCTGAACCAACTCTTTTGTCAACAACTTCATCCAAACCAGACCTTCACCAAACTACTGAACATCCTGCAGTCTATTCTCGGGTTGCCTCAACAGAACATCCTCCTAAAGAGCCAAGTCCTCCTAAGACTCCCACTCGTGCCTCCCCCAAGCGAGAGCCATCTCCCGGAAGCAACATTCAGGACCTTGCATCTGAGGAGGTCTTTGAAGCTCGCTTCAAGAAGCGCGAGTCCTCTCTAACTCGTAGTCTTAAACGCTTCTCATTCCAGAAGGCTGAGGAAAAGCCCTCCACTGTTGCTCCAGAAACTGCAGAAGAAATGTATCGCCCAGGGCCAATTGGTGCACCTTTAGAATTTGTACCAAGGAGGTTGGAAGAAAAGTCCAAGTCAGTTCAGGATCTTCGTGAGGCAGAAAAGGACCCTGGCTTCATGAGAAGACTCTCAATGCGCTTGAAAAGGACCCCATCATTGGAGAGACAGGAAGAGAAGCTCAAAGAGGAGGAAGCTTCAGCACCCAGGCGTCGTCTGTCCTGGGCACTGGGACGGAGGGGATCCCAAGAAAAGAAAGAAATTGAGATGGTGAGGTTAGATGGAGGTCCTGAGCCTCCTCCAGAGCCTGAGTCCAAAGCACCCTCAGAGTCACCTATTCTTGCCATGCGCAAGAAGATTGGCAGTACCATGGCAAGCCTATCCACAAGGATTAGGAGCCACTCTGAGGACAGGAAAGACGACAATGAAATCAAGATGGAGAAGAGGACACCTATATTCACAAAACTGCGGCGTTCCACCTCAGAGGGTGGCAGTCTGAAAAGGATGGGTGTCCCACAGAACCAACTGGCTGTCCAATCAGGGAAAGGGACCTCATCAGAATCTCTCGATTCCATGTCAAGCATCCAATCAGAATCAGCTGTTAAAAGTATGCTAGGTTTTTTTTAGTTATTTCTCTAAATTTGATAATTCCTTCTTGTTGTTAAAAGGTCATAATATTTTTCCAGGTGCAGAAATTGACCGCAGATCACGATGGGATCGTTGGGGGTTGACGAGAGGAAAAAGAGACAAGACGGTTTCCCAACCAGACATCCCAGCTTCTATTGCCAGGGAGAATGGCTCTCTTCGCTCTCGCCAGTACACACGTCTAACATCTGGTATTGCACATTTCATTTCAAGAGACATCTATTTGATTACATCCAGTTTTGTTATAAAGATTTACATATATCATGAGTGAATCAATTATGCATATGGGCTTGCATTGGCACAGCTGTGGGAGATAAATTATAGTCCCTGTCTCACTAATCTTTTCACTGATTCTCTCAACAATTAGACTTCCCTCCTGTGTTCCATATTAAACTAAGGGACCATGTTCTTTTGGAGGGAGATCCCGTCACTCTCAGCTGCCTCCCTGCTGGCAGTCCTCACCCACGCATCTCATGGATGAAAGGTCTGATTCAAATTGTAATAAAAGCTTCTGTAGTACTAAAGATAATATAATCTGACCTAAATTGAGTGCAGTATCCTTAACTGAATATACTAGATTAAAAAAAAAATACTTTGCAATAATTGTATTATCTCAGTGCTGTAGAGATTTTGCTCACCATATTGGCTTTGTTTTTGTTTTTTATCTGTAGAAATGAGTTCTTTTAGTCTTTTACAACATACCATGTCAGCCAATATGAAGTACCTTAAGAGTTTAAGAAAAAATATTAAACGCATATATTGGCATATTGTTATTTGATTAGGGGTTCAAGCATGTAATAATTGTTAAAATGGCCAAGGATCAGCAATCTCCTCGTAAAACTGATTGTGTAGACCAAACCTTAAGTTGTAGAGACTTGAAACTTGGAGGGATGGTAGTACTCACACCACTGACAATGTCACCAAGGCTTGCCCCAGTCAGCCTGATGGGGTCGCTACAGCGATCAAAAGTATGAAATCGCTTATAACTCCTAAACCGTCAGTCGCATGCTCAAGTGTCTTGTGTCGCTGGAATCCTTGGCTTGACGAAATTTGGGGGTATTTAGGATTTTCGACTCATTGCATAGGGACGCCAAAACGTTCTAAATGGGCAAAGCCACTTTTAGTAAAAAGCCTAAAACTCCTGAATGGAATGAGATATCTTCACCAAACTCTCAGAATACTTATGTAGGAGCTCAATCTGAGGTCACAGGACAAAAATCCTGGATCTTGACCCCATGGTGGTGCTATAAGAGGAAAAAAAAACATAAAAATGGCTATACCTACACAACCATTTGTCCTATCAACATGAAAATTGCAGTGCACAGTCTTGGTCCAAAGTGCCACAAGTGTCTATAAGGACATTTGCGTATCTGAAAAAAAAAACATGGTCAATTGGTCAATGAAGTTTGAGTCAAAACAAGGTTATGGAAGCCAATTGGAATGAAACTCAGTGGGGCTGTTTGACTCATGGCCCTAAAGGTCTGTGAGAAATTTGAAAGAAATCACCCACTGGGGAATTTTTCATGGGCATAAACGATTGTACATTGTGAGGTTTTCCGTACATACACATGGTATTCATATACGATAGAACTTCTCATTCTGGACAACTTTGCCTCTAGAACCACTGCTGTCAATCAAATCGTTAAATGATTGAGAAGATGTAAGAAAAAAAATACTTTTGCAAACTACTTAGGTTTTTCACTCAGTCTGGAAAAAGAACACTGCAGCACTATTCTCTGAACTCTCTAGGTCAATAATTATCAAAAATAATGTTAAAATGCTTTTTTAAATCCTTGATTTAAGTGGTTACAGGCTTGCTAAATAATATAATTTTCCTCATGTGCTTAATTGCCTTAGTTGCTTGAACCCCAGTAATTGCTGCTTGCAGCTATATTGTTATTTATTTTTAAATAGGAGATAATCTACAGTCTGCTGGTCTTTATCACAAAATAAACATAGATAGGGTTAATATGACTCCATTGCAAATGATAATATTAAATAAATGTACATGAAATTATTTAAGTTTAAATTATTAAATTAAGTGATTTCTGAATTGTTATTTTTTTTAATTAACCTTTAAATGTGTCTGTTACAGTAAACCATGAATTCTAGATGCATCAATAGTCATTGTGCTGACAAAACCAAACCTATTTATTTTTTGGCTATATATAGAAGGATCTTATTTCACCTCAAAGTAAATGTCACCACAAAGTAACACCACCAAAGTCAAAGTCTAAAATGTCAACATTAACATTAAAGCACAGCACCAGGTTGTGGCTTTGAGATTATGATTTTGGAAAAAGTTAAAGTTCCCAATTAACATTTTTGCTTTTCAACTTTGTGTATTCTCAGATAAGAAGCCACTTGAGATCGACCCAAGGATGAACATGATATCCTGCCCTGATGGGAGACAGCTGCTGATGATTATGAAGACCACCAAGAAGGATGCAGGCCTTTATGAATGTGTGGCTTCAAACGCACTGGCCACTGTCACCAGCTCATGCGTCGTGTCCCTTGCTCGTAAGTTTAAAATGAGAAGCAAATGAGGAAGTAAAAGTCTGATTGGAAAGGAAAATAGAATACTGAGAGAACAAAACAGAGAAGAAAAAGTGCAAAGTTAGGGACACATTTAGACTATTGAAATTGTATTCATTTATCCGAAGCAACTTAATATTCCGCTGTGGAAAGTGTTTGTATAAAATTGCAAAATAGATTTATCATGACCACGAATGAATATCAATATACTAGTCAAACTTTGAATGCTGACCGTTTCTGACATCGGATTTCATGCATCACTTTTCATGCATAACTTGATGTGTCACTGGGCATGCCCATATTGCATTGCCAATCTCTCATTGAGAATGAATGAGATCTGGTCATTTTGTTGCAGAAAAGCGCTGTCAGTGTGAAAACCCCTTAAGGGAGGAAATAAAAAGAGAAGTGCTTCAGTGCAGTGTTCCAGAATTTCTCAGAAAAGTAAAGGCTAGAACAGAGATGAAAGTGGGACACGGTGAAAGAACAGTTAAAATTATTTTTTAAGAGTTAGTGCATAGCTCACAGCTAGACTCAGGAAGGAGCTCTTTTAGCCTTGAGAACAGAAATGCCATTGGCTTTCTAACATCGTGAACAGCCTAATGCACTGCTTATCACTGTGCAAAGCTATTTTCTCCTAGAACAGCAGGCCATAAATTATTCACTCCTTTTTGTGCTTCACAAAGCTGATTAATATGGAAAGGTGACTTGCTAGCAGAGGTGCAAATATCATGTAGTTGTCTTACCTGAGACAGTTTTTTTAAATAATTTATTTTATTGTATTTGTTTATTTATTTATTCTTTTTTTTACATCAGTGTCTGAAATGTTAATATTATAATAGTACCCTTCACCTGCAAAGTTCCCACGGTCAAGGAAAAATATGGAAATAGCAAAAATGTGGAAAACCTTTGACTTTCTATAGCAAATATAAAGTTTTTTTAGTTGTGTTCAGCTCTAAAAATAACTGTTTGTTAGTCCAGTTTCTATAAAATTACCTTTTAAAAGGTTTGGGGATGGTAAGATTTTTCCCCCATGTTTTTGAGAGATCAAAAATAAAGTAAAACAGTACTATTGTGGAATATTATTCAGATTTAAAATGACTGTTTTGTATTTCAATAGGTTTTAAAGTGTAATTTATCCATGTAATGGCAAAACTGAATTTTCAGCAGCCATTAATCCAGTTTTTAGTGTCACATGATCGTTCAAAAATAATTCTAATATGCTAATTTGGCTTTTTAGAAACATTGTTTTCAATGCCGAAAACACTTAAGCTGCCTAATTTACTTTTAGGATAGAATGGATAGAAAAAATTCCAAACAGCATATTTAAAATGAAATTTTTGTTACATTCTAAATTTCCCAACGGTCTCTTTTGTCTTAGTAATTCCTGAATAAAAAACGTACTTACCCCAAACTTTTGAAGTTATTCCAAAGACAGATCAACTAAGAGAATTTCTAGTAGTAAACAATAAATATTATTTCGTAGGTCTGCCTAATAGCCCTGGGACTCCTGAGGTTCCTCAGAAGTATAAAAACACCGCTCTGGTGGTATGGAGACCCTCAGACACCACGGCACCATGCACCTACTCTCTGGAGAGGAAGACGGAGGGTTAGTGGACAACATTTATTATTTATCTTACTTTGACTGATGATTTGTAGAGTATATTGTTAAAAAGATTGTCAGCTGTGTTCTCAATATTAGTTTTAAATGCAAAAATTTGAATGTTTTATAATGATAATACTATAGTATCTGGATTTTCCTGCTATTAGTTTTATCCATATGTAAGAAAAAAGCTGGAGGAGAATGTAAAGGAAAGACAGTTATCATTTCCTTCTGCTCTACTGCCCTCTTTTGGAATGGATGGGTGTTGCAACCAGCTCTTATTCTTTACATGTAACAATGTAATATCTATTTTTGTAGGTGATACTAACTGGCTGATAGTAGCCACAGGTGTGGCTGACTGTTACTACAATGTCATGGACCTTCCAACTGGTGCCGCGTACAGGTTCAGAGTGGCCTGTGTGAACAAAGCTGGCCAGGGACCTTACAGCAATCTGTCTGAAAAAATCGTCCTGGACTCAACAGGTGCACAAAACTTTTGTGGTTCTCATTTATTTTATCCTGTCGACAGGCAATTATTTACTAAACAAAACCATGGTTATTTGTGACCATATTTAATGCATTTTGGGTCATAGAATTTTTTTATTTATTTATAGCTTTTACATGTTCTATGAAAACAAATGGCATGTCACAAAAACTGCCAAGTTTGGCTAGCTTCTACCAAAAGACAGACACAAAATACAATTTATTATATGATATAATAGAATAGAATAGAATTGAATAGAACAGAATAGAATATGAACTTCTATTCAAAAATTTGGGGTCTTTAAGATTTTGTTTTTTTGTTTTATTTCTTTTTGTTAATCACCAAATCATTATTAGATTGGTGCACTTTCTATTCTATTTCTATTTTATATACTTGTTTCCTTTTTATTTATTTAAAAAAAAAAAAAAAACTTGTGGATTAAAACTTCTGGATTATTTTTCTATTCTGTCTGCTTGTTTTCTTTTCATTTATTATAATTAGTTACCCTATTTTTAAACACTATTTTTTAAATGTATTTTCTATTCTATCTACTTGCTTGCTTTATTTATTATAAAAACTACACTCTAACACTAGCTTTTTATTCTTTCTATTCTATATACTTGTATTCTTTTTTTTTTATTAATTATAAAAAATACCCTCTAACACTAGCTTTTTAAAATTTATTTTCTATTCTATCTACCTTTCTTTTTTATTATAAAAAATGACCCTCTAACACTAGCGTTCTCTATTATTTTTCTGTTCCATCTACTTTTCTCTTTATTAAAAAATAACTAATTTTACCCTCTAACACTAGCATTCTCTGTTCTTTTTCTATTTTAGCTACTTGTTTTCTTATTTATTAATTAACACTAGTTTTTAAAAAATGTTTTCTGTATTATTTCTTTTTTTATTTATTATAAAAAAACCTCTAGCTTTTTTTTTCTTTTTCTGTTCTAATTCTTTTCTTTTTTTATTATAAAATTACCCTCCAACACTAGCATTCTCTATTCTTTTTCTATTCTGTCTACTTATTTTCTTTTTTTATTTGTTATAAAAAAAGACCCTCTAACACTAGTTTTTTTAAAAAATATTTTCTGTTCTCTCTACTTGTTCTCTTTATTTATTATTGTGTTTTATTTGTTTATTATAAAAATATTGCCCTCTAACACTAGCATTCTCTACTCTTTTTTTCTATTGTCTACTTGGTTTTTTAAATTTGTTATAAAAAAGACTAACTAACACTAGTTTTTAAAAAAATATTTTGTTCTATCTACTTGTTTTCTTTTTTTATTTATAAAAAAATTACCCTCTAACACTAGCTTTTTTGTTCTCTTTTGTTCTATCTAATTGTTTTCTGTCTACTTGTTCTCTTTTTATTTATTTTAAAAATTACACGCTAACATTAGCATTCTCTATTTTTTTTTCTATTTTATCTGCTTGTTTTCTTTTTATATATTATAAAAAAAATCACCATTTAACACTAATTTCTTTATTATTTTCTATTCTATTGACTCGTTTTCTTTTTATTTATTATAAAAAACATCTAACACTAGATTTCTTTATTATTTTTCTATTCTATATACTACTTTTCTTTTTTATTTATTTAAAAAAAACACCATCTAACACTAGATTTCTCTATTCTTTTTCTATTCTATCTACTAGTTTTCTCTATTTATTATAAAAATTACCCTCTTTTACTCTTTTTCTATTCTATCTTTTAATTTATTATTATAAAAAAATACCCTTGTTACGTTACTGCATTAGACTAACCAAGACCTGTTAAAACTAACTCATGTTGGTTTTGATTGCTTCTATTGTTCTCATTTGTAAATCGCATTAATTAAAAGCATCTGCTAAATGACTAAATGTAAATGTCTGAAGGGTCATGTGACACTGAATGTAGGTGTGATGGCTGCTTAACATTCAGCTTTGCCATCACAGAAAACAGTTGTTGTAATTGGTAGTAATATTTCACAATATTACTGTATTTTTGATCAAATGCTGCCTTTGCAAGACTTAATTCAAAAATACTCAAAATGTTCCCCACTTTAAACTTTTTAACAGTTAGGTTTAATAGAATTCTGAATGGAACTTATGCATCTATGCGAATTCTTTTCAACAGCACCCCAAAAGTCCACTGGGACTGTCGTTGTCAAAACGCTTTCGTCACCTCCGGCTCCTGCTCCTGCTCCTGCTCCTGCTCCTGCTCCTACAGTGGTCAAATCCACCATGACTTTGCCTGCAATGAAGCCTGCTGCCATTAAACAGGCCGCAGCACCACCAGCGACTTCAGCACCCTCTACAGTCCAGCCGGTAAAGCCTGTGTCTCCTCCTGCCGCACCTGCATCGGTTACGACACCTTCCTCTGCCACCCTTCCCCCGAGTCATCGTACTGTACCTGATATCCGAACTCCATCCCCTAGTGCTCCCACCCCAGCTAAAGCTAAGACTACTCTCAACATCACTATGGCCAAACCCTCCCCAGCAACCCCTGCAGCTCAACCTCCTCCTCCTAAACCCTCACCGCCCGTCGTTCTGCCCAAACCTCAGACCCCTGTCAATGCGGTCTCCCCTCCATCTCAAACTCCTCCGGTGTCCCCGCCTCCTCTGGTCTCCCCTCCGCCCGCTATCGGCAAGCCGATCTCCTCAGTGCCTATGTATGTCCCGGCCACCACCACAGCACATGTGACTCCAGTCACCCCAAACACGCCTTCTCCTGCCCTGTCACCACCGGTGGTGTTAGTTACAAGTCTGAGTCCCGTAGGGGAGGGTACTGGCACACCCAATCGTATGACTCCAAGTGGAAGAGCCACTCCTTCTGGACGCATCACTCCTACAGGGCGCAGGACCCCTATAGGAAAACCTGGAGATTCGACCCTAAGGCAGGGAGTCCCTCAGAAACCGTACACATTCATGGATGAGAAAGCAAGGTAAAGTGCAATGGCTGATCACTCTTTTATTATAACAGTGTCACAAAGGAACTTTGTTATGGCTGTTTATTAAATCAACATCAAAAAATAGAATCAAAACAATGAGTAATTCAGAAAATGTCATGACAAAATAAATGCTAAACTAAAATTGGTTACTCATCATGTAAATCAGCTTTTGATGTAATTACTGTTCTATGTTGTTGACAGTATTATGCTCATTGTTTAATTGTTATTTATTTATTTGTTTGTTTTTATTATTTCTCACTTTTACTTGTTTTGTTTTCAAAAATGCATGTTTTATTATTTTTTTAATGTTATCTTTTATTTTTTATAGTTGTGTTTATTTTTATTAGTTTATTTTGTTGTATTGCTTGTTTGTATTATTTTTTACTTTTGTTACTTTTATTTAGTTATATTTTATTTACAGACATGCATGTTATATTATTTAATGGTTTAATTTATTTGATTTAATTGTGCATTTATATAATTGTTTATTTTTATTTTTTCGTTATTTTCAGACATGCATGTTTTAATTATTTATAAATGTTACCTTTTATAGTTATAGTATTTAATAAATAGTATTTATTTTTATTTCTTTATTTTGTTTGTTGTTTTGTTTATTTGTATTTTTTTATTTTTGTTACTTTTATTTAGTTATATTTTATTTATAGACTAGTGTATTTAATTGTTAATTTTTATTCTTTTTTATTTTCAGGCATGCATATTTTGTTTTGTTATTTTTTCATTATTTTTATAATTGCTTTTACTTTATTTTATTTTATTTTGTTTTATCATATATATTTGTTGTTGGATTTTATTGCATTGTATTTTACTTTGTTTTATTATATTATATTTTGTTCTGTTTTGTTTTATTTAGTTTAGTTTTGTTTGTTTTATTTTGTTTTACTTTATTTATTTATATATTTATTGTGAGGAGACACTGGTGGTAGTCCTGGGAATTTAACCAAGATAAAACATTTTATTATTTTGTTTTTTGTTGGGTTTTATTTTATAGTATTTTATTTTGTTTTATTTTATTATATTTTGTTGTGTGTTATTTTATTTTGTTTGTGTTTTTCTTTTTTGTCTGAGGGGGCACTAGTGGTAGTCCTGGGGATCTAACCAAGATAAATATAAAAACATAACCATTTTAATTTTTTATTTTATTATACTTTTTGTTGTATTTTATTTTATTTGATTGTGTTTTTATTTTGTTTTATCTGATTACATTTATTTTATTTTGTTTTGTTTTGTTTTGTTTATTCTTTTTTTTTCTTTCTTTCTTTCTTCCTCCTGAGGGGGCACTGGTGGCCCCTTGGTCCTGGGAATCTAACCAAGATAAAACCAAAGAGGGGGAAAACACTTAACTACATTTTTTTTATATAATGGCCTTAAAAAGTACACTTAGTTAGACGCTTAAGCCATTTTAAAATGTATGAATGTTTTTTGGACTGTATTACAGAATATCAATCCCTTGTATTTTCTTCACCACAGAGGTCGATTTGGTGTAATCAGAGAGTGTCGGGAAAACGCCACCGGTAACCTGTACATGGCCAAGATTGTACCGTACGAGCCTGAGAGCAAGCAGACCGTGTTACAGGAGTACGACATACTGAAGTCCCTTCACCACGAGAAGGTCATGGCTCTGCATGAGGCCTACGTCACCCCACGCTACCTGGTGCTCATCTCTGAGTGCTGCTCAGGGAAAGAGCTGCTCTATAGTCTGATTGACAGGTCAGAGACTGCTATGTACTGATTGTCTATGTCTGTGAAGTAGGTGCTTATCAGTCCTTCCCTGACATTGCTTTGCATTGTGTTGTACTACACACACCCTTGACTTGATGGTTTCTGCAGTATGGGGAAGTTGTACGGTGGTTGTGAACAAAGCTATAAGCAGTACTGCATGTTTCACTGCATGTAACAGTGTATGTGACAAATAAAGGCTTCTCTCTCTCTCTCTCTCTCTCTCTCTCTCTCTCTCTCTCTACTGCAAAATTATACTTGGTTTAAAGCATGGAAACTATCAAAGTTTTAACATATTACAAACCTAAAAACATATTTAAGTGAAAATAACCCAAAAATGAAAATTCTGTTGTGATTTATTCATCCTCAAGTTGTTCCAAACCTGTATGAATTTCTTTCTTTTGCTGAACATGAAGATATTTTGAAGAATTTTGGTAGCCAAACAGTTTCTGGTCCCCACTGACTGGTTAATGATTATGGGTCGACCGATATGTGTTTTTCAGGGCCAAAACCGATTATTACAGATCAAGTAGACTGAGAACCGATATATATGTCTAGTGTAAAAATGTAAATTATTGTCAAAATTAAGAATATCAAGGACTACATTTTTTTAAAAATGCTTTTAAATTATTTTATCGGCAAGTTTTTATAGTTGTATTTATTTATTTATTTATTTCGTTTTTTGTTTTGCTCATTTGTATTCATTTTTATTTTTGTTACTTTTTAGAATTTATTTTTTACAGATGTGAATGCTTTATTATTTTATAGATTAATGTATTTTTATTAATTTGTGTATTTATTATTTTATGTATTTATTAGATTTTTTTATTTACATTATTTTCAGACATATTTTGTTTTATTTTTACTTTTTATTATTTTTATAATTGTAAATATAATAATGTTATCCACATTCCTCAAAATATCTTTTTTGCAAGTAATGTGACAGAATTTCCATTTTTTGGTTGAACTATCCCTTTAATAACTAACTAATTAGTTACAAAAAAACATCCATTTAATAATTTCTGGGTATGATTAGGGGTCTACCGATAAGTGTTTTTCAGGGCAGATGCCAAATACAGGATAATAATAAATATTAAACAATAAATCTTACAGATCAAGTAGACCGATAATCGATATTTTGAACCAATTTTCTTTCTTTACATGTGTTTAAATTATTTAATCTGCAAATTTTTATAGTTGTATTCATTTTTATTTTTGTTACTGTTATTTAATTATATTGTATTTACAGACATTACAGATATTTTTTATTTACAGGTGTTTAAAGTATTTTTACTAGTTTGTGTATTTATTTGATTGTTTATATTTTAATTATTTTTTTTACATTATTTTTAAACATACATATTTTGTTTTATTTTTACTTGTTATAATTTTTATAATTGTAAAAAAAAAAAAATGTTGTCCACGTTACTTCTTTTGTGTGAGTAAAGTGACAGAATTTTCATTTTTGGGTGAACTATCCCTTAATCAATCAATCAATCATTTAAAAACATTAATTAAATAATCTTTTCTGGTTAATGATTAGGGGTCAATTGATATGTGTTTTTCAGGGTTGATTACCGATTATTACAGATCAAGTAGACCAATAACTGATATTTTGAACCGATATATATGTCTGGTGTAAAAATTAAAATTAATGTCAAAATTAAGAATATCATGGGCTCTAACAAAAACTTTCTTTAAATTCTTTTTTTGGCAAATCTGTTTTGAAAATGACCAATACCGATAACCATAAAAACGCTTAATATCGGCCGGGCCGATAATCAGTTGACCCCTATTAATGACAATTAAACATTATTTTCAATATTATTTTAATTTTCTCTGCTAGCATGTAGGTTATGAAGTCTACCTCTGGTTATGATGCTCTTATTGTCGATCTGTCTTTCTAGGTTCCGATACTCAGAGGACGACGTTGTGGCGTATATCGTACAGATACTTCAGGGTCTGGACTACCTGCACAGCCGGAGAATCCTGCATCTGGATATCAAACCAGACAATATCATTGTCACTTATATGAATGTGGTTAAGATTATTGATTTTGGTAGTGCACAGACCTTCAATCCACTGTTTCTGAAACAGTTCTCCCCACCCATTGGAACACTGGATTATATGTGTAAGACAAAACCTTTTAATATATTGTTTCATATATTTTCTTCCTAATATTACAAAAAATCCCAGAGCTTTATATGTTAAAGGTACCAAACTTGACCAAACATTCTTGCTCATGGTTCATTTAGGAATTTATGTATTTATTGTTATTAATTGTGCATTTCCTCACACTTTCTAATGTGTATTAATCTCTGCTGATTACTGAAAGCCCCTGAGATGTTGAAAGGAGATGTGGTGGGTCCACCGGCAGACATATGGAGCATTGGCGTATTGACTTATATCATGTGAGTGTTGTCCACTACAGCTCTGCAGTCTTTTGAGAGTAAATAGGCTCTGTTTTAATTTCACGTTGACTTTTAATGTCTGGTTTTTTATCTTATGTCAGTGGGGTCATATGTATTGTTGCAGTTTGTGTGTTGTCTCTTATGTTTTGTTTTCACATTCCAGAAGCTCTCTGGAGCTTGTGAGCTGTCAGTGCTTGTGATTATGTTTGACATGAACGCTATTCTAGTGTGTAACTCGAAGCTTTTGTCATGCTGTACACCATTCAGGCTCAGCGGGAGACTGCCGTTTACAGAGAATGACCCTGCTGAGACAGAGGCCAGAATTCAGGCAGCCAAGTTTGACCTCAGTAAGCTCTACCAAAATGTGTCCCAAAGTGCCTCTCTGTTCCTCAAGAAGATCCTGTGCAGCTACCCTTGGTGAGTAAAACAGTGCTTTTTACTGGCCTATATGGGTAAATCTCAAGAAACCTGTCAAGACCATGTCTGGGTCATATTTCATTTGAAATCAAAAGGAAGACTTTTTTGTGTGTGTGTAGTGGAAAGAAGCCTTTTTTGCCTTTATATTATGCGACTTTAATTTTATGACTATTAAACACATTTCCTTTGCATATTTAATCAACATCATAGTACACAAAAATGTGTTATTTAAATGTTAAATCATTTGTACACCATAGTAGAGTTGGTCTATACTGATTTTAAGTAAATATATACACTGCTGTTCAAAGGATTGTGCTGAGTAAGATTTTTAATGTTTTTAAAGTTTCTTATTCTCTTATGCTGTATCTATTTGATCAAAAATACAGAAAAAACTGTAAGTATTATTGCAATTTACAATAGCAGTTTTCTATTTTAATGTACTTTTAAAATATAATTTATTCCCATAAAGCAAAGCTAAATTTTCAGCATCATTACTCCAGTCTTCGGTGTCACATGATCCTTCAGAAATAATTCTAATATGCTGATTTATCAATGTTGGAAACCTTTGGGACCTGTGTTAGTTTTTTTGGGGATTCTTTGATAAATAAAAAAGTTAAAAAGAAAACAGTGTTTGTTTAAAAAAGACATTTTGTGTTACAATATACACTACTATTCAAAAGTTTGGGGTCAGTACATTTTTTTTCTTTTTCTTTTAAGAAATTTATACTTTTATTCTGCAAATGTGTTAAATGGATAAAAAGTGATAGTAAAGACTTCTATTTTGAATTAATGCTGTTCTTTTTAACTTTTTATTCATCGAAGAATCAAAGAAAAAAGTATCGCAGGTGCAAAAAAATATTAAGCAGCACAACTGTTTCAACAATGATAATAAATCAGCATATTAGAATGATATATGAAAACTCAGATATCATTCTGTAACACTGAAGACTGGATGATGAAAATGTAGTGCTGGATCACCAAAATAAATTATATTTTAAAATATACAGTAGTCAACAAATTAAACGGATCAAAAAAGTTTATTAAAGTTGTCCTAAGACAAGAACGTGTGTTGGTTTGGTTTTAGGACAAATTTGATTAAAAGGTTTTGATCCATTCCAAATGTTGACTATTATATTAAAATAGGAAACCAATATTAGAAACTGCAATAATATCAAATAAAACAAATAAATACAACCTCAACAAGCATAAGAGACTCCTTATTTATATAAATACTTATACTGAATTTAATAATAATAAAAAAAAAAACTTTTTGAAAAAAGCAAAAATCTGTAACTGCAAGTGAGGATCTAATTGGAATGAGACTGGACTGAGAATTATGGTAGTTTCTAAATTAATATTTTATATATTTTATGCGTGTGTATGTCAGAAATCTCACTTTCATTATAATAATGCACAAAAAATATATTTTTTATTTTATATATATATATATATATATATATTTTTTTTTTTTTATATATACATTTTTTTATACATCATAGAAGCGTTGGTTGTACTTTTTTGACTTTATTGTAAAAATGGAAGTTTTTCTAAAATAGTTAAAAAAAAAATAATAACAGTAAGTAGTGTTCATTTATTTATTTAATGCAATCATGCAGACACATATATTATTTGTATTTTAAAGTATTTGTGCATCATAGTAGTCTTGCTTGTACTTTTTGTTTTTTGATTTCAGTTAAAAAAAAACTTTCTATTACATTATTTCCAACAGTAATTAGAGTCTAATTAGAATCACTGTCTAATTTCTAAAATGATACTTTTTTTTAGAATGTAATTATATTATTCGGTCATTATAATTATTCTGCTTTGTGTGATGCTTGCTGTTAACTGATTTATGTATGTCTTGCACGGTGTGTTTCAGGGCCCGTCCTACAATTAAGGACTGCTATAACAACTCCTGGCTGCAGGACGCTTATCTCATGAGACTGCGGAGACAGACTCTCACATTTACCACCACACGCCTCAAGGAGTTCTTGGAGCAGCAGCAGCAGGTCAGGGCCGAGGTGGCAACAAAGCACAAAGTCCTTCTACGTTCCTACCAGAGTACCCCCCAAACCCCAACCACCCCTACAACACCCGGCACCCCTGCAGCGCCCGTCTCTCAGTGAGCAGAGGACGTCCTCCAGAGAGATGAGAAGACGGCTCCGGGGTTCTGCAGGATAAAGGACAGAGAGAGACACAGCCTCAGGACATCCCAGCCCCTGTAAGCTGCCCTTGGCGGGCCCTTAAGGGGCTGGTAAACGTGTGGTGTGTGTGTTAGCACTGGATCTTTTGGCCTCGACATCTGGGGTCAGTTTTGAGACAAGAAACACACACTCGCATACACAAAACCTCTCGCGTAATGGATTTCAGCGCATTTACCTCCGTTAGCCAGCATGCACAGTGCAGTTGTGTTTTTGTCCAGGGCGATGTCCTTACTTTAAGCTCTCTCGTCCAACACCTTTTTTCTTATGACTTTTTGACAAATCTATTTTAGCTGTTCTCAGCATTGGATCTCTAGCAGGTCAGGAACTTTGGACCCATCGTGGCTGAGAAGAGTGACTGCATTATTTCATATACAAAAATCAAGAAGACAGCGATCTAGTCCATCACTCGACGCAAAAAATATGTCAATGTGTAATTTTTTGTGGTGTCTTCCAATTGTGAACCAGGGCCTTGAGATTTGTGGAAAATGGTGTAAAATTTGTTTTTTGATCTAGTTTTTATGGCATAAGTAATACTTTTATTACAGCTAGTTGTTATACTGTAGTGACTATCAGTATATATGAAAACTATTGACTGAAATCATGTTGGGCACTCTAGTTCTGTCAGACGAGATGCTTTTTGTCTTTTACTAAAGTGTTTTGACCTAAAGTGGATTGGTTTTATTGTAATATCGAAAGGCCTCAGCTTTAGGGAGTGACTTTTTGCAAGAATTCCCATTGCATTGAAGCACATAAACGGTTTGGCTTTTCCTGACACCTAACAAATTCAAATTTTGATATGCTGAAGTCTTTGTTTAACAGCAGGAATGTATTATATATTGCAGATTTCAGTGCATACAGTAGCATACGCATGCATCGGTACAATTTCCTCAGTTTCAGAGAAAACTCAGTCCCTGCAAATGCAAGAGAACGGCCAAAGTTGTCTTTATGTAGAGATCAGCTGGTGACTGGAAACTACCTAGTGATCAATGAATGAAATGGAAATGTCTCAGAAAGTGCCATTTTTTTCCTGAAGAGACTAGAATATGTTGTAAAACATATGTTAGCTGCTGCATTGAAAGTTTATGAGAATCTTTAGTATATTATTTTCAAATGTTTTGCTGTAAGAGTCATTTATTTCCCTTTAAATGAGTAACTTTATGGTCAAATGATTATCATTTATCTTTGCTCAGTCTGATTTTGGTCTAAATAATACAAAATATATAAACTATATCAAGATTTATTTATATAATATATTAAATGTATTGTCCACAAAAATCTGAGATTTTTAACTGAATTCTTCAATTTATCTCCATTTACAAATGTAGATTTATGTCTAAAACAATCAAAAAAGCTGATTTGGTTTTATTTAAAGACTATGAATGGGTGTTGATCTTGATTTGATTTTATTAGAGACACTGTTGTATTACTTACATAGTTTGTATTATTTGGATTTATTTTTGAACAGTTTGCATCCTGTTTGGTGAACATAGAGTCACAGAGTCCGTGCTTGTTTTATTCCTTTGTATTTGTTTTTGTTTAGTTAATTCATCTAATGGACAAGTGAGTGATTCACATCCACAAAAAGTCATACAAGTCAAATTCACAAATACTTGCAAGCTGCTAAGCAAAGTGAAAGAAATGAAAATGCTAGTTTCAGGGTCCCAGCGTCATGGAAAACGTTTAAGTTTCTCGACTCAAATTTCATTGGATAGAAATTGCTCTTTGTTAATTTTTTTTTACATTTTTACAACTCCTTATACAGTGATCACAACAGAAGCGGATATAGAAATCCATTGGTTTTGAGGTTGGGAATGTTGCAGTAATGTCCTCATTGTTTTTAGCAAGACCTACTGTGTCCTCATCTGACCACAGACAGCAAGTGATCACCTTTGACCTTTATCACAAACATAAACATTGGCTTGGTTACAAAGAACTGTATGCTTAGTGTTTATTGCAGTACTTACTATGAGATTCAGTGCCAGCTCTCTTTTGTTTTCCATCACTTTGCATAAATGCAAACACTGGGTTTGTTCTTCTATCCAGTTTGTTTGTTATTTGTTTTAACTCGGGTTATTCAGATCAATCAAGCTTCTAATTTCAAATACGTTATGAAGTGAGAACTAAAACCGAGGAGAAATGGAATCACAATAAAGAGGAACGAATTCAGACTCAATATGTTGTTGTGAATAGGGTTTTATATTCTTTCATTTTTTGTGTGCGTGTGTGTTCTCTACTCTTTCAGTCATGCCGAGCAACCCTTTAATGTGAAACTAAATCGAGCTTTTCTGGAATGAATTATGTTGCACTAAAACAGTGACAATGTGGAGATAACATGAATGTTTTACAGTAGAATGAAGTGTGTATATGTCGAAAACATGACTTTTCATGAATAAAATCAGCTGTCAGCAATACTAAACAGACTTGAATGTATTATCATCATTATTTGAGTCATTTCAGTGTGTCTAAGTGCATCTAATAGTCTAAATGTCATTAGGAGATGTCAGAACATCAACCAGATGATGTTCAACAGGCCATTAGCTGACACTACATTCACATGCTCAAGTGGGACCGTTTAAATTTTCCGATTCTGGCTTTCCACCTGTGCACTCTTTCATTTGGGACCATTTGTTTCAGATGCTTACTTCAGAATCTGACATCACCACCTCAGGGGTCTTTTCACTACGGGTTGACTGTGTACAGCACAACTGTTCACTCTATCTTTTATCAGCCTAATTATGTCAATTCAAAAGCTCAAGATCCACAAAGGGGCAAATACTTTGGTATTTAAAGAGCTCCTCCACCCAGTCTCAAGATAGAAGACTCTCTGTAGACCTGTATTTATATGAGAACAACTGATCAGGTGTTGACCAACGCTACTTCTTTACCTTAGACTGATTCACGATGGTAAGTTTCTAATAATGTTTTTAATTTGAGTGGTTTGTTCGTCTTTGCATCATTACCTCACGTCTGTACACAGGAGTCCCAGGTGGTAGGCTATATTGTATGTTAGTGCGGCAGCTGGTGGATCATTTGGCCTCTTTATACATCAGCTGGAATAATTAAACATCATTTTGAGAACAGTCTTAAATGGTGCATGATGGCAATGAAACGTGACTAAAATTAGATTATATTCAGTTTCAAATGTTCATCTGATTATAGATACGTGGGATTACACTGTACTTACAAAAGATTTGTATTTCAGAAAGTGAGCTGACGCCTCATCAATCGGCCAAATTGGCGGCACTGGACATAAACATTGTCAGTTGAACCAAACGAAACTTGCATATTTTGCTGATTATTGCCGCTGAAAATGGTCAATTATTGTCATGTTTTGGGCTGTACTAATCGGTTGGACCGGCAAAAACATTTGGAGTACTATAGACTGCCAAAAGTTAAAACAAACCAAGGAGAAGAATGCAAAAAAAGGCGTTTGTGGTTGGCCAAACTGAACCAGGATTTCCAGGGCAGGAATCTAAACAACATTTGTGTTTGTTCTTATCACTTCTGGTCAGGTAGGTGAAATATTGGGCTGATATCCTAATTAATACTGCTTGTATGTATCTTTAACACCTATTAACTTTAGTATATCAAAATATTGCTGCTTACTCTGTCCTTCTCTATATGATTTAGCAGCTTCCACACATTTTTTCCATGGATTAGACAGCATAAATTAGCAGAACAATGTATTCAGTAGTACATTAACCGTGTTATCCATGCTGTTGTTTACATCTGAGCATCGCCAATATGGCTGCGCATCCGGTTAACTGGCCATGTTGCTCACTTGTTCAGATGACATTTTCAGGTAAAACTTCTTATTTTGGACATACTTCCAAGACGCAGTATCTGTAATTCCTAAATACAGTGAATATCCTACACATACGCCTCAAAACATTAGATTCATCCGCGCTGAAAGCCGTGTGGATGCACAACCGTAAATAAGATTATTCCGCAAATAACTGCAATTGCAGGTTTCAAACAGAGATGGCGACAAAAGGCAAAACTAACGGACTGCAGCTTTAGAAATTAAACATCAAATTTTTATTAATGTACGTAAAGAAAACAATTTGTTTTGTAAACATAATGTTTTTAAGTTATTTACTATTTAAGTGTATAATTTGTGTTTTTTAAATACCAAAAAATTATGACCCCAATATTGCTGACATTAGCGTTACATAAATACACTGACAAGAATGATAAACGCAACACTTTTGTTTTTTCCCCCATTTTTCATGAGCTGAACTCAAAGATCTAAGACTTTTTCTGTGTACACAAAAGGCCTATTTCTCTCAAATATTGTTCACAAATCTGTCTAAATCTGTGTTAGTGAGCACTTCTCCTTTACCGAGATAATCCATCCACCTCACAGGTGTGGCATATCAAGATGCTGATTAGACAGCATGATTTTTGCACAGGTGTGCCTTAGGCTGGCCACAATAAAAGGCCACTCTAAAATGTGCAGTTTAAAAAACCAGTCAGTATCTGGTGTGACCACCATTTGCCTCACGCAGTGCAACACATCTCCTTCGCATAGAGTTGATCAGGTTGATTGTGGCCTGTGGAATGTTGGTCCACTCCTCTTCAATGGCAATGTGTAGTTGCTGAATATTGCCAGGAACTGGAACATGCTGTCGTATACACCGATCCAGAGCATCCAAACATGCTCAATGGGTGACATGTCCGGTGAGTATGCTGGCCATGCAAGAACTGGGATGTTTTCAGCTTTCAGGAATTGTGTACAGATCCTTGCAACATGGGGCCGTGCATTATCATGCTGCAACATGAGGTGATAGTCGTGGATGAATGGCACAACAAAGGGCCTCAGGATCTCATCACTGTATCTCTGTGCATTCAAAATAGCATCAGTAAAATGCACCTGTGTACGTTGTCCAATACATACGCCTACCCATACTATAACCCCACCGCCACCATGGGCCACACGATCCACACGATCCACACCGTTGACATCAGCAAACGGCTTACCCACACGACACCATACATGCTGTCTGCCATCTGCCCTGTTTTGTGAAAACCGGGATTCATCCATGAATAGAACATCTCTCCAAAGTGCCTGACGGCATCAAACGTGAGCATTTGCCCACTCAAGTCGGTTACGACGACGAACTGCAGTCTGAAGATGCTCGATGTGGAGGTCCTGGGCTGGTCTGGTTACACATGGTCTGCGGTTGTGAGGCCGGTTGGATGCACTGCCAAATTCTCTGAAACACCTTTGGAGACAGCTTATGGTAGAGAAATGAACATTCAATTCATAGGCAACCGCTCTGGTGGACATTCCTGCAGTCAGCATGTCAGTTGGACGCTCCCTCAAAACTTGCAACGTCTGTGGCATTGTGCTGTGTGATAAAACTGCACATTTTCTAGTGGCCTTTTATTGTGGCCAGCCTAAGGCACACCTGTGCAATACTCATGTTGTCTAATCAGCATCTTGATATGCCACCCCTGTGAGGTGGATGGATTATCTCGGTAAAGGAGAAGTTCTCACTAACACAGATTTAGACAGATTTGTGAACAATATTTGAGAGAAATAGGCCTTTTATGTTCATGGAAAAAGTCTTAGATCTTTGAGTTCAGCTCATGAAAAAAGGAGGCAAAAACAAAAGTGTTGCATTTATAATTTTGGTCAGTGTAATTTTTAGGGAGGGATCATTTTTACAATAAGTAAATTAATATATGCTACCTGTCAAAAGCTTGGATTTATTTTTAAGTCTCTTATGCTCACTAATACAGCATTTATTTAATCAAAAACGCAGTAAAAACAGTACAATTGTGAGATATTACAATTTTAAATAACTAAAAAAATAATTTTAAAATGTACTTTATTCCTGTGATACCAAAATTAAATTTTCAGCAGCTATTACACCAATCTTCAGTGTCACATGATCCTTCAGAAATTATTGTAATATGCTGATTTGATGCTTAAATAATATTTGTGATACATATTTTATAAATTTTTTTGATAAAATTCTAAAAAACAGTATTTATTTAATGTTCACTTTTGTAACATAATTCACCCATTTTTAATGCACTCTAGCTGAATAAAATTAATTTCATTCTAAAAATTCTCTCTAAAATCTTACTGCCCCAACAGTGTCCAAAATCTACACCACAACATTCTAGGATGCACTTTGACCATGAATGACCCTCCAGTCCAAGCGGCAGTTATCCACATCCAGCTTCATAGCGAGAGCACTGTGAGTCACAATCGCGTATAGATGGAGCTCCATTTAATGCTGTGTGCCTCAGCTGAATGTAACAGCTGACCTTTGATTTGTGGTCTGTATGAATGTGCACCATTGTCTGTCTAATTCGAGGAAAGAGCTGCAACAAAAAGGGCCCTCCAATGTGTGTCTGCAGGAACTGAAAGATGTGGTTCTGCTGGAGGGCAGTGCAGTCCTTTACAGACCCCTTCATCCTCTGGTCAAAGACTAGAAAACAGCTGAAAGATGGACCAACATGTACCAATATGTTTTTGAGGATCCTGATGTCGAGGCCCTAGTCATGTGTGAAGCCATACTGGATGACCAGAGAAGATAAACAGTGTCTATAATGTTTTATATTGACCTCTTAAATCAAAAAGGAAAGGCTTGACATGTTAGCTGATGAGTGTTACATAGAAAATACAGAACAAATATACCTTAATGGGGTTAATTTATTTTGCCTAGTAACCTTTTCCTTAACCATTAAATCGCTTAACCAGCAGACTCAGGGAAGTATAACATCCTCCAAGCAGTTAAACAGACAAACAGAGACACAAGTCCTCTTGTCTCTAGTCTTGTGGTTTATTGTCTTCAAATCATGTCCTTTGTCTTCAATAGACAGCAAACAGTGATTCCTCTATGTCACTATGCTAAAATAAAGGGCTTGCTGAAGACTTCTTTACCCTGTTGCATCATACTGGATATGCACATTTTAAGGACTGTAACTTATCAACATGATCAAAACTTTGCTGAAAAACCTGTTGTACACAATCTGCTACATGCCTTCTGTCGTCTGATAGTTTCAACGCTTTAGAAAGTAAAATGCTTTTTCAGTAATTCTAAAAATATCCTTCTTAAGGTTGTGGCACACATGCCTTTTTAGATTTTATATAAAGTAAATGTAAGAATAACTTTTATATTGTTATAATATTTCAAGATTAACATGTACTGGACTAAAGCAATATATAATCATCTAGTAAGACATTATTGGGATATATAGAGTGAAAACTAATATTTATACACAATTTATGTTAAATAGTCTGTTCTATTGTTATAAAGATCTCACTGATTTAAATGACAAGCTATCAATTTAATGTTGGCCACATGACTATCAGCAATTGCACCTAATTATTAATTATTTAAATTAAATTAAATTAAATTATTTTGTTTTATTTTTTCTCCCTGCTCAGGGAGAAATAAAATAAAATGTAAAATAATAATAATAATAATAATTTAATTAAATTAAATTTATTTTATTTTATTATTTTACTTTATTTTATTTTTGTATATATATATTTTTTTTTTTTTTGCTCAGTTTGGGTCCAAAAAAAAAAAAAAAAAAAAAAGTATAGGGTTTCATTTAATTTTGTCCGTTTAACTAATTATTTAATTTGGCCATATAACTTTTAGCAATTGCACCTAATTATTTTATTTTATTTTATTTTATTTCATCAAATTTTGCTTAGTTTGGGTCAAAAATAAATAAATAAAAATAAAATAAAATAATAGGGTTTAATTTTATTTCGGCCATATACCTTTCAGTAATTGCACCTAAATTTTTATTTTATTTTGTTTTGTTTTATTTTTTTCTCCAAATTGTTTGCTTAGTTTGGATAAAAAAAAAGAAGTATAGGGTTTAAAAAAAGTCTATACTTTTAAAACATTATAAAGTTTCATCAGCAGTTACATTAACAATTTAAGTTATCCAATACATGAATGAGAAAAAATAAACTGATCTTTAATCAAGATTGTGTATATTATATAAATCATTATATAAAGCATTTTTAAATTCAAAGCATCATGCATATATATTATATGTGTGCTGTTCAAGGCAATAAAAATCAACAGATTTTGAAAGACAACTACATTTAAATCAGGGAAATGCAAGGGCCATGACCACATTGAGTATCCAAAATACAATGTGGTCGATCATTAATCAGTTTAATTCTTAAACTTGTACATTTTGTTCCCGTGATGTGGTTACATCCTTGATCTCACGCATATAGAATGGCGCTAAAAATGCTCAAGATGAAAAAAACGGTATGATATTTTTGGACAAGACTTGTGATGTGACAAAAAAATCTTCTAACTCATAATCTGGAGGGTCTTGCTCATGCTTTCAGTGAATGACTGTAGACTGTTAAGTGTAGTGTGTCATGAATACCAATGATGTAAACTTTGTAATCAACATGACAGAGTGCGCGAACTTTGAGGACTCTCCCTGAAGACGGTCTCAAGCCCCCCGCGCTCGCAGCTCAAGCCAAAAAAGTTCGCAAGAAAGTTGTCTTACTTGCTAAAACATAGAAAATACACACGCATTCATTTCAAAATCATTCACGCATTTCTTCTCATGGTATATACTACCTGTCGGACGTTAGAAAAACTTGTTTTAACTCAGAATCGAGCGCTCGCTTACGCGGAGGCCAAGAGATCTTTTAAACTTTGTTTGCGTATTGAAGTTTGTAGATTTTAAAGGGGCAACGCATATTAATCAGGCAGGAGTCAGAGCGAATAAGAACACTTTGTACAAAAGTCAGATTTTTTATCCATTTCAGGTGAATGGGTTATAAAAAAGACATACTCCGTTTAAAATATTTATTTGGTGTACGTTTGTATATATATATATACACACTACCGTTCAAAAGTTTGGGGTCAGTAAGACTTGTAATAGTCTTTAAAGTAGTCTCTTATGCTCATCAAGGCTGCATTTATTTGATTAAAAATATAGAGAAAAAAACAGTAATATTGCAAAATGTTTTTACAGTATAAAATAATGTTTTTTATTTTAACATACTTTAAAATAGAATTTATTCCAGTAATGAAAAGCTGAATTTTTATCAGCTGTTACTCCAGTCTTAAGTGTCACATGATCCTTCAGAAATCATTCTAATATGCGGATTTATTATTAGAATGATCAATGTTGGATAATATCAACAGTTGTGCTGCCAAAAATATTTTTTGGAACCTGTGATTTTTTTTTTTTTTTTCAGGATTCTTTCATGAATAACAAGTTTAAAAAGTACAGTGTTTATTCAAAATATAAATATTTTATAACAATGTAAATTATTTATTATTAACTTTTAATAAACTTTTAATTATTAACTTAATACATCCTTGGTGAATAAAAGTATTAATTTCTTTAAAAAAAAAAAAAAAAAAAAAAAAAAAAAACAATAAAAATGTACCGACCCCAAACTTTTGAACGGTAGTGTATATATTTATAATTTTGAAAATACAATACAAATCAATAAGTGAACCCCACCAAAATTATAATTTACAAAGAATATTAAAATGCAACATGTTCCTTTTGAATATAATTTTTTTAAATATAAAAAGAACGTTGCACATTAAACCTGCCATACAATATTATGTATATTGTATTATATTTTAATGTATATTAAATTATATTTTAATTTTATTATGTTTGCATACATATAAAATAATAATTATTGTGAGGCCACCTTCCTGTTGATTATTAAATGTTGCTTTTCAACAGGTAGATGCTTACAAATGTTGATAAATACGCTTGTTTCCCTTTTTTTTCCTGATTCGTAATATATTACGCATTTATAAACTTTTAACCTTTGAAGTGGCTCATATAGTTCTGTCTTGGCTCAGTGTCGTTGCCCCTTTAAGAAGGAGGGTGCCTTGAAACCGTCGAGTTCCATGTTTGTATGTTGAAATTGAGAGCAGAGCCGAACTCCATGTTGTGAAAAGTTATCATCTAGGAACTGAACTTTTTATAATTATTTTTATTTAATTTTCTTAATGTCGTCTAACTTATAAAAGCGTAGATATCTCATTCGGCCTCGTATAGTGTCGCATTATGAATGTTCTTAAGCGGTAAAAGTCTTTTGCAGTTTTGGGGGCATTTGCAGGGAGTTTTTTTCCTTTCTTTTTTTCAATTCAATCGTAGCCAGCGGAAAGATTTTAATACGGAAACCCTTTTTAAGTTGCGATTTTACTGGCTTTACGGATCTCATGGACCACCCGTCCTCCTCGATCATCACGCAAGTGAGCAGGGATGAAGAAGCCAGTGCTCCTTTACGGGACAGAGGTGAGTTGAGAGAAAGTTTGGAGTCGGCACATGTCAAAGTCTGCGACTCTCGGCGGCCGCTTCATGCAAACTTTCATTACGTCAAAATGCCGCATCGACTCGACTTTATGGAAAGCTCAGTGTTCAATCGCACATTTCCGCACATCAAAACACTACAAAAACATGTGATATTCACTTTCGGAAGGCTGGTGACAGTTGGTGCATCTTGGGGATGAAGATCAAGCCCATTCATCATAATAATACAGTGCAGATCCATTACACACAGTAGCTTAATTTGCATGCCAAAAACTCAAGTTTAATTAGAAAGCAACGTTTACTTTTATTTTTATTTTTTTTTTATATAAGTAAGGGCTTTGAAGTGGAGAGGGGGCGTGTCCATGATGACACCCTTCACTGACGTTTGAGGGAAGGCTGTAGTTCTTGTTTACTTTGTAGTGTGCTGTACTACATCGTCTAACCTGTCATTTTATGCTTATGTGCGCACATAACTTATGATGAATGACTCTGAGTCCCTCCTCAGGTGACAGGTTATCACGAGAAAAGATTGCATAGTGTAGTCATTGTTTAGTAATGGCAGATTGCTAGCCTATCTTATCTCTGATTTTTTTTAGATTGTGTGTTTTTGCAGTGGTGTTAATGCAACAATGCAGAAGAATGGTTGTGTTTACTGTCTTAAATTGTTGTATTTTGCTTGAATGTGCAAAAGATTCATTAAATGATTAAGGAAGCACATGTAAAATGGAATTTGGTAAAAGTTTGGACATGCTTTATTAAGGGCGTTTAACTTTTATGCAATAACCATAAAATCATCAAAATTATAAAATGGTTAAACTGGACGTGGTGGAATTATGTAATTCTGACTTCAAGCATTAAAGGCTTTTTAAGATCATGCAAAATGCATACAGTGAGCTCTCCAAACTTTTGACTGGCAATATTATTGAAAGGTCATAGGTTACAATGTCACAGTAAGCAAGATAAGCCTTTTGCAGGTCAAAGGCTGGATGCAAAGTGAGTCTGTAATCAATTATTTGACTTTTCAGGAAAATATGAACAAGTTTGGCTACAACTTTTTACAACAAAAGTCTCTTGTAGCTATTTTCTGATTGTTGATTTATTAAAAAAAAATGTTTTTTTTTTTTTGTTTTTTTTTCACATTTGAGATGTTCCAGAAAATGTTGACCAAGCCTTCCACGCAGTGTTGCTTATCTGCTGTCTGTGATTGCAATTTCTGTGATGTAAGCTAAATACTTTTTGAGGTTTTCAGCTCTTGGGAGCATGACTTCCACCTTGCTAATCACATCTAGCTATTTTTTTTTATTTTGTTTGCTCAGCAATGATTATATTTATACCTATGCAAGCAAGAAATAATATTTATTAAGATATATATTTAATTAAGATATATATAAATACATAAATGTAAAAAAATATTCTTAATTAAATGTATATCTTAAAAAATTAAGATACTTAATAACTTAGTTTATATTACAATTTTGTGTAATTGTTAATAATTAATTGATTTATTTAAAATATTAATTCTGATTCCTTATAATTCATTATGCTATAAAATGTTTTATAAATCAGATAGTTTGGCTGTTTAATATAGCTTTAAATTTGGTCTTTTTCATACATTAGAATGTGTCCCATTTATTTTTTTTCCTGAATAAAAAATAACTATACTGTATGTATTTACAGTGATTTACAGAAGTCAAATCACTAGGTTTTACCCATTTGACAGTAAGACATTTTTAATCATTTAAAATATAACAAAATTTAGTGTGATCATAATTACATTTTCCTTTAAAGAAATAGTTAAGAAATAGTTTTGCTTTAAAGGGATGCCCAAAAATGAAAATTACCCCACTATTTACTTTCCCTCAAGCAATCTTAGGTGTATATGACTTTCTTCTTTCAGACGAATACAGTCTTATATCAGAGTTATATAAAAAAATTTTCCAAGCTTTATAATGGCAGTGAATGTTGAGATTTTGAAGTTCAATAAAGTGCATCCATCCATCATAAAATGTACATATGGTTTCAGGGTATTAATAAAGGCCTTCTGAAGTGGATTAATGCATTGTATAAGAAAAATATCCATATTTAAAACTTTATAAACCACAAATCATGGGGTAATTTTAATTTTTGGGTGAACCATCCTTTTAAGCTTATGTTTTAAAACTAGCTGAAAAGTTTCAGAAACATTATAAATGTGTTTGAATGAACACAAGTGTGCTTTCTAAAAGATGACGACTACAGGGCTGGGGAGGATCTCTTCTACAGGCTAAAGCCATAGCAGTCAGCCTCACTGCTTGTTTTTCCAACCGCTGTGTTTTTCACCAGCACTCCTTTTTCCTCTCTTGCGCACACAGCGATGGAGATGGTTTACAGGCCTGTGTTTTTGTTAGAGATTTGATGAAAACCACTCCCTGTAGCAGGTTCAGTACAGTGCACAGAGTCTGTCTTAGCATTTCATTTTTATGTATTAGTTATTTGTGCTTAAATCATAAAATCTCCTGTTGAATAAAATGATACACTGGAATATTTAGGAAGATGTATTATAGTTAAGTAAGGGGCAAGCCTTTGTAATGGGCCTAAAGAATGTTGCAGAACTAGGTAGTTACATCTTCCGATTGCCCCAATGAGCGTAAAACAAAACAGATTGTTATAAGGCAAAGTATGACGTGGCTGAAAAGGAATCAAGAGCATGTACTGACTGTACAGCCATGTGTGATATTAGGTTTCAGAGTCACTCTTTAAACCCTGAACATCGCTTACAAAACCAGTGATTTTCCCGAGCAGCGTTAGACTACAAAGCGACTTGTAGCGATAATCTGTCTGGAACTTTTAATGAGAATTGGCTAATTTAAGCTTAAAAAACTTAACTTGAAAAAAGATGAGAAAAACGTGACCTCATGCAAATGAGCAGCAGTGTCAGTGAGTACAAGCACATGGATGTATATGGTAAAATACTGGTGCAGGAAAATCCATGTCAGAAATTGTTTATATATACATATAATATATATATATATATATATACACTACCAGTCAAAAATTTTTGAACAGTAAGATTTTTTTTTTTAAAAAAAAAGCTCACTAAGTCTGTATTTCTTTGATCCAAAGTACAGCAAAAACAGTACAATATTGAATTATTTTTACTATTTAAAATAACTCTTTTCTATTTGAATATATTTAAAATGTAATTTATTCCTTTGATTTTAAAGCTTAATTTTTAGCTTCATTACTCCAGTCACATGATCCTTCAGAAATAATTCTAGTATTCTGATTTGCTGCTCAAAAAACATTTATTATTATTATGTTGAAAACAGCTGAGTAGAATTGTTTTCACGTTTCTGTGATGAATGAAAGAAAGTTCAGAAGAACAGCATTTATCTGAAATAGAAATCTTTTGTAACATTATATATTTCTTTATCATCACTTTTGATCAATTTACAGCATCGTGCTAAATAAAAGTATTAATTTCTATACTCCCACCCCTCAAAAAACCCCAAAACAAAACAAAAATTATACTAACTCCAAGCTTTTGAACGGTATATAATGTTACAAAAGCTTTTTATTTCAGATAAATATTCTAATACTTCTATTCATCAGATAATCCTGAAAAAATATACTCAACTGTTTTAAATATTGATAATAATAATAATAATAATTAATTTTTCCTTAAACGGCAAATCAGCATATTATGATTTCTGAAGGATCATGTGATACTGGAGTCATGATGCTAAAAATGTAGCTTTGATCACAGGAATAAATTACATTTTAAAATATATTCAAATAGAAAGCAGTTACTTAAAATAGTAAAAATATTTCAGAATTTTACTGTTTTGCTGTACTTTGGATCAAATAAATGCAGGCTTGGTGAGCTGAAGAGATTTTGTTAAAAAACAGTAAAAGTCTTACTGTTCAAAAACTTTTGACTGGTAGTGTGTAGTTTAAATATATTTATAACTGAGTTCCTCTCAAAATAGATTTTATGTTTTATTTATAGCCACTTATCATTTGTGATCAGATTCATGGTTGATATGTGGGTGTCACCTGGGTTTAGGTCATGTTTTCGTATGTCCCTTTTTTGGCCTCTCTGTCAAAAGTGCTGCCTCATGAATCGTGGGAAGACTCAGTAGCTTGAGGTGCACATGAGTCAAATGACGCTTCTGTGGTCTTCAAGGCGAGGACTGTTCGTGAGATTATTTTACACTTTCATTTGTAAACATGATTAGAACTACGTGTTTTTTCTGAAAGGGAGGTACGCTAGTTGGACCACATCAGAGTAACTCAATTAGTGCATACAGTAAACATGATAGCGCCTGCCATCACGTGTTTGAGTCTAGCAGTATAGTTCGGTTCTTCATGTGTGGCTTGTTTAGACATGCCTTGATGCTTATAAGGAATCCATGGATTTTCATGTCTTGAGTGTTTGCACTTTCAATTTAGCAGACAATATTACTACTTTGAGGTCATGTCGTAATGGTTGTGTTTACAAGTTTTGCGCTCTTGAGTGCCACTACAGAGTCATAATTACAAAACACCTCAAACTCAGTAGTCAGTCTTGAAGGATTGTGGTGGAAGCAAATTGATGTTATTCATAGTATGTTGTAATGGTGTATGTTGTTGTTTTTTTTTCTTTTTTGGAATTTACAGGTTTTTACTTTTCCATAGACATGGCATAATGCAAAATTTATTCTGGCATTTTGGTCAAAACTTCATCTGTGCTGGCTGACTGGATACTTTTAGTTTGTTGACCAGTTTAAGTAAGTGCAGTTTGCATCCATGATGTATCACAGAATTCCAAATGTTTATATTTTCATAGCATAAAAACACATGCACAAGATCAGCAAAAGTACAGTAGCATTGTGAATTGAGAAGAAATCTTTATTCTTTAACCTAATTCTTTAACTGGGAAAATAAACCAACTGTAAACATCCATTAACACAAGCCAGAGACACTGAAGATGAACGCAAAGAGGAGAAAATAGAGGGTTTGCACTTACGTCATGATTTGGTCAGTTACTGGATGCGCGGCCATATTGACGATACTCAAATGTAAACAACAGCATGGATTGCATAGTTAATGTACTACTGAATACATTGTTCTGCTAATTTGTGCTGTCAAAACAATGGAAAATAATGTGTGGAAGCTGCTAAATATATAGAGAAGGACTTAGTAAGCAGGAAAGGGTGCAATATTTTGACAAACTAAATTTAATAGGTTGTAAAGGTACATATGAGCAGTATTAATTAGGATAATAGCCTAATATTTCATGAAATGATAAGAACAAACACAGATGTTGCCAAGATTTAAGATGTGGCCAACCACAAACACCTTCAGTTCCTCAGACAGTTCTTTGCACTCTTCTTCTTGATTTGTAATAACTTTTGTCTGTCTATAGTACTCCAAATGTTTTTCTGGTCTGAGCGATTAGTACAGCCCAAAACATGACAATAATTGACCTTTTTCAGCAGCAATAATAAGCAAAATATGCAAGTTTCGCTTGGTTCAGTGGCACTGTTTACGTTACGTGCCGGTAGTATGGCCAGTTGATGACGTTGTAAAAACACTCTATACTGTAGCAGGCAGAGCAAGATCACTGTTCACAATATGTGAAATATTGGAAGAAAATTCTAAATACTGAATTTTAGGTTTATATGAATGTATCTCTGAGGGGAACTAACTAACTAAAAGGTTAGTCTAAAGGTTAGTCTATTTTTCATCTTACCTCTGTATAATGCATATTAATGTAGTATTCAAAAGTGTTCAAGTACAGTCGTTCAAAAGTGAAGCGCTGCTTTGTTTACAACGTTAACTGAGGAAACGCTATATTGCTGCTGTTCCATAAGCGCCACCTGCTGTCAGAAAGTGAATTTTCGCTTTCATTCAGCCTGTCTGCTGTTTGTTTGGTGCAGATATGTTTTATGTAGCATCATTTCAGAAAGCGAAGGTCAGACCATTTTGTTTTTGCATGAAATTTTGAAGTTATACAATCTAATTTATATCAAAAACTGCTCATGTAGCATGTCTGTTTGGATTGTGATTTAAAATGCAGTGGTTTCATGCAGTTTCATGCATTCTAATCTATATAAAGACACAGTCAGGGCAAAGACATGATAAACTGTGAAACCACTGGAATCCTTAAAAAAAAAAAAAGCTGTGATACAGATTTTTGGTCAAACCGCCCAACACTAGTTTGTATGGATTTAGTGTTGTTAATGAAGAACAGACAGATAAAGCTTGTTAGAAAAACTGCTCATTTAGCTGTTTTTTTAATTAATTGGATTTTACAGGAAAACTGTGTGTGGCAGCACAAGAATCATAAAATGCATTGAAAAACATTTACATTTATGCATTTGGAAGATGCTTTTATCTAGGGCTGTCACTACTGATTATTTTGGTAGTCAAGTAATCGGATAAATATAATTCATTTCTTTGTAGTAATAAAAATAGACCTAAGTGAACAATAGCTTTTAAAATTACTTCAAATATACATATAATAGAAATAGGGCAATAATTAGTTCCAACAAGCTATTAAATGCAAGTAATATGGTTTTATTGAACAAAACTGTTAAAATACGTAATGCATTATAAACAATAACCTAGAGCTAATGTGTATCGAAGCGGAGATGAGACGAGGATCTATGTGCAAGAGTTTATTGTACATCCAAAGAAAACAACAAATTATCCAGAACGGGGAACCCTTAGAATCCAGGCAAGAACAGGGAGCAACCATCACAGACATTAAACAACTGACAAAATACAGGGGAAAGACAAGGACTATTTATACACAGGGTGAGGTAATGATCTAATTGGTAACCGGGGTAACTGATGAGGGAGTGGGTGTGGTTCAATGAAGATCCATGGCAACAAACAAGGGAACAGAGGTACAGGGAAGCAGGGAACAATAAGACACAAAAACTACAAAATAAAAGTCCTTAAACACGAATACAGAAGACAAAGACCAGGCACATGACATAACCCCCCCTCAAAAGAGTGGCTTCCAGACGCTCCAAACAGAAATACCAGTCCAGGAAGGGGAGGAGCTCAGGCAGAACTGGGGAAGGGATGGAGGGCCAGGTCCATGTAAGGGGAGATAAACAAGGGACTGAAGCAGAGCAAGAGGCCAGGGTGGAGTCGGCCAGATGGGAGGAGCTGAGGACCACCAGATCATGAGAGAAGACCTCCACGGCGGAGCAGGCGGTACCCAGCAGGGCGGAGCAGGAGGCTCAGGAGCCCTCCAGGGCGGAGCCGGAGGCAGAGCAGGTGGCACTAGAGCCCTCCAGGGTGGAGCCGGAGGCAGAGCAGGCGGCGCTAGAGCCCTCCAGGGCGGAGCCGGAGGCAGAACAGGTGGCACTAGAGCCCTCCAGGGCGGAGCCGGAGGCAGAACAGACGGCGCTACAGCCCTCCAGGTCGGAGCCGGAGGCAGAGCCAGCGACACTAGAGCCCCCAAGGGCAGAGCCGGAGGCACAACAGCCCTCCCAGGCGGAACAGGAGGCGGAACAGGAGGCGGAGCAGGAGGCGGAGCAGGAGGCGGCAGCAGCCCTGCGGGCGGAACAGGAATCTGCATCACGCTCTGGGACCTGGGGAGAGCAGGGACAGAGGAGGCAGACAGAATAGAGGGAGAAGGCGCAGCAGCCCTCCAGGGCGGAACAGGAGGCGGAGCAACCCTCCGGGCGGAACAGGAGGCGGAGCAGCCCTCCGGGCGGAACAGGAGGCGGAGCAGCCCTCCGGGCGG
The DNA here is from genome assembly GCF_022985175.1 of Labeo rohita. Classification (NCBI taxonomy): domain Eukaryota; kingdom Metazoa; phylum Chordata; class Actinopteri; order Cypriniformes; family Cyprinidae; genus Labeo; species Labeo rohita. Next base: position 27,928,032 of record NC_066877.1, read on the forward strand.
AACAGGAGGCGGAGCAGCCCTCCGGGGGAACAGGAGGCGGAGCAGCCCTCCGGGCGGAACAGGAGGCTGCGTCATCGACTGGGACCTGGGGAGAACAGTGACAGAGGATGTAGACAGGGAAAAGGGAGAAGCAGAGAGTTTGGTGGTTAACGCCCCCTCCGTAAGAGGTTCTACGGCTGGCGCCGACACCTCTGGAGGCATTGGCGCAGCTTCTCCGACGGGGAAGGCCTCTGGAGCAGACTTGAGACCAGACGGGGCCTCTGGGGCAGACTTGAGACCAGACGAGAGCTCTGGTGCAGGCTTGTGATCAGACGAGAGCTCAGAGGCTGACCTGTGAACAGGCGTGACCTCAGGAGCACAGTGTGTAGCCCACACACACCACATGGCCACTGCCATTAAGGGAAGAGCAGCAGCGATAACGTCACTTGGCTTGTGAAGATCTGCTGTAACGTGGCTTGACTCGGGAACAACATGGCTTGACTCGGGAACAACATGGCTTGACTCGGGAACAACATGGCTTGACTCGGGAACAACATGGCTTGACTCGGGAACAACATTGACTTGGCTTGACTCGTGGGGAACAGCTGCTGTAGCTTGACTCGGCCCTGTAGCTTGACTTGAATCAGGGGTAGCTGCCGCAACAAGAGGGAGCGCCATCTTAGCTGTCCGTACAGCCATTAGGGGTGAGTCCAACACGTGGGTCATCATGTGGCGTGACTTGGAGACAGCGACCATCTTGTGGACTGGCTTTGGCGTGGCGGCCATCTTTGCGACAGGCTCTGGCGTGGCGGCCATCTTTGCGACAGGCTCTGGCGTGGCGGCCATCTTTGCGACAGGCTCTGGCGTGGCGGCCATCTTTGCGACAGGCTCTGGCGTGGCGGCCATCTTTGCGACAGGCTCTGGCGTGGCGGCCATCTTTGCGACAGGCTCTGGCGTGGCGGCCATCTTGCGACAGGCTCTGGCGTGGCGGCCATCTTTGCGACAGGCTCTGGCGTGGCGGCCATCTTTGCGACAGGCTCTGGCGTGGCGGCCATCTTTGCGACTGGCTCTGGCGTGGCGGCCATCTTTGCGACTGGCTCTGGCGTGGCGGCCATCTTGTGCAGTGGGTCTGGGCTGGCGGCCATCTTGCAAGGAGACTCAGGAGTGGCGACCATGCTGTGAATTACCCTTTCTACTTCCTTAACAGAAAAAGGGGATTCACAGAACAGCAAAACAAAGTCTATATACTGTGACAGGGTCCAGCTGGGGTCCTCATCCGGTAAGTTTAAACTAACCTCTGGATCGAGTCCACTCCAGAAACAGTCCTTTATTTTGGTGTCATCTCCAGGCACTAGCTGGCTGTAATAAAGGAACTCCTCCACATAATATTCGATCGGTCGGCCGTTTTGAAAAATTGAGCAAAGAGTGCTCAGAGGGTCGCGATAAACTCCTGCTAGATCCATAGTTGGTCAGTTGTTCTGTAACGAAGCGGAGATGAGACGAGGATCTATGTGCAAGAGTTTATTGTACATCCAAAGAAAACAACAAATTATCCAGAACGGGGAACCCTTAGAATCCAGGCAAGAACAGGGAGCAACCATCACAGACATTAAACAACTGACAAAATACAGGGGAAAGACAAGGACTATTTATACACAGGGTGAGGTAATGATCTAATTGGTAACCGGGGTAACTGATGAGGGAGTGGGTGTGGTTCAATGAAGATCCATGGCAACAAACAAGGGAACAGAGGTACAGGGAAGCAGGGAACAATAAGACACAAAAACTACAAAATAAAAGTCCTTAAACACGAATACAGAAGACAAAGACCAGGCACATGACATAATGTAAACTACGCATTATAACAAAAACCTGCATGCGGTGTCAAAGTTTACTGCGGAATCTAATCCTTGTTTAATATTGACCAAACAATAACTCAAATGTCCACTTAATCTTTAATATTTGACCATTTTTAAAATGCTACGGCCACTGTAAGTTCTTGAATATGTGGACATCAAAACATGTAAACTCAAGAGTGAGGGTCTGAGCTTTTATTTTGAAATTGCGATGAACAGTTAGCATATTGAGAAAGATACCAGTGTATTCTCCTGTGTTTGCGTAGGTTTACCTTAGGCCGGTTTACCTTAACTGATTTACCTTACAAATCTGATGAAATGGCATTCACAGATGAATGTTATAATTAACCCAAACTTACAAAAATATGCAGAGATGGAGTTTGAGAAGCTCCAAACATGTAAATGCTAAGAGTTCTTGTAAAACAGCACGATAACACAGGCAAAATACAATCAAGGATTTTTTTAAATCAAGTACTCCAGTTGAATTGGTGAATCATGACAGCCCTAGTTTTATCCAAAGCAGCTGACATTGCGTCAAAGTCTACATTTAATCAGTTCATCCGTTCTCTGGGAGTCAAACCCATGACCTTGGTGTTGCTAGCGCAATGCTCTACTGTTCAGTGCACTTTATTTTTTATTTTTTATTTAGTTGCAATCATTCTAAAATATTTCAATAAAAAAGTGGAAGCAAAGTTGCATAAAATGATGAAACTTCACATGGAAAGAGTGCAATTCTTGCATCTTTAGCGAATAGAATCCCTTTTAAATCAGTGCATGACTGAAGTCTTTTCCTGGATACTGGAGTTAGACTAAACTCTGACTCTGACGTGTCACGTCTGGCCGTACAAACACCCGGACCGCTTGCATAATTCAGTAAGCGTCTTCTTAACGGCTTGGTCTTTGAGCTAAGGAACATTTTAGTACCTGGTTTAATATATGTGTGCTGATTAATGCACCGACATAGAAGATATGTCACTGGATGATGTTGTTTACTGAGGCTTAGCTTTTGGCGTGACCCTGTGAAAAGCGTGCCAAGACAATGTCCAGGACCATCGGATACATTTTCGGCACAGAGACGCAGCACCTGTTCACCACTTTGTTATAGTACTGATATTTTTAGAAAGGCCGAGCTTCAAAGCCGTGTCCTAGTTGTTTCTCCATGTTTGGGATTGACAGCAGCCATTGGCAAGTCTGCTTGCATATGGTAAATATTCCTAATATTTCAGAAAACCTTTTTGTTATTTCCTGTCTTGAGAGGTGTTACGGCCTCAGCAAAGTGGGTCAGTGGATGTGGTCAGTAATCGGAATCCCTCCCTGTCTGCGAGGCAGTGTGGATTATCTCGGCATGGTGTTCCCAAGCCTTGGCCGTTCCTTACCTGTTTTGTTTGCATGTGAAACGTGATCTGCCTGATGGAAGTCAGAGGCGGGACACAATGCAGGCTCAGTGTGGGCCTTCCATTGCCATGCGGCGGCTCTTACTTCACTTCCTCACACTTCCTGTTCCTATTTTGGTTTGGCCGGGCACTGTGCAGCAGAGTTACGGGCCAGAGATATGGCTGCATTCCAGAGAGGGTGCACGAGAGGGAGACAGGGAGGGAGAGTGAGTTCAATGGGGCCCCTGGAGGGATTCTCATGCTCTCCGAGTTTAATCCAAGCGGCAAGACTGTCAGTTTACGATCTGCTCTGTTTGTCTTGTGTTTCCTTTCTGGTACTAGCCACTTTGTCATTAGCTAGTGGGTTTTTTTTTTTGTTTTTTTTTTAAGATGTCAATATTATTATTCAGTAAGGATCCATTAAGTTGATTAAACATGACTGTAAAGATATTTACATTGTTACAACACTTGATTAATCTTGATTGATTAATCTTTGTTAATGTTAGTTAATAAGAATACAGCTGTTCATTGTTTGTTCATGTTAGTTCACACTGCGTTAACTAATGTTAACAAACACAACTTCTGATTTTAATAATGCATTAGTAAATGATGAAATTGACTAAGATTAATAAATGCTGTAGAAGTATTGTTCATTCTTTGTTTGTGTTAATTAATGTAGTTAACTAATGTTGACTAATGAACCTTATTATAAAGTGTTACCAAAATTTCTATTTTAAATAAATGCTGATCTGTTGAACTTTCTCGTGAAAAACTGTCACGGTTTCCACTAAATGGAATAATGGCTGCTAAAAATTCAGTTTCACAATCACAGGAATAAACTATGTTTTAAAATGTATTAAAATAGATGTTTTTTTAGTTGTTTTAAAATTGTAATATTTTCTGCATTTGGTCAAAAAATGCAACTTCTTTCAAATATATGGTATTGAAAAAAATGGTATTGGTGCAGTACCAGTTTGGTCATATCATGATAATACTGTGGTATTTTGTGTAGCACTATATAAATAACGCAATACTTGGATGCAGTAACAATACCACAATACAGATACCAAAGTATGTGTAAAACCTTTTCTAATGATCATTGGTTGTACAAAAAAGTCACAGTTTTGTTTTCTGTCATAATGTTGTTGTTTATATTTTTGTAGTAATCTTGCATTTTTGGTTTAAAATGTGCGTTTTATTGGACAAAATATTCTTTACTTTAACAAAGTGTACTTGGGTGATTCTATAATTGTAGGTACATTTGACATATCAGAAAGTTAAGAAAAAAACTGTTTACTAAAAGAAATTCTTCTTGAAAACGTATTCAATTTTAATAATTCAGTGCTTGCCAAAAACAAGTTACTTCCTTTTTTTTACTTTTAATGAAGAAAAGATGACTTTATGGTATTTGTCAACTCTAACAAATTAGGCAATGTGTAGAAATAACAATAAATCATAACAGGAAAATTTCTTCTTGTTTCATTAGACAAACAGTCCTTGAACACTTGAAATTGAGATAACGTTTCACCTATGCATACCTTAAAAATAAAAAATACATGGAACTGTCCACTTTGAGCAAATATTATTTTCTCTAAAACTGTATTATATACAATATCCAGTAAAAAGAAGAAATGTCGTTGAAATATTATAATGGTGCAAAAATATCTCAGTAGTGTTTATGAGATTTTAAACAACAATTTTATTGTTTTTTGTGAAAATAGTTGACCCTTTAAGTAACAGAATTGAGTGTTACACTATTGTCAGCATTGTTACTCTACCTTGGCAACAGAGTTTGACAGTAACAGAATTGGCAATAGTTGACGCAAGATTTATGGACACACATTTTTATAAAAAAAAAAGTTATTTTTAAACGATTTTAATGATTTAGAATTGAGTAAATGACTATTTAGGGCTTTTATAAATAAAATCAGTGAAATGTTACCAAAAGAAAAGAACAATAAAATATTTATTACAGCGATTCATGATGTAAAAAATACACAAATTTGGACAACAAGAAATCATGATGACACTTTTTACATAAATTATTATATTGTTATGGACTGTAACATCTTGCAATTCATAACAATTAGTAACACATTATTAAAATAATTAAAAATATAATTATTTGAAAAAAAAAAAAAAAGTAAAAATAATGACACCAAATGTATCTGCAATTATAGAATCACCCACTTATTTGTTGCAATGATAATATCTCTAGTTGGTTTCTGTTCACGTGTTATTTTGATATTTAATTTTAAAGGTCCTGACACCCTAGTCTCTGTAGAAAAAAGTGGCACTAATTTCACACTATCCTAAGTTAGTCTAATCCTTTCATTGAACTTGTGCATGTGTGCAAGGTAGCCGAAATCGACTGCCCTTCCCCTCCAAGGGGTGGCGTGAAACAAGTTGTGAGTTTGTAACATGGGATCGCATGTCACCCTCGTAAAGTCAGTCGCTGAGTGGCCTCTGTCCGTCGGGATTGGAATAGCATGGGGACCCTCTTTAAAAGAGACCTAGATAGCTATGTGGATGGAAACTAAACCGGGTGGGGTGAAAAAGTTGTAGCCTAATTATCAGCTCTGGAGAGCTGAAGTGGATTTAGCCCTTTAGGCTCATTATAGAACACCAAGGAGTCAAGTTCTCCGTATAATTGTCTCGGGTAGCTAGTCTCTGTTTGATCTCTGTCTGTTTACAAGTTCAGGTTTGTTGCTCCAAGCCTAATAGGTTACAGCTTTTCAGTCTTTCATCATACTGTCCATCAAGGTATCATATGTACAACAAGAGATAAACATATGTTTGAGCCATTCCCTCCTGTCCCTGCGCCGGGAACACAACAAAGTTTTGTTTTGCAATTCCGTTTATGGCGTGGTCTATATTTGTGTAGAATGCCATCGCTAACCACTGTCAACAGCTGTCCGCGGGCACTATTTAAAACCCTCTGATGTGTAATTTCAGAGGAGTCGGTGTGAACCGGTGGATGCGGTTTCTTCACAGTTCCCTTCACCTGCCCTTTTCTACACATTTGTAAACTTGCCACTCTCGTGTCCTGTGCCGGGATGCAGGTGCGATCGCTTAGCGATGTTTCACTATTACGACCTGTCAGATTCTCCGGATATTTACAGGGGGTCACATGAACGGTTAGCATGCGTGTGGTACGGTTGACAAGTCAATGTACATTTTATGTTTGAAGGTCAACAGACGTGTTTTATATCCCGATGATGGGCTGGCAGCCCACGGTATATATGTTCCTTGGGTTAAGTTTGGTTTTAAGGGCAGCTTTTATGTTGTAGGACATGTCAGACTGAAAATAAATCTAATAGGCTAATCTAAATTTAAAACAAAAACCCAGCCTTCGGTTTCTGATGTTGTTTTAGCGTCACAAAGTGAACCTACTGTAAGTTCTAACTAACGGCTCGGTTTGATACATGAGCTTTAATTTTGAATTTTGAATGGCATGCTAATCTTCCCTGTTGACAGCTGCCTTGGCCGTTTTGGCCGCAGCCTAATTTGTCATAGATTTTATCTTGCAAAGTCCAGCTTTCGTCGCTGTTGTTCACTCTTGTAAGTTGCCCAGGACTGTGCTGCTGCCCCGCGCCCAACATAGATACATAATCACGTGGATTTCCTGTAATGTGTCACTATTCACGGATACTATGTCTCTGTCTGCTGTATTTGGTGACAAATATCTTGCTTATTAGCAACAGTATGCATGGGTAGTTTGAAATATTTAGTATTCAAGTACTCTAACACTAATTTACAAATTATTTAATGCCAAGAACCCCTGAATATGATGATACCCCTTGCAAATCAAGGTAGTTACATATTTTCATGTATGAAGGCCCATTTGTTCCGTTTAAGGATATTATTAAATAATTAGCTTTTTTATTTTTACTGTACTGATGCCAAATCAAAATATGAAAATATTTATGTAAAATATTCCCAGGTGATAAATAAGTGCACTTACTTAAAGTGCTCTGTTTTTTGACACTAATTTTATATTTAAGGTTTGGGACACCATGAGTATGAACTAAAATGTGATTTTTACATACTATATCTGCATAAAAAATTTATTTAGTTACCACTTGTAGTACACTTGAACCTGTCTTTCATACACTAGTGGGTTTAAGTGTACTACAAGTGGTAACTAAATATATTTTTAACACAGAGATAGTATGTTAAAAGCACACTTAGATGTTCTTAGGATTATCTTAAGAAGTACTAAAGAATTATTTTAGTACATTAAGTACATTATGGAAGTGTGTGGGTTAACTTATTAAATGTGTTTTTTTTCTTCTACTGCTTTAGAGCAGGTTTACGGTTAACTTTAGAGTTTTTTTTTTCTGCAAATTAAGATTTTTCTTTAAAATGTTTCTTAGATTCACTTTTTTTGGGCAGAGCACTATTGCAACCCTACGTGGAAAAAAATGGGCTAAAATTAAGTAAAATGCGATATTGCAGAGATGAAAAGGACAATCAATTTGTGCTATTTTAGTAGTGCTTTGCTGGTTCACTGGTTAGTTTAAAGGGGAAAAAGGGCATGTCAGACAGCTATTTTGCATACTTGTTCTGCATTGTGTTAGACTTAAAAGCATTGTTGTATGTTGAAGCTCAGATTATGGAGTAAGTTTTAGGGGAACTCATGGGTGTGACAGACATGTGTTTCCAATTAATAAGTCCTCTACTCCACCCTTTAAGAAATCCATAGACGTTGTTTCACTCTATACAGTTAAAACACCAGTTACACTAAGGCTTTCAGTGAAGGATTTTACATCAATCTAAGTTTGGCCTTAAAGGAGAAATTCATTTCCTGAACAAAAATTTACAGATAATTAACTTGTCATCTAAGATGTTCATGTCTTTCTTTCATCAGTTGTAAAGAAATAGTTTTTTGAGGAAAACATTTTTGAGGATTTCTCTGGTGGACTTCAATGGTGCCTGTGATTTTGAACTAACAAAAAGTTAACAAAACTTTTTTGAACTTTTTCGAAAACTAACAAAAAAAGCCTCAAAAGGCTGTAAATGATCCCAGCCAAGGAAGAAGAGTCTTATCTAGCAAAACGATTTATATACTTTTTAACCTCAAATGGTCATCTTATCTAGCTTTGCATGAACTTTGTGTATTCCGGTCCAAGACAGTTAGGGAAGTCTTGTGTCACCATTTGACCTATTTTTATAAAGGGCGTTTGATCTTCTTTGCTTCTTATGTTTACTTTGTTAAAACTGGGTTGGTACTTCTGCAGCGATGTAGGACAATTTTGAAGTTGGAGAAGAAAATTAAATGGGAGTTTTTCGACCTACCCTAACTGTCTTGAACCGGAATACACGCAGAGGTAGATAAAACGAGCATTTGAGGTTTAAAGGATAGAAATTGTCTATTTTTTTTAGAAAATAACTGATCGTTTCAGTAGATAAGACCCTTCTTCCTCGGCTGGGATTTTAGAGCCCTTTGAAGCTTCATTTAAACTCCATTTTGGAAGAAAGACATAAACATGTTGGATGACAAGGGGGTGAGTAAATTATCAGTAAATTTTTGTTCTGGAAGTGAATAACTTCTTTAATTCAGGGAACAGTCTGTTATTGCTGAATCGGTCAATTGTGAATTTTATTTTAAGGTTGTCAATTATTTTATTTTGATGTTTGCACTGTATATATGTAATTTAAGACCAGTTATAATGAGCATAAGCTGTCGGAACTAGCTGGGTGTATCATGTATGCAAAGATATATGACTGTGAGCAGCAGGGTAGCTGGTGTGATATGATTGCTTCTCGTTTCCCAGGTACCCCTCCGCATGCTGCATCCTCTTCGAAGAAACCCCGCAGTCGTGGCATTTTCCACAGTCTCTTCTGCTGCCTCTGTCATGACGAAACAGATCACGTGCCCGTCAATAACAACGCCCCGCTGCTGGTGGAAGAGAATGGAACCATCTCAAAAGTAAGAGTTATTTCAATTTTGCTAACTTCATATTTGCTGCCGCCCCGCCCTGTACTCTCTAGAGTTTTCTGAATACTGGCCAGCTCGTGGTTAACACGGCCGAGAGCCACATGATCAGCTGTGATAGTGAGGAAACCAAAACCTCAAGTTAGCTTTTGCGCAATTCTTTCCTGTTTACGAGCTCTGTCAGTTGAATATATCATGATAAGAATTACTCATTTGTGCTCATGTAGAGACCCTAAATTACTCTAAATGAGTGGTGTTACTTTATTTAGCAAAGAAGTAAAGCTGTCTTTATGTCTGTTCTCATAATTCCCAACTAATTGAAAGCCGATATGAAGGTATGTTGAAAGTTTTGCCACTCATAATTGCATTGAGCTAATTATTCAAGGGAAAAAAAGCATAGTGGTGAACAACTACGAGCAGATCGGATGTCAAGACGCTGTAGGTGTCGGGTTCAGATTTATGCCTTACTTCAGCTTTTTATAGTGATTTGATACACCAGGAGTTATTTGTCACGTCTCTGAAGCACCAAAATAAATCGGTAGGTGTCCTGAAGGCGGGCTGAGTGCAGGGTTCAGTGGAGTCTCAACCCCTCTGTCATGTCAACGTGCACATTGCTGCTGGTGTCTCAGGCAGGCTGTGGGCTCAGCGAATCCCTTCAGCCTTGCGAGCCTTCTCTGCAAACGCAGATCTCTGACTCTACTTGCAGGCTCTCTGGAGAAAGCAAACCTATGGGAGAATGTTTGGACTGTTTCCCTTCTTCTGACCTCTGCCAGTGCTTTGGAGAACGGATGTCTTTTGTCGAAAGCAACATTACTAAATACTTGGAATCCTCTGCCTTTTTTAAAAGCCAGCACTCTGAAGTAAGCATGCCCGCTGAACTGTGCTTTGGCCATTCTGAGGTCTCTGGACAAGGAGATCCTAAAAAGGAAAACCAGGAACGTGTTGCAGAACTGTGCGCAGAAGAAGAAGCACTTATTGAATCCGCTGCACACCAAAATGCCATCAAGGCTGATGGACTTTGCATTGAAAATGGTCAAATCAACGGTGAATTTTCAGATCAGTCTTGCTCATCTGGATACGACTCTTTGTTGGACAGCTGCTCTGAGCACAGTGAGTGTTTTGAAACAAGCAGTTCTTCAGTTGACTTGGTTGAAATAAGACAGAACGACGAACTTAGCATTGCATTTGAGCCGAGTGATCAAAGCGAGATTTCTGAACAAGATGCCGAACAGTTAACTTTATCTGAGATGAGCCTAGACGATTGTGAGTCTTTTCAACAAGATGATGTAGAACAACAAGATGATGCAGAACAGATCTTTTTAACTGAGATGAGACTAGGTAATTGTGACTCTTTTGAACATGATGAAGTACAGTTAAACCCATTGGAGACGAGCTCAGATCTTTATGAGTTTATTCCACAAGATGATGGAGAACTGCTAACTTCATCTGAGTTTAGCCCAGACTGTTTTCAACAAGATGATGCAGAAGAAATCATCTCATCTGAGATGAGCCTAGATGATTGTGAATCTTTACCTCAAGATGATGCAGAAGGAGATCTTTGTGATTCCTATCCACAAGCTGATGTTGAGTCCTCACAATTAGATGCTTCAGATCACGAATGTGATTCTGAATGTGATGCAGAACATCAGGAACAGTACAGCGAGTATGAAAACAGCATATCTGAAGACAACCTATCTGATCAAAACAGTGTAGTTGAACTAGATTCTAAAGACTGCGAGACATCTACACAGTCCGAACTTAACAATCAAAACAAGCTTGATAAATACCATGCCACACATTTTGAATCCCCTGAACTGTGTCAGGACTCTAAAGAAAGTAAGCCATCTGACCACTGTGTGTCCCTTGAGCACATGCAGCTTACTGGGCAAATGTACACCGCTGATGACAGAGTTCTTCTAAACAGCCTAGATGGTTGCACTTGTTTGTCGAAGAACTTTGATTGTAGTCTGACCTTTGATTCCCCAACTGAAGGGTATCAAGACTGTGACCCACTTTGTGAACACAGCGAATCCCCTGTATGTTTTAAGACTTTAGAACAATGCACAAGCTGTGGAACTTATTTCGAGAAATGGGATGTCCGTGAACAATGCACTCCCTCTGTGCCCACTGACCATTCTGAAGGCCCACATCCAAGCGGACTTGAAGAAAAATGCCCCGAGTCTTCAAAAACACACAGCTCTGTCTTTCACAACCCTGACATAGCCAAAGAAAATTTGCCTAATCATAGGGGAACTCAGGTTAGGAAGCCCGAGTCCGATGCCATGTTTTCTGGATCGATGGAAACCTTTGAGGCTCGGTGGCTTTCTCAATTTCTTACTGATCTTTTGAGGCACAATAAAGAGGCTTCAAGTCTTGCTGCTGAAATCAGTCAGTCAAATGAAGAGGTAGAAACCCCTGAAGTTGTAGATTGTAAGCATGAAGCTCAAGGTTTGGATATCTGTAGAAAGCTCTGCAGAAAGTGTGACGAGTTGGAGAACGGGCCTCAGTCTTTTCAACCTGCTGATGATGAGAAGATAAAGTTTGAACGCCACTCGAATTTGGACATCTCCCTGGATGCAATGACCACAGCAGCTTCAGACGAATCGAGTGAGGAGGAGTATGGTGACTGCATGGATGGTAAAAGTCAAGATAGCTCTGAAACCGATGAGTCTTTCAAAAGTTTTGTTGAGTCTGAATCGTTTGAGATCTTCTCAGATCAACCATGTGAGAAGGAAAACCTCCTTGGAGAGGATGACGAGTCCTTGAGTCACAATCTGCATTCAGATGAATACTCTGATGAAGATAATGACAGGAACTTCAATATGTATACACAGGAAAGGTTAGATGCTTGTGAAGATGCATGTGAGATTGATTCTGAGCAACAAGTGACAGGAAAGGAAAGCATTAAAACATATGCTGAAGCTGTAGCTGTTGGACTCCCAGTTGACCCGGGTCAGATCCATGAATGTGCCAAACCAGATGAGGTCCATGAAACTGAAGATTATGAGCCTGCTTTTATGGATGAATGCTTCTCGTTGTATTCTGAGGGCAGGGATGATGAACCTTCCCACAAAAATGGAGAGGTCATTGATGCTAATATGGATGTGCAGGTGTCCTGTGTTGCAGCTGTTGAAGCTTATGGACTTGAAGAAGTGGTTGAAAATGCTTTCGATGGTGGTTCCACAGAATTGTGTGCTGTGAAGGACACACTTCAAGAAGGTGATACTTCAGAATCACCTGTTGAAGAAAGTACGTTGTTAGAAAATGAGGTCAGTCAAGATTTAACTGAAGATACAGAAAATGTACAAGATCTCAGTTCTGTGGTTGAAACTGATGGAAACAAGAAGGCGGATTCTGACTTTGATGAAACCGATGAGGCTCATGGTCCTTGTTGTGGAGAGATTGAAACTACTGAAGATGAAGAAACAACCCTGTTTGACTTTGAGGATGTTGTGGGATGTTCTAAGGAAGGTAAAGAGACCCCAACTGCTGATCAACTGGTCTCTTGTGCCTTTGAGGAGCAGTCAAACACAGAGACTAGCTCTCTTTGCGTATCAGATGGTCAGCAAGAGACCTATACCGAGCCTATAGACACTTCTGGACTCCTTGATCCTCCTGGAACAGATGGTCTGTCTGAGGAGAACCAGAAAAATGAAAAATTAGAGGAGCTTATACATCAGGTTGCGAGAAGTGAAGCATCTGAACAAGACACGTTATTAAAGTCTGACCAAAAAAACAGTGAACAGAGTTATTCTTATGATGAGAGTGATGTATCTGAAGATGAAGAATACCCAGAGGACTGTGATTGTGAATTCTGTCTACCGCCCACAGATCAGGTACCTTTTTCTTAGGGGAGACACTTGCTAATTGATTTTAGGAGTTTAAAGCATGGTTTTCAATGTCATAATTGTTTTGAGTTGCCAGACGTTCTTGCCAGCTTGGATTTTGCTTCACGTTTTAATTAGTATGAAGTCAGTAGCAACGGAACTAAAATAAGACACCATGCTCGGTTCTGATTCCATGTCATATGTTATGTTATTTAAATCAGAGTCATCTGTACTCTCTCCGACTTGGTAATGAATCCGGAAGAGCCTGCAGGTCTTATGTACTCATTCTGTAAACGTAGGACAGAGTCGGTTTCACTGTGTACTTTTCTATGAAGAATTGGTTGGCCAGCAGCTTTGCAATCCCATCCCAGCTGCAGTCAGTCACTTGATCTTCCTCTGCTTATGGAATGCTAGTGCTAAAAGAGCTACCTTATGCCCCCTTATGGATACTCATGTCTATAACTAATACACCCTGTTTGGGATGGGCTGTTATGATCAAAGTCTTGTCATGGTGTATTTACATAATGCAAAAGTTTGGAGTCTGTAAAAAACGAATATATATTTTACTGTTTTAGCTGCACAAATGTTTTCCACATTGATAATAAGAAATATTTCTTGAGCACCAAAGCAGTATATAAGAATGTTTTTTGAAGGATCAAGTGACACTGAAGACGGAGTAATGATGCTGAAAATGCAGCTTTTTCATCACAGAAATAAATTACATCTTAAAATATATTAAAAAGAAAACAGTTCTTTTAAATTGTGATAATATTTTACAATATTACTGTATCTTTGATCAAATAAACGCAACTTTGGTGAGCAAGAGATTTTTTCTTTCTATATATATATATATAATTAGAAGAATATATATATATATATATATATATATATATATATATATATTTTATATATTTTTTTTGTGTATATAAATATTTTTTAGTGCAGTAAAAAATCATATTTTTTTGTTTTTTTATCAAAAAGCACAAATGGATCATCAGGATCATTAACTGTTTTTTTTTGTTTTTTTTGTTTTTTTTTAATAAACCATTTAGTAATTTGTCTTTTTAATGGTCCAGTGAATTAAATATTTTATTATTTTTATTATTTTTCTGTATTTTTCAGTTTTTTTGGAACAACAAATTAACGACAGATGAAAGTGTGACTAATACCTGGGTCAACACCTCAAACAGTTAAACTAGTATTATAAAACAGATATTTATTTTAAATTCTCTTTAAATTCTGTTCAGTGTTTTGCATTTTTTCATGTGATTTTTATACCCCTCACTTTTTATATGTGACTTTATATCTCTAAATAATGTGAAGCAATCCTGTCCACCAATAGAAACTTGGGCAAACGTCTAGAATATCAAATAAAATCTTTACCACTTGACACATTTTACTGTCCACCATACAGTACATACCGTCACACCAGCCAGCCCTACATATATTACTCATAAAATTAGATAATAAATTGTTTTGTATAGTTAACATGCAATTTCAGTCTGTATATGTATGATATTGACTGTGACATAAGAACCTATACTGTATTTTCTACTCTAAAATAGCTTCTTGTTGTAAATGCCAACTTAGCTACTTATTTACCAGTGTCCTTGAAATGTTTATTACAGGTCCCAGCCAAACCACTTCTTCCACAGATAAAGTCTAAAGATGTAGGGAAGATCTGTGTAGTCATTGATCTGGATGAAACACTAGTCCACAGTTCATTCAAGGTAAGTCAATGTGTTGAGCCCTCTTTTTGCTTCACTTTATAACTAGCAGCGGGTGTGAATAAACTATATGTCACATGTGCTGTTGGCAGCCCCAGTACTCATATCATGGATATGGGATACACTTGACTCAAATATTATAGATAGATATATAACACCATTGCATGCATTCACATCATGAACTCTAAAGCTGAAGTGTGTCATTTATCTGATGTTCTCATGTTCAGGCTTGAAGTTAGTTTACCTAAAAAAGCAAATTATGTCATCATTTACTCACTCACCATCATGTTGTTCCAAACCTGTAAGACTTGCTTTCTTCTGCAGTACTCAAAAGAAATATTTAGTAGAATTTTTGAGTGTTTCTTGTCTATACAATGATAGTCAATTGGGTCCAGTATTGTTTCAGACACCACAGACTTCGATTATATTGACAAAAAAAGTTGGAACATCAAAATATTACTGCAGAAGAAAGTTTTGCAGGTCAACATGAAGGTGAGTAATGATGACAGAAATTTCATTTCTGATTGAATCATCCCTTTAATGTGCATAAGCAACTATAAGTAAGTTGATTTCTCTGAAAAATATACAAACTATCATGCTATCATGTTTAAGCAGCCTGACCAGCAACATAAACTCAACCAATGGCTTTAGTTTGAGAACTGACTTTATGTTTGTCCAACAGCTGGTGGGAGGGTTCGGGAAACATGTACGTAGACTGTATAGCCAGTATTAATTTTTGAAATACAAATTTGCTCTAAAATGTCATGAAACCCCTCTGTTTTAGCACCTCAGATTTGGAAAAAGATTCAAGAAATGGGTTTGTAAAGGTGTGAAAAAGTGGGAGTGAGAAGTGGAAAGTAAGAAGAGGGGAGGAAACAACCAATGAAACACAGACCTACAACACACTCATTATACAGACAAATGAATATTAAAATATAAGCAGAAAAACAAACAAACAACTAGGGCTGCCCCCAAATAGTCGACTAACTGTTAGCCAGAGGAGAGGAGGCTTGGTTGACCAAAACTGTATTAGTCGTTTAGTCGCAGAATAAATAAATCCACAGGAAGTGGCAGTCCGTGACGGACAGATGGTTAACGGCTGGTCTGTGTGGTAATACAGTACATCGGGCAGGACATACAAATGCTCACCTATTATTCATTGACCTCAAATATGGCTTTTCATTTGAAACATGAAGTAGTAGCAACTTTACACGGCTTCTCAATCTAATGTTAACCTAGAAAAATGTGCGCTATTGAAGTGTCTGTGCGGAGTGTGGAAGCTGAATAGTAGCGCGCTTACTGCATGATAGATGGAGGTGCCGGTGCACTCACTTGCTCTTAAAATACTCTGTTATTTTTAGTCATACAAATAAGAGTAATACATATTTTGAATCTGTAAAGACTCTACATTTATTTGTGTGCACTCACAATAACAACAAAACATTGCGCTTTTGTAAAATGATGAAAGCAAACAGGATGCACTTTCTGCCGTCTCTGTCTCTGTGAACGTGAGCGCGAAACTCACAAACTCTGTGTAATCTTATTTTACAGACACAAAAAATAAATCTATAGAGAGTGAAATGCGTACTTTCAAATAAACCAAATGGAAAACAAATATTCTGAGATTATGTAATCCGTATGAAACATGCATACAGGCACATCACTACTCTGAAGATGATGAGTCGAAAACAAAGCACTGGTTTATCAGTAAATTATTAAAATGTTAATGCAACCTTCTTTCTGTTTTTCATTCATAATCATTACTTTTGCTGGTGTGCTGTGGCATGTTTTTTTTCATGCAAATTATGTATGCAATTAAAGGCTCATTATTGTGATTTAAATGGTTTATTAATAAACGTGCAATTAGTTGACTAATGCTTAAAATGAACGACGACTAGTCGACCAGAAAAATCTGTAGTCGAGGGCAGCTCTTACATACAGCAGAGTTAGGGGTCACCTTGATAGGCCTATATTTTAAATATGTAACCCAATGATAATGAACGCTAAAGAGATCTAATAATTAGAGACTAACAACTATCATGAACAAATCAAATACGTTTTGTTAACTTATTTTTTGAAATATAAACAAATGAGCATTATACCTTTACAGAGCTGTTGGTCTATATGAAAAATGAAGAAGAAAAGTCTAATAATATTTCCACTACATCTACCAGCACTACAGTCTCTGAACAAATGACACACATCAGTTTAACGCAGAATGAATAAAGGCACTGTTGCTTTTTTTGTCCACCATTTTTTGAGTTTTCGGCCTGTATCCTTAGTCCCTTTCACACAGCAATCCTGGTAAATTGCCGTAAAATTACCAGTATGACTGTACCGGTAAATACACAGATATGCTGTTTACACAGGCAACAGCGTTTGGGCTTTTTACCGGCAAGAGACCATTCAGACATCAGCACCAAAATGCTGTAAATTCTGTGATGTCAGTCGTCGGAAACTGTCCTTAAAAGCTGCGCTGTTGTCTTACTATGTTTATATCTGCAGGCTAATGCAATGGTTTCAATGTAATGTTCAATGTAATGTAAATAATGTTTGCATTGTAACAGAACACATGCAATGTCCATCACAAAATGCTTAACAACTAAGAACGCAATAGGAAGTTTATTTGCAATTTCATCTATTGCAAAATTGCCTCCATTCTTTTTAGATACCAGACTCAAGTTATTTTTTCCAATCTTCAGTTAGCAGGGATTGTGCCAGTATAAATACAACTAAGCTTATTTGAGTCGGAGGAAAGCATCAAATTGTCTAGAGAAGTGCAGTATGCTACTTTTGGTTGAATTATTCTGTCTAATGGTGCCTTTTCTGTTTGTTTTTACAAGCATGCATGCACTTTTCCGGAGAAATGTGGCATTCCCCGATTTGACTCTTTATGGAAGAATTTTTTTCTCCCCACTGCATGACATCATAAATGTGCTATGTGCACAATTTCGGGAAAGCCAGGAAGAAAAGGAATGTTTTTCTCTCGGGAGTGTCAGCAGCGACACTGTTCTAATGACTTTGACTATTCACAATCAGAAACTGAAATTCAAGTATATTGAGTTTATTAAATAGAAGCTGTTTAAAAGTAGTTAATCTAAAAATAAAAAAATCAGTATTTATTTTATTTGTTTAAAATCTGCATGTTTTTTTTCTTACTGTGGTAAGAAAACAGTTCCTAGTAACCACAAACTCAAAAAAGGACCAAAAAATGATACCAGAAATTATATATATATATATATATATATATATATATATGTATATATATATACCTATATAGCTATATATTTACCAGCTACAGTCATTATAAACTGCTTAGTAAAGATTTTTAAAAATGAAATGAAAATAGCAAAACAGCAGAAAACAGCATTCAGTTTTGAAATGAGCTGAGAGCTAAAAAATAATGACAGTTTTCCTTTTGGTGGTGAACTTTTCCTTTCAAAATGAGTCAGAAGTAAAACAAGTGTGATCTTTTAGCACAAGGCAGCATAATGTTACTTCTTATGCCACATCTGTGAATGTAGGTCATGCTGTACTGACATCTCTATAACGCATAAACGTGATTATCCCAACATTTGAGATTGAGTTTCTAGACCTATCTAAAGAGCACTCCTAGGGTCTGTGGCAATGTTCTAAATAATGACTGGAGCCTGCTGGCTGTTTACACATGTTTAAAAACATCTTAGTCATTGATTCTATCACCTGCTTATTTTTGCTTGACTTATCTTCTTCAATCAGACTTATTGTGCTTTTTTTCTTCCCAGCCGGTAAACAATGCTGACTTTATCATTCCAGTGGAAATTGATGGGACAGTACATCAGGTGAGCGTAACTTGTTCTCATACAAGGGTGTGCAGTTGAGGGCAAAAGTTTACATACACCTAGCAGCATCTGCAAAATGCTAATGTTTACCTATTTTACCATAATAAGAGGGATCATACAAAGTGCAGGTTATTTTTTTATTTAGTACTGACCTGAATAAAATATTTCACATAAATGACATTTAAATATAGTCTACAAAAGAAAATAATAGTTGAATTTATAAAAATGACCTCGTTCAAAAGTTTACATGCGCTTGATTCTTAATACTGTGTTGTTACCTAAAATGATCCATAGCTGTGCAAGTCCCTTGTTTGTCCAGAACAGATAAACTGCCTGTTGTTCTTCAGAAAAATCCTTTAGGTCCCACAAATTCTTTGGTTTTTCAGCATTTTTATGCATTTGAACCCTTTCCAAAAATTACTGTATGATTTTGAGATCCATCTTTTCACACTGAGGACAACTGAGGGACTCATATGCAACTATTACAGAAGGTTAAAACGCTCACTGATGCTCCAGAAGGAAACGCAATGCACTAAGAGTTGGTAGGTGAAAACTTTTTGAGTTTAAACATCACAGTAAATTTCTGGGAAACATGTAAGTAGCTTCTGTAGCTTCTGAAGTACAGTACTAAATAAAAAAGTTTAAAGTAAAATTAGGCAAAATCAGAAAAAAATTACACGTCTTCATTCTGTTCAAAAGTTTTCACCCCCTGGCTCATAATACATCGGTTTTCCTTCTGGAGCATCAGTGAGCGTTTAAACCTTCTGTAATAGTTGCATATTAGCCTCTCAGTTGTCCTCAGTGTGAAAAGATGGATCTCAAAAGCATACAGTCATTGTTTGAAAGGGTTCAAATACACAAAAAAGCTGAAAAACCAAAGAATTTGTGGGACTTGAATTTTTCTTCTAACATAACATGCATTTTGTATGATCCCTCTTATTTTGGGAAAATAATTACCATTTTGCAGATTCTGCAAGGTGTATGTAAACTTCTCTCAACTTTATGTATATTTATATTTATGTATAGTAATTGTAACAAAAATCGTGACAAAATATTTTTTAATATAAAAATATATTTAAAAATATTTGTACATTTTAAAAATATAATATGTATTTATTTATTTTATATTATTAGTGTACTAAAGCCAAAGTAAATTATTACATTATTATCATTAATTTTTCTACCCAATTTTAGAGGTAATATTAAATACACAGAGCTGAAAAGAAGCATTTTCAGTTCAGATTTATTTGTTTTTCATTAAATATTGTTTGAGAGGAGTTTTATAGATGACTTTCCAGTCCCAAAAATATATTTTGTATATTTATTTTTTCCTCAAATTTTCCACGGACCCCCTATAACCCTTTTGCTGACTCCTTGCTGTTCCCAGACTCCAGGTTGAAAGCCATGGATTACAGTGTTTGATCAAAATAATGTATTGACATGTTTTGGAGAATTGCAGCCAATCATAGCCCATTATACATGTGAATTCACTGGTGACTCATAAGCGTTTAAATAAATCCATAGGCCTGTCATTACTCATGGTAAATGAACGTTTTATGTTTCACTTCTGTTCTGAGTGTGTGAAACTGTGATAATCTGCAGTGACAGCTTTGTTGATCATAGTGTGAGCATTGACATGTTTTCCTGTTGCTTGCTTCCTGTGTACATACATTAAAAATGGTGTGCAGTTGTCCCACCCAGAATAAGTATTTATTTAAATGCAACAATTGTGATGATATATCAAGAAAAATAATTGGCATGTAAGCTTCTTTAATCATGCAGTCCAAGTTAACCTGTGACCGGTGTTTGTGTCTACTGTTGCCAGTGTTGAACAGCGCAAACCTTTTCTCTTGTTTACGTATTGCCACTTAACTCGGGTCTGCTACCTGACAGTATCGTTGCCATCTCCGCTGATGGGTCAGAGCAGCAGGTGGCTATTTCTAGGTCCTGACGAAATGGAGAAACCCTGACAGGCTTCTGAGAAGTCACTGGCAATCAATCTGTCTTCAGAGTGCGTCTCCTGGCTATGACAGTACGATGCCTTGGCCCTTTAAAGGCCAACGGCCCCAGTTACACCACGAGACTGAAGACGTCTCAGACGAGGCTTTTGCCTGTTTCAAGTAATCCAGGATAGGCTTGTGATGTCCGGAAAGCCTATTCGGGATGACTTGGTTCAGGAATGAGACCACCAGCTTCATAAACCAGCTTGGCTGACCTACTTATTCGCGTAAAGCAACCCATTTTATTGCTTCTCTTAAAACATGGGTTTAACGTTCTATGATCACATAAAAATTGTTATGTGACGCATCATATCAAGACACAGGCTAACATAAATCTTATTTATTTAGAAATGTATCTTCATGAATGTGACTCCGAGTGACTGTCACTGACTCATTAATTCTCATATTCTGGCTTTCCCCCCTTCAGATAGTAGTTGAATTGAATCCTTTGAAGTAATGACTCATTTTTTAACCGTTCTTCCTCCATCTGCCTTATGAATGTAGGTGTATGTGTTGAAGAGACCTCATGTTGACGAGTTCCTCAAACGGATGGGTGAACTGTTCGAGTGTGTGTTATTCACTGCAAGCTTAGCCAAGGTGAGAAATGCAAAAGGCTTTTTGCACCATGCAAGGTATTCAGCATTAGGTTTATTAATAAATAGGATTTAACAGCACTTACTGTATGTGTCTGTTATATAGATGTTACAGATGTTTGCAGACGTTTGTCTCTTAGCATAGTGTAACACATTTATTTGATCTGTTTTTGAAAATATTATTTGTTCTATTTTTTTAGTCAACCTAAATGTCTTTATTTATATATATATATATATATATATATATATATATATATATAATGTTTTTTAAAGAAGTCTCTTCTGCTCACCAGTCCTGCATTTATTTTATCCAAAGTACAGCAGAAACAGTACAATGAAATTGAAATATTTTTACTATTTAAAATAACTGTTTTCTATTTAAATATGTTTTAAAATGTAACTTTTTTCCTCTTATTAAAGGTACATTTTAAGCATCATTACTCCAGTTTTCAGTGTTACATGATCCATTATTATTGTTATTGATATTTAAAACAGTTGAGTACATATTTTTTCAAGATTCTTTGATAAATAGAAATATCCAATGATCAGATTTTATCTGAAATAAAAACCTTTCGTAACATTATGCCATTCAAGCTTGGAGTGAGTAAATTATAGCAATTAATACTTTATTTAACAAAGATGCTTTAAATTGTTCAAAAGTGATGATAAAGACATTTATAATGTTACAAAATATCCTATTTCGATAAATGCTGTTCTTCTGAACTTTCAATTTGTCAAAGAAACCTGAAAAAAATCTACCCAGCTGTTTTCAACATAATAATTAAAATAAATGTTTTTTTGAGTAGCAAATCAGAATGTTAGAATGATTTCTGAAGCATCAGGTGACACTGAAGTAATGATGCTAAAAAATTAGCTTTGAAATCACAGGAATAAATTACATTTTAAAATATATTCAAATAGAAAACAGTTATTTAAAAAAAAAATTACTGTTTTTTTGCTGTACTTTGGATCAAATGAAAGCAGGCTTGGTAAGCAGAAGAAAAAAAAACTTCTTTAAAAATACACAAATATTTATAGACTTATTTATATAAAAGTTTTCTTTACCTAGTCATCATGAATGACTTAAACCTTAGAAATTCACTAGTGTGGGAGCCCTAGATTTTAGAAAGGTGTTTACATGTTTTGTTCTTGATACTTGGCACTTTTTAGCCCCTTTGTCTAACCGTGTCCGTCACATTACCGGCATTCTGTTTTTCTAGTATGCTGATCCCGTCTCGGATCTGCTGGACAAGTGGGGAGCTTTCCGAAGCCGTCTTTTCCGGGAATCTTGTGTGTTCCACCGTGGAAATTATGTCAAGGACCTAAGCCGTCTAGGCAGGGACCTCAACAAAGTCATCATTGTGGACAACTCGCCAGCCTCCTACATCTTCCACCCAGACAATGCTGTACGTTACTGCCTTCCTTTGTTCTTTTGCACATATGCCTGCTTGGGGTCTCACGATATAGCTTAGCTTGCTAAACCTTGTGGGAATTTATTTGTCTATTGTTTTTCGCTTTATCCCAGTAGGCCCTATTCATATTATGTTCACTCTTCACTCTGTCATATTCAGGTACCTGTAGCCTCCTGGTTTGATGACATGTCTGACACAGAGCTGCTGGATCTCATCCCTTTCTTCGAGAGACTGAGTAAAGTGGATAATGTCTACACTGTTCTGAAGCAGCAGAGGACTACTAGCTAGCACGACACTAAAGGCAGCTGTCAATATGGGGCCAGGGAGGCTGCTGGGCTCGGAGCACCACACTGCTTCCCCCTAACAGGACCAGCCACTAGCTCAGTCCTCATCACCTACCCAGAATTCCATTCACACGATGTTTGATAGAGAAAAAGAAGTTGAATGACAGAACTGTGAAGGACTGCTTTAGCTATTATCTGCATACAATAAGAAGCTGATTGTTTTAACACTCAATTGCGTGAATCCCAGGAAAGCGGGAAAGGCCGTATTTCACCCTAAAGTCAAAGAATGCAAACTATATTTTGCTTAAAGAAAAATATGACATTATTTTGACAACTAAGCACATTCCCTCAGATTTTTGCCGTAAAAATGCAAACTTATATTTACTGTAATGTGCAAAATATATATATATATTATTTAAATTGTATTGTATTTATACATTATGGTTGTATTTGTTGTACTGCCTTTAATTTATGCTTCTTTATGCAAAGTACTGTATTACAGTAATGTAATGAAAATCACCATTGTGAATAATAATAGAATTTACAAAAAGAAAAAAAAATTGCAGAATATCCAGATTTATTATGGTAAAAAATGAGGGACAAATTGTTTAATTGCCATTAATTTTGCAGTGCAAAAAGCTGTTTTCTTTATGCAAATATTATTTTGTATTCATTTTTCTTTTGATTTTAGAGTGAAATGTGGCCTATGCATGTTTTCGTGCGATTCACCCCAAAAGTGTTACTCCTCCTTTGCAACTCTTTCATTTTCATGGTTGAGGGAAGCCTTGTTAAAATGAAACAAGTTGATTGTCCTCTTTGTTTGGAGTTGAAAAGATGTTTTTTTTAAGAAAATGACTTCCTCTTCTTGGGTTCGCATCTTGAGTTAAACTTCCCTCATTCCCTGTGTTTAACGAGTTTACTTCAAGATCTCAAGTGAGGATGAAACCATGAATGGCAATCACATGGAATAATATGCTGTCTTTTTTATCTCCCAACTTTTTTCGGACTCTAAAACAAGCATTCATCCATTTATTGTTCAAAAATCATGTTTTTTTTAATCCCTCCTTCTCCGATTTCTAAATCAGATATGAAAGAGTCATGATGCAATCAGCCAGCACTTGAAATTCAAGTTTCACAAAGCGACAGATGTAAGAAAGGGAAATCGGTCCGGCACTCACCGTGCCACGCGGCCCGTTTTCACTCCGAAGGTTAAGCTAGCTTTCGAATCATATTCAGTATGCTTTATTTTGTCTAATGCGAGGTCATTCGCCGTGGCCTTAAAATTACTGTAGCAAAAATTCGTCAGACAATATCAAAGTGGTCTTATTTACAAAATCAGAGTGTCTGATACTGTATAGTTTTAAATTCATAACAGTATGCCATTTGTGTGTTTGTATTAATCAAAACGAGTAAAGAATACTGGAATCAAATCTTGATTTGTCAGTGGAAACAGATGTTCAACTTGTAATGCCTTAACTCTCCATTAGATCACTAAGCTGTCAGATGGTTCATTGAGAAAGTGATTTGGGCATTGGGGTAAGCTTGCTGTACCGTGGACTGGAGAGCCCCTGTTAATGTGCAGTTGACGTGCCTTCTTGTTAGTTGCCATTTAATATGGAGGGTTTTCCTAATGGGGATCGTATACTTGCTCAGCACTATCTGAGTTGATTGTTTTGCAAGTGCCAATATTGATGTTTCGAGACATAATGGTGATGTTCGTGTGTCCGGGAGAGAGTGGAAAGATGATGTTATGGTTTTTAATACTGGTGTTTTGTCCATTTTTCAGTGTTTGACTTTTTAAATAGGTTTGGTGATGGCCAAACATTTGCCATCTCTATATTTGTGATATTAATGAAAATAGTGCTGTGCCATGGAGAAAAAAAAGATTTTGTTATTCATAAAAGTTTAAAGAGCAGCTTGAGTGATTTTTTTGATTATTTAAAAAGCACTTTTTTCTCTTTTGTACTTGAATCAAACCCTGTGTTTTATACTGGTATTATTTCCAATAGTACTGGATGTGCAGTTCAAGGTTTGTGGATACATTATTTGGGTTGTCTTTTAAAAACGATTAACAAAAATCATTATGAAAGGCTTTAAAGGTATCTTTACCTTTCTGAACTATAACAACAACAACAACTGTAAAAGTGTTACATAAAATCCACTGTATCTAATGTCCTGACAAAAGCAATTAGGAAACATCAATGAACTTAAGCCTAAATGTAATAGGTACACGAGTACATCGAGTCGGCATGTGTGAAACTGATGATGCGGTAGAGAACATGTTATTGAATTGCAAGTCTGACTTAGTACATTCTCCGAGGTCTAACTATTCATCAATCTCAGTAGGACTTCTCACACTAGTCTGCTTATGCAACAGGACCAACCCAGGCCCATGTTTTTCAGAGGTTATGTAATAGCCTTGGTAGTGCTTGCTTGTTTTGAATAATACGTCGTCTTTTCAATATTCTCACAGATAAGGGGCCATAAATGCACTTCGCTTAATGTGCAATTGTTGAATCAGAAACGTGTAATATTTCTTTGTTCTTTTCCTGAACAAAATGTGATACTGTAGTGGTTATGCTTCAGTGCTTGTAGTGTTGTTTCTCTTTTATTATCTGCAGTGAGTAAGTAGTTCAATATGCTCCACAGCAAGTCTTTTTTAGGTACTGTGGGCGTTATTAAGACAAATGAAGACTAGAATTAAAAACTTATTGCCTTAAGAAAACTTAGGTGGCGCCAATTGATGTATTTGAACGTTCATGGCTCCCTCTAGTGTTAAATTTATATTGTTTTTACAACAAGATGAAGCGTGCTATTAAAATAATCTAACAAAATGTTAATACATTTAAACAATCAATATTTTAATTTAAAGTGAAAATGTAATATATCACTAAAAATAACTAAGAGCCATCAAACAAAACTTTTGGTTACAGTAATGCTGCTGCACTATAAAGGTACATATTAGTACTTTAAACGTACACATTAATATCTAAAAGTACAAATGTGACTTTGGACCACAAAACCAGTCTTAAGGGTACATTTTTTAAAAAAATTTAGATTTATAAATCAAATGAAAGTTGAGTATTAACCTGCAAATCTGGAATGTGAGGGTGTAAAAAATATTGAGAAAATCGCCTGTCCAAATTATTTATCAAAAATTAAGTTTTGATATATTTACGGTAGGAATTATGGAACGTGATCTTTAATATCCTAATGATTTTTTGCATAAAAGAAAAATCGAAAATTTTGACTCATACAATGCCGTGCTAAGACTGGTATCGTGGTCCAGGGTCACATATTACCTTTTTGAAAGGGTGACAGTTTTGTGCTTTTCTTAATGCAAAGATATCCTTTGTTTCTAAACCAGACTTTTATTTTGTCATCTAATTTATATACTTTTTTCTTAACCTTTTTTCTAAAACTGCTTATAAAACTACGGTTCTGTGATGTGGCATGTAGTATGTAATTTAAAAAATACATTAATTTACATATTATGATTCAGACAGCATTAAAAAGTGATAGGTCGTCAGGCACAGAATCGAGTAGTCAAAAGAAATTGTGTCGGGCAATGGAAATGTGGTTTTAACGATGATAGAGGTTAGCAAAGCAAGTACAAAAAACGTTCTGGTTGTGACCTATGAAGTTAAGTTTAAAGGAATAGCTCACACTAAAATGTATATATCTCTACATAACCTCAAGCCATTGCATTTCCAAAGAAAATCATACCGTTTTCGAACAGGGTAAGTAGGCAAATTAAGACTGTCATGTATGTACTTTCCTTTCTGGGTTGCAGTACCAATAGATGGCAGTGTTGAACTTGAAGACGGACATTTTTTTCTGTAAGAACTGGTGTGGCCATTTGTAAATGTTATTAGTCAGGCTTTCCGTCTCATCTGCGTCCAGCTAGCTGTACAAAACAGCTCGTTTTGCTGCTTGTTATTGCAAATTGGTGTCTTACCATGTTATTTTAATGTATTTTCTTAATTATGAACACACTGGTTTGTAGTGGCAACAGTTTTACTGTTGTCTGCACCTTGTTATTCTTCTCGTTATTTTGCACTATTGTCACATTACCCGGATGCGCGGACATACTGGCGATACTCGGATGTAAACAACAGTGTGGATTGCACAGTTAATATACTACGGAATACGTTGTTCTGCTAATTTATGCTGTTTAAACCACAGGGAAAAAATATGTGAAAGCTGCTAAATCATATAGAGAAGGACTTAGTAAGCATAAACTAAAGTTAATAGGTGGTAAACATAAGTATGAGGAGTATTAATTAAGATATTAGCATAATATTTCACCTACCTGACTGTAAATGATAAGAACAAACAAATGTTGTCAAGATTCTTGCCCTGGAAATCCTGGTTCAGTTTGGCCAACCACGAACGCTTTTTGTTTCTCAGACAGTTTTTTTGCACACTTCTCCTTGATTTGATATATAAGTCTTTAGTACTCCAAATGGTTTTCCTGGTTTGACCGATTAGTACAGCCCTATACATGACAATAATTGATCATTTTCAGCAATAATCAGCAAAATATGAGAGTTTTGTTCCGTTCAATAGCATTGTTTACATTTACGCAATATGGACAATTAATGATATGTTGTGAAAATGAACGATAATGAAATGGAGGTCTCACCCATTGGCTTACTTCTGTTGAGGAAAAAAAAGAGAGAATGGAACACTCCTCAAGAAAATTCGTTTTCAACTTTTATTGAAAGATATTGATAAACAAGGAAAAATTGCAGCACTTTGTTTGGATATTTCAGTAAAAGGCAAGAATTGTGACGTACCTTCTGATTACAACAGAAGCAAACAGCTAAAACTCTCAAACCATTTACATTTATTTGTAAATGTTTTCCTACTTTGTAAAACGTCTGTATTCAAGAATTCAGTGTATTCGTTATATATGCTAAAGTTACTTTCCGTCCCAAGCCCTCTTTTTGATCATCTTTGGCCCTGCACATTTTTATTACATGCCTTAACCTCACTTTAATCTGCATCCCACAAAACAAGAATTAAAAAACAACACAATGGATATCTATACAAGGATATACAGTAGTACACAAATTTCAAAATTAAATACCAAATTACTGTGCAAGAAATGTAAGTCGTAACAATATGGGTGAATTACATGTCTGAGTGTCTGGCCTGGTGTACTTTATTTTAATAATGTGTTTATATTATGTGTTTGATCATAAATTTATAAAAACTTAAGAATTCTTTTGTAATGGATGGTAAACCATGTAGAGCAGGATATAATGTGTAAAACATAGCATAAAAGCTATTTCAAATTTGCATTTCAAATAAATAATAGACCTCTCACTTTCAGACAGAGTTAGTAGTTTCATCATTTCTTTTTTTCGTTGAGTATTTTGCACTGTAAGTGCTTATGTGTTGTTTCTCAGTGGTTACCTGCCAAAAAGAAAAAGAAAAAGATTAATAAGTCAGCAGTCACTTGATAAACCCTTACCCTCAGCTAGATACCACTGTAAATCACATGGCCCATGCTATTAGTGTGTATCAAGTTCTTATTAAAACAAGTCCAGACTCCATGTCTAAGAATAGGCATCAAAAAACATCTCCTATTCGGACTAAAGGTAATAACATACAGTAGGCCTACCTAGACCTATGTACATTATATAAACACGTTACAAACTTTTACGTGGCAATATACAAATATGCATAAAATCAAAATATATAACTTACTTTTGACTTGCAATTGCGCAGTGCTTTTGGCTCTCCCTATGATAAAGCACACTGTGCCGCTCATGTCTTCAGATGTTTGTTTGAGAGTGAGCCTATGAACCGTTCCCATTTTCTCCACCACAACTTTAGGACCAGGGTGCAGCGTCTCCCCATTCAGGGTCCAGGTAGGTGCCTTGGCCACAGGCAAAGAGACTTCACATTCAAAGCATGCATCTGCAGGAGCTGTTATATCTACATCCTGCAGCTCCCGCACCATCAGGATTGACTGAGCTGTTTCAACAGAGAGGAAGTGCCAACATTTGCCATCAAAATTGGAATGTTAAATTGTATAAGTTATGTACTGTAAATGCAATGTTTTTTTTTATTATTAACAAAACAAAATGAAACAATGAAGCAGTTTTGATATAATACTATTAATATTTCAAAACAGTGTAAGTAACTAACGTGCAGGTTTTTGTACTATATGAAACCATCATACATATTAATGTGCAGTTTTTTAAAAACTTAGCAGAAGCCTTTTTTTTTTTTTTTTTTTTTTTTTTAAGAATAATTAATAATGAAATACCTTTCTTTATTTTACTTTGATAGAATTCTCCAGCAAGCATAGCCTGTGAATGTAAAAGGGAGACATCGCCATCTGCTGGTTAATCGTATTAATCGCAGAGAACTTTTGGCGCCTTACAGTTGAGTGACTGGTGGCTGAGGGTAAGTTGAACGCCCTAAGTGGGCCAGAGATTTATTCGTCTTAAGTGCTTAAAATGCACAAACTGCTTAAGTAACTTTGCTGTGAACTGTTGAAAAGCATTTTTCATGTATTTGGCGTCGAATAATCGCTCGAATTTTAAGACAATTAGGTAATTTCTCAGGAGACTAGGCGTTGTGTGAGACATGATTTCATGAAGTAAGAAACTCGTTTGGTTTTAAATAAGAACGGAACGACATTTATTGTCCTAAAGTTCTCTTCTAGAATCTAGCAAGTGACGTTAGACATAGTAAAAGTAGCATATCATGTTTTGTTAATTACATATTCAAGTAGGGATGCCCTATATTAAAATTCTGTCCAGTACAGTAAGATGATGGTTATTTGGCTAATAATTGATCCATGACTGACTTAAGAAGAAAAGCGAGCTATATATGTATATAAGTTGTCCTAAAACCAAAATTTGATTAACTTTTTTGATCCACTTCAAATGTTGACTGTGGTATAGTTATATGTGAATATATGTTGTGAATCCAAAATTCACTTAAACCATATAATATATATATATATATATATATATATATATATATAGAGAGAGAGAGAGATAGATAGATATAGATATATATAGATATATAGATATAAATGTATATATGTATATGTATGAAGAGTTCAGATGCAAAACCAGCTAAAAGCCATCTCGGTCAAAAATTAGATAATGATACTGAGTGAATGCTCCTGACACATAGTTTATAGTATACATCCATCAAATACTTTTACTTCAAACTCGCTAAATTCCAACCTCAGCCCAATCAGAAGTACCAGTACTGTTAATTGCTAATGGATTTAGAGGCTTTTAGAGGCATCTGAACTCTTCATATATACATACATACATACATATATGTATATATGTACATATATACATATATAATTAATATTTGGCAGAGATACTGCTGTATGAAATATGGAAAATTGGATACAAAAAAAAAAAAAACTAATTATTGAGAAAATCGCCAATGCAATGTATTGTTGGCTATTGCTACAATTTGTGGTCCAGGCTTATACTTTCTATAAGAAAGCCTTATTATTATTAAATCTAAATGAACAACTGACTGACAGCTCAAATAACTACAGGATTTTTTTCCTTCTTTTCTTTATTTTTTATTATCCACATTTTTCTCAAGGTAGTGGACACAGCCACTTGTGAATTTAATGGGTTTATTTTTTAAATTTCTTTCTTTTTTATTGTCCACCTTTTTCTTACAGTAAGAGTGGGTGTGGCCATTTGTAAATTTGATGGGTTTGGCTTCCGGTCTCATCCGCGTCAAGCTATTTTTAGCTGTACAAAACAGCTCGCTTGCTGCTTGATATTGCAAATTGGTGTGTCTTACAATATTATTTTAAAGTATTATCTTAATTATGAGCACATTGGTTTGTAGTGCAAATAGTTTTACCGTTTACTGCACTTTGTTATTCTTCTCGTTATATCTGTATAGTGGCTAATGAACCGGAAGTCTCACCTATAGGCTTACTAAGGTGGATATGACAGTTCGCACTGAACTGCTATAATGCTATAAGTGGTGTAAAAGGAGTGATTTTGCCTCACCTTCAACGGTTAGTTTAGCTGAAGATGTGTAATTTCCAACTTGGACACTGTAGGTGCCCTCATCCTCTAGCAACACCTGCTGAATCACAAGTTTTCGATAGCACCCTTCACTGCAGATCTCAAAGCGCTCTGAGGGTAGGATCACATTCGGGCCTTTATACCAGCGAATGCTGCAACGGGGATTGGTCACAGTGCAGTCTAGTATGACGCGGGTTTTTTCCAGAGCGGTCTTGTCCTGAAGTGGTTTCACAATATTTGCTGGTAGTGCTGTTGAGATGAAAAGTTGTAGCTTTGCGTCAGAGATTATTCTTGACACTGCAGTAATTTGCACAGAATGATAACCAATGTATAGATGAAACAATGCTTGGAAAACTACTTTCTTTGGCTGTTGGCCATTGCTGCTTTCTCACTTGTCGGGACAGTTTAAATACCCAAAGTCTGGTTGGCCACATTTCAAACCAGTTTGAAATGTCATAGCACCTGTGACCTATCATCAAAGGGGCTGACAAGCTTTGGATTTGTAGTGAATGCTTGACTTAAACTAAATACAGACCTTCCACCTCAAGGTAAGCTGTAGTCTCAACATTCTTGGCAACAAACTTGATCTCTCCAGAATCGTCTTCTTTAACATTGCATATGAGGAGGAAGTGCTTTTTCCCTAAGTAGAAAGAACATGGTTCAGGAAATTCATGATCAAAAAACTGATTTAAATATTCTCTAGTCAATTTTTGGCAGAGGGCAAAGTTTAGCAACAGGTGCTGGAATAACCTTCCTGACGGATCTTAATGGTGCTGGTTGGTTTTATCTTCTCGCCATTCTTAAACCACTCTCCGGGCACATCATCCAGGGACACTTCACACATGAACACTGCATTCTGACCTTCTTGAATATCCAGATCCTCTAAGCTTTGTAGTATCTCAAGCTCCCTCTCTGTTGAAATATTAATAACCATAAAAGGCATTGCATAATTCTACTCATTAAACCAAAGAAAGGGTAAATGCCTCCCATTACTTTTAAAATTCACCTCTGTACCAATAGATGGCAGTGTAGTACTTCGAGTGAATTACTTCATAAGCAGGATTTAGATTTAAGATTTTTAAATAATCAGTACTACCAGGAAAGTATATAATCTGCAGATAAATGTGGTGAAAATCTAACAGGCTTTCTGTTATTACCATAGATATCCACTGAACAGGATGTTCTGGCATCCCCAGCATCACACACATATAAACCAGAGTCTCCAAGCTCACACTTAAGTATCTGTAGAAAGCACTTTCTTCCCATCGAGTAAACGCGATGATTTTTTCCTGGTTTAAGCTGAACATTATTCTGGAAGTAGAAGACATCTTTATTTGTGGATTTTTTTCTTCAAGCTTGGAACTTTTACGTGACTGCTTTTTAATTTACTGCAACAAGAAGGTTTTCTGAGGATGTCGTGCAATTTTACCTTTGTCCACTTTACGTCCACGTTGTGGCGTGAGAGCTCACATTCAAGGGTTATACCAGATCCCTCTGGTTGCCTGATATCCTCAAGCTTTTTCAGAATTGATACTGGAATTTCTGAGGAAGCAAAGGAGTCTTGTCAGCCTTTTTAAGAATGTTAGATATAAACATTTGATTAGGCAAAACGCTATTGTTGGATTTGATTTAACATTTAGCAGCTTATCGACATCTTATCAAAGCCAGTCCCTATTTAGTATTTTTATTTTATCAGTTTCCCTCTGGTTGCCCCGTTTGACTTTTGAGATCACATGAGTCAACTGTGTACGTATCAATCTGTCTAGTACAACAGGAGCTTATCGGTTAACCACACCTCAGCTTTGTGCCTAGAGGACTTTGAGATGAGTCCTTTGTTGTTGTGGTATTTACATGTTATTGTCATCCTCTGTGACAGCTCTGTGACTCCAGAGGATAAGCTCTATTGAGTGACTTGGCATAGAAGAGATTACCTTACACCGGCACCTTATGCTTGTGAATGTTTGAAATGTTTCAGTAGCTGTAGTCTGATCATGTGATCCATATCTTTTTATATGTGTAACCTGACACATGGTAAGAGCAGTAGCAAAGCTGTCTGTCCATGCCATTGTACTGTCATCAGCATCTGAAATTTAACCAGTTTGTGACTTACATCATTGCTCTGGACTGTCTTACCTCCTACGACTTGTTGATCATGGCCAGTTTCCACCCCTTATATGTTAATTGTTGCCAAAGCAATTATGAAACAAAATATAGATTAATGCAAGCCTGTATTCCTCGGTGCTATACGTGAGTATGAGTATATGCATGACCTTCATAGTGTATTTAGGGACTTTGGATATGTATTTCTGATCATTCTGAGTGTCCGGTAAAGGGATACGTATTATGGGTGGCTAAATTTTACAGAATTCGTAAATCACTTACAGGTGATTTGTGTCATTTCTGCACCACTAGTTCACAAACAGGTTTTCTATACCAACTCTTAAATAACCGTTCAAAATAAGAGCTGACCTGCCTTGAACTCATGATGTTGGTTAAGCCTGTAGTTGATGTCAGGCAGCTTAAATAAACAAAGTAATGTTTTAAAGTTGCCACACACCCACATAGAACTCAGCCCACAAATGACTTCATTTTAGTTGTCTTTTCACTTTAAACTAGGTGTTTTAACACTGAATCCCAGATAAGTATTTTAATCTAAATGTCTACAAAAAAATCACTGAAAGATAAATTTATTTTAGAAGCAACCCTGTATAAGATACTAAAGAGGTCATTTTTAAAAAGATTTATAATGTTCTGTAAGGTCCTCTTGGAATGTTAGCAAGATTTTTACATCAAAAACCACCATCATTTAGTAATCATTTGTTAAAAATGAATCAACAATAAAATGAAGTAAACAAACTAACAGTCTCTTACTGACAAGATCTGGAAATTCCTTAAAAATAACATTAATCCATGCTTTTGTAATTTTATTCGAGTGGCTCAATGCAATAGAACCCACTATAATCAGTGATTCTGTCTACACTGGATACGGCTAGCGCTCGTGTCAGAAATAGAACGAGACACTAGTTTTCTGTCTGGGATTTGTCGTATTGCACTCTCTGTGGTGTAAACGTCATCTAGTGTAGACAGAATCAGATTATAAATGGTTCTATTGTCTTTGGTCATGTCAAGTCACACCACTTGCACCCAGTGTAGACATGGTGCAAATAAGGCTTCACAAGGAAGGCAATGACTGTTTTCCCTGAACTTGGCATGGCACAACATCTTGTAATCCTTATAGGTCCCTCTTGTATTTGCTCATTTCCTAATACATGCTTGAAACAGTAGACGGGGCTAAAGAAGCAATAATGTACAAGTAGGTGTTGATCTTCTGCAGAGGCAGTTTTTCATCGCATTATGATGTCATATTGAGACAAAATCTGAAACATGTTATTTTGGCAGCTTGGTTTTAATAAAAAGTTGTTTTTGGACTAGGGGTGTCATGATAAATCGATCTCTGGAGTCAATTCTGATCTTAGTTTTTACCAGCAGATGGCGCTCTAGGCTGGTTTTTAATTGCACACTCAAATACTCACAAAGGGTGCTTGTGGGTTCATCTGAATAATTTAAGTGGTTAAATGTACTTGCACTTCAGCCTTTATGTTTTTATGATGTGAGATTAATTTAAGCAGCCCACTGTGAACACTCTTTGCTTGAATTCGCTTCAGTCTTTTCAAACCTTCTGAATGATTATTTTAAGTTCAAGTGGTGTGTGTGCGTGTGTAAGGAACCGGAAGCAAGCAGAGTATGGCTGTTTGTAAAGCATGCAGTGGCATCTGCTGTTAAAAGCTAAGTTCAGAATCGGTTCAAGAGGGAATTGCATTCAGAAAATTGAGAATTGATCCATGGATTGATTTATTGCGACACTCAGTTTGGACTGAGAAGGAAGTTTTTATAGTACAGTGATCTCCTATGTTTAAAGCTGATTTGCTGCTCAAAAACATGTATTATTATTATGTTGAAAACAGCTAAGTAGAATTTTTGATATATATATTTGAAGCATCCTTGCTAAATAAAAGTATTAATTTCTATCATTCCCACATTCTATGTTTTAAATATTTATAAGAATAAGAAATGTTTCTTGAACAGCAAATCAGCATATTAGAATGATTTCTGAAGGATCATGTGACACTGAAGACTGGAGTAATGATGCTGAAAAGTTTGATCACAGGAATAAATTATATTTTAATATATACTCAAATAGAAAGCAGTTATTTTAAATAGTAAAAATATTTCACAATATTACTGCTTTTTATGTATTTTGGGTAAAATAAATAGAGCAGAAGAGAATTCTTTAAAAAAAATATTACAAATCTTACCGTTCGAAAACTTTTGACTGGTAGTGTATATATTAATGGATAACAAATTTAAACAATTTTAAAAACAAATGAAGCTGTCATTTTTTTGTAGTGAATAAAATGACAGTACATCAAATCATGATTAATTAAAACACTACACAAATTTCAACACCTACAAAACCAAAAAAGTATCTGCATACTCTCTTCTCCGAGGTGAGTATCTCCTAACCTGAACTCCAGTTGTCAGATGACAGTCGGAATGAAAGCCGATGATGTGAACATGCAAACTCATTTTGTTGTTGCTACAACTGGAACACAACAGACACATTTACTACAGAGAACAAAGTTTATGGGTGCTTTCCTGGACAAGCCATGACCCGCAGCACTAATACAGTCTTGTGAACGTTTAGTTGTGCACAGTAAGGATTTTCATTAAATAATAAATTAAAGTTTGGTTTGTTTTTTCACCTGTATCGCTATCGTATGCACCCAGAGCACTTAGGATCACTCTGTAATCAAGTTTGAAGCTGGTTGCCTTTTTACTGCCATTACAATATGTAGATGAGGATATTTTAGAACATTTCTCCTTTTGTGGGCCAAAAAAAGAAAGAAGGGCATACAGTATTAGAACAACACTGAGTAAATAATGTAAATAATGATTTCATTTTCCTTTTGAGTTTTGCAATCAAAACTGTTTTGATTTGCACAGTACCTTTAACTTCCAGTCTTGCTATTGATCTGACGTTGTCAACAGAGAATGTGAAGGTGCCCGTGTCATCCAAGGTCAGGTTGGAGATGGTTAGGCTGTGTACTCGTCCTTTTGCAGTCATACGCAAACGGTTGTTGTTTTTGAGAACGTGCCCATCCTTCTGCCATACACCATCCACATTGCTATGCGACAGCTCCACCTCGAAAGAAGCCGTCTCTCGTTCGAAAGTCTGGATCTCAGTTAGATCTTTCCGAATCTTGATTTTTCGTGCTGTGTGAGAAGCAAAGGTTATTAAAGGTGAGAGTATAGTTCAATGGTGATGCAATTAGAAATCAGAGAGTTGTTTGGAAAAGAAAGAGAGATTAAGATGAAAGCTAAAGGTAATAAAGAGAAAAAAATAGAACAGCAGTTGTTGAATTAGCTGGCATGGTTTTGTCCGCTTGATGTTAGCAATACACTAAATCCTGCCTTCAATCAGAGCTATGCCAACATTTTTTTAAAGTTTTCCAAAACAGACAGACAGACAGGCATTCCCCGTGGAAAAGAGGGGTTTATTTTAGAGAGTTGGTGACACCACCCTAGATTTTGAAGGCCAGTGCATAAATTTAGCTGCAATGAAAACAGATCCAGATTCATAGTTGGTGCCAGGAACAGCCAAAGTGCAGACTTTCTCTCATCACTTGCTCATTTGCACAACACAGCTTCATCGTCTTGCCCTAGCCTTAAAGGAATGTATTTCACCGAGAATTTGGTTGTTTTCTAAAGAATAAATGAATTTAGATATTGAAAAGCTTGTTTGATAAGATGAAATTAGATTAGTTGTGAGTAGTGCCACATGAAACTTTAATGCTCCTCTCATAATATCTTTGTTTCGCAGGCAACTAAGAGGAATTAAAAGGTTACTTAGCCAGGACCTTCTACCAGCTCTTGATCCAGTTCTCATTTGGCATGCTTAATTAAATTATCATAGTTCTTCTGATCTAATGTCAATACAGAAAGCTGTTCCCAAGGACTCAGTAAGTAGTTTGCCAGTCACCTGTTTGCTGCTGTCAAACCTTGGAACAAGTGTCACTAAAGTAGCTGCCTCTTGCTCGCATTACTCTTGGTCACTTGACTCGGTTTAAGACAACAACATTGCAACAGGGAGTAATGAGGGACCATCACTGTAAAGTAACGCTAACAACAGCACATGGTGAGAAAGAAAGCAGCACGTGCAGACTCACGTTCCACAGTGAGCTTGGCTTGTGTTCGGTCATGAAGCGTTTCACAGCTGTAGGTGCCCCGGTCTGAAAGGGTGAGCTTGTGGATTGTGAGAGAACGTTTTTGGCCGTTCTGCTTCAGGGTGAATTTGGACCCTGGATGTATAACCACTCCTTGTCTCATCCACTGCACCTCTGCAGTCTCATGGCTGACCTCCACCTCAAGCGTTGCCTCACCAAACTCCTCTGCAACCACCGGGTCCATGCACTTTGTGAAAAGCACCTGTGCCTCTGAATACAGATAGGGTTAAATGATAAGATCATTCCCCATAGCATTTTTAACACTTCAGAAAAATCAAAAGCAGTGAGCGAAGCCAATGAGAATGTCATTATTTCTTGTGCTTGGAGTACACCACCTCACTCTACATTGCTATGTGCTGTAGTAACACTTGTCTCTGTCAGTTAAGAGTGGAATTCTAACTGGAGAAGCTGTTAAGCACAAGCCATCATAAGCACCTTTTCAACAATTCAGGCATGTCTGAAAGGGTCATTATTAAACGCAAACATGTTGACATGGCATTAAAGACCTGCACAGGCTCTTAAAAATATACCACTCTGCACTCCAAAAATTATTTTGTAGAAAGTTACCCATTAGTTTATGGTTACTTCATAGTAGGGCTGCAAAAAATCAAAATGAAATCGCAATCGTGATTAGGCAGAAGCTGCGATTGTCGTTTATCTTTCAGTGAAGCACGGTTCTGTGATCAGCAGCAGATCTTCATCCGAATGCCAGAGGGCGCTCTCGCGCAGAAACTACAAATACACCCGAATAAGAAACCCTTTATTCGCTGCAGCTGAATAAACCAGAAGATTTCATTGCTTTTGTTGATTCAACGCGACTAATAAACACATGACTATGACAATAAATGGTTTATCTGAGTTCTTATAATTAGGGGTGCTCCGATCAGGATTTTTGAGGCCGATCGCCGATCACAGGAAGCTGTATCTGCCGATCCGATCACCGATAGCGATTTTTATTTTTTTTTGAGTCTCCTATTAATCATGTAGAATTATTTATAGAGATACTCAAATTAGGATCGATAGACACTTATTCAGAGCCTGATGTTTTTTTGTTTTTTTGAGAGAGAGAGAGGGGAATTTTTTTATTTGAGGGGTGGAGGGGAGCATTTATTTATTTATTTTTTTGTTTTTAGAATTGTGCAAGTATTGCACAATGGCTTACACACAGCACAAGCCTGATTTCCACAAACCCATTTATCCATTATTTTGATTTCAAATCCAAACGCTGTTATTGAAAATACTTTTTCAGCATATTTACCGCAAACAATGCGCTGTCACTTTAATTCTGCGGCTCCGTGCAGAAACGATCTCTACACTGCTGCAGATACACTGGTCCTGGAACGCACTACTAGACCGCAACCGTGTGCAGCTTGAACGCTTTAATTCATTATGAGCGGGGAAAAACGAATCAAACATCCCCAAGAGATTATCGGAAGCCGATCAATTGGAGCACCCTTACTTATTATTATAATTTTTTAATTATAATAAAGTATATTATAATGCAGTGCCTTTATCACGGCTTAGAATATTATAAAAACAAGTTGTGTGCCTTATTCTGTGTAAGAAGCCACATCATTTCACAGAAGGATTTATTTCAAACATTCGACTTTATCAAACATTCGATCTTGTGTGGTATTTTCACTTGCTTTCAGATGTACTACACAGAGGCGTAGTTCACTGAGAAGCTACGCAAACAGCTGTCAGTATTGGGAGCGATTTCTTTCGATTTCATAATCGTGCAATCGTCTGTGTTTTTCTTTTTTTTTTGCTTAACCTATCAGTGAACTACGGCTCTGTGTAGTAAATGCTGCTTACAGAACTGGATTTACTGACAAAAATCGCATTCGATTAATCGTGCAGCCCTACTTCATAGGTTGATACTAAGAATACATTATACGTCAAATTGATTTTTATGTAAAAGAAAATCAAGTAAAGCAGTGAAATAATGATAGATGGTTCTACCTTGGACCTGAAGGATAGCTCTTGATATCACACCTTCAGCCTCGGCTGTCAGCTTGCAGCTATCTGAGACTTGGCAGTTGTTGATATGCAGCATATGGCATAATCCATTACTTGAGATGTTGAACTTTGCATTGGATGAAATTGGCTGGCCGTTCCTAAACCAAGCCAACTTTGCATCCTCTGGAGATACCACACACTTAAATGTTGCGTCTTCTCCTTCCATGACAGTTATGTTGTGTAGCTCTGCAATGAACTCCACAATGCGAGGAACTTGGGACAAGAAGAAAATGAAATTGACATTACATTTAATATATGATTCATTCCTGGTTTCAGGTTAAAGGATTAGTTCACTTCCAGAATAAAAATTTACTTACAATTTAATCATCCCCATTAAATTAATAAGGAAAACGTTCCAGGATTTTTCTCCATATAGTGGACTTCAATGGTGGCCAACAGGTTAAAGATCCAAATTGCAGTTTCAGCACAGCTTCAAAGGGCTCTACACGATCCTAGCCGAGCAATAAGCGTCTTATCTAGCAAAATGATCAATCATTTTCTAAAAATATAACAATTTATATTCTTTTTAACCACAAATGCTCATCTTGCACTAGCTCTGCGATACGTATGCGATACGTTTTACCTTTTTTTGTAAAGGGCGTTTGACATTCTTTGCATGTTCGCTTTGTAAACACTGGGTTGGTACTTCCGTCTTCGTCACGCATGGACTTTCCAATGTGACTATGTAATGCGTGAGGTCAAGCTAGTGCAAGACGAGCATTTGTGGTTAAAACGTATATAAATGTAATATTTATTTATTTTATTTTTTAACAGACCGATCGTTTTGCTAGACAAGACCCTTATTCCATGGCTGAGATTGTGTAGAGCTCTTTGAAGCTGCATTGAAACCGCAATATGGACCTTCAGCCTATAGGCCACCATTGAAGTCCACTATATGGAGAAAAATCCTGGAATGTTTTCCTCAAAAACCTTAATTTCCTTTAACTGAATTTATGAAGACATGAACATCTTGGATGACATAGGGGTGAGTAAATTATCAGGAATTTTTTATTCTGGAAGTGAACTAATCCTTTA